>NC_064853.1:90726240-91413740 GCF_024139225.1 Suncus etruscus | reverse complement strand
TGTAAAAATCATATTTTAGGTAAAATATATACCCCAATGGACAGAATACATGACTTATAGTTGTTACCTTTGATGTCTTAGATATGTGAAATTTATTCCACAGAATTTTACATGGTAAAATAAATTACAGTTTATCTAGAATAACCCATTTATTTGGAACTCGCCCCCACTCTCTTAGGAAATTATTTAGCAATAAGTGAGATAGATTCCATTTATATTCCCTACCAAATTCACCTAGGAATTAGATTCATCTTTTGGTATTTCTGGTGTTAGTTATTTCACTAGCTAGTAATATTTAATTTTATCTTTTGTTTTTGGAAAGTGTAGGTAGGACTCATTGTCACATTCAAGGCCTGGGGCATTTTAAAGAGATTCTCTGCCTGATGTGTTAAGGCAAATGTTACAGTGGTGAGGCCAGTGTTGTTGAGATCTTCAAAACTACCCAGATGTGCTGGGATGTAGTGCTGGGGATCAAATCTAGGGGTTCAAGTATATAATATTAATGCTCCAGCCTTATGAGCTAGCTCCTGACCCAACAATAAGATTTTATTAGATTATGATTTTTTTATGGCTTTTATACCAACAGAGTCTATAATTAATGAGAAAGAAGAGAGGAGATATATAGGAAGAAATTGCTGCTGAATGAAACAAGATGCACCTATCTATAGATATGCCTGCATGATAGGATTATATATTGTTGCTCAATTCTTGGCATACAGATATCACTAAAATAAGTTAAGTTAAAAAATAATCAAATTTTATGTTACCTCTGCTATGTTTGTCAGTCATATTACAAATTGACTGATAAATATGACATATTATAAGTACAAATATCCTAGGTGACATTTATAAAATGGCATTTCATATATTTACATTTGCTCTCCAAGGACATATAAGTATAGATCCATAAAAGCTTACACCACTGTTAATGAAATTGCTTTCAAGATGATCTAATTTGACTTCACTGACCACAGCATTTCTGTTGGGCATAAAATTTCTCCAATTTTGCTTTTATCCTATCACATATATCTTGGTGTTAGAATCTACAATGGCTGCTGTTGCTTATTTATTTATTTTTTTATTTATTTAGTTTTTGGGGCCACACCTGATTGTATTCAGAGATCTACCTAACTCTGGTAGCTCCTGGTGATGTTCCAGATACTTCAATATGTGGTGTCAGGGATTGAATTGGGGTTGATAGAATGCAAGGTAAGCATTTAAATTTCTTTACCATCTCTTGGTTTGTTTGTTCATTTGTTTTTGAGTCACCCAGCTATGCTCAGAGGTTACTCTTGTCTCTGGACTCAGGAATCACTCCTGGCAGGTTCTGGTAACCATATGGGATGCTAGGAATCCAACAGGGGTCAGCTACATGCAAGGCAAGAGCCCTTTGCTCTGTACTATCTCTCTGGCTCTATGTTACTCATGTTACTATATCTGGGCCTCTACTGTTGCCTTTGTGTGTGTGTGTGTGTGTGTGTGTGTGTGTGTGTGTGTGTGTGAGAGAGAGAGAGAGAGAGAGAGAGAGACAGTTAGCATTTTATATTCTTAAATAAAATATATCTAACAAGTTCTTATTTTTTTAAATAAATAATACCTTTATTTAAACAATGTGATTACAAACATGATTGTAGTTGGTGTCGATCATAAAATGAACACCCTACTCTTTACCAGTGCTACATTTCCATCACCAATGCACCTCTTCTCCCCCTCCCACCCGCCTGTATTCAAGACTGGCTTTCTACTTCCCTCACACAGTGACATTGTTATGATAGTTATCAGTGTAGTTATTCTCTAACTGCACTCACCTCTTTTTATGGTTCATATGGTGAGCTGGTCCTTCTGGCCCTCATCTCCGGGAATTATTTCAATAATGTCTTTTATTTTTATTAAAACCCCTAGATGAGTGAGACTATTCTGTGTGTGTCTCTCTCCCTCTGACTCATTTCACTCAGCATAATACATCCATGTATAGGAAAATTTCACGACTTCATCTCTCCTAATGGCTGCATAATATTTTATTGTGTATATGTACCACAGTTTCTTTAGTCTTTAGTCTGTTGAAGGACATCTTGGTTGTTTCCAGAGTCTGGCAATTATAATTAGTGCTGCAATGAATATAGGTGTGAGGAAGGCATTTTTATGTCATGTTTTTGTGTTCCTAGGGTATATTCCTATGAGTGGTATAGCTGGATCATATGGCAGCTCAATTTTCAGTTTTTTGAAAAATCTCCATATTGTTTTCCATAAGGGCTAGACTAGATGGCACTGTGCATATCCCTATCAGTACTGATTGTTCTTTGTGATGTGTGCCAGTGGTGTGAGATGGTATCTCATTGCTGCTTTGATTTGCATCTCCCTGATGATTATTGATGTATAACCTTTTTTTATGTGCCTTTTGGCCATTTGTATTTCTTTTTTTTTTTTTTTTTTTTTTTTTTTTTTTGTGGTTTTTGGGTCACACCCGGCAGTGCTCAGGGGTTACTCCTGGCTCCATGCTCAGAAATTGCTCCTGGCAGGCACGGGGGACCATATGGGACGCTGGGATTCGAACCGATGACCTCTTGCATGAAAGGCAAACGCCTTACCTCCATGCTATCTCTCCAGCCCCCATTTGTATTTCTTTTTTGAGAAATTGTTCATTTCTTCTCCCCATTTTTGATGTGGTTGTATATTTTTTTCTTGTAAAGTTCTGTCAGTAACTTCTATATCTTAAATATTAGCCCTTTATTTGATGGGTATTGGGTGAATAGCTTCTTCCATTCTCTGGGTGGCTTTTGATTTTTAGGCCTTATTTCCTTTGAGGTGTAGAAGCTTCTAAGCTTAACATAGTCTCATCTGTTTATCTCTGCTTCGACTTGTTTGGAGAGTGCTGTTTCTTCCGTGAAGATGCCTTTAGTCTCAATGTCTTGAAGTGTTTTTACCTATGTGTTGTTCTATATACCTTAGGTTTTGGGTCTGATATCCGGGTCTTTAATCCATTTGGATTTGATATTTGTGCAGGGTGTTAGATGTACATCTGAGTTTGTTTTTTGCAGTTGTCCCAGCACCATTTGTTGAAGAGGTTTTCCTTGCTTCGTTTTGCATTTCTTGCCCTTTTATCAAAGATTAATTGATTGTATGTCTGGGGAGCATTGTTGTTTTTGATCTTTTGAGCCACACCCAGCGATGCTCAGGGGTTACTCCTGGCTCCGTGTTCAGGAGTTCTGGTGGGCTCGAGGATCATAGGAAATGCTGGGAATAGAACCTGGGTTGATCACATTCAAAGCAAGTGCCCTACCCACTGTATAAAGCTCTAGCCCCCTACTGACAATTTAGTATTTATTTCTAGTATACTTTCTAAGAAGGAGAGTTAGAGAGAGAAGTAGAGGAGGCATCAGGAGAGAGCCATCATCATCAGAGATACAGCATCGGATTCAGCATCAGCAACTCGGTATCATCAGAGAAGCAGCAACAGGAACATCATCAGAGGGAGTTGGTCAGCCTGAAACTTCATGTGAGGAGGTGTACATGGCAGTAGAGACTGTGAAATAAAGCTGGCTGACTCCTGAAACTTCATCTGACTACTTTGTGAATCTCTCCGCCCTCACCCTGCCACCTTCAGACCCGCCAGACCATAGAGGTTGTGGGAGCTGGGTCGAGTCCTCCTCACCATCTCCACACCAACTCTAGGACTCTTTAATTTAGATTAAGACAACACTTTACTCTTTTTTTTTTTTTTTTTTTTTTTTTTTTTTTTTTTTTTTTTGCTTGTTTTGGAGCCACACTCAGCTGTGCAAAGAGGTAACTCCTGGCTCTGGATCAGGTAGCATTCCTGAGAGACTTGGGGGACTAGAGGATTGAAGTAGGTTGGCCATGTGCAAGGCAAATAGCGTGCCCACTGGATATCCTTACAGCCTTATTTTTTTATATTTTATTCTTATGTATGTGTCTATATACATATCAGAATACTCACATTTTAACTTTTTCTTATGCATTTAAGGTCTAACCCATGCTGAGTCTCCTTAGCAATTCTTCAGTAGTCACTGATCTGGATGTCTTTATTCCCTTATTTCTTATTTGTTATTGACTTTGGTGTGCATTTGGCATAATCTGAATGGCATTTCCTTTACTGAAATTGTCTTATCAATTTGAAAAAAATAATTTCTACTTCTACTCTGTATTCGTGACATTGATCCTGATTTTAATACATGTTATATTGAATTGCATTTGAATATCATTTCTTCCCTGTAAAATTTAAATTCTGTGAGAAAAAATCTTTATAGTATACCAATGTTTATGACCAGTTATTAAGAAGTAAATAGAAACAGTTCTTGTTCTGATGGAATTTTGACTCAAGGAGGAATTTATATTAGTTATGAAATTAAATGGCAATAAGATAGTTGAATAAAAATGATTGGCATTTGGAAGGATGAGTAGTTTCTTCAAAGAGCTAAATATATTTTTGTGTCATGAAAACTTTATCAAAGCCAGTTGCTTAGAACAGTTGCTTAGCCCTTTTGCTTAGAAAGAAAGTTACATTTTTTAGAGCAGTCCACAAATTGCCAATTTAGCCCAAAATTTAGCAGAGCAGTAGTAACACAGCCATTTACTGAATATTTGCTTGTTTGAAGCACTCTAGCAATTACTTTATATAAATATTCATATTTTCCTAAAAATTATCATATGAAGAAAGTGTTATTATTGCCACTTTACAGCTCCCAAATTTAGGCTTAAAAAAGTTAACTGAATTGCTCAAGGTTACCTGGTCAATGAGTGGCAAAGCTCTGATTGGCATTTATTCTGTCTAGTTTTGAGATTTATAATGCCCCTTCACTCCCCAAGGTTCAAGGCATATTATTCCCAAGTTAATGATTCTGAGCGGTCTGTATATGATAAATATGGGGGAGGAAAGATAAAAAGGAAGAGTTCTAACTATCTTTTCATGATACACCTAATCTGGCACAAAATGATTATAAATCATTCTTTGTGTAATGGAACATTTCTTTATTTGCACATAGCCTCTGGACCCAGGCACCTTGATGAGTTTTTCAAGATTTTAGGGTCTTAATTTTGAAAAATTCTATCAAGATCCACAGTTAGACCTTGAAAGTTCTTTATATTCATTTCCATGATCACTCAAAAATTGTTATTACTTTAAGACATGTGGAAATGAAACCCATCCTAGCTGAAATAATTCTTGCTAATATCTGAATGGTAAGGAGAGATATTGGATTCTGCCATATAGGCACTCTGAAATTATAAAGGTTATTAGCCTAACGGAATAGGTGAGGATTAAAAGCTCAGGCTTGAAGTTATGCAAGCAAAGCAGATGTTTTCCATTGAAACCTCATATCTGAACAGAAAGGGTTTTGAAACACATGATGCTGGCTATGTGAGATGTATAAAATAATTTTGTGAGCTGGCCAGCTCTGGCAGAGAACCAGATTCTTTAAAATTTGCTTAATGTGAGAAGAGACATTGTGGACCCATTGGAAAATATGTTGAAGGTTCTGAACCTCTCCTCAGATTTTTTTTGGTAATTCATATTACTCTATGGATTTATAACTTTTGAGAAGGTCATAGGTTCGAGATTGATTATAAAGCACTGAACAAAGATACTCATGTTATGATGTTTGTATTTACTTCTTTCTATTTACCAGTAGGTAGATTTTAACCATGCATTGCCTGATAGAATTAACTGGTGTTCCCACCATCAAATATTCAGATTTAATATGCATGAATAGGTCCTGAGTACTGGTAATTTTTTTTAAGTGATTCTAGTAATCCTGATGTGCTACTAAATTTAAGGACCATTGATCTCAATGCCAGGACTAAAGAGCATTTTTTTTTTTGCATGGAGTTCAATTTCAGACTCTCAGTGATTCCTTGAGACACAATAGCATGACTAGGAGTGGTCTAAAGCTCAAAATAAATAAGATAACCATTGGTGTAAGCAATTGGTTTTCAAATAATTGACTCTGAATTCATAAGCATCATTTGAAAACTTGTTCAAAATATAAACATTTTGGACTACCCTAGAATGTACTAAATTAGAAAACTCTAGAGGTAGAGTCAAGAAAACATTGAGGGGTGTGTGTATAGATTATTCACTCTTGGTAGTTCATAGGGCTTGGACCTGGCTCTGTGCTCAGAGAACTCTCTCAGTGGGGGGTGGATTATAAAATTTTGGGATTGCACCAGTTGGCGATGTACAAGTCAGATGGCTAATTTGTTATATTCTCTGGTGTCAAGAAATCTGATTTTTCAAACACGAAACTTCCAGAAAAGTTCTTAGGCTCTCAAATACTTAAAAACTGCTACTTTCAGCTGTTGGACTTTTAGAATTTTTGAGTAAATAATTCCATGGCAAGGGCCCCAATGTCTGCCTTACTCTGAAGGCTGATAGTGACTTTCTATGACTGAAGGATTGTCTTAATATATGAATGGTTGAAGAGGTCAAGGAGAATAGAGGTAATCAGTCAGTCAGGAGAGAGACTTGACAGGTATTTAAGAGACATCATATTTTCAACTAGCAGAGTAATTAATTTTATAAATGGTTAGAACATATTTGTTGGGTAAATAATCCTATAATTATAAATAATATAAATATAAAATAATAAAATAAAATATAAAAATAAAATAAAAATAAAATATAAAATAATAAAAATATAAAATAAATAAATAATCCTATAAACTGATGGGACTACCCTCAGTTTGGGAGGAACATATGCTTCAAGGATGGAGAAACCCTGAATCTTAACCACGGGAATTCCCTTTTTTCCCCAATGCTTACTGTGCCTATGCAAAAAAAAAAAAAAAAAAAAAAAGTGGGGGGAACACCAAACCCTACCACTCCAGCACCCATACCTTTTCTTGTTTTGTTTTGATTTGTTAGCTTTTGACTTTATTTTCCTTCTCTTTTTTCTTCCACTTTTCTCTTTCTTTTTCACTCTTGTGGTTATTATTTAAAGATTTATTTTATTTGCCGGGTCATTTTTTTTCTTTTTCTTCCATTTTTCTTTTCTTCTTTTTTCCTCTCTCTCTTCTTTCTTCTTTTGGTAGTTGTCACCAAATTTTGTTCTCCCCTTTTCCTTATCCTTTTTATCTCCAATGATGGTGGAATAGATGCTCAATCTACAACAACCAGTTGCACTAGCATACTGGTGGGGGGGTGGTAGAGGAGGAAGATATGGGATGCATACTGGGAACCGGGGCGGAGGGAGGACAACACTGGTGGTGGGAATGCCCCTCGTTCATTGTCACTATGTACCATAAATGATGCAGTGAAAGATTTGTAATGCGCTTTGGTCACAATAAAAATTAAAAAAAAAAAAAAGAAAATCCCGAGGACTTTGGGGCATAGAAATATAAGATAGGTTTGCTAATCTGGAAATTCAAATGAGATACAAAAATGGATTGGCTTTGTTTTAGAAAAGAACAAAGGAGTTCACAGTGATTCTTAGGGATATAGGTTGGTCACCTATGTCCTAGCTTTTCAGTGCATTGCTATATTATATTAGACTCAAAATACAGTGCTCATTAAGGTAATAGCCTGACAAATATTCTAATTTATTCATTTTCCACTTGATTATACCTGCTAATGTAATCTAATGTTTATATCCACAGATACCATTGGAATAGGCAATTGCATACCATAGACTCTTGCTATGGTGTTCATTCATTGAGAATGTTTTTGCAATTTATTTTCAATTCAAGCTAATTTACTATTATATCATAATACACATGTTTTCAGTTTGCTTTCAAGAAAGGAACCTGGATGCTCAAGACCTGTTAGATGATACTTCATGGTGTAGACACCTTTTACAGCAGGGGTCTCAAACTCAATTTACCTGAGGGCCAAAGGAGGCAAAGTCGGGGTAAGGTAGGGCTGCATAAGGGATTTCACAAAAAAAGTCCTCAAACGTCATTATTAACAATTTTAATTATTTCTTCTGAACATGAATAGAACATTGAGTGAAGAACATGAACAGTTCTTCTGAACATGGCATCTTTTGCCTATTCCTTGCTGCCAGAGACTTGACAATGCTTCTTCTCACAAATCTGAACCACATTTGGCTTTAGAGAGGAAGCAGTTGAGACCCTCAGTATGGCTTGAAGATGATCATCATTAAGTCTAGACCTGTACTTTGACTTATTGAAGTTCAATGTGGAGAATAACTTTTCACACAAATATGTGCTCCCAAAAAAGACACATGGTGGGCTTGAACATTCGGGAGAAAGCTCAGGGAAGCTGGGGGGGGGCAATTCTCTCAAAAATTGCCCATGTATGTCTGCTTTTCCACTAATCTCCCTGAACTTGGCTTTGAGATCAGAGTTGCATTACAGGTCAATGAGCTCCATTTGAAGCACAGGAGGGGCATCTTGCACATCAAAGGAAAAGGGGTCCACAAAAATTTGGAAAGTGGCTCTGTGCTTTTTTTTTTTTTTTTTTTGGTTTTTGGGTCACACCTGGCAGTGCTCAGGGGTTATTCCTGGCTCCAGGCTCAGAAATTGCTCCTGGCAGGCACAGGGGACCATATGGGGCGCCGGGATTCGAACCAATGACCTCCTGCATGAAAGGCAAACGCCTTACCTCCATGCTATCTCTCCGGCCCCGGCTCTGTGCTTTTTGAAGTCTGCAAATCTGTGATCAAATTCTGTCTCTAGCTTAGAAATAGCATCAACATATTTCTTACCACTGAATGATATGCCTGCCTCCACAAGTTCCTTGCATGCTAGGAAATGGCAAAGGTTTGTCTGAGAGAGCTGGGATTTCCATAACAAAAGTTTTGTGGAGAATGCTCTCACGTTGTCATAGGCAGCACTGATAAGCTGCCCCAGGCCTTGTAACATCTTGTTTAATACATTCAGTTTATGTGTGATATCAACAAGGAAAGCTAAGTCCATGATCCATTTGTGATCACTCAACTCAGAAACAGCATTCCCATCCTTCTCCATGAAAGCTTTCACTTCTCTCAACTCAAAAATTTTTTTTCAGGTCATTTCCCCTGCTAAGCCAATATACCTCGGTGAAATAGAGCACATCTCCATATTCTGACTCCATTTCCTCTAAAAAAAAAAAAAAAGCACGAACCTCCTGTGCTTTAAGCCCCCTGGATCTGATATGGTTCATGCATTTCACAACAACAGACATCACATTGTCACATGGCAGGCATATACTATAAAGGGCTTGCTGATGGATAATGCAGTGAAGAGCAATGGCCTTCTCTACACCCTCCTCTTCAAGTTGTTTTTGAACAAGTGCCACCAGTCCATTTTTTCTTCCTGTCATGGATGGCGTTCCACTCATTATTATTCCAACAAACCTCTTTTATGGCAAACCTGCACTCTCAATATCATCACACAGATGCCGAAATATCTCATTAGCGGTGGTCTGGCCATGCATTGGAATTATTGTGAGCAGCTCCTCTGTCAATTCAAAATTGCAATCAATACCACGGACATAAATTGTGAGCTGCACAGTGTCTGTTATATCTGTGTCCTCATCAAGAGCAACTGAGTATGCATCAAAACATTTGGCTTTCTCACACAGTTGATGTCACTTGACATGTCAGAAATGCACTCTGCCACAGTGTTGGCAGAAAGGCTATTTTGCTAAACTGACCTTTCTTTTCTGGACAGATAATACTTGCAGCCTGTAACATACATTTTTTTTTAACAAACTCTCCTTCTGTGAATGGTTTCCCTGCCTTAGCATTCATCTCACTAACCATGTAACTAGCTTCCACTGATGCAACATTCTCTTGGTTGCTTTCTTGAAGAAATCTTGTTGCCTCATTAGATATGCTTTAAGACTGGCCACCCGCTTGGCTTTCTCATTTCCTTGATATTTTGCACATTCCTCAGCATGTTTAGTTGAATAATGGTGTTTCAAGTTGTATTCCTTGTGCACTGCAATTTTCTCTGAGCAAATAAGACATGTGGGGATGCCCCTGTGCTCAACAAAGAAATACTGCGTCTCCCACTTTTCCTGAAATTGTCTGTGCTCATCATCAATCTTTCTCTTCACTGCAGGCTTTGATGAAGTCATGATGAAGGTATGACAAAATCTAATTCTGTAATAAACTTCTCTCCCTCCTTTCCCTTAGGCCTCTGATAATGCAAGGGACAGCAGGCAGGAGCAGCGGAAATGATGTCTGCGCTAGGTGCAAAGTATTCACGATTATTCGCTTACTGAATAGTCACAATAAAAAATCGCATTTGTAAGAGAAAAAAATCGCAAAAAATCGCATTAAATATTTGCATATCTCAAACAGAACTGCTCGGGGTATGCGAATGTTTAATGAGATTTTTTTCTTACTAATACAATTTTTATTGTGATTATTCGGTAAGCAAATAATCGCAAATACTGCTATATTTGAAGGCCAACCGCAGGCCACAAAATGTTGTATGGAGGGCTGCAAGCGGCCTGTGGGCGCGAATTTGAGACCCCTGTTTTACAGTGTTCATTACCATATTACTTAGAATTTTTGACTTGAAAATTATGATTGTTTAAAGAATCCTCCATGCACAGTGTAACCCAGGAAGCTTTTATTTAGTAAAATTTACCCTCATCAATGATGATTTGCCTAGAAAATGGAAGAACTTTCCATCTGACTTGCTGGCTTTATATTTTTTAAGCACTTCGACCCATTATACCTGGGTTAATTTTTCAACTGCAACCTATGGATCTATCTTCATTGTTTGTCTCTGTGTGTGTGTGTGTTGCTGTATGTGCTTTCCACCATATGTGTATCTAATGTCTGTCTGTATTGTACATAATGTCTATGTTGTTTATAGTCCTTTCTCCTGTTATAAATATGACCCTTACTTCCCACTGCACCACTTACCACTTTACAATCCTTTCCTGTCCCTTCACTCTCTCACCTGTGATCTATTATTTCTCCCCCATTTAACCCTTTTTACCCTCAGTTCTTAACTTCTCAGGAACCAGAAGCCCTCTCCCCCCAAAAACCCCCCAAAAGACAGCCTTCCTAGCCTGCCAAGCCTTAGCCTGGGAAGAAGCTGCCACTGCACTGCTGCTGATTTGCTCTTAATGGCCCCTTTTCTCTCACCTCCCTTTGCTGTGGACTGTTGCTCACTACCAGATCTGGCTTTTGAGAGACCCTTAGCTTGAGGACATTTCCTGATATGTGACTTCTGTGAACTGTTTTTCAGATTCCACAAGACCATGTTACAGGCTAAAGCTTTGTTTTGGATTTTATCTTTCCTCTGACTATTTCAAAAGACTTGAAGGGAATATGTATTTCTTTATGTAGATATATTTTTTTCCATTCCATTTTTGAATTTGTTTGGTAAAAAATTCTAATAGATAAGTTTCTTGGGTTTTGAGTTTATGTTAGAACCAGGTTATAGGAATTGTTTAGGTTGTCATATTTTTACCTCCATATGCACCAGTAGTATCATTGTTCCTTTTTGGATAGTCACATTAAAATGGGAAAATCTTACACATATAAAGAAGTTCTTATCTAATACAGATAGAAACTCATACATTTTATATTGCAATGGGTGCCTTTTATCTTGAACATTTGTCACAGTGACTTGAGTTAGGCTTAGTCAATCAGGTATTGGCCAGTCACTGCCCAAACCTTGTATCCCATCTGTGAAACTGGCATGGTTTTCTACACCAGCACCAGGAATCGAACTTCTACCAGGAAAGGCCCTACTGGTGTCCTGGCACCGACTTGCTCCATAGTGGATTCATATAATACCCTGACAAATTGGAAACAGCAACAATTTGCTTTCAGGGCAGGTTTTCCTGCATCATCACCTAATGGTGAGATGAAACCAGAAGATGTTCTGTGACACTCTGATTTTGACAAAGGGTCTATGCAAAAACCAAGAAACCTGACTACAACAACTGTGGTTGAGGAGAACTTTTACTGTGACCATGAAGAAATACTTTTGGGTTAGACAACTTAGTATGCATGGAACCTGTAGTTGATCTTATGGCAGGATGCTTCATGGGTAGGGTCTCCCTGTTTTTAGGCCAAAGGTATTTCCATTCTATTTCCCCCAACTTTTGCTGTACCTATGCAAAAAGCTGCCACCCCCTTCTTCTACTTTTATTTATTTATTTTTTCTTTTTTATCTTTTAAATAGTGGCTCCTGCCCTTTTTTTTATAGAACCTTGGGACACAGATTACTTTGTTTTTCCTCATATTTCTGCAGTTGTCTATAAAATTAAGAAGAAAAAAAAAGAAAAGATGAGGATCAGGGACAAAGTGGTCTCAGGTAGATTGGTGAGAGTGCCAAATCCTAACCACTAGATCACCAGGGAGTGTCTCAGGTACATTGGTAAAAAAAAAAAAAAAAAAAAAAAAAAAAAAGGTCAGAACTAAATATCCAAGCCAAATCAAGAGACCTAAACTTTAGCAATCTTTTTTTTTTGGGGGGGTCACACCCAGCAGTGCTCAGGTGTTATTCCTGGCTCTATGCTCAGAAATCACTCCTGGCAGGCTCAGGGGACATGAGATGCCAGGATTTGAACTGCCATTTTTCTGCATGCGAGGCAAATGCCTTACCTCCATGCTATCTCTCTGGTCCGACAATCTTAACTGAAATGGGCCTGTATACTAATAAGCCAGGGCAAAGAGTGGTGGTAGAGGATGCACTTTGGGAACTTTGGTGGAGGGAGGTCGACAAATGGTAAGAATAGCCTTGGTTTACTGTATATGTAAATTCAAGTATTAAGGATTTTGCAGATAACAATGGTTTAAATAAAATAAAATTTAAAAAAGAAAAGAACAAAGGAGTATTCTATTGAATACTATTGACGCTATTGAAAAGCGTTGGTCTTAATCAATATTGGGGTAGAAGAAAAGATGGCAGAGAACTGGGAGAGAATGGAAAAAGAGGAATGGGATTTAATTGTTATAAATAAAATCGCTCAAGACTGTGGTTGGGAAAGAATACAGGAGACCAATTATTCGGAGTAGTAGGCTCAAGAAAGTTTGAAAGGGCAGAAGAAATACATATTAGGGTATGTACAACTAAAATTTGAAAGCCTCAGCAGATTTTATTTGTTAAAGGAGAGTAGAGGATCTATCCTAAGAATAAAGTCAAGACTAGAAAGAAATAAAGATTTAGAGAAGTTAGAAAGATGCCATGGGAGAAGTAAGGAAAAGGGAAAAAATCTTGGAAATGATCTGTGAAGGTATATAGATGGGAGGTATAAAATAGGTCATATGTGATGTCATTAAACTTCCCTGTGAAACAAAAGTAAAATAACTTATTAACGGTTTAATTAAAATTTTTTTGGAATAAGAGTTGGTAAAAAAAAAAAAGAGAGAGAGAGATAGGAAATTAGAAGAAAAATTTTGGAATTAAAAATGTATGGAGTTGGAGTAATAGAATAGTGAGCAGGAAGTTTGCCTTGCATTGTTCTCTCTCTCTCTCTCTCTCTCTCTCTCTCTCTCACAACAAATTCTTTAATTGAATCAGGGGCAGAGTGGTGGTATAAGATGCACTCTGAGGCCATTGGTGGAGGGAGGTTGACACTGTGGTGGGAAGGGCCCTGACTCATTGTATAACTAAAATTCAACTATGAAGGATTTTGTTGATCCTAATTGTTTTAATAAAATAAAATAAAAAAATTAAATTCTTTAACTGAATCACCATGAGATGCATAGTTACAAACTTATTCATGATTGAGTTTTAGTCACACAATGTCCAATATTTGTCCCATCACCAGTGCACATTTTCAGCCACCAACATTTCCAGTTTTCCTCCTGAGCTTTCCACTGCCTGCTTCTGTGGCAGACAAATTTCTTCTCTTTCTTTCTTCTGGTTTTTTTTTTTTTCTTTTTAGATACTGTGGTTTGCAATATTGTTACTGTAGGAGTATCACCATTTTTTCTTCCTTTTTTATTTTTTATTTATTTACTTTTTAGTCCACACCTGGTAGCACTCAGAGATTACTCCTTGCGCTGTGCTCATAAATATGTTCTAAGAAATTATCTGTATTGGTAGGCCATGTACAGGGCAAGAACCCTACCTACTACCAACCTAGTACCCAGTCCTCTGGACTCAGCCCTCTTCTTTTCAATCTTTGCTTTCTCCAAGACAATCATTTCTTTGGCTTTATCAGTTCAGTTATCAAATTAAAAGTAAAGCCTACTCTTACTCTTGAATTCAAGACATTATGTACTTTGGCTTTATTGTTTAAAGTAATTAAATAGTATTTTAACACTTTAACTTTACTACATTTAAAGGCACACTGTGGACTGTAAAGGTAGCTCAATTGACTGCAACATCAGCCACTTGTGATCTTTGCTACTCACAACATTCTCATAAGCTCAGATACTAAATCAGCATAAATTAAAAAAAATAGCATTGGGGTTGGAGTGATAGCACAATAGTAGGACATTTGCCTTGCATGCATCTGATCCAGGACGGACCTCCATTTCTCCCCAGCGTCCCATATGGTTCCCCAAGCCAGGAGTGATTTCCGAGCACATAGCCAGGAGTAACCCTTGAGCGTCACTGAGTGTGGCCCAAAAACAAACAAAAATGAGCATAAATTGTTGTCACCAAACTAAGAAGCCATTAATGAATTCTTTGTATTAACTGATTCCAATAACTCATGTCTAATTCTTATTTTTTTCTCTCATAAACTGTCTATTCAAATTAACATCCAAAGTTTAACCATTGTAATTTTCTAGCAGATCTTTTGAGTTGACTCTTACGTATTCCCTTTCTAATTCACCCTTAATTTTATTTATAGAGGTGTCTAAAATGCTCATTTGTCTATATCTCCCACCTTTAATAGCTATTCATTTCCCTTTTCTGAAATTTTCATTGTTTGAAGCTATGGGTTTCTTTGAGGGGTCCAAAGAATTTAAAATCAAGTTTTAAAGTTATAGTGAAAATTAAACTTTCTTTGATCATGCATGACTACTCTGAAAAATTCAGTAAAGAATAACCGTGTTCATAAATAGAATAATAAATTGTTAGAAAAAGACAGTTGATAATATTGTCTGTAATACACACTCAGAGAAAACTCCAGAAAAAAATATTGGTTTTTGGGCCACACTTGGTGATGCTCAGGGGTTACTCCTGGCTATGCGCTCAGAAATTGCTCCTGGCTTGGGGACCACATGGGACGCTGGAGAATCAAACCAAGGTCCATCCTAGGTCAGCCGTGTGCAAGGCAAACACTCTACTGCTGCAACACCGCTCCGACCCAAATCCAACAATGTTTATGCATGACTCTTAAATAAGCATGGATGCCAATTGATCTATTTTGCATGTTTTTTATTGTACTAATACATATATCACAAATAAAATATATAACATAATAAAGTAAGTAATTGGGTAACTTGGAGACAGTTAATAAGATAAGCAGAATATAGATTCATATATTCTATTGGCAGAAAAGCTGTGGTAGAAAATAGTAGAAGTAAAGTTTTTGAGGGTAGAGGCCACACCTGGCTGTGCTCAGGGCTTATTCCTAGCTCTGTGCTCAATGATTACTTCTGGTTGTGCTCAGGTGATCTTGGGCAGTTTCCAGAGATCAAATGGGTATTAGCTGTGTACAAGGCTAGTAATTTAACACCCATATCCCTTCAACACCCCAAAATAAGATTCATACTATTTTATGCAATCACCAATTTTATTAAAGCATAGTCTCTTTTTGGGTTTTGTTTTGTTTGTTCATTTGCTTTTGGACAATACCGACTGTGTGCTCACTCCTGGCTTTGTGTTGAGGTATCACTCCTAGCATGCGCACAGGTACTATATGGGACATAACCCAGGTTGGCTGTGTGCAAGGCAATCACTCTACCTGCTGTGCTATTGCTTCAGCTTCAAGACATAGTCTTTAAATAAAAGAGTGTTCAGTTATTTTTGTGCCTTAATAAAGCATATAGAAATGCATATAGAAATATAGATGCGGGCCCAGAGAGATAGCACAGCGGCGTTTGCCTTGCAAGCAGCCGATCCAGGACCAAAGGTGGTTGATTCAAATCCCGGTGTCCCATATGGTCTCCCGTGCCTGCCAGGAGCTATTTCTGAGCAGACAGCCAGGAGTAACCCCTGATCACCGCCAGGTGTGGCCCAAAAACCAAAAACCAAAAACCAAAACAAAACAAAACAAAACAAAAAAAGAAATATAGATGCATATGACCATATAGTCTGAAATCTACAATTTACTTGTGATACATGAAATTTTCTTATGCAATGAGTTATTGACAAATATATTTCAAATAAACAAAAATCTAAAAGATAAAAATCTCTCAATTGTACAATAATTGTATTAGTTTTTTCTGGTAATTTTTGATTAGCATAAAAAAAACCAATTTGTTAATGTTCACAATGACAGATAAAATGTTAATGATAAAATAGAAACAATAATTCAATGTACATAAAACAAAAAATGAGAATTTTAAACATATTAAATATTTTGGAGAGTTATTTAGAGAGATAGTAGAGAGGTTAAGCTGCTGACTCTTGTACATGGCTGACCCAGTTTAGATCCAGGCACTGTATTGGCTACATATGGTCACTGCATATGACCAGGACTTATCCCTAAGCATAGAATTAGGGTCAAGTTCTGAGTAATGTCACCAGTAATGTGACACAAAACCTAACCAAAACAAAATTAATTATTTTACCCTATTATATATTTTTACCATCTGTGTTCAATACAGATTTTCTTCTACCTCATTCGTTTTTTGTTTTTTTTTTTTTGTCTGTTTGATTAGGGGTCACACCGGGCAGTGCTCAGGGGTTCCTCCTGGTTCTGCACTCAGAAGTCGCTACTGGCAGGCTCAGGGGACCATAGGAGACCCCGGGATTCAAACCACAGTCTGTTTGGGTCCACTACCTATAAGACAGACGCCTAATCCTTTAGACCATTTCCACTCTTCTACCTCATTTTATCTCCAGGTCTTTTGTTTTTTAAATTTAGGAGAGAGATATTTTTACATGATTAATGTCAAACTTCAATGACCATACACAGATAATGTCTATCTGTATGCATGTGTGTGTATTTCTATTCCTACAAAAAGTGATAAAAGTTCTGGAATATTCACTAGATTTAAATTGCAAAACTGCCTATTATAATTTTTTACACCAAAATAAAATTCTTGATGGCTTGATTTTTTTCATACATAAAAGGAAGTAATAGTTACAATGGAGCTTCAGTTAGTTGATGGGGGCTATACAATAAACTAAGACTCAATAATATGTTATTGTTGACACTGTTTTGTTGTTCTTCTTTACCCATCCCTCACCAGGGTCCAGCTCCAATAATAACTTCCTTTCTTGAAGTGGCTATACCAGAAATGGAATTTGGATTTGATCTTGAAAAGAGACATGGACCAGATTATTGAATATAGCAGATACAACAAAGGGAGAGAACAGGTGAAAAAGAGAACAGATTTTATGCATGCATTCTGATGATTTTAAGTAGGCTATTTAATTGCTTTTAATATTTATTTTATTAACTGTAAAATAAAGCAGTAACAATAAGTTTTGAATTTTATTTAAGGGGAATAAAATGAGACAGCTTATATGAAGATCACTACCCAGTGTCTGGCACTGCTCCTGGAACATCATTTCCTTTCTTGCTGCCTTCCACTCTGTTCACCCTCTTGTTGAGTTTTTGTTGTTGTTGTTACTGTTGTTTTGGGGTCAGAACCTTTGATGCTCAGGGTTTACCCCTGATTCTGCACTTAGTAATCATTCCTGATGGTGCTCAAGACCATATGGATGCTGGGGCTTAAATTTGGGTTGGCCACATGCAAAGCAAATGCATTACTAGCTGTATTATCTTTCTGACACCTCTGTTCATTTTTAATCTGAACTGAGGTGCCTTCTTCCACTGTCCCATGTTTAATCTCTGTAGAAAGTTGACAGGAACTTGATGAAATTTAATTGCTTTCCTTTCATCAGGTCATACACTTTAAAAAAAACAAACACAACAAAACAAAACAAACTGTGTCTCCATAGAAAGGAAACAGGCAACATCATCATCATCATCATGGTTTCTATTTTTGAATCATCAGTTTAAAAGGTTCTGTAGACTCTCTGAAAAAAAGTGTGGTCTTTTTTCTTATCTTATTGTTTTCATTATTTTCTCCCTTGAGCAAGCATATTAGACAATTAAAACAAGTTGGATTCAAGCTTTCTTAATGTTTTGATTAAGATGTTATGTTCCATAGTCAGTGGTATGTAATTTTGGAAGTATAATGCCAATTTTAATTAATTTTCATAGGTTTTCTAATTAAAACAATTAAGAGGTGGGGCTTGCTCATTGGAAATATAATTGGAGGATCTCTTGAACATTATCCTTGAGAGTTCACACAAGCGCAAAATGGTGTAAATTTGTTTTAAAAATAGCTAGAAACTCAAAAGAAGTAATTATAACATCAAACCAAAGTTGTGCCTGCATTTATCTTTCTTAAAAATAGAAGATAAATTTTCCTTGAGCTTCTAGAAACTGCTTCTGCTTGCCTCTGTATTCATGGTGGTAGTAATAATTAGGATTAGCACAATACTATTTTTCAATAACAATATTATATATATACTTTAAACTTTGGAGATAAAAGTCAACAAAATATGGAGAGATGAGGAAGCTTGAAGGAATGGTAAGAGAACTATGTAGAATGAATTAAATTGCTCTGTCAGTAAGATTCAGCCTTGGCATAACTAGGTTCCCACTTTTATAAGTCACAGACCTATTGAGTCAAAATGTGTTTCTTAGAAACAAGATAGAATCAAGTCTTCTAAATCACAATCTGATAGCAAAGGAATGTGATTGGCATGAACATAAGAAAAAGAAATAAGACAAAAAATAGTCAAGCAACTGAGTGGATAATGCAAGGGCTCTGAAGTTATAATACTTAGTTTCAAAACCTGTTCCACCTCTAAAGTAGGGATAATAAAACCTAGTCAAAATATCATAAGAAATAAATGATTGGCATATGTAAATCATTGGAACAATGCTCTATTCAAAATAAAGGTTATTTTAATAATTATCCTCAAGCACATCTAAAGTGTGAGTAAAATATTTATTTCTCCAAGACGTTCCAGAACAATCACTATTGTTGAAATTTACCCAATATTATACAACCAGAATTTTGGGCACAAATGACAAAATTTCACTATATTTATCATAATATTAAACATATTGGTAACTATTTGGTTCCATAATTTCACCTAAGAAATTCTGCTAAGGGATTCTGTAATTTTATATTCCTAAAATTCAACCATAGATAACTTGTAATTTTTTCAATTAAATAAGATATTAAAAAAAAGAACTTGTAAAGAAAGTGATAAAAATGCAATTTACAGAAGACAGTCATGCTCCACATCACTAATCATCAGGGAGATGCAAATCAAAACAACTATGAGGTACCACCTCACACCACAGAGATTGGCACACATCACAAAGAATGAGAACAAGCAGTGCTGACAGGGATGTGGAGAGAAAGGAACTCTTATTCACTGCTGGTGGGAATGCCGTCTAGTTCAAACTTTATGGAAAGTTATATGGAGATTCTGCCAAAAACTAGAAATCGAGCTCCCATATGATCCAGCTATACCACTCCTAGGAATATACCCTAGGAACACAAAAATACAATACAAAAATCCCTTCCTTACACCTATATTCATTGCAGCACTATTTTCCATAGCAAGATTCTGGAAACAACCAAGATACCCTTCAACAGATGAATGGCTAAAGAAACTGTGGTACATATACACAATGGAATATTACACAGCTGTCAGGAGAGATGAAGTCATGAAATTTTCCTATACATGATGTACATGGAATCTATTATGATGAGTGAAATAAGTCAGAGAGATAGAAAAATGCAGAATGGTCTCACTCATCTATGGGTTTTAAGAAAAATGAAAGACATTCTTGCAATAATAATTTTTAGACACAAAAGGGAGAAGGGCTGGAAGTTACAGGTCACTTCATGAAGCTCACCACAAACAGGGATGTTTAGTTAGAGAAATAACTACATTTTGAACTATCCTAATAATGAGAATATATGAGGGAAATAGAAAGCCTGTCTAGACCAAATAGGTGTAAGACCACTAAGTAGTAAGCTAGGCACAGAGGGGACCACTTATTCTAGCAGCCCCGGGGGTAAGGGAAGAGGTTATGGGAAGAAGGATGGGAACGGAGGTGGAAGGAGGACAATTCAGTGATGGGAATTCCCCTGATTTTATGTTAATATGTACATAAAATATTATTGTCAATAATATGTAAGCCACTATGATTAAAATAAAAATTATATTTAATTAAAAAAATGAATACTTAGCCAAAAAAAAATAGGAATCACTACTTAACAGCAAATGTCAAATCCATACCAAAAGGCTGGAAGCCACAATTCTAGAACTTGATATACATGAAATTATACTTTTATTTGTGGTAAATTACATTATATTGAATGCATTTGAGAGTCCTGACTCTAGTAGTACATGTACAAGATATTCTTTGCTGTATTCATTGTAAGGGACAACCAAGTTTCTTCATTTGCTCTTCTGTTGATGGATCCATGAACTTGCTAGACTTTATTGTGAAAAAAATTGCTCACGACGTTTTTTTAATATAATATTTGTCTAGACATGCATGTTCATTTGTTCTGTGAAAATATCTAATGATTTATAAGTGATAAAGCAAATGTTTGTTTAATTTTATTTTAAAGATTGTTTATTTTTTAAATTGGTGTTACCATTGGACATGGGTAGATGAGAGTTCTAGGTATTCTACATTCTTAAATCATTTTGTATTTTCAGTACTTTAGCTTGTAGCCATTATAGTGAGTATGGAGTTGTATTTAATGGTGATCGTAATCTATATTTTACTGATAGTAATATATATTTCCTTTGATGGTATTCAAACTCTTTTCATATTCTTATTGGTCACCCATGAACCCTATTTATAAAGTTGTTGTTTGACACACACACAAAAAAAAGAAGGAAAAACAAAACGTGACAAGGGAAAATTAAGAATACATTTGATGGTAAGGACAGATAAAATGCAAGGGAGTAGATTTGAGTTTCTGGTAAATAAGTAAAAATTGTGTTTTACTTAATATTGCCTCTGCAGTGCTAGAGCATATGTATATTAATACTTTATTCTTTTTTTCCCTAAAATTAAAACTTAACTGTGAAAAAAAAGAATCAGTTAGCACAAAGCATAGTTCAAATTCATTATTTCCTTATTGATTTTCTGTCCAAATTGTTGTTAAAAATGGATTATTGAAGTTCCCTACCACGTCTATCTATTTATGACTTAAATTCGTTAATGATTATGTAATATTTTTAGTTGCTGTGACATTGGATAAACATAATTAAAACGTTTTTGTCCTCTTTGTAAGTTGACCTCTTATTATATAATTTCCTATCTGTTGCCTATTAAATTTTTCAAGTTAAAATTTATTTTGTCAGAGAAAAGAACTGAAAGTTCCAGCTCACCTCAGGAAGCTCACCACAAAGAGTGATGAGTTTAGTTAGAGAAATAACTACATTTTGAACTGTCCTAATAATGAGAATGTATGAGGGAAATGGAAAGCCTGTTTAGAGTACAGGCGGGGGTCAGGTGGGGAGGAGGGAGATTTGGGAATTGGTGATGGGAATGTTGCACTGGTGATGGGTGGTGTTCTTTACATGACTGAAACCCAAACACAATCATGTATGTAATCAAGGTGTTTAAATAAAATTAAAAAAATTATTTTGTCCGATAAGTTATGTCTCACCTTTTAGTTTTCATTTTATAGAATATTTCATTTTATAGTTTTCATTTTATAGAATATTTTTTACTTTTGGCTTGATTGTATTTTTAAAAGTTAAATAAATCTCTTATAAGAATAAAAAAAAAAAAGAAAGCCCGTCTAGAGTACAGGTGGGGGTTGGGTGGGGAGGAGGGAGATTTGGGACATTGGTGATGGGAATGTTGCACTGGTGATGGGTGGTGTTCTTTACATGATTGAAACTCAAACACAATCATGTATGTAATTAAGGTGTTTAAATAATATATATGTGTGTGTATATATATGTATATATATTATATATATATGAAGACAGTCATTATAACATTATTGAGGGATAAAAATTTAGAGAATCTAAATGCCAGAAATAGGGGAGTAACATTTTAGATTATTAATATATATATATATATATACACGTTGTACTATAGGAATACATACATCTCATTGTATCTTATTGTAAAATATTGGCCTACTACACCCATCCCACCATTGAAAAACCCAGCATCCCCCATCCACCACTTTCATCTTCTCATAAGGTAACATGGCCCAGTTTCTCCTTTACCAAACTCCAAAGGAAAATAATAGTTGCTGGTACTTTCCAGGTAGGTCAGTCCAGGCTGATACTTTTGTTTCATTTAAAAAGAAGTAGGGAGTGGGCGAATAGATAGCACAGTGGTAGGTCATTTGCCTTGCATGCAGCCAACCCTGGAGGGACTCGGTTTGATTCCCAGCATCCCATATTGTCCCCCGCCTGCCGGGGTTATTTCTGAGTGCAGAAGCCAGGAGTAGCCCCTGAGCGCCTCTGGGTGTGACCCAAAAATCAATCAATCAATCAATCAATAAAGTTTAAAAAAAATAAAAAGAAGAGGGGCAGATTTCTCTTTTTGCATAGACTACAGCAACCCAGTGCTATACCTTACATCCTCTGACTGAGATGACTCAGTTCTACAACTTAACCTTATTAAACTTCCAAGCCACAAAATTTGTTTCAGAACTATAAATTCTGGACCACACAGCTGCTTGCAGCCATGCAACACTTCAACAGTTTTGGTAGTGTCTTACTAGCTGTATCACAGAAAATCAGATAGGAAAGTTATATAGTAATCTACCATGTCCAGTGAACCTAAATAGTAACATCGGAGGCTCAATTAGCACCAAACACAGCAAGTAAATATTTATACACTTACTTTAATAACATCGTGAAGAGAGATAACAGTCATTTTATATTGGTCTTTGTTGATCTAAATTTTGCTAATTTAATTTGCCTTTGTGTTGTAACAAGCAGTATGAAGTAAATTTGCTTGTGCTGCATGCAGCAGGCTATCGTGATGGGTAGGAGATTAAGATCATATCGGTGGTGGGATGTGTTAGAACATTTAATGCCTGAAACGAAATTATGAATAACTTGATAAATCATGGTGTTATAATAAAAATTAGAAAAATGTGTTGGATTCACAAAACACTAATATATTTATCATATGCTTTTAATTGTTTAAAAATATGTCTAGACCTGATCTTAAAAACTACGCTAATATGGGGCCGGGCGGTGGCGCTAAAGGTAAGGTGCCTGCCTTGCCTGCGCTAGCCTTGGACGGACCGCGGTTCGATCCCCCGGTGTCCCATATGGTCCCCCAAGCCAGGAGCAACTTCTGAGCGCATAGCCAGGAGTAACCCCTGAGCGTTACCGGGTGTGGCCCAAAAAACAAAAACCAAAACAAACAAAAAAAAACTACGCTAATAAATTATTTTACAAGATTAGAACAGGGGTCAGCAATTTTTTTCTCTAATGGGCCAAGTAGTTTAAAGTTTGCAGACCAGACAGTTTTTGTCAGAATGATTTAACTCTGTTGCTATGGTATGGAAAAGAGCCATAGATAATAATAAACAAATGGGCATAGTTGTAATCTAATGAAACATGACTTGCAAAAAATCTTAAAAAGGCATTTGGTGGATGATCTATTTTGCATAATTTGCTATCCTCTGGATTAGATTTGTAGATGTGTTTATTTCCTCTCAAAAATAATATTCTACATTTTCTAAATTTTTATTTCCTAAAAATTAAAACAATAAGTGATAAAGAAAAATAGTAGGAATGTACAAGTGAGACTATTTTTGCTTTTTGTTATAGCTTTTGCTATAACAGTAAGGAGACTAGGGGGCAAAAGCGACAGCACAGGGAGTAAGGGGGGGGCATCTACTTTGCGCATGCTAGCCTAGGACGGATGATGGTTCGATCCCTTGGTGTCCCATATGGTTCCCCAAGCCAGAGGCAATTTCTGAGCATATAGCCAGGAGTAACCCCTAAGTGTCACTGGGTGTGGCCCGAAAATAAAAAGAAACAAATGGATTAAAGACCTTAATACTAAACCTATTTCTATAAAATTGAGGAAAATATGGCAGAACTCCCTAAGATCTTTTTGTTTGTTTTTCAGGTCATTCCTATATTAATAAACAGAACTATTCACAGTAGCTAATATCTGGACACAACCCAAGTGTCCAATAACAGATGATTGGGTAAAGAAATTGTGGTATAAATATCAACTAATAATTTATCAGCTATAATAAAAGATGAAACTTGGGGGCTGGAGTGGTAGCACAGTGGGTAGGTGTTTGTGTTGTATGTGGCAGGCCCAGGTTTGATTCTCAGCATCCCATAAGGTCCTCTGACACTGACAGAAGTAATTTATGAGTTTAGAGCCAGGAGTAATCCCTGAGTGCTACCAGGTTTGGAGAAAAGAAGGAAAAGAAAAAAAGAAAAGAAAGAGAAAGAAAGAAAAGAGAAATGAGAAAGAAAAGAAAGCAAAAGAAAGGAAGGAAGAAGAAAGAAGAAAGAAAAATGAAAGGAAGAAAGAAAGAGAAAGAAAGAAAGAAAGAAAGAAAGAAAGAAAGAAAGAAAGAAAGAAAGAAAGAAAGAAAGAAAGAAAGAAAGAAAGAAAGAAAGAAAGAAAGAAAGAAAGAAAGAAATTGATTGCAGTTTGTTGCAAATTGGATAGAATTTGAGGGATCATGCTAAGTGAAATGAGTCAGAAAGTAAAAGTACCAGAGGATTCTCTCTCTCTCTCTCTCTCTCTCTCTCTCTCTCTCTCTCTCTCTCTCTCTCTCTCTCACATACCTTTTTAAAAACTGTAGTTTGCATTATCACTTCATTTTCATTCAGCACCCACTTCTTGTCCAGAGTAATCAATTCCAACTATTATTGTCATAGCGGACCCTTCTGTCCTTTCTCTATCCTAACTGCATTGCTCCACTATTTGTAGCAAGCTTTCTACCATGGACTGATTCTCCTGGCTTTCACCTCTATTGTCTCTGGATATTATTATCATGTTATTTTTCTTATATCTCACAAATGAGATTATTCTAAACTTATCCCTCTTCCTCTGACTTATTTCACTCACTCGGCATAATACTCTCGATATCTATCCATGTATAAGCAAATTTCATGACTTCATTTTTTTCCAAACAGCTGCATAGTATTTCATTGTGTAGATGTATCATAGTTTCTTTATTCACTCATCTGTTCCCTGGGAACTTGGGTTGTTTCTAGATTCTGAATACTGTAAATAATGCTGTCATGAACATAGGAGTGCAGAGTGCTTTTCTGTATTGACACACACTTTTTTGTTTTGTTTTGTTTTGGGGTCACATCCGGCAACGCTCAGGGATTACTCTTGGCTCTACACTCAGAAATCACTCCTGGCAGGATTGAGGGACCATATGGGATGCTGGGATTTGAACCACCGTCCTTTTGGATGCAAGGTAAACACCCTACCTCCATGCTCTCTCCGGCCCCGACACACACACTTTTTAAATAAAACAAAAATAATCAGAAAAATTTGCTCTGGCTCTGTGGAAGAAACATTCTCTGCAATTCAAAAGAAATGCATACCTTTATTAAAGACAAATTTTTGTTTTCTTCTTCTTCTTCTTCTTCTTCTTCTTCTTCTTCTTCTTCTTCTTCTTCTTCTTCTTCTTCTTCTTCTTCTTCTTCTTCTTCTTCTTCTCCTCCTCCTCCTCCTCCTTCTTCTTCTTCTTCTTTCTTTCTTTTTTTTTTCTTTTTTGGTTTTTGGGCCACACCCGGTGGTGATCAGGGGTTACTCCTGGCTGTCTGCTCAGAAATAGCTCCTGGCAGGCACGGGGGACCATATGGGACACCGGGATTTGAACCAACCACCTTAGGTCCTGGATCGGCTGCTTGCAAGGCAAACGCCGCTGTGCTATTTCTCCGGGCCCTTCTTCTTTTAAGGTATCAAAAATAGGGTCTGGAGTGATAGTACACAGGTTAGAATGTCTTGCACATGGCCAACCTAGGTTCAATCCCCAGCATCCCATATACATTCCTTGAACTCACCTGAAATTATTCTTGAGTGCAGAGCCAGGAATAAGTCCTGAGCACTTTGAGGTGTGGCTCAAGAACCAAATCAAAACAAGATATCAAAATATTTTAATATTACAGGATGGAGAGATAGTATAGGAGTTAAGGCACTTTTCTTGCATACTGTTGACACTAGTTTGATCTTTAGTACCACATGATCTCCTGAGGACTTCTGGGAGTTACCAAGATACACAGAGACAGAAGTAATCCCTAAACTTTACCAGGAATGTCTCAGAAAAAAATAAAAGTAATAGTATGGCCCAAGAGGAGTTGCTCATTTATTTTATTAAAGTGACACTGCAATTTAAGGTATAAATTTCAGGTGTACAGACAATTAGTCAATGCCAGTATATACTACAGTGAGTTCTCCACTAAATATCCATCAAAACATAACAGTATTTTATTTTGCTTGGTTCTTAAAAATGAATAACTTCAGTATTAATGCTAAGTAGTACAGATCTTTTGAAAATAATGATAGCCCTTTTTGGGATTGACAAGATTCTTAGATATACAGGGAAAATGTCTGGTGAAGATAATATTTTTTAAAAATTACTCTATTTTAATTTTACTAACTTTATCACTTTTATAGTTGTATCAGATTTTTAATACACTTGATTTCCAAGCATACATCATTCTAATACCCCATTTATTACTAGGATCCTGCTTCTTTTTATTAGTGTCCTAGATCTCCTCCTAGCCATCATCTCAGTTCTACAGGCTAAACCCCAGTTCCTATCATTTTGTTCATTTGTTGCCCTCTTAATACATTTTCTTATATCCCACATATGAGATATATATTATCAAAATTTATTGTGCAGATGGTGACATCTATTCACATGTAGATAAATAAAGCAAAACCCTTGGAATTTCACAAAATCAGTGATGAGTTGTTAATTTTTTTATAAATGTTTTTTGTTCCAGATATATAAATTAAAACATAATAGTATGAATAATTCTGTGATGATACATTTTCAAATTTATCTAGATAGATAAAACCTATAAATATACAAGTTAGGACGAGTGAGGAAGACAAAGAAAAAAAATTTTTTTTTTGGTTTTTGGGCCACACCCAGTGACGCTCAGGGGTTACTCCTGGCTATGAGCTCAGAAATCACTCCTTGCTTGGGAGACCATATTGGATGTGAGGGGATCAAACCATGGTTCGTCCTAGGCTAGCGTGGGCACGGCAGATGCTTTACAGCTTGTGCCACTGCTCTGGCCCAAGACTAAGAAAAATTTAAGAGACAATCTAAGTCTATAAAACCACAAAGTTGTATTTTAATTCTTATAAGGGAATATTGGCCTTATGTTAGAAAGTATTTCATTATGGATAATTCTAAACTACCCATGTTAATTAATAAAATATGTAGTAATCTCTATGGTATAAAATATCTTCTAAATATAGAATGTTCTATACCAATTAAAAATTAATTTATTATTGAAAAAGTATAAAATCCCTTTAACTAGGGATAAACAGGTCTTAATCTAGTAGAGGACTACTATGTGTGGATGGCACTGAGAAGTGCTGCCTTTAAGCTTTTTTTAACACTTCTTACAAAACTGTTTTCAGAACATTTGATCCCTAAACTGTTGTGTGTCCTTGAAGTAGAATATTCTTGGTGTGGTGTTCATTTCATTGAATCAAACAAACAAACAAACAAACAAACAAACAAACAAAAAACTATCCCACCTTTGTCTTCTGGCTTGTAGAGACTCATTTGATAGATCTGTTGTAATCTTATGGACTTTTTATGTATGTAAGTTCCTTTTTTGATCTTGATGCTTTTAATATTCTGTCTTTTTTTCTTTTGTTATTCTGATTATAATATGTCTTGGAGGTTTTCTATTCGACTGTTTTGCTAGGACCTTTCTGGTCTCTTGGATTTCACACTTCAACTCTGGGAAATTATTTTTTCCATTTTTTAAAATTGTTTTGGTACCACACATGGTGGATCTTAGGGCTTACTAAGGGAATGCTCCTGTTGGGGTACCATCTGAGGTCAGGGGCTCAAACCTGGATAGGCCACATGTAAGACAAGGGCCTTACCCATTGTACTATCTCTCTAACCCTGGGAATTTTTTTTTAAATAAATGAATTAACTTTTTATTACTTTATTTATTTATTACTTTATTTAAAAGCCATGGCTTACAAAATTGTTTATAATATAATTCTTTCTGGCATTCAATGTTCCAAAGCCAATACTTCACCATTGTTCCCAATTTCCCACCCACCCTCAAGCCTGACCCATTGGCAGGCACAAAATAAATGATTTTAAATTGCTCTTTACATCTAAATGGTAACAGAATTATCAGATAACAAATTCACTAAAAGAAAACTTGTAAAAATTACTTAGCTGTTTGCTGCTGGTTGAGCATTTTGTGCTATAAATTTTGTTTATTGAGCTTAGATGGCTTCTTTACGACTTTGACATCTAACTTAGTGTGCTCCTCCTAGGGACA
The DNA here is from genome assembly GCF_024139225.1 of Suncus etruscus. Taxonomy (NCBI): domain Eukaryota; kingdom Metazoa; phylum Chordata; class Mammalia; order Eulipotyphla; family Soricidae; genus Suncus; species Suncus etruscus. The sequence continues at coordinate 91,385,180 of NC_064853.1, read as the reverse complement.
CACCTATTGAAATACTTGGAGGCATATATGGCATGTGCTCCAGGAATTCCAGGATCTGTGGAGCTGGACTGATGAGTTGACTGTGAGTTGGTGGTGTCTGTAGGATGTCTGTGGTGATATCTGTGGGATAGATGTGGCTGCCAGGGCTTCTTGGAGTATGAAGGAACAGGAGGAGTCTTCTCATTCTCACCCCAGTAAGACCCTGGATTTTGAGTTTTCAGATCCAAAAGAGGAATACCTGGAGTTCTTGTCAGATTGGTGTCCTTGCCTATATTAGTGGTGAAGAACCATTGGCCTGGCCATGACTGTAGGATGTGGATGCAGTTACTGGGGTTTTGGCAGCAAAAAGTGTCCAGAGCTGCAGGACCATTGTACTCATGAACTCTCATGGCTCAGCCTTCATCTCTTTTGAGAATAAAATGAGTCTATGGTGTGCTTTGGAGCTCACATGGTGGTGGCTTTGGAATGTGGATCTCTGAAATTCTTTTGAGGTTTTTCATCAAATTTGCTTTGCTGTTCTTCAGGTACTTTGATGATTCTTGTATCATTTTTGAACTCATTCCATAGTTCTGTGGTGTGCAGTTTATTTATACTATCTCTTCTGTTTTCTATAAGTTTCCTGTATCTCATTGGAGCTCCTAGATCTCAGCTGCTGTCAAAACTTTAACTACTCAAAACTTCTATTGAGGCATTTAATTTCTTTTTTGGAGGAGGGTGTTTGGGTACCCAGTGGCACTCAGGGCTAACTTCTGGCTCTGTGCTCAGGTGGACCATATGAGGAGCCAGAAAAACCAACCCAGGTCAGCCATGTGCCAGGCAAAAGCCCTACCTTCTGTACTATCTCTATAGTCCCATTTTATTGAGCTTAATATCACCTACCACACAGTTCATGTTTGTCACTTTAGATTGTATCTTTATTTACATTCTCATATTTTCTTATTCTTTGTTGACAATTTGAGTTATTTCTCTGAGTTCATTAAACATCAACATGGTATCCTTCTATAAGAGTTTACAAAGCTTATTGCTACTGGTAGAGCCTTCTATGGCATTACTTTCACTCATATTACTGGTGGCTATGTGCTATGTGGCTTCCTCATTGTGTTTTTATTGCTCTTGCTATGTTTAGGATGAAACATTGTAGTAGTCCCTCTCCCACTTTCCTTCCCCTTCCATGGAAGTCTCTGAGAAACTGATTAGTATGGGTATTGCTTTTTTTCTTCCCTACCCTTCTTTACCCAATTACAGGAGGTATAAGTGAGCAGTGTGAGATGTGATGAGTAGAGCTGTCAGATGACTGCATATGCAGAAGGTCTGAGAAATGGAGGAACTGGACCTTCTGAGACTATAGAGGTGTGAAGGTTGCTGCCCTATATGGGAGGGAAGAACATCTGTGTCAGGTTCCAAAATGGCCCTGAAGTTGTCAGCTGGAAGGTTAACTTCACTTGGAAGATTGGAGGAGCAAGCAGCCTGAGATGTGGAAGTGGACCCGCTGTAAAATAAGATTCTTCTAACTACATATTTATAATTTATTACTCTTCATATCTAGAATTTAAAACCTCATGTTTAGGTAACATGATTTAGGTGATGTGTGAGATGATCTGCTACAGTATACTATAAAAAATTCCTGATTCATTGTATGTCTGATATCCAACTATGAAGGACTTTGTAAATCACAATGGTTTCAATAAAATTGAAGTAAAATATTTTTGAATTTTTAAAGAAAAATTTAAAAAGAAACACAAGAAAGGAGATGTTAGTTTCCATTCAAGATATATATATATACATATATATATATACATATATATATATATATATATATATATATATATATATATATATATATATATACAGCAGCTAATCTATGATACCCAAAATTAAAAAGGAAAGACTTTAAGTGGAAGCTAATTAGATTACAGCTTTGGAATTTAGCAAAATATATTTCAGACAGGGGCTGGAGCTATAGCACAATATTAAGGTGTTTGCCTTGCATGTGGCCAACATAGGATGGACCCCGGTTCAAATCCTGGCATCCCCTGGTTTAAACCCTGGTTCAAAGTCCCCTGAGCCTGCCAGGAGTGACTTCTGAGTGCAGAGCCAGGAGTAACCCCTGAGCACCACCGGGTGTGACCCAAAAAAACAAAAAAACAAAACAAAAAAATATTTCAAACAAAATTCTATTGAGCTTGTTGTTTTATTCATAGTGAAAGTAACCATAACTAGTATTTACGATGTAGTATGTTCACTATAATCCAGATTTTAGAAATAACATCTCATTTAATCCTGTGACATTACTTCAACATTCAAGACGAACGAAACATCTTGCATAGCTGCACAATTAAAAAGCAGAAAAACTGCAACTAAAACTCAGGTCCTTAAAATATCAAGTTTTTTGTTTGTTTGTTTGTTTGTTTGGGGGCTATATTTGGCTGTGCATAGGGATTACTCCTGGCTTTACACTCAGGGATAGCTTCTGTTAGTTCTGTTAGGCTCAGGATATCATATGGGGTGCCACGGATCAAACCTGGGTGGACTACATGACAAAACACCTTAGTCCCCCCAAAATAACAAGCTTTGCTCACAAAACTGTTTATGAAAATGTTCCCAATCATTCTATTCTCCTCTACCATCATTCCTGGAAGATCCAGGAGAAATACAAACAGAATAAAGCACTCAGAAATTTAGAGGAAACTTGTCACATCTGCCCCTTTCTATTTTTATTTATTTTTTAAATTGTTTTTTAATTTTGGGTCACACCCAGTGATGCTCAGGGGTCACTCCTGGCTATGTGCTCAGAAATAGCTCCTGGCTTGGGGGATCTTATGGGACACTGGGACTCAAACCGTGGTTCATCCTGGGTTAGCCGCATGCAAGACAAATGCCCTATTGCTACGCCATCACTGTAGCCCCCCTTTTATATTTTTATTTTATTTACCGGTACATCTTCTACTCCCGCCTTTTTCATAGAACTTTAGAGCATGAATCATTTTGTTTTACTTCATATTCCTATGTCTCCCTGCAAATTGAGAAAAGAATAAAAAAAAAGGAAGGAAAATGGGGACCCAGGGCCAAGTGGTCTCAGGTGCATTGAATGGAAAAAGAAAAATGGTCAGAACTAAATACCCAAGCCAAAGTCAATGACAATAGAATCAAGAGACCCATACAACCTAAAGACAAAATTGACCAGTCCCATTGGTAGACTAGGGGGTTTATGGTGGAGATATGGGATGAGTGCTGAAACTATGGTGGAGGGAGGTCAACACTGGTGGTGGGCAAGGGCCTAATTCACAGTCACTATATGCCTAAAATACAACTGTGAAAGACTTGTAATTCACAAGGTCTCAATAAAAAAAAGTTAAAAAAAAAAAAGAAATGTAGAGGCAAATTTGATACTGGTGATAGGGAAAAAGAGTAGACCCTGGAGTTGAGTTTGGTCTTTGCTTAAGCATGATGATGATGGCTGATGGTGATGATAGTGATGATGATGGTTGTGGTGATGATTGAAGTAATTGTTCAGAAAACTGTAGGAGGCACATAAAATCAATACATCAAGCCTGAAAGTTTTAGACTTCTGGAGCAATGGCCTGTCATTTAGGCCACAGGTATTTGTTCAGGATCCATGCACGTGCAGAGCTCAGTATTAGCGTCTGCACCCTATCATCCACCCTCAGGTTTGGTTCAAATAATTCATGTAGTTTTGGGGCTGAAAAGAAAACAACATTTTCAGGGCTCCATTTCATAAATCCTCCTGCAGAGCACTGACTGGCAGCTCACTGTAATTTCTTAGAATGCATTTCACATCCCTGGGGGGATGCAAAAACACTCACACTAAAATATCAAATCAAATGTTTATGGAGATTTGCTACAGCCACTGCCTAGGAACTCTTTCACTGTAGAAATGTTGCTAGGATTCCCCCAAGTGAAACAGAACAATCCTCCTAATTAGAGTCAGCAACAAAGAAAATTTTTGTTAGCATTTTCCATTAGGCCATGATGTCATATTCTAAAGGTGACTTGCAGATAATTTTGGAAAATAGGTTATTAGGTACTAGAAAAGAATAGTCAATCAAAAGTGGTGGCTTAAAATCAATAGAACATTGTATAGTAAAGAGGAAACCAGCTTGAAAGATAGATAGACCTAGGTTCCACACTCCAACCTACTAATCCTATCAGATAAATTCTATCAGATAAAGAAGTTTCTGAAAAAAAAATTACCTCATCAGTCAAATCAAGATGCTCTCTATTTGAGAGGATCATTATAGTGATTAAATAAAATAATTATCACTTATAAAGCACCCAGCAAATTTTCTAGTACTTAGAAGGTACACACACAAAAAAAAGTTAGTTCCTGGGTCTTGGAGATTTGACTCATTGTAGAGATCTGTTTTGCATGCTTGAGGCATGAAAGCAGATTAAAGATCTGGAAATGTAGCAATGCTAGAGCAATTGCCTTGCATGTATGAGGTCCTGGGTAATTACCTGCACTGCATGATCGTATGAGCCAGTTGAGGCCCTCCCCCGCTCACCCTATATTCTGCCCACTCTCATTCCAAGAAGAATGAGAATATTCATGATACAATATTCAAAACTAGGATTCATAGTACTGGTTCACAATTCTGAGCACCTCTAAGCTGGCTCCCAAGCCAAAGCAACAACAAAAAGGAGACAGAGAAAGAGAGACAGAGACAGAGAGAGACAGACAGACAGACACACACAGAGACAGACAGACAGACAGACAGACAGAGAGAAGTTTGATACTGGCATTGTTTTATATTGTCTCTGAGTGATTAGACCAGTGTCAGGCAAATGTGCAAGCCCAACAATCTGGGGTGTGACACCTGGAAATGACAAAGTAGAAGTGAAAGGGAAAAAAGAAAAATGTTAAAATATTAACTTCTTTTTCCATTTACATCCCAGTCTCTATATACTTATCTCTTCTTTACCTTGTTTATCATTGAAAAACAAAAGCTATTAAAATATTGTCTTAAAGAAGTCAAGATGATGATAGATAATTCTTATGACATATAATCTGGTCTGCAGAAAAATACTAGACATTTCAATAGTGGCCCCATTTTATAATTTTTTGGGGGTTTTGGGTCACACCCAGTAACCCTCAGGGGTTACTCCTGGCTTTGCGCTCAAATGTTGCCCCTGGCAGGCTCTGGGGACCATATGAAATGCTGGGAATCAAACCTCAGCCTGTTCTGGGTAGGTTGCATGCAAGGTAAACACCCTACCACTGTGCTATTGTTAAGCCCCCCCCCCCATTTTATATTTTTTTGTTTGCTTGTTTGTTTTTGGGGAGTCACACCTGACATCGCTCAGGGATTACTCCTGGGTCTAGGCTCAGAAATTGCTCCTGGCAGGCACAGGGGACCATATGGGATGCTGGGACTCAAACCACCATCTTTCTGCATGCAAGGCAAACACCTTACCTCCATGCTATCTCTCTGGCCCCCATTTTATAATTTTTAAGAGAATTATTACCCAAGTGATATATATCTGGGTATATACTAATTTTCACCTCATTATAGTTATAATTTCTTTTCTAACAGTCAAAGAGGGACCAAAATATGTTTCATTTGCAGGTCACACCTACCAGTACTCAGGTCTTACTGTCTTACTCCAGGCATTGTGCTCAAGAATCATTCCCTAGTGGGACCAAGAACAATATGTGGTCGTAATGGGCATTGAACCAACTTGGTTAGAACCAAGACAAAGGACCCTACTCCTCACACTATTTTTTCAGCCTCTGGGGTGAAATAATTTTGAATGCTGATACCAGAAACCTTCATATTATTGCAACTATCTAAACTATAATAAGTTGAAACAGTTTTCTTTTAATAACAGGATTAATTTCCTAATGCCACAGGCTATATTTAAGTAATGATAAAAAGCAGAATGAAAATTACAGAAAAATTAATCAAATACTCTTGCTTTGAACACTGACAAATACTGATATCTTGAAGTTGGGGCTATTTGTTTATTGGACAATTGATTTATTTATTGCTATCCCAAACACTTCAGGGAGTCCAGCAGTCACTCCAGATGATGCTAGACTGGGTAGTGCCAGCCCTGAGATGCCATGTTCCATCTGGCAATGAGGCGTTTCCCATACCTGATGGGCTGAGAGCCACCAAAGCTACTCCTGGTGGTGCTGGAGGTGGGGTCATGGATTGAGTCTAGAATCTTGTGCAATCTAGGCATGTACTCTGCTCCTGTGGATAATTTATGAAGAATGACTTCCAAGACCTTTAATCTGTAGATTTTTTATAAGAAGCTAGGAGGTATGTTGTTATGGAGTTGTGGGCTCTAAAGGTGAATGTGATATAATTCGCCTGGAGTGAATGACATCCTTCTAGTGGCAATTCCAGCTATTTGATTTCCTGTAACATTTTGCCAGATAGTATGGTTATATTTGTACTGTTTGGAAAATGACCCACTTGTAGGTTCCAAGTGTTCCTTAACAGCAACTGCCAGTCAGTGTCAAATCTGGCTGGAACACACTATAATTTCAATTAAGTGGCATACCATTTAAATATGCACATAAATAAATTGCATAGAAAAATTATGGAAGAAAAGCAGAATGATCTAACAATAATGCATGTCAAACTTATGGTAAACACCTATCATGACAAATTTTCCTGACATTCTTCCTGCTAATGAAAGCATATACAGCAATATTTCTATTACAGATGCTGTTAACATTAAACTTGGATGTCAGAAGTCTAGTTATAAGAAGGAGGAATAGAGATAGCTTTGGCAGGATTCTGTTTCAGCATCCTTGAAGGGCCATTGAACTCAATTAAATGTTAAATGTATTTGGCTTTTTGGTCTTTTGGGCTACCTTGATTTGGTTTGTTTTAAGTGTTTCTTTCACTTTTTTTTTTGGGGGGGGTCACACCCGGCAGTGCTCAGGGGTTATTCCTGGCTCCAGGCTCAAAAATTGTTCCTGGCAGGCACGGGGGACCATATGGGACGCCAGGATTCGAACCAATGACCTCCTGCATGAAAGGCAAACACCTTACCTCCATGCTATCTCTGTGGCCCATCTTTCACTTTTAATGGCCTCACTTGACCCTACAAACAGGAGAACTCAAGGAATTTTTTTTTCTTTTTTTGTCATTACCTCTCTAAATGGTGCTCTGATGTCCCCTCACCAGGAGTCTTTCTATTATGTTTAATTCGTTTGTTTTGGGATCACACCTAGTGGAGCTAAGGGCTAACTGCTGGCTCTAAACCCAGGAATTACTCCTTGAGGACTTGGGAAAACCAAATGGAATGCTTGGGGTCAAACCCTAATTAGTCCAATGTAAGGCAACTGCACCACACGCTGTAATATCGCTTCAGCTTTTCTTTCCACTCTTAGGAGAATTTTTTAGTTTGTTTGTTGTTTGTTTTGGGTCAGACCCAGCAATGCTCAGGGGTTACTCCTGGCTCTATACTTAGGAATTATTCTGAGCTGTGCTCAGGAGACCATCTGGGGTACCATGGATCAAACCTGGGTCAGCCTCATGCAAATGTGATATCACTATGGCTTTCTTAGGGGAATCTTAGAGACCAAAGGGCAAAGGCATGCTTGCCAGTCTCAGCCAACTTGATTCCCAGAGAGAAAGATTTGCCTATTACTGAGGCTTTTGTTCTGCTTTGTCTTGGCAAGTTTGTATAAGAGAAGGTATTCTCATCTGCCTTGTTGGCTGCCAGGAAGCCAGTTTTGAGGACAGAAAAGTTGGCCCAATTTCCCCAAATCACCTCCCCTAGTTCAAGTTAAATTTGTTATAATATTACACTTTTCCGGTGCTGATTTTCTTCTCTGTAAATTTATAGTGATAAAAGTACTTATCTAGGGGCCAGAGAGATAGTACAAGAGGTAAAAAACATTTGCCTTGCATGTGGCTATGGCAGCCACAACTCTTGTTGAAATTTCAGTCACCTTATATATCTACTTGTGCACAACTAAAGTAATTTCCAAGCATAGAGCCAGTTCCTAAGCACTGCTAGATGTGACCCAATCCCTATTCTACCACACACACAAAATAGTATCTATTTTACAAGTTGGTTACAAGGTTTAGTGCTCCCTGCCATTATTATATGTCTACTTTAGGTAACTATTCTGGATCCAAATACCCTTTGCTTGTAGAATATCCCAATAATCTTGGGCAAAATACTGAACCATTTTGAGATACTATTTCTGCACATTGCAATAGGATAAAATTCACCCACATTTCACAACAAATGTGAAGATCCAAGGATAATATATAAATATTTTCTAGATTATGACAAGTAGTCATATATGCTACTTAATTTGAATTTAGCCCAATCATATATATATATATTATTTTTAAGGTTTTGTGGTACTGACTAGAAATAAAACATGTATTAGAAGTGTGGTTAGTAAATAACGTGAAAACAAAGATATTGGGCCAGGAGCAGAGGCACAAGGGTAAGGCGTAGTATAGCTTACCTGCGCTAGCCTAGGATGGACCATTGTTCATACCCTGGCATCCCATATGGTCCCTTAAGCCAGGAACAATTTCTGAGCACATAGCCAGGAGTAACCTCTGAGTGTCACTGGGTGTGGCCCAAACCCCCCCCCAAAAGAAAAGAAAGATATTTATTATTATTAGTCCTTCTGTTCTACTATTCTTATATAGTGGTACCATCATAAAGATCTCTATGTGATTACAAAATAAAGAGCTCAATTGTCGGAATGGGTACACTGGCAATGGGTGGTGCTGGATTTATGTATGTGAGACACCATTAGAGAAAAGCAATATGGAGATTCCTCCAAAAATGAAAATTGAACTCCCATATGATCCAGCTATACCACTCCTAGGACAGGGGTCTCAAACTCAATTTACCTGGGGGCCGCAGGAGGCAAAGTCGGGGTGAGGCAGGGCTGCATAAGGGATTTCACAAAAAAAAGTCCTCAAATGTCATTATTAACAGATTTAATTATTTCTTCTGAACATGAATAGAACATGGAGTGAAGATCATGAACAGTTCTTCTGAACATGGCATCTTTTGCCAATTCCTTGCTGACAGAGACTTGACAGCGCTTCTTCGCACAAATCTGAAACACATTTGGCTTTAGAGAGGAAGCAGTTGAGACCCTCAGTATGGCTTGAAGATGATCATCATTAAGTCTAGACCTGTACTTTGACTTATTGAAGTTCAATGTGGAGAATAACTTTTCACACAAATATGTGCTCCCAAAAAGGCACATGGTGCGCTTGAACATTCAGGAAAGCTCAGGGAAGCTGGGGGGCAATTTTCTCAAAAATTGCCCACGCATGGCTGCTTTTCCACTAATCTCTCTGAACTTGGCTTTGAGATCAGAGTTGCATTGCAGATTAATGAGCTCCATTTGAAGCACAGGAGGGGCATCTTGCACATCAAAGGAAAGGGTCCACAAATTTTTGGAAAGTGGCTCTGTGCTTTGAAGTCTGCAAATCTGTGATCAAATTCCTTCTCTAGCTTAAAAATAGATTCAACATATTTCTCACCATTGAATGGTATGCCTGCCTCCACAACTTCCTTGCATGCTGGGAAAGGGCAAAGGTTTGTCTGAGAGAGCTGGGATTTCCATAACACAAGTTTTGTGGAGAATGCTCTCACGTTGTCATAGGCAGCACTGATAAGCTGCCCGGGGACTTGTAACATCTTGTTTAGTACATTCAATTTATGTGTGATGTCAACAAGAAAAGCTAAGTCCATGAGCCATTTGTGATCACTCAACTCAGAAACAACATTCCCATCCTTCTCCATGAAAGCTTTCACTTCTTCTCTCAACTCAAAAAGTCTTTTCAGGACATTTCCCCTGCTGAGCCAATGTACCTCGGTGAAATAGAGCACATCTCCATATTCTGACTCCATTTCCTCTAAAAAAAAAAAAAAGCACGGAACCTCCTGTGCTTTAAGCCCCTGGATCTGATTTGGTTGATGCATTTCACAACAACAGACATCACATTGTCACATGGCAGGCATTTACTGCAAAGGGCCTGCTGATGGATAATGCAGTGAAGAGCAATGGCCTTCTCTACACCCTCCTCTTCAAGTTGTTTTTGAACAAGTGCCAACAGTCCATTTTTCCTCCCTGTCATTGATGGCACTCCATTGGTTATTATTCCAACAAACCTCTTCCGTGGCAAACCTGCATTCTCAATGGCATCACACAAATGCCAAAATATCTCATTAGCGGTGGTCTGGCCATGCATTTGAATTATTGTGATCAGCTCCTCTGTCAATTCAAAATTGCAATCAACACCACAGACATAAATTGTGAGCTGCATAGTGTTCATTATATCTGTGCCCTCATCAAGAGCAACTGAGTATGCAACAAAATATTTGGCTTTTTCACACAGTTGATGATAAATGTCACTTGACATGTCAAAAATGCGCTTTGCCACAGTGTTGGCAGAAAGGCTGATTTTGCTAAACTGACCTTTCTTTTCCAGATAGATAATACTTGCAGCCTGTAACATGCATTTTTTTAATAAACTCTCCTTCTTTGAATGGTTTCCCTGCCTTATCAATCATCTCACTAACCATGTAACTAGCTTCGACTGATGCAACATTCTCTTTGGTTGCTTTCTTGAAGAAATCTTGTTGTCTCATTAGACATGCTTTAAGACTGGCAACCCACTTGGCTCTCTCATTTCCTTGATATTTTGCACATTCCTCAGCATGTTTAGTTGAATAATGGTGTTTCAAGTTGTATTCCTTGTGCACTGCAACTTTCTCTGAGCAAATAAGACATGTGGGGATGCCCCTGTGCTCAACAAAGAAATACTGCGTCTCCCACTTTTTCTGAAATTGCCTGTGCTCGTCATCAATCTTTCTCTTCACTGCAGGCTTTGATGAAGTCATGATGAAGGTATGACAAAATCTAATTCTGTAATAAATTTCCTTCCCTTCTTTCCCTTAGGCCTCCAATAATGCAAGGGAGAGCAGGCAGGAGCAGTGGAAATGACGTCTGCACTAGGTGTAAAGTATTCGCGATTATTCACGTACCGAATATTCACAATAAAAATCGCATTAGTAAGAAAAAAACCGCAAAAAATCGCATTAAACATTTGCATACCCCGAACAGAACTGCTCGGGGTATGTAAATGCTTATTGTAATTTTTTCTTACTAATGCAATTTTTATTGCAATTATTTGGTAAGCAAATAATCGCGAATACTGCGATATTTGAAGGCCAACTGTGGGCCACAAAATGTTGTATGGAGGGCCACAAACGGCCCACAGGCCGCGATTTGAGACCCCTGCTCTAGGAACACAAAAATACAATACAAAAATCTCTTCCTCACACCTATATTCATTGCAGGGCTATTTACAATATCCAGACTCTGGAAACAACCAAGATGCCCTTCAACATATAAATAGCTAAAGAAACAGTGGTATATATAAACAATGGGATATTATGCAGCCATCAGGAGAGATGAAGTCATAAATTTTTCATTTACATGAATGTACATGGAATTTATTATGCTGAGTGAAATAAGCCAGAGGGAGAGAGACACACACAGAATAGTCTCATTCATCTATGGGTTTTAAGAAAAATAAAAGACATTTTTTGCAATAATTCTTAGAGACAAAAGAGAGGAGGGCTGGAAGGTCTAGCTCACGACATGAAGCTCACCACAAAGAGTGATAAGAGCAGTTAGAGAAATAACTACATTGAGAACTATCATAACAATATGAATGAATGAGGGAAGTAGAAAGCCTGTCTGGAGAATGGGGTGGGGTGTGCAGGAGGAAGATTTTGGACACTGGTGATGGGAATGTTGCACTGGTGAAGGGGAGGTGTTCTTTACATGACTGAAACCCAAGTTCACAATCATATTTGTAATCAGGGTGTTTAAATAAAGATATTAATAATAAAAATAAGGAATATGAAGAGGACTATACAAGTATAAAAGCATGATTTATCCTTTATCCTTAAAGAAAAAGAAACCATTACTCTAAGCCATTCTATTAAAAGCTCAATTTTCTTTAAGAATTGCTTAGTTATTGATTAATTTCACTAGTTATCAATAGCTTATTTTGACATTTTTTCCATCAGTTACATGAGCACAAATACGGGTTTCTTTCAAACTACTTGGCACACATTTGATATCTAAATAATATTTCAGGTTTTTATAAATGCCATAAGATTTGAGAAATCTAAATGTCTAGTGGCATATAACAATTTTGCAGAGAGAAAGCAGAGGAAAATGGTTGGTCATACTCTGGTGGGAGATGTATATTACTGCAATGTTAGTCATTTGTAGTACTACATTTTGACTTTAAATTTTCCTCAAAAAAGAAGAATAAGGGCTAGAGAGAAAATTCAATAGACTGAGGGCATTTTTCACATGCTGGAGGCCTAGATTTGATCCCAGGTTCACATTTTATTGATGAACACTCAGGAGTGTTCCCCGAGTATAAAAAGTTAAAGGTAATTGGGCCCGGAGAGATAGCATAGCGGTGTTTGCCTTGCAAGCAGCTGATCCAGGACCAAAGGTGGTTGGTTCAAATCCTGGTGTCCCCCGTGCCTGCCAGGAGCTATTTCTGAGCAGACAGCTATGAGTAACCCCTGAGCACCACTGGGTGTGGCCCCCCCAAAAAACAAAAAAAAATTAAAGGTAAGTTAATGAATAAAAATTATTTATGAAATTAATGCATAGAGAAGCCAATTCATGTTTATAAAACATTTCTTTGCTCATTTTTAGTATTTTTATTATTAATTAAAATGAATTTCCAAAAATTATCTCAAAAGACACACTACTTAAATAATGTATAAAATAAAATATGGAGGGACATCCTGACCCACCAGCACTGCTTGGTCCCACATTGCCCTGAAGAGCTGAGCCCACAGAAGAAAAATCAACAGAGATGACCTGACCCCAAGGGCGGAGCCAGAGGAGCACAGCCCCACACTTCTCCTAGTCAATGAACCCCAGCACAACACATAGAAAACACTACACTACAAGCGTGACAAAGGGGGAAACATTGCAGTCCTCCACAATGCTTAGAGAATGAAATGGGAGCTCTGATGACTCCAAAAGTGCTAACTACCTTAGATAAAGATTTTAGAGAAGAAATATAAAGGATCCTCATAGAACTCAAAGAAAACATGTAGCAAACTTAATGAACCATGAATAAGAATCAAAGGAATATGAAAGTAAAATGAGAAAACTCCAAACTGAAATAACAGGTAGGTAAAATGAAAACCTTACTGGAAATCCTCTTTAAAAGAGTAAAAGTAGCTGAGGACAGAATCAGTGAGCTGGAAGATGAGATATGTAACAACTTCATACAACAGAAGAAATTGAAAAGATGCCTTAAAATAAATGATTGGCAATGGAAAAAATTCTCAAAGAACATGAACAAATGAAAATAGAAATCTTTGATAAACTCACATATAGTGTTCTTTACCTGATCATAGATAATCCCTCCTTCCCCCCTTCTCTCACTGCCTTACAAACCCTTTCCTAACCCTCCATATTATTTCTCCACGTTTAACCTTTTTCACCTTCAGTTCTTAACTCCTCACAAAGCAGAACATTCTCCCCAGCCCAGCTAGATGCCAAACAGCTACCAAAGTGAAAAGGTAGATTCTCAGCACGATAAGGAACCGACACTCAGCTGTAACTGATTTGCTCTTGGTGGCCCCTCTTCCTTCACCTCCCTTCACCATAAACTTTTGCTTGATACCAGATTAGGGGGCTGAGAAGTCCCGCACTTAGGAATACTTTTTGATATTTGACTTCTGGGAGCCATCTTCCTTAAACCTACAAAGCCAAATCACAGGCTGAAGCTGCACTTTGGATCTTACCCCTTTCTCACCTATTTCACAAAAACTTAAAGAGGACATACAAATCTCCTTTGAATATCTCTTTAGATACTTTCCTTTAATAAGCAGAACCACTATCAAATATCTTCTTATGTAGTGGCAATTTCCCCCATCCTCAGGATCTGTTTAGTACAGAATTCTAGTAGACATATCTTTGTTTAGAGTGTATGTAAGAAAAATAGTTATGAAGATTGTTTCACCAGTAATACCTTGTGGCATTATTCCTTTTTGCATAGGCACATTAAAATGGGAACAGGTTACATATACAAACAAGTTCTTATCTAATAGAGATAAGAACACAACTTTTCTTTTCTTTTTTTTTTTTAATTATGAGAACAAGGATGCAAAGAAAGAGGACAAGGTAAAGTTACAGTGGAAGGACAATCACCCATAACATAATTCTCAGAAGTCCCCTTGCTGATATCTTAACTTTGAAATTTTAGCCAAAGAACATTAAGATAAATAAGACAGAATCCATGTACAATTACTTTGTCCCTCAAGTCCCCAGATTGTAACACATTATAATATTTTTTAACAGCACACAAGGCAATCTAAAGCCATAAAACTTATGTAACTCCTTAAACATTACAGGCATAGTATTTTTTTACTTTTCCATATACATACATATTAGCTTAAGTTAACCTCAAATTTTAAGTGGGTTCTTTTTAAGGATTAGAGTCAAAGGAGCACAGTAAAAATGGTGTTAGAGTGGCAATTGTTGTTTGCATAGGCCCATCAAAATATGAGGGACATGGAAAGAAATAACCTTGGCCTAAATACAAAGAGACCCGACCCCTGAAGTTTCCTGGCACAAGACCAACTCTAGGCTCCAGGCAAGCTAGATCATCTAATCCAAGGCATTGTCTGTAGTGCTAACACACTTTTATATTTCACACAGTCTCTGTTGTTGGTATCATTTTTCTGTATTAAAGATCCTGGAATCTGCATATCCTACATTGAAGTCAGGATGTGGAGCGTCCTCTCGTTTCACCTCACAATCAAAGGAGAACACACATTTTATACTGCAGTGAGATCTTACATCCTGAACACTTGGCATAGTGGCTTGGCTTAGACTTCAGTTGATCAGACATTGACCAAACATCCCTGAACCAGGCATACAATATACAGAAACAAACATGGTCTCCTACACCATCATCAGGAATAAAATCTCTACCAAGGAAGGTCCCACTATCACCATGGTACTGACTTACTCCAAAGATGGTTCTTATGACACCCTGACAACTTAGGAACAGCAATAGTCTGTTTTCAGGGCAGAATTCTCTGTAATGCTTCCTAATGGTGAGACAAAACTAGAAGACACTACACACCAACTGGACTTTGACATAGGATCTGTACAGAAACCAGGATCTATAACTACAGAAACCTGACAGCAACAACTGTGATGGTGAAGAGCTGTTTCTGGGAACACAGAGAATGACTAAGGGGTTGAACAACATAGAATGCCTGGAGTCTAGAGCTGGTCTTATGCCAACATATATATATATATATATATATATATATATATATATATATATATATATATCTTTTTTTTGGTTTTTGGGACACACCCGGCAGTGCTCAGGGGTTACTCCTGACTGGCTGTCTGCTCAGAAATAGCTCCTGGCAGGCACGGGGGACCATATGGGACACCGGAATTTGAACCAACCACCTTTGGTCCTGGATCAGCTGCTTGCAAGGCAAATGCCGCTGTGCTATCTCTCCGGGCCCATGCCAACATATTTCAAGGAAAAGGTCTCCTGTTTTTAGGCCAAAGGATTTTTTTCCTTCCCATTTCTTCCATATTTTGCTGTGCAAACAACAACTGCCACAAACACACATCTTTTTTTTTTTTTTAAATAAGAGCATTCTAAACCTTCTACTATTGTACTAATGACTTTATTGGTGATATAACAATTTTCATGAATATAACTGCTGCTAATAAACTCTCCTCTTTTTCAATTCCTTTTTTTGACTTTCTAATTTCTTTCTATTTTTAATAACTTTGCTTTCTGTCATTCTGAAACAAATGAATTATGATCAGTTTTGTCAACTATGTGATACATTTTTTTTTTGGTTTTTGGGCCACACCCGGTGATACATTTTTTAAATAAATAACTTTATTTTAAAATATTTACAGAAGGCCCAATAGGTCATTCATAAAAGAGCAGCACTCACTGCTGAGTGAAACAAATCATGTTTGTGATACAAAGCTCTTGGGAGAAAATGGTGTAAGATTTTGACTTTATTAGGAAAAAACAAATACGTGTGTGTGTGTGTGTGTGTGTGTGTGTGTGTGTGTGTGTGTGTGTGTGAGAGAGAGAGAGATCTTTTTACAACTAAGAAAGGAAATGACATTATGATGCTTTTGAAATTAAACATCAAACCCATTTCTAGATAAATCAAGACAAAGTGAATCTTATCAGAGTAATGTGTGTGTCTGTTTACATAATTCAGCTTTGATGGAACAATTATATGTTCACATGATTATATGCAAAAGAGCCTTTAACAAAATCAATATACACTTAGGATTGCAAATTTAGCAATGTAGGAAGAACTAATCATCTTCACTCTGATAAAAAGCAACATTAAAGGCCTAGCTAGTATCATAAAAATAATATTCATTGCAATAATTTGAGAAAAAGTAAAGGGGTACCAAGATTGAATTAAAATTGCTACATGCCCTAAGTAATTCTGTACTCAAACAGTAACATGATGTACAAAAAAGTTAGTTAATAAGTGATTCAACATGGTATGTAATCCAAGATTAACATAGTGATCACCTTTTATTTACTATTCTGATAGGGTTCCTATACTTAACAAGTTATGCATACTCTGGATATATTCTAGTCTCATATTTAACAGTCTATATGAATGTATAGATCTAGCTGTCACATTTATAGATTTATCTACTTCTATATGTTATATAGAAAATATTTTTAGTTTACATAAGACATAAATATTTATCACAGAAAGTTAATGTTGAGATAGTGAATTAATTTATGTCCACATTCAGTCTCCATCACCAAGTAACAAATGGCAGACATTATTTGAAGAAACACTGCTGTTTTTTCAAATATTAAATACAGGGGTTAAGCTGAAGCAATCTAGGAAATGACTTTATCAGGAAGAGATTAAACAAATATTTATGTGTGAGCATGTTTAACATGTATGCATATGTATATGTGTGAGATAATATTTTTAATGAGCAATATCTATTTAAATTTATATATTGAACTACTTTGGTTTTACTATTTTTAATTCTGCTTATGGTGGTTTACAAGTTTATATTTTAGAGGTATAATTTTACTCCACACCATTTCCCACCAAAGTGCCAGCCTTCATCTCTATTTACTTTATCTGAGCTCAAATAATAACTTCTATTTTATCATATTTTACCATTTTCTTGCTATAAAAGTAAGATGAGGGCTCGGAGAGATAGCACAGCGGTGTTTGTCTTGCAAGCAGCCGATCCAGGACCAAAGGTGGTTGGTTCGAATCCTGGTGTCCCATATGGTCCCCTGTGCCTTCCAGGAGCTATTTCTGAGCAGACAGCCAGGAGTAACCCCTGAGCACCGCTGGGTGTGGCCCAAAAACCAAAAAACAAAACAAAACAAAAGTAAGATGAGAAGCAAGACCCTTATTTTAGAACATGTGGTTATTGGGCAATATTGTTCACTTGAGATAAGATTATAGGCTGACTTTTTTTTTTTTTTTTGTGGTTTTTGGGCCACACCCGGCAATGCTCAGGGGTTATTCCTGGCTCCATGCTCAGAAATTGCTCCTGGCAGGCACGGGGGACCATATGGGACTCCGGGATTCGAACTGATGACCTCCTGCATGAAAGGTAAACGCCTTAACTCCATGCTATCTCTCCAGCCCCTATAGGCTGACTTTTAAAGATTATTTTAGCCATCATCTTGGTGACCAACTTCACAATGGAGAACTCAGTTACAAATGACTTTTAAAGATTATTTTAGCCATCATCTTGGAGACCAACTTCACTATGGAGAACTCAGTTACAAATGATCCATAAAAAAACAATTATACTAGAAAAATGAAGTTCACACTAATGTTGAATTATAGCATGAATAATTGAATTTTTGTTATTGGATATCTGTTGTTTTAAAGCCTGGGTCATTAGATTTCTGTTATTTTAAAATCTATATGTCTAATAGAACTGAATTGTTTTTGTTTTTGTTTTTTGGGCCACACCAGGTGATGCTCAGGGGTTATTCCTGGCTATGCGCTCAGAAGTCGCTCCTGTCTTGGGGGACCATATGGGATGCTGGAGGATCAAACCGCGGTCCGTCCTAGGCTAGCGCTGGCAAGGCAGACACCTTACCTCTAGCGCCACCACACCGGCCCCCTGAATTTTTATTTGATTTTCTCCTCTAGAACTGTCAGATTGTCAAAATGTTTCATTTAACTATAAAACAAAGACTTAATTTTTTTTTATTTTAAAAAGTTGAGATAACATTGATTTACAACAATGTAAGTATTTATAAGGTTTAGGGGTACAGTGTTTCCACAACATCCCTATCACTAAACTGTCCATTTCTACTGGACTCTTCTGTTCACTTTCTGTTCATTTACCAGATCCCGGGTAACAAAAAAAAAAAAAATCACTGTATACCACTCTGGGAATCTACCTTCTTTTATTTTTTAATTTTTTTTGAAGTAGAAAAGTTTTCACTCAGAAATTCTAGAAAAAGGAGAGAAAGAGGGAGGAAGGAAGAGAGAGGGTAAGAGAGAGTAAGAGAGAGAGTGAGAGAGAGAGAGGGTGAGAGAGAGAGAATGTGCTCATGAGAGAATATGGGTTTTTCTAAAGGCAGCAAGAGCTCTAGTCTTTAGTACACATCCCAAAATTAAAATATGAAAGTCTGTATCTCAAGAGGAGAGATGTGAGTGATATGTATACGGGCACTATGTATCAAGGCAACACATGTGAGCCTTCCTTTGTTCCAAATTCACTTTATTATAGAGTTTCTCCCAATCTGCCCCTACAGTTCTACAAACTTTCATTCGCTCCCCCTCCACCCCAGACAGCTTCTATTTGATCATAATAGCTTGATTTAGATGGCTGTTAAGAAAAACATGCATGACTCCAATGACAAATATTTTAGTTTAGTTTTTTTCACTAAAAATATAGTCATTTAAAGCATTGTGATAGGAAAAAAGAAAGCTTAGAAAACCCTTTGTTTTACTCTTGTAAAACAAGAATATGGTTTTGGGGCTATACCTGGCAGTACTCAAGGGTTACTCCTGACTCTGTAATCAGAAATTGCTCCTGGCAGGCTCAGGGGACATATGGGATGGCAGGAAACCAACCCGGGTTTGTCCCAGGTTGCCTTGTGCAAGGCAGATACCCTGCTGTGGTGCTATTGCTCTTGCTTCCGAATCTTGTCCTTAGATTATTACCAGATAAAGGAAGAAAATAACAGTTTAGTGACATTAAAAAAAAGAAACCACCCTAAAGTGACTCTAAAAATAAAAGGTTCACCAACTCCCGAAGTGTTTAATATTTAAACACCATCTCTGCCTATTTAAGATTTGAGTGAAACTGATTTGGACAATAGAGTAAAATAAACACGCAATTTGTTAGACATTGTGGATTTATAAAATCATAGGATTAAGTCTTTAACCTTTATTCATAAAGGATTAGTTGGAATAAATTTTAAAATGTATTTTAAGGCATTACTTTCAGAATGAAGTAGTTGAGAATGGCAAGGCTAAAGGAATTCACGTCAGGTTCAGGTTTTGGTGAGCCTCTATTGTTTGTCACCTATGACAATTGACTTTGAAACAACATATATTTTGGAAATATTCTTGAATTAGTTATGAAAAAGATCTAATATGTGTAATCTTGTATCTTCAATTGCTTATTATATATTTAAATTAGGAAACACAATACATCTGAATAGAGTTCTCACTTTGGAAGGTAAAGGGGTTCAGCAAATTAATGTAGAGGTTGATTAGTGAAAGATAGCCTATTGACCCGAATGACTCTATCTGCTGAGCAGTTTATACACAGTAACTCATTTATAGACTAGGAAAATCTTATTACTTACTTATTCTCTCTGCCTTCTAACATTGCATAGAAAAACCTTTCAAAATAAGGTAATAAATTGTAGCCATAGACTTGCCACAATATTCAAATTAGTGATTAAAAATAAGTGCATTCAGAGACATATAGCCTTGAAAAATCCATTTGGCTTAATTTTTATACCACAATAGGAAGAAAGAGAATAAAATTTTTTGGCATGTAACTTTTCCTTTCTATTATAATTCCTCTTCCCAAACTACCAAGGAGTTGTTTAATGAACAGAACATGAGTATAATCTTAAATCAATTATTCTAAATGTATGATTGGCACATGCTTCAAGTCTCTGAGACTATATGAGAGACCATGAGGTCAAAACTGTTATCATGATAATACTAAGATCATTGTGCACAGCCATGACTAAACTGTTGGAGGCCTAATATACTGAACAGTCATTATATTCTTCATTTCCACATACACACTAATTCAGTTTCACTTAAAAATAGTAAAAGTTAGAAGCTGGAGAAATAGTACAGGGGTTAAGATGCTTGCCTTGAGCATCTCCCTTCTCTTCTATTCCTAGCAAGGCATATAATCCTTCAGCACTGTTGGAAAAGATCCCTGAAGACAGGTGAAGCCCACTCCCAAATCATAAGAGTTCTTAATTTTATTGAATATTTTCTCCTGAGAATATGCTACATATATTGTATAACAACTGAAAATAGGCAATTCTCTGTTTTGGAGATAGCTGTCATAACATAAGCACTCATGCAATTATTGAGTGGTGAGCTGAATTTCTGATGAGATCAGTGGCAATATCAATCAATATGGCTTGTTTTTTATATTTTACATGGTGAACTGTGTCAACATTTGGAAGTTTGAAGTAAACCAATGGATTTTCAAAAGATTAATGTGATTTTGAACCAAGCTTCATAACAGATTCAAAATTTCAAATCAAATCTGCGAGCTTTAAGAGAGCTTTACAAAATGTTCATTGATACTCTTAAATGGGAACAGTGTTTGAACATTGTATGTATGAAACAATCATTTTTTGGGTCACACCCAGTGATGTTCAGGGATTACTCTTGGCTCTGCACTCAGGAATTACTCCTGGCAGTGTGTTAAGGATAATATGAGATGCCTGGGTTTGAACCCATATTAGCTGTACGTGAAGTGAGAGCCTTATCTTGCTGTATTATTTATTGGGCACCTGAAACTCTATTATTAACATTTATCATTTAACATCTATCATTTAACAGCAGGTTAAAATCATGGTGACTAAGTAAATATTAAAATATTTTAGATTAAAACAGACCTTTGAAAAACTATTTTTCAGGATTGGGAGATAGTCCAGCCTGTTCTAAGGTGATCTGGCACAGCAAGGCCTGCAGAGCAATGCCAAGTGTAGATATGAAGGCTTTCTAGGGTGAACCTGGTGGTTTCTGGCACCATATGGTCATATCCTTGGGCCCATGCACTGAACTGCTGGCCAAGTTGGCTGAATATTGTAGGGAATTGTTAGTTCCAGAAATTCCTTAAATATCACTTAGAAGTTCTACTCCAACACCCCCCTACATTTCTCAAATTTTGCTGTTTTATCAAACAGTAGCATCTATACTGATGATGAGAAAAAGGTATTAAAATCATAGTTTCTTTTCAATTACTCACTTGCAATTGGTCAGATTTTTAAAATAATATCTTTATTTAAACACTGTAATTATAAACATGATTGTAGTTGGGTTTCAGTCATAAAAAGAACACCCTCCTTCAACAGTGTAACGTTCCCATCACCAATGCCTCAACTCCCTCCTTCCCCACCCCTCACCCCCGCCTGTATCTGAGACAGTCTTTTTACTTCCCTCACACATTGACATTGTTATGATAGTTTTCAGTGTAGTTATTTCTCTAATTGCATTCACCTCTCTTTGTGGTGAGCTTCATATTGTGAGCTGGTTCTTCCAGCCTTCATCTCTGGGAATTATTTCAATAATGTCTTTTATTTTTCTTAAAACCCATAGATAGGTGAGACTCTTCTGTGTGTGTCTCTCTCTCCCTCTAACTTATTTCACTCAGCATAATAAATCCCATGTAGATTCAGCTCCTCCAGCTGGGAGGGTTTGGGTGGGGCCCTGAACTTCTGGCCTCCCAGCTTCTTGAAGGATCTCTCCTTCTTAGGAGCCTGGAGTCTAGCAGGAGGGGGTTTGGCAGGCTCCCGCCATGCCAGAGGCCTTCCTAACCAGGCCTAGTGGGGGTGCGGGACTTGGGTAACCCCAGCACCCCTCTACCACCTTGCTCCAGATCTCCAGGGCTTCCCTGGGCCACATGCCTGGGCAAGCCGGTGAGTTGGGCCCCTTGGTGGAGCTCGAAGGTACCCTAGGCTTTCCCCCACTATCCATTCAGCTCCTTAGGGAGGGTTTGGGTGGGGCCCTGAACTTCTGGCCTCCCAGCTTCTTGAAGTCACTGGTAATCTCTGTCCAGTCTATATTTTCAAAATCGCGCGGGGGGGCTATCGCCCCTGCACGCACAAGAAACATTAATAGTACTCACTATCATTGAATTATGTTTTTATATATGCAGAATGTCGAGTTTGTACTCTGCCCTTTTGCATACCCCTTCATAAGATCATATTTCTCTTTAACTTCCTTAACTCCTATCATCATTACTCCTCATTTACCCTTTCTAACGTAAGTACTGCAGAGTCCTAAGTCACAGATCAAAGTGGTGTCCTGGAGCTAACACCCACCCAACTATTTTAAAAGGCATAAAAAGGACACTTATGTCTCTTCATCATTTTATGGGTGTTTTCTTTGATGGCTATAACTTTTGCTGAATATTTTCTTATACAGTGATGATTTCCCCCCCCCCCCCCATGTTTTTTATCTTCTCTTTGTGAACTGCTCAATATGAAATTTGGTGTGAAAGAATCCCTCAGTTTAATGCTTATGTTTGAACCAAGTCATGGGTATTGTTGGAAATGTTCTTACGCCCCCATATATCTGATAGCACCACATGGCTTTATTTCTTGTTTGCTTAGGCACACTAAAATGGGAAAATACTATACATACCAATAAGTTCTTATCTAATAGAGATGGGAACACACAAATCTTGTAGTGCAACGAGACCTTACACCCTGAACATTGACATAAAGACCTGGTACAGGCCTCAGAAGAATGGGCATTCTCCATTCACCCCTGATCTAGAAAAGACATCTACAAAACATCCAAGGTTGTATATAACATCACCTCGAGGCATTCCTCTACCAGGGAAGACCCTACAGCTGCTCTGACATCGATCTACTCAAAAGAGACTTCTCTTAACACTGAGAAGACTTAACAAGAACAATGACCTGCTTACTGAACAGGGCTTGCTGTATTGCCCCTTAATGGTGAGGTTTATCTATAACATCACCTGGAAGCAATCCTCTACCACAGAAGACCCTACCACTGCTCTGACATCGACCTGCTCAAAAGAGACTTCCTTTAACACTGAGAAGACTTAACAACAACGACCTGCTTACAGGACAGGGCTTTCTCCATTGCCCTTTCATGGTGAGGTGAAACGAGAAGATGCTTCACATCATGACTTCAATGTAGGATATGCAGATTCCAGGATCTTTAATACAGAAACATGATACCAACAACAGAGACTGTGTGAAAAGTGTGTTGGCACTACAGACAATGTCTTGGATTGGACGATAACTTCCCTGAAGCCTAGAGTTGGTCTTATGCCAGGAAACTTCAGTGGTAGGATCTCTTTGTATTTAGGCCAAGGTTATTCCTTTCCATGCCTCTCATATTTTGGTGGGCCTATGCAAACAACAATTGCCACTCTAACACCGTTTTTACTGTGCTCCTTTGACTCTAATCCTTAAAATGCACCCACTTAAAATTTGAGGTTAAATGCACCCACTTAAAATTTGAGGTTAACTTAAGCTAATATGCATGTACATGGAAATGTAAAAAATACTATGCCTCTAATGTTTAAGGAGTTACATAAGTTTTATGGCTTTATATTGCCTTGTGTGCTGTTAAGAAATTTTGTAATGTGCTACAATCTGGGGACTTCAGGGACAAAGTAATTGTACATGGATTCTGTTTTATTTATCTTAACGTTCTTTGGCTGAAAGTTCAAAGTTAAGATATCAGCAAGGGGACTTCTTCTGAGAATTATGTTATGGCTAATTGTCCTTCCACTGTAACTTTACCTTGTCCTCTTTCTTTGCATCTTTTGTTCTCATAATTCAAAATAAAAAAATTAAAAACAAATAATAATAATAATAATAGTAACAAAACTTGTGTGGACCAGTATCACTAACTATGAAAATAAATGTTTGAATAGTCAAAAAAAATCCCATGTACGTCCATTTATAGGAAAATTTCATGACTTCATCTCTCCTGACAGCAACATAATATTCCATTGTGTATATGTACCACAGTTTCTTTAGCTAGTTTCTATAGAATCTTGGTTGTTTCTAGTCTGGCTATTGCAAATAGCACTGAAATGAATATAGGTGTGAGGAAGGGATTTTTGTATTGTATTTTTGTGTTCATAGGAGTGGTATAGCTGGATCATTTGGGAACCAAATTTCCAGTTTTTTGAGTATTCTCCATATTGTTTTCCATAAAGTCTGAACTAGACGACATTCCCACCAGCAGTGAATGAGAGTTCCTTTTCTTCACATTCCTCTAGCACTGATTGTTATCACACTCTTTGTGATGTGTGCCAGTTTCTGTGGCATGAGATGGTAAAACATTGTTGTTTTGATTTGCATCTCCCTGATGATTAGTAATGTGGAGCATCTTTTTATGTGCCTTTTGGCTACCTGTATTTCTTCTTTGAGAAATTGTCTGCTCAATTATTCTCCCCATTTTTTGAGGAGGTTAGATTTTTTTTTTTATTGTAAAGGCCAGATTTTTTGGAATGAGTAGACTGAATAAAGAAGTAGGTAGGAACATTTAGTTGTTATCAATTAAGACAGATCTTACAGGATGTGGAAAAGTGCAATGACTATTTTCATTGCCAGAGAGGAAAGGGCCAAATAGATAAATGGGATAGAGCAAATATTTTGCATGCAGGAGACTTAATTTTATCCCCAGCAGCATATGATTCTCTGAATATAAGTGGTAACTCCTGCTATGATCCAGAAACCAAAGTACAATAATTTAAAATAACATATTAGGTATACTTACACACAATGGATGCTTTACTGTTATTATAACTTGTTAATTTTTACAAGTTCCTCAATTTTCTTGTTTATAATTTTTCAAATTATAATAGTCATGATCATCCTTCATCGTTGTTAAATATTTTAACAATAATTAAGATAAAAATTCCTAAGTGCCCACATCAACATATTACAGTATAGATGCTGCTGTTTATTTAAAATCATCATGTTGTGATTTAAATGGCTGTTTAAATGAATTAATGTTATGCCATGAAATGATCATTCGTGATTAAATTGTTTAAGGAATATTAATTAAAATATTAGAAAATGGGAAGCGATGGTGCCGTGGTAGGGCATTTGCCTTGCACACAGCTGACTCAGGACAGACCAAGGTTTGATCCCCCCACATCCCATATGGTTCCCCAAGCCAGGAGCAATTTTTGAGTGCATAGCCAAGAGTAACCCCTGAGAGTCACGAGGTGTGGCCTAAAAATCAAATAAGTAAATAAATAAATAAATAAATAAATAAAATATTAGAAATGCTATTTTTCACTAAGCTATTTTCATATATCCTTCAAGGCTTAAAAATAAGTTATTATCCAACACAAACCTAATGTATGAATCTTTACTACAACTGTATTGTTGTAAAAATTGTGGGTCAAGGGGCCGGAGAGATAGCATGGAGGTAAGGCGTTTGCCTTTCATGCAGAAAGTCATTGGTTTGAATCCTGGCATCCCATATGGTCCCCTGAACCTGCCAGGAGCAATTTCTGAGCATGGAGCCAGGAGTAATCCCTGGGTACTGCCGAGTGCGACCAAAAAAATTGCGGGTCAAATGGTTAAGTAAATTTAACGATGACTCATATATCAGAAGTTGATTTCCTTCTTATACAGTTATTCACTGTCAATGCTGAATAAATTTTTTTGCATTTGTACCTCTGTTAAAACTTGTAAAGTTTCTGATATTCTGGGGCTGGAGAGATAGCATGGAGGTAAGGTATTTGCCTTTCATGCAGAAGAACTGTGGTTCAAATCCCGGCATCCCAATGGTCCCCTGTGTCTGCCAAGAGCGATTTCTGAGCATAGATCCACGAGTAACCCTTGAGTGCTGCCGGTTGTGACCCAAAAACCAAAAACAAAACAAAACAAAAAAAGTCTTTGGTATTTTATATCTTTAGTTTTATTAAATAAGCAATCTATTCAGATTTCATGTGACATTTTAAAATTTAAGCATAACTGACTTCAATAACTATATTCTAACCACATAAAATAAGAAGCAAATATTTTTAGTCATTAAAAATCCTAGATATGTATTTCTCATTTTCTTTTCTTTTTTTTTTTTCGGGCCACACCCATTTGATGCTCAGGGGTTACTCCTGGCTAAGCGCTCAGAAATTGCCCCTGGCTTGGGGTGACCATATGGGACCCCGGGGGATCTAAACGCAGTCTTTCCTTGGCTAGTGCTTGCAAGGTAGACACCTCTAGCACCACCTTGCCGGCCCCTCATTTTATTTTATAATCTGATGTGTTGAGGTATATACTTACATAAATACAGGTTCTTTGGAATACTTAATAATTTTTTGGAATGTAAAGAGTCTTTGAAGTCAATAAAACTGAGAATCACTAGTCTAAAGAAATCCTTGAAATGTAAAAAATTGACTTTTTATTGCTTAATAGACTAGTAGCTATATAAGTGGTTACAGCATTTTACCCTTCCTTTCAGAATAAAAGGAGTTCTGTTATTTTTAAAGCTTATAGCAAAATGAGACTGAATTCTGTGTAGATCATTTGCATTATCAGGTCCAATATTTCCAGACTATATATTTTTTGGGTTTGTCTATGAACAAACTTCTTATTTTAGAAAAATAAGAGTAAAAACAGCAGAAGCAATAAGAAACAATCTATAAAATGCATATAATTTACAAACCACAAAACATAAAATCAGGGCCAGAGCAGTGGCACAAGCAGTGGGGCATTTGCCTTGCACGTGCTAACGTAGGACAGACCGTGGGTTCTATCCCTTGGCATCCAATATGGGCCCCCAAGCCAGGAGTGATTTCTTAGTACATAGCCAGGAGTAAACCCTGAGCATCACTGGGTGTGACCCAAAAACCAAAAAAAAAAAAACAAAAAAAAACAAAAAAAAACCATAAGTTCAAAAAGATATATGGACACATATGTTATTGAAGTACTTAGTATATTTTTCCAGAAATTGGAAACAATCCAAATGTCAAAAAAAGAAACTGATACATATACACAATGAAATACTACATACATAGCTATAAGAAAAGATGAAATCTTGCAGTTTACAGTGACATGAAAGGAATTGCAGGGCAGTATATTAAGCAAAAAATGTTAGCAGGCAGGATGACAACTATTTTATAATCTGACTAATTTGTCCTAGATAGAGTAAAATAACAAGGAGATAGATAATATAGAATGCTGATGACTCCTTGGTCTTGGATTGTAAAACTACATATTACCAAGTAGTAAGGAAAATTGGGAGGGGGAAGGAAAGGGTAGACTAGAAATAACATAGAACATTAAGGGAGGATCTTGGGCACTTTTGTGGTAGTGATGATGCAGTAAGTTTGCATATAAAAAATTAACAATGTAAACACTGTTGTAGCCATGTTACTTAACTACAATGGAAATATAATGATCTCAATAGTTTTTAGAGGACTAAATAAATTAATCTATAGTAATTACAATGCTCTTTTACTAAATATGTGTGCTTTTTTCATTCTGAGAATGGGCTTCTTGGATTATTTTTAAAGCCGTTTATTTATTTGTTTGTTTGTTTGGCAAGCTCAGGGGGCCATATGGGATGCCAGGAATCAAACTGGGTCCACCCCAGGTCAGCCACATGCAAGGCAAATGCCTTACTGCTGTGTTATCTCTCTGGTCCCAATTCTTCTTGGATTTAAGAGTAAACAATATGAAAATGTTTTGAATAGTTTTTAAGGTTTTTCTATTATTTAAGTATTTGGGGCAATGAAATATTCTATTACTATTAATCTATATATTCATTTATTATTGATCCAGGAATTGTAGGGTAAAATATTTAAGGGGAAATTTGTGTTGGCTATTCATAAGATAGGTAGTGAATCTATTTCCCCAGGCTTTGGGCAGGGTGATAATTCCTGAACATTGCAAATACTCAATCTTCTGATTAAGACTTATTTTTGTGTTAAATCAGTACTATTAAATGAGTCAAAACAGCAGAAATATTAGTATTACCTGATGCACTAGTTCACATATCATTGCAATTGAAAGATTAATTTGAGTCCTGATGGTCTGCTTCCTGCTGCTAGTTAGGTAACATTGGAATATACAAATGCATGTCATCAGAGACTCCTGCTACATGTACATTCACTGAGTATGTTTCTGCAATTGATTTTTAATTCAGGCAAGTTTACTATTATATCATAATGCTCATGATTTCAGTTTGCTTTCAGGAAAGGAACATGGATGCTCAAGACCTGCTAGATGATACTTCATGGTGTAGACTCTTTTTACAGTGCTCATTACCATATCACTTAGTATTCAAGACTTGAAAATAATGTTGGTTTTTGTTTTTATTTTTGTTTTCGGGTCACACCCGGTGATACTCAGGGGTTACTCCTGGATATTCGCTCCTGGCTTGGGGGACTGACTATATGGGGCACCAGAGATAGAACCCAGGTCCATCTTGGGTCAGATGCATGCAAGGCAAATGACCTACAGGTGCCCTATCGCGCCGGCCACGAAAATTATGATTGCTTTAAGAATGTTCTATACACAAACTAACCCAGGAAGCCT
The DNA here is from genome assembly GCF_024139225.1 of Suncus etruscus. Classification (NCBI taxonomy): domain Eukaryota; kingdom Metazoa; phylum Chordata; class Mammalia; order Eulipotyphla; family Soricidae; genus Suncus; species Suncus etruscus. The sequence goes on along the minus strand of NC_064853.1, from coordinate 91,356,339 downwards.
TTCTTCAATAAAGTTTGCCCTCACCAATGATGATTTCCCTAGAAAATGGAAAACCTTTCTATCTGACTTGCTGGATTTATATATATATATATATACACACACACACACATATATATATATATATTTTTAAGCATTCTGACCCATTCCACCTGAGTCAGTTTTTCAACTGCAACCTATGGATTGATCTTCATTGTTGTCTATGTGTGTGTGTGTGTGTGTGTGTGAGTGCATGTGTTGGCCACCTCTATGTGTGTTTAATGTCCGTCTGTAATATACATAATGCCTGTCTATGTTGTATATAGTCCTGCCTCCTGTTTTTTATGAATCTTTCTTCTTCTGCCACATGTTTACCATTTTACAAATCCTTTTCTATCACTTCAATCTCTCACCCTTTATCTGTTATTTCTCTCTATTTAACTTTTTACCCTGGGTTCTTAATTTCTCAGGAACCAGGATGTACCCCCACCCTGACCATATGCCAACCAGCTCACAAAGAGAAAAGACAGCTTCCCAGCCCACAGTACCTCGGCCCAGGAAGAAGATGCCACTGCTGCTGCTTCTGATTTGCTCTTTGTGACCCCTTTTCTTCCACATTCCTTCGTTGTGTACTTTTGCTTGCTACCAGATTCGTTTTTTGAGAAACCCCCAGCTCGAGGAAATTTCCTGATCCATGACTGCTGGGAATTGTTTTTCAGACTCCACAAGACTGAAGCTGTGCTCTGGATTTTATTCCCCCCTCCAACTATTTCAAAAGACTTATGTATATCTCCTTCATATATTTCTTAATAGGTATAATTCTTATTGTTTATTTCCTTATATAGAGTTAGTTTTCCCCATTCCATTTTGAGATCTTTTTAGTAGGACATTCTAGTAGATAAGTTTCTCTTGGGTTCTGAGTTCATGTTAGAACCAAATTGTAGGGATTTTTTAGCTTGTTATTTTTACCCTCAAATGCAGCAGTAGTGTCATGTGGCATTGTTTCTTTTTGCATTGGCACATTAAAATGGGAAAATCTTATGCGTGGAAAGTTCTTAACTAATGTGGATAGGAACTCATACATTTCATATTGCAGTAGGGCCTTTCACCATGAACATTTGTCACAGTGACTTGACTAAGGCTTTAGTCAATTGGACAATGGCCATTCATTCCTGAACCTTGGATCCCATCTATGGAACCAGCAATGTTTTCTGTACCAGCACCAAGAAATTGGACTTCTACCAGGGAAGGCCCTAATAGTGCCCTGGCACCAACTTGCTCTGTAGTGGGTTCTTATGATACCCAGATGACGTGAAACAAGCAACAACTTCAGGGAAGTTGAGATGAAACCAGAAGACACTCCATGACACCCTAACTTTGACATAGGATTTGTGGAAAAAAAAAAAACAAGGTTTCTAATTACAGAATCTTTTTTCCCCATTTCTAGTTTTCTTCTTCTTCTTCTTCTTCTTCTTCTTCTTCTTCTTCTTCTTCTTCTTCTTCTTCTTCTTCTTCTTCTTCTTCTTCTTCTTCTTCTTCTTCTTCTTCTTCTTCTTTTTTAAACATTTTTATTATCACCAATGTGAATTACAAGTCTTTCACAGTTATATTTAAGGTATATAGTGACAATGAATTAGGGCCATTCCCACCACCAGTGTTGTACTCCCTCTGCCCCTGTTTCCAGGCATGCACCCTACACCTCCCCTTATGCCTCCTGAACTAATAGTATAACAGGTTCCTTTTGTATATAACTTGTTGTAGATTGGGAATCTTGATTCTGTTGTCATTGACTTTGGGTTTGGTATTTAGGTCTGATCATTTTTATTCCCATTCAACGTTCATGATACTGTTTGCTCCTGGAGCCATCCACTGTTTAATTTTCCCCCCTCAATTTATGAGGCAGAACAAAATGATTCAAGTTCTGTGGTTCTTTTGGGGGAAAAAAAGAAAAGAAGAAAACAATGCTGGCAGGAGTCCATTCTAGGAGCTATCAATATAAATTTAAAAGAAGGAAAAAGAAAACCAAAACAAAACAATGAAAAAAGCACAATGGCAACAATAAGCAACAACTAAACAAGAAAAAAGAAAGGCCAAAAAAAAAAAAAAAAAAGGAAGGAGGGCTGGGGTGGCAAGGTTTTGTGTGTGTGTGTGTGTCTGTGTGTCTGTGTTTGCATAGGCACATAAGTATTGAGGAAATTGAAAAGGGAATTCTCCTGGTATAAGAGATACAGGGTTGCTCCACCCTTGAAGCATAATGTCGTGGAACAACTACAGGATCCAGACATGCTCATTATTGAACCCCAAGGCCTTTTTATGGTGTCAGGAAATGTTCTGCTCAGTTGTGGTTGTCAAAATCAGTCTTCTATCATTAGAGGTCTTAGTATTTGCACAGATCCTAGGACGAAGTCTAGGATAGAATTTTTCTTTATGAATCCAGAAGTTCTGCTCTGTCATGGTTGTTGTGGTAAGTCTTCTGTAATTAGTAATCTAGGTTTTTGTGCAGATCCTAGGATGAAGACTAGGATAGAGTCTTTACTTATGGTTCCAGGAGTTCTGTTCAGTCGTGGTTATCAAAGTCAGACCTCTGGAATTAGAGATCTTGTTTTTAAATCTTTACAGATTTTAATAGGCTTACTGTAATGATCATTTCACTATAGACACAAATATTAAATTATTATGAAGAATACCTCAAATGAATATGTGTCAATAATACTTTAGTGAATAAAACAAATCCTCCCACTCTTGTATACATGAGTATATACATGCACACAGCTCTCAATTACATTAACATAATTTATTTTTACTTATTATATATAAAGTCTTTATTTAAGCACCATGATTACAAGCATAATTGTAGTTAGTTTTCAGTCATAAACAGAATACTCTCCTTCACCAGTACAACATTCCCACCACCAATGCCCCTCATTCTCCCCCAACCCTGTGTGTATTCAAGACAGGCATTCTACTCTAGTTCTTTCACATTGTCATGCTAGTTGTTAATGTAGTTATTTCCCTAACAGCTTTCACCACTCTTTGTGGTGAGCTTTAAATTGTGAGCTGGCCCTTCCAGCCCTTAACTCTATTGTCTCTGGGCCTTATTACAATAATGTCTTTAATTTTTCTTAAAACCCATAGATGAGTGAGACTATTGGTTTTTGTACATATCCTAGGGTCTTTCTTATTGGTCCCCCCCAAAAGTTCTGCTCAGTCATGATAGTCAAAGTCAGTTTTCTGTCATCTTGGTTTTTGAACAGATCAAAGGATAAAGTATCTTCTGATTTCATCTTACTGTTAGATGGTGAGGTAGGACAACCTGTTCTTAGATCAAGTTGTTGCAATTTCCTTGTCTTCAGGGTGTTGTATCAACCTGGAGCAAGTTGGTGCCAGAGCAGTATTAGGAACTCCTTGAGGGGAGTTTGTTTCCTGGTGCTATTGCAGAGAACTTGTGTCAGTTTTAAGGTTGGATTCTGGTTTGGGGTTGGACAGTCAGTGCCCAAGCACATGGAGTCTAAGCCGAGTCCTCAAGACAAATGATCAGGGTGGGAGGTGCCCCTGTATTATAAATTTTATGGGTTCTTATCCCTAGTAGATATGAGCTTGTTTCTGTACATAAGATTTCCCACTTTTAGTGTGCCTATACAAAAGGGAATGGTGACATATTATATTGCTGGTGCTTTAGGAGTAAGAATGACAGGTTATACAATCTCTGTGCCCTGGTTTTGACCTGAGCTTTTTTCTCAGGCAAAACTTTTTCTTCTAGAATTTATTACTAAGCAAAACTAAAACAAGCAAACTTGAACACATATATCTATATATAAATAAAAAAGTAATAATAATAATGAAAAATAGAAAAGGATGGAGGAGGCTACCTTTAGACTTTGGATATAAACACAATACTAAGAGAGATGACTATTGAGTTATTAAACATATAAGGAAATATAGATATCCTCATTGAATCTTTTGAGATATTCTTGGGGAGGGTGAGATCCAGGGCACATTTTCATCCACACCGTGATCTTATTGAGTTTGAGCAATGGTTTGCAGCAGGTAAGGGATCAGGTAGTGTCCTTGAGCTGAGGGTCCTTCTGGAGCAGAATCTGGTAGCATGCAACAGAGAAGTGTGTGTGTGAAGAGCCACATAGTCAGTAGGAGTAATGGTTGCAGCTTCTTGCTGGAGCATGAGATGTGGGACTGAGAGCATGTCCTTTCGCTTTAGGAACTGGGTAGTGGCTTATTGGGGCACAAAGTCCGTCTTGGTACCTAATGAGTTAAGAACTGAAGGTAAAGAGTGTTAAATAGGGAGGGATAACTGATCAGGTTTGGGAGGATTAGAGGATAGAACAGGGGTCTCAAACTCGCGGCCCGCGGGCTGTTTGTGGCCTTCCGTACAACATTTTGTGGCTCAGGACCGGCCTTCAAATATTGCAGTATTCGCGATTATTCGCTTACCGAATAATCGCAATAAAAATCGCATTAAACATTCGCATACCCCGAGCAGTTCCGTTCGGGGTATGCAAGTGTTTAATGCGATTTTTTTTCTTACTAATGCTATTTTTTATTGCGAATATTTGGTAAGCGAAATCCCTTATGCGGCCCTGCCTCACCTCGACTTTGCCTCCTGCGGCCCCCAGGTAAATTGAGTTTGAGACCCCTGGGATAGAAGAAGTTTTGAAGCAGGGGAGGAGGGATAATATATAGGAGGGGCCATATATATTATAGGCATGGATTGTTTACGCTATACATTGGGAAGACATCGAGGAGTCCACTGTATACAAACTCATGCACACTTGTAGACAGACATCAGAGATTTATTTATTCATAGGTTGTTATTCGAGGCCTGACCCTCATGAAATGGGTCTGAGCACTTAAGAATTAGTTGGGTTAAGAAAAGATAAGTGGGGCCGGAGAGATAGCACGGAGGTAAGGCGTTTGCCTCTCATGCAGAAGGTCAGTGGTTCGAATCCCGGAGTCCCATATGGTCCCCTGAGCTTGCCAGGAGCGATTTCTGAGCTTAGAACCAGGAGTAACCCCTGAGCACCGCTGGTGTGACCCCCCCCCCCAAAAAAAAAAAAAACCCAAAGAAAAGAAAAGTAACTAGCTAAAATATAGATTAGGAGAGAAAGGAGGAAAAAAAATAAGAGAAAATGAATAAAAAGAGAAGAGGAAAAATAAAGAAGAAAAATAAAAATAAATATTATATATATATAAAATGAGGCCGGCACCTTTGAGTGGAAAGGTTTTCCAATTTCTAGACACTTCAGTACTTCATCAATGGCAGGGGCAAACTCTGCTAAATGAAGCTTTCAGAGTTAGATTGGAGCATTTTAGGATAAGTATAATTTTCACATCTAGAGTACAATATGGTAGCTAGCACTATCAGAGGTGTCTACCCTATGTAGTATCCTCTGCAGTGTCTTGTGCATCGAGATTTCTTTCCTAAAAAGAAACTTACAGCATAAGCTTTATGATATAATAGTAACATGTGTTGAATTAAAGAAGAAAGAAGAGGAGAGAAGAAAGAAAAAAAAGACAAAAAGGAAAAGGAATAATAGTAATTTTGCAAAAACATACTTGATGAGTGGGACTTGTAACTAATTACTGAGTTTTGACTTCAACAACATGATTGAGAAATTTTACTGGGATCATTAAGAAAGACATTGAAGTTAGACAACTTAGTCTGCCCAGAGACTGTAGTTGGTTTTATGACTGGATGTTTCATGGATAGGATTTCCCTGTGGTTTTTTTTTGTTTGTTTGTTTTTGTTGTTTTTTTGTTTTGTTTTGATTTTTTTGGGCCACACCCGGTGGTGCTCAGGGGTTACTCCTGGCTATCTGCTCAGAAATAGCTCCTGGCAGACACAGGGGACCATATGGGACACCAGGATTAGAACCAACCACCTAGGTCCTGAATTGGCTGCTTGCAAGGCAAATACCGCTGTACTATCTCTCTGGCCCCGGATTTCCCTGTTTTTAAGTCAAAGGTTTTTTCTTCCTATTTTTCCAAACTTTTGTTGTGTCTATGCAAAAAACCTGCCACCCCCTTTTTCTTCTTTCTCTCTTTTCCTTCCTTCCTTCCTTCCTTCCTTCCTTCCTTCCTTCCTTCCTTCCTTCCTTCCTTCTTCCTTCCTTCCTTCCTTCCTTCTTTCCTTCTTTCCTTCTTTCCTTCCTTTCCTTTCTTTCCTTTCTTTCTCTTTCTTTCTTTCTTTCTTTCTTTCCCTTTCTTTCTTTCTTTCTTTCTTTCTTTCTTTCTTTCCTTTCTTTCTTTCTTTTTTGTTTTCTTTCTTCTTTTTTTTGTTTTCTTTTCTTTTCTTTTAAATAGTGTCTCTGGCCTTTTTTTTATAGAACCTTGGGACATGGATTACTTTGTTTTACCTCATATTTCTGCATTTTTCTATAAAATTAAGAAGAAAAGAAAAAAGAATGTATGGTAATCAGAGCTAAGTGGTCTCAGGTGCATTGGTGGAGAAAAAAAGATAGAATTCAATATTCAAGGCAAAGTCAACAACAATAGAATTAAGAGACCTAAATTTTAACGATCTTAATTTAAATGGGCCTGCTCTATAGGCAGGCCAGGGAGCAAAGAATGGTGGTATAGGATGTACTTTGGGATCTTTGGTGGAGGAGGTCAACACTGGTAGTGGGAATGGGCCTGATTCACTGCATATCTGAAATTCAACTATGAAGAACTTTGTAGATCACAATAAAATAAAAATTAAAAAAAGATACCTAGAAAAAAATGGTTAATTTAAGACAATGTATAACTCATCTTTTAACACTAATCAGTCAACATTATATATATATATATATTTTTTTTTTTTTTTTTGATTTTTGGGTCACACCTGGTGGTGCTCAGGGGTTACTCCTGGCTGTCTGCTCAGAAATAGGTCCTGAAAGGGGGGACCATATGGGACACCGGGATTCGAACCAACCACCTTTGGTCCTGGATCGGCTGCTTTCAAGGCAAATGCCACTGTACTATCTCTCCGGGCCCAGTCAACAATATTTCTAACTATAAACAAAATGGAATTAATTCTTTTGGGGAATAAATTGTTTTATAAGATGTACTATACAGTTTCTTAAATATTCATAACATATTTAAGAGGTATGTAAAATTATTCCCAATTTTTATTTGAGGAAACTAAATCTTGGTGAACATACATAACTTGTTAAGGAGGAAAAAAAAAAGACTATGTGAAGAAAGCTATTTTCAAATATAGTAAGAAAGGGACATTTGAAAGGGGGAAAATAATGATGTCCATTTTCCCTCTGTTAATATAAGGCTAGAAAGAAGGGCCAGAAAGATAGCATAGCGGTAGGGCACTTGCCTTGCATGCTGCGGATCCAGGATAGACAGTAGTTTGAACCCCGGCATACCTGCCAGGAGCTATTTCTGAGCACAGAGCCCTGAGTGCTGCCGCCAGATGTGACCCAAACAAAACAAAACCAGAAAGAGAGAAAGAGACAGACAGACAAACAGACAGAGACAGACAGACAGAGACAGAGAGAGAGAGACAGAGAGAAACAGAGACAGAAACAGAGACAGAGAGAGACAGAGACAGAGAGAGACAGAGACAGAGAGAGACAGAGACAGAGAGACAGAGAGAGAGGCTAGAAAGAAAGCTGTGGGTTTAAAGTGCCATAAAGAATAGGGGGGGGGCAGAGAAATAGCACAGCAGTAAGGTGTTTGCCTTAGAAGCAGAAGGACGGTGGATCGAATCCTGGCATCCCATATGGTCCCCCGAGCCTGCCAGGAGCGATTTCTGAGCATAGAGCTAGAAGTAACCCCTGAGCGCAGCTGGGTGTGACCCCCCCAAAAAAAAACATAAAAAACAGAATAAATAGGGAATATTGATGCTTAGATGTTAAAACATGATGGGTGGACCTCTAAAATTCGAACACAACTGCCAGTTACATATACTCAGTAGAAAACATCAAATTATTTATTTTGTACAATGTAAAGAAAATAATCAGTTAGGTGAGCAATAAATTCACTTTTCACTTTTGAGTTTTCTTCTTTCTATATATGTACTAATCTACTAAGGTGCTGATAGCACTTGCATTTTAGGAATTAGTTTAAACCTAATTTTATTTGCTTCTCACATCCTTCAACATTTTTAAGAATGATAGGAAGAAGTAATTTTTGTAGAAGTAAAAGTTGAACCACCCAATGTATATTTTTGATAACTCCCAAATTATTTGGCATATGTGAAGTTCAGAAATTTTTGACATTAGTCTTTGGGAATAGTTGCAAACTGACCTCTGAGACAACATTAGATCGAAAGCTGCCAAAAAGAAAGGGTCAATTCCTATTCACAATTAAAGACATAATCATATAAATGTAAATCTGTCGTCTAAATAATTTTATATTAAATAATTAAAGTAGTATTTGTGAAATATGTTGCCATACTGACCTCTTTTTCTATATTTTACACTATTGGTAAAAAAGGAACAAACCGCAGACCTTTTAGGCTGTAAAGTAAAAATCATAACAACAGAGTAAGTTTAGCTATGATTCTTTAGGGTTACTTTCTGGCATTCTAAATATCATTTTAATTTAAAAATTCATAATAAAAAGTTTATAGTGCCTGTTGACATTAGTCAGTAATATGACTTTTGTGTGGCCTTGAAAGTTCTGCCTACTAAAGTTTCTATAGAAAAATACACACTTTTATGTTCATTGCACTGTTCACAATAATTAAAATCTGGGAACAACCCCAAGTGCTCAAGAACAGATAACTGGAAAAAGAAACTATAGTGTGTATGCACAATGGAATACTATTTGGCCTTAAGAAAAAATTAATCATGGGGTCAGAGCGAGTACAGTGGGTAGAGCATTTGCCTTGTATGTGGTCGACCTTGATTCAATTCCAGGTATCACATATGGTTCCCTGAGCAACATCAGGAGTAATTTCTGAGTAAAAAGCCAGCCTTGAGCATCGGTGGGTGTGGCCCTAAGCTCCCTGCCCCCTTCCCCCAAAAAATGAACGCTTACAATTTGCCACTATGTGGATAGATCTGTAAAGTTTTACTGAGTGAAGTTAGTCAGAAGGAGAGTGACAGATAGAAAATGATCTCTCATTTGTGGGATATAAAGAAAAAACAGTGGGAGAATAACAAATACCAAAGGTAACAGAAACAGTCTTCAGTAGGGAAGCTTACCATGAGGAAGAGAAATGGAGAGGAGCAGGGGGACATCAGAACAAAGGTGGAGGAAGAAGCAAGTACTCTAGTAGAGGATGTGGTATTGAATGTTTCATGCATAAAGCCCTACAATAGGGACAGGAGCATTGGCGCAAGCGGTAAGGCATCTGCCTTTCCTGAGCTAACCTAGGACAAACTGATTCCCCGGCATCCCATGTGGTCCCCCAAGCCAAGAGAGATTTCTGAGTGAATAGCCAGGAGTAACCCCTGAGCATCACCGGGTGTGGCCCAAGAAAACAAAAACAAAAAACAAAAACAAAAAAACCCTTACAATAACAGGTTTGTAAATTCTATATATTGAGATGTATAAAGTAAAAGCTAATGTAGTATTTTAAAGATATATTAACATTTTACATTATAGTTTAGGTGACATGGTTGAAATTGTGTTGATATTAAAGGTATTAATGTACAAATTGTACCACCAAAGTGCCCAATACCTTCCATCAACATCCTTGTGTTATTTCTAGTCCACCTCTTCATTCTCTCCCACGTTTTCCCCCACTGCTTGCTAATCTGAGATCTGTAATCCAAATCCAAGGATTTATCTCTATTCAATACTATTTCTAAAGGTTTTATACTTACTAATAAAATATTTTTAGTAAAAAATCATTTCTGTAAAAAATTTTTAGTCTTATTGAAAATTCAATACTGGTATTTATTCGAAGTTTCCAGGCCACAAATTTTTGTGTAACAATGAAATATGTTACAGGATATTCAGTTCTGGCTTTACATTGAGCTTATTTAGTTGGCTTAAATGACTTTATTAGTTGTTAACAATGAAACTTAATTCATATCAGGTGAGCTAGGGACTGCATCTGGGACCTATTATGACCTGATGCTACATAGTTTGTTTCCAGCAGGAAAGGAAAAGCAATGTAACCACAGCTCTGAATCAGAAATGATTCTGAAAACAGTTATTCTGGAGCACCTTGGACCTTTTCCATGTCTCAGTTTTTATATATTTTCTCCCACATGTCCTCCTAATTGGAAGTAAGCAAAATGCGTTTTTATCAGTCTTGAAGTATATGAATTTGCATGTTTGGATATGGTACTCAAAAGCATTTTGCTTTGCATTTTTACACTTCAAATTTATTTTTCCTCCAAATAATGTCTTCTTGTAAAAGATCACATGGATTATGTTTTGTTGTTAACAATTATTAAAATTGTTTATTGGATTTTTTTCTTTTTTAGTTCCCTGGAAAATACTCAGGGTAATCACAATTTGTCTGGCTTGTCTGACTTTGGCACAACTAGATTTGGAAAATCATGTTGGAATGTGAATCAAAAGCATCAAAATCTGTGAAAGCAGAGTGCTATGTCTAAAGTGTCGAGGAGCCAAATGGTATCACTTTCAAGAATGATGCCAGAGTGTTTTTCAGAGACAGTTTCTGTTTGAATTCTCGCTTTTTGTCCAGCTGTGTATAGCTGGACAAAATATGTGTATATTATTTGTTTAAGAAAAGACAAAAAGCTAAAGGCACCTGAATCTTTCATTTTCTTTACCTTATTTTGAAATGTTTCTTGCCTTTTTGTTAGCTAAAATTTACTTATTTTATAATCTTTTTATTTTAATCACTTACTATTCATACAGAGCTGGGGAAAGATTTATTTATTCAAAATTCATACTTTGTAAAATATTGTATATGTTTTAGATAAATAATAGAATGTCTTTTATACTTATGTATGATTATAAATCTACAAGATCAAAGATTAGTCTTAGGTTGAATTTTATCACTTACTAATTCATGATTACTTATTAGGTATACACAAGGCAGAGAGACTTTGTGAAGTACAAAGACAAGACAGACACAAATTTACTTTCACTTACTTATATTAAAATTATTAAAAACATAAAATTATATAGAGCAAAACATGAGGAGAAAGGAGGAGAGATGTATACAAGAGAAGAGTGATAAAAACAAGTGTGGCAAAATATTAACCATTGTTAATTTTAGATGATAATTATGGAGTTCTTTGTATGACTATAGTGTAACTTTTCTGCATGTTTAGTATTTAAAAATAAAGTTATTGAGTGTGTTTACTGAAAATAAAGTAATAAGTCTCGAAGGGATTAAATGTTTAGAGGCTGAGTCCTCTTTAGACACGGGGATTACATTTCAGTGCTCCTTACCTCCTTATTCTTTATAGAACTATTCTTACAATTTAGGACATATTCAATAAATATATAAATATTGAGTGTTTGCTTTTATTTTTTAATTCAGAATCTCAATATATGAATTGGAATTCAGAGTTTCCGGCAGTATTTCCTCAGCTCAAAACACAAAACTATTGTAAACTACCTCTATCAATCCAAAAGAGAAATTGTGCAAATGACTGTGTTTAAACCTTACTAACCAGAAAGCAGTGAATTTAGACCAGTATCTCAATATACCTTTTGCCATCTACCATACTTTAAAACTCTATTACCCCGCATAAAAACATTGAAAGTGGTTTTGACTTTTTTCATTGTTTTGTGTCAAACAGAAACCTCTGTAAGTGCTCAATTTAAGTTTGTTAGCTGTATGAATTAGTATAGATTCATGTTTTTGTACCAAAGCTCTTCAAATTGACTTCTCTTACTTTGTTTCTCACATCAAAGATACACTAACCTTCATAAGATTATTAGTCCAAAGAATAAAATCTGATATGTATGATTATTTATGATTGTCTTTATTATTAGAACTACAAAAGGCAAACAATATTTAGCAAAATGTGGACAGGGAATTTTTTTTAAAAAGCAAGTTTTAAAGCTGGAGAATATTAATATACAACTAAATATTTGTATGTAATTGAATATTTGGCATGTTTTATTTTATCTCTTTACAGCAAAAGCTCTATTTTATGTATATATTTCATAAATGACATTTGAATAAAAACATAAAAGGCATTTAAAGAGATGAGGGTACATATGGACTTGGAGAAACCTTTCAGGTTTACTAATAACATTTGAGTCATAAAAATTCATACTTATTATCACTTAAGTGAACATTGATGCTGCCACTGGATCTTATACAAATATTCAGATTTTTGTTTTCCTCTTCATTCTGAAGGTTATCTCACTGGTCGCTCCGAAAATCAGGTGACAACCATTTCCCATGATGCTTTAAGGACTGTCAAGCTGTCCATCAAGCTGTCACCTGACCAAATCGTTCCCATGGTTCTTTTAGACTTCCAGCATGATAAATTGAAAGGCACTATTATCTGTCTCTTGTGAAGAGGAACTGTTTGGGCTTTGATAAGATATCACTACTCCCAGGTGAGAGGCGGCTGACAGCACATCAAGGAAAAACAACAAGTATAAACACTGAAGCACAGGTTTATAAACATCTGTTGTCATTATTTATTACTTTTCTTTAGGCTTAAGTTTCTGACTCATTCTTAGATAATTCAAGAATAGACATTTATTTCACTTTTTAGCTTGCAAATGACAATTAATGCTCTTTTCATGATAGAAAAATAATCTTAACATTTGAGTATACATCTTTTTGATTTGTGTCATAAAGCTTTCTACCTGTAACCAACAAGTTCTATGTTTCTGCTGATACCTTTTTAGTTCTTTAAGAAAAAATTACCTGAGATAAAAACTTTACTGTAGAAGTCACTGAATTAGGAGGAGAGATATTAATTTAAATAATTTGTATCAGTACCATGTCTCTTAGAGGTCATTTTAATGTACTGATACTCAAAATATAGAAATTTAAGTGTTGGTTTTTTTTTTATAACTAATTTGTCTTTTAGTAATGATGACAAGGTTATTGTGTTTACAATTTCAGTAGAAATAAGGGTTGTGGTGGCCGGTGAGGTGGCGCTAGAGGTAAGGTGTCTGCCTTGCAAGCTCTAGCCAAGGAAGGACCGTGGTTCGATCCCCCAGTGTCCCATATGGTCCCCCCAAGCCAGGGACAATTTCTGAGCGCTTAGCCAGGAGTAACCCCTGAACATCAAACGGGTGTGGTCAAAAAACAAAAAAGAAAAAAAGAAAAAAAGAAAAAAAAAGAAATAATGGTTGTGACATTATTATCTGCTTTAGTTTTTTTTTCTAAGATTCACTAACATAAATATAAAGTTTCTAAACAAGATGCATGAGTATAAGGAATCATGTTTCCCTGAGTGAATGATCATTACACTCAAAATTGGTTTTAGGAAACCTGTTTGTAAAAGCTTTTCTGAAAAGGGTTGTGAGAACCTTCAAAGTCTTTTCTTTGAAGAAATCTTTCTGGGGAATGGGGATATTTTATTAGAGCCACAGAAATAATTTTAAATTTAGGCAATAATTCTTTGAACTTAAATATACAAATAGGGATCAATGAAGCTTAATATTAAAGTATATTTCCTAACTCGTTATGACATGTAAAAATAGTTTTCTTATTTAGAATTTATTATCTTATTAGATTTATAATTTTATCTTCTTTTCCTGATATCTTAATTACATGTGATGATATATTTTCTCTTGCACTCTGTTTTTTCTCAACATCACACATAAACACCAGAATGTTCCCTATAGAGAGCTCTCAGTGAAAATAATTTGTTGTTATTTATTGTGGTTTTTAGCAGAATAAAAGTCTTGTTGTTAGTTGCTAATATCACCACCTTGTGTACAAATATTTTTTTGCATGCAGTTTCCTAATGTCATTAAGCAGTATTGTAATTTCATTACATAATAATGTGGCACTTCGATTACAAACAAGATTAAAATAATTTTGTAATTCAAAATATGAAAAATAAAACAATGGTTATTTTTAGTTCCTTTAATCATTTAACCATCCAGCACTCCCCTATATTCATATCAGTAGCATAAATACTTTAGTTTTCAAGAACCGACAATTTATCAGACTACTTTTAAAAAGTAACCAAGAAATTCAAAACAAAAAAGGAAAAGAAATGAGTACATTTTTCTGAATAGCCATAATTATAATACCAACAGTCCATGCTGCCATTTTCAATGGTGAAACCAACATATTTTTCCACTTTATTTTTGCATTTTTAACTCTCCAGTAAACTAATATTGAAAATTATTACTTACTCAAGAATGCCATTTTTGTCTCCATCCAAAGATGAGGAAAACCTCATGGTGAGGTTTTGAATATCAAAGTTCTCTTCCTGGTAACTTCTATCATGTCAGAATCCCACAGCAAGTTTTACAGTTTTCAATAATAGTCTTTGGAGATCAATGAAGTTAAGTGGACAAGATTCCATTGTTCCAAAAAGTTATGCCTTGTCATTCATTGACAGAGGTAGTGGCTGCAGGGAAAAGACAAAAATTCAAACAAATATACTCTCTGTATTCTCTTTTATATTAAAAATTCCAAAATTTCTGGAACTGTAGAGATAGATAGATAGGGTGCTTGCTTTATATGCAGCCAACCAGGTTCAATCCCTGGTGTTCCATATGGAACATATGCCCCAACCTCCTTACTCCTGACTTCACCCCTGCCCATGGGAAGTAATTCTTATATGCAGACTCAGAAGTAATCACTGAATTTTGGTGTCCCAAAACATAATAAAACAAAACAAAAATTTCCTATAGTTTCTAGGAAAACCCCAACAATTTAACATTTGGATTTTGGTATTACTTCTTTTTTTTTGGGATGGGGGAGCCACACCCGGCGGTGCTCAGGGTTACTCCTGGCTGTCTGCTCAGAAATAGCTCCTGGCAGGCACTGGGGACCATATGGGACACCGGTATTCAAACCCTTTGGTCCTGGATCGGCTGCTTGCAAGGCAAACGCCGCTGTGCTATATCTCCGGGCCCTGGTATTACTTCTTTTATAGTCTCTTTTCTTTCTCTCTCTCTCTCTCTCTCTCTCTCTCTCTCTCTCTCTCTCTCTCTCTCTCTCTCTCTCTCTCTCTCTCCCTTTCTTTCTCTCTCTCTCTCTCCCTTTCTTTCTCTCTCTCTCTCTCTCTCTCTTTTCTCTCTTCTCTCTCTCCTCTCTTCTCTCTCTCTCTCACATATTTTAAAGCTTGTTACCTTCTGAAGTAGTTGAGTAAGAACTGTTAATAACTTGTTGAAAAAAAACATAGAATGCACTTCAACTGAGCCAGAGTGGGCCACATGCAATGCAAGTACCCTAAGCCTGTCCAATCTTTTTTTGTTGTTGTTTATGTTTTTTTTTTTTGTATTTTGGGGCCACACCCAGTGACGCTCAAGGGTTACTCCTGGCTATATGCTCAAAAATCGCCCTTGGCTTGGGGTACATTCTTTATAGCACAAGCATGGCAATCTAACTTGTGTGTCTGTGTGTGCATACATGTCTGAGAAAAATGGATATTTCAAATAAAGTTTCACTTTGACAAACCTAATAATATAGTTACATTAACTAATGAATAGTATACTACTAATTGTGTCCTTAATAGGCTCTCCTCAATAGAATAAGATTTGATTCAAGTGGTAGAGCACGTCTTGCATTTGGAGAGCTCTGGATACACATCTCCAGAACCTGTGGCCACTCAGCACAAAGGCAACCAATAGAATCAGAAGATCTTAAGAAATTAGGTCACTTCAACCAAGTAAAATAATAATTTCTCTGATAAATCTGCCAGCAAAATTACAAAGTAAGTTTTGGTTTTAGTACCTCTCAGAAAAACTCTTGCCAAGCCTTTCAACACTAGTTTCTGACATGCGGGGAAGGCACAAAAGCAGACAAAATTCTCAGAATTGCTTTTCATAATTTTGTTTGTGCTATAACAATATTAATAGTATACTTATATAATACTTTATGGTTTCCAAAGTATCAAAAACGATTTGTATTGTGATGCAATTTTTCTAAAAATAAGCTAGCAGGGAAGGTACTTTATTTCATAGCCGAGTAAGTTGAGGATCAGAGGCAAGACATATGCTGATGATAATGTGGATGTTAGTTGCAGAAATAAGTTAGTAAAGAACTAAGATTTTGTGATTCTTAACTCAATGTTATGGTTTCCACTTTCACCCTATTCTTTTCTTGGAGACAAACATAGAATTTTAAGAATGTAGCTTAGTTGTGCCATCTAGGAAAAGGCATCTCCCAAGACTGGTAGAAACATATTCATATGTGTTCTCTGTGGGAAAGTCACCAAAAACCAGGATTGTTAAATAGAAGTAGGACTCAATGCTTGCTTCTTTTATACGTAACTTAGAATCAAACACAAACTCTTTATGTGACACTGTTTTCAGTTAGGCCTGACAACAAATGAATGTATACACATTTACATGCATGGTAAGCAGGGAAAAGGTGTAAACTCTAATGTCTTTTTTAAAAAGCAAAAATGAAAATATTTTGAAACATAAACAAAAACCAAAAATGTTTTGAAGTTTAAGAGAAATAAAAGTCAATAGCCAGTTTTTGATAGCTATTATTTTAGAAAGTATCAGACTTACACTTTAGATTTGTTACTTAATATTAAAAATAGTTTTGTCTCTGTTGCTTAAGAGACCAGCCACATATTCAAGGGAGAAATTGAAGTTTAAAAAAGTCTCAATACATTTAGTGAATACTTTCATTTTGTGTTATGATTTTAGATCAAGCAAAGTTTCTGAACTGGACAAATCTAATGTTAAGCTGGTGTAATAAAACTGTTTTTTTAATAAATATGAAAAGTGGCAACAGAAAAGAATATTGCTATGTTTTATAAAAGATCTTCAAGGTTACAACAATAGATATAATAGTATGTGTGTAGTCTAAACCCCAATTTTGTTTTGTAAGTTGCATAGAAGAACAAGCAATAACAGTTTGGTAGAAATTCTTGAACAATTTCTCATTGCATGCCCAGAAATTCAGTGAGTGAAACAGACTTGGCCAAAATGCAGCTAAGAGGTGGCTTTATAATTATTTAATATTAAAACTGACTTCAATCCTTATTTAAAAAAGTGTCACTAGAATTCATAGAAACTCTACTACTGCTACCTAGAAAAGAGAAGCAAACAGTGGGGCTTGATTTAGGCTAACTTTATTTTCCAAACTCAAGTTCATAGCAACCAAATTTTTTTTTACTTGAGCAACTTTATGAACTGAAAGTAGGGGCTGTTTCCTTTCTTTTCATGCACCAAGGCAAAGAAATGAAGGCAGAAAATCATTCTCTCTGTTGGCCTCCTGTGTAAAATTTCTTTTCTTATCTTCCCATCTAGTCATATCTTTCTGCAGTTTGAATTACCCTCTTTTCCTCAGACTGGTAAGGCAGTGAAAGGATGTTTGTTCTGCTAATTAACTTTATTACCCTGATAACTCCCTGCAGCCTTTGACGAAAACAATTACCGTTACTCTTTTTTTCCCCCCACTGGCAGAAAAAAAAAAGAAAAAAGAAAAAAAAAAAGACTATTAATTAGAAACGAGGCCCAGGTCCCTGCCATGCTATCCTGCCACGTTCCCAGGCCCTCGAGCAGGATAGCATTACATTGTCAGTAGTAATTTAGCTCTCATCTGTCTCTGCTAATTATTGTCACATTCATCAAATTCATCAACAAAAGTGCTCTCAGAAGGATTGCATATTTGCAGTTAATACAGCATAAACTGGTATTACCCATCACCACATTTGTGATGATGAGAGGGACACAACTTATTCATCCCTAATTAGAGCAAGCTGGGTAATTAATTATGCATTCCGCCTTATTACTTCTGAGTTCCCAGATATTGTTTGTCTAAAAAGGGGGAGAAAGCAGGAGAGAGAAGCCTGAAAATGCAAAAAAAAAAAAAAAAAAAAAAAAAGGGTGATGTGTTTTGTCACATGCGCTATGCCATAATTCCCACCTGACAAACTAGCTGAATCAGTGGAAAATTGCGAGTTGTCAGCAGCAGAATAAACTGCTGTAATAGCTGATTAATGATCAGCACCTGTGACAGGTGCTGTACGGGACTGTAAACTTGGTTTGATTAACAGTCACTGGACGAATAAATATTAGTGACAGTCAGCGGAGAGCAAGTTTGCTTGTTTTCTTCCCTGTTAACAAATCGCACGCATTAAAGTTATTGATATTTCTGTCTGAGATAGACCATTTTTTTGGGGGGTAGTTATCTGGCAACATTGGCAGTGAATTATAATAGATTGTGTTTGTTTCTATTCTGTTATTTTGTTTCGGAACTGAAATTGTATTTTGACAAGATGACCTGTAGGGGTTTAAATCTACCAGGTGTGGAAGAAAAGACTGGGAAAAAAAAAACACAACCAGGATTCACACTAGGTTTAATTTATGCTCACCTGCTAGTAATCTTTCTGGGTGTGTATACATATACACATAGATATATATTTATTAAATCTATTTACATGTATGTACAATAACTATTAAGTAATGTTCATGCTAAAAAAATAACAGGCACAAACTGAGGGTGTATAATGTTTCCTTGTTTTAAAATTTTTTAAATTGATTTTTTTTTTTCCTTTCCAGAGTTGAAGACTGCTTGAAAACGTGAGCAGGGAGTTACCCAAAACCCATGTCTCAATTCCATGCTGAAAAAAGCATCTTCCAAAGGCAGCTATTCAAAACTGCTGTCAGCTTGACTGCTTCTCATGAATTGACCAGTAACAGATTGATAGGGAGGTGATTAACCTGTTGGAGTTGACTGATCATAAACCAAGAGTCAAGTTTTGGGCATGGGCAAGCAAAGTGCTAGTGACGGAGGAACCTACTTTCAAGTTCGCTTTCTTTCCCTCTAGTTTCTTTCTGTTTCCCTCTAGTTTTTCTTTCTTTCTTTCTTTCTTTCTTTCTTTCTTTCTTTCTTTCTTTCTTTCTTTCTTTCTTTCTTTCTTTCTTTCTTTCTTTCTTTCTTTCTTTCTTTCTTTCTTTCTTTCTTTCTTTCTTTCTTTCTTTCTTTCTTTCTTTCTTTCTTTCTTTCTTTCTTTCTTTCTTTCTTTCTTTCTTTCTTTCTTTCTTTCTTTCTTTCTTTCTTTCTCTTCTTTCTTTCTTTCTTTCTTCTCTTTCTTCTTTCTTTCTTTCTTTCTTTCTTTCTTTCTTTCTTTCTTTCTTTCTTTCTTTCTTTCTTTCTTTCTTTCTTTCTTTCTTTCTTTCTTTCTTTCTTCTTTCTTTCTTTCTTTCTTTCTCTCTTCTTTCTCTTCTCTTCTTTCTTTCTTTCTTTCTTTCTTTCTTTCTTTCTTTCTTTCTTTCTTTCTTTCTTTCTTTCTTTCTTTCTTTCTTTCTTTCTTTCTTTCTGTCTTTCTCTCTTTCTCTCCCTCCCTCCCTCCCTCCCTCCCTCCCTTCCTACCGTCCTTCCTTCCTTCCTTCCTTCCTTCCTTCCTTCCTTCTTATTTTTCCTTTCTTTCTTTCTTCTTTTTGTTTTAAAGAACATAGGAAAGGAATTTTTTAGTTTTCACCTTGGAATTGCTCTTATTTTGAATTGCATGTAGAATGGCTAAGATTATGGATTTTTGGAATCCTCAGGACCAGCTTTCAAACTTGGGTCTTGCTAACTGGCTCTGAAAATTTGGTTAAGTTATTCTAAATTTGGTAAAAAAAAAAATCCATCTGAGTTTTTAACTTTTCAATAATAAAAGGAAAAATTGTACCAACAAATTTTATAGCATTCCTCTGAGGATTAAATGAGATAAATGTTTGTAAAACATCTTAACACAGTATTTAAGCACAGAAAGGGCTCAAGAATGAACAACTTATTCATTAATCCCACTGTATGAGATTTGAACAGTCAAAAACTACTTCCAGTTTGTTTTACACAGAGCAGTCCTTTAACAACATTGATCTTTTATTCTTCCAAACATTTCAAATTAAGAATGGAAAAAAAAACCTTCATGCTCATTTATCCTTGATTTATAACTAAATGATTTATGATATCTTGGATGGTAGCTATCCCAAAGTGATGCTTTGATGCATTTAGATATGCTCAGAGGCACAAAAGTTGGAACTCATGGAGTAGAGACTAGAGGTGGGGAGTCTGTTTCCTCCCAGGTTATCAGAAGCAACTGGAATACCATTAGTAGGGACAGATTGGAATCATACTTAACTCAAAGTAATATTCTGGAAAAATTGAGATCTAAAGACTCAAAAATTAAACATAAATCTGAGGGGGGGCACACCCGTTGATGCTCAGGGCTTACCCCTGTCTATGTGATCAGAAATCGCTCCTGGCTTAGGGGATCATATGGGACGCTGGGGGATCGAACCCTGTCCGTCCTAGCTTGCAATGCAGATGCCTTACCTCTAGCGCCACTGCACAGGCTCCGAACCATAATTTTTTTGTTTTGTTTTGGTTTTTGGGTCACACCCAGCGGCGCACAGGGTTACTACTGGCTCTGTGCTCAGAAATCGCTTCTGGCGATAGCACAGAGATACAGCGGCGTTTGCCTTGCAAGCAGCTGATCCAGAACCTAAGGTGGTTGGTTCGAATCCCGGTGTCCCATATAGTCCCCCGTGCCTGCCAGGAGCTATTTCTGAGCAGACAGCCAGGAGTAACCCCTGAGCGCCGCTGGGTGTGGCCCAAAAAGCAAAAACAACAACAACAAAAAATCGTTTCTGGCAGGCTCGGGGTCCATATGGAATGCCGGGATTCGAACCACCATCCTTCTGCATGCAAGGCAAATGCCTTACCTCCATGCTTTCTCTCCGGGTCCCTGAACCATACATTTTTTTTATTGAAAAGGACAACAGGGCTTGTTTTATAAGCCCATGCTCTCTCTCTCGAACACATATCTCTTTGCTTGCTTGATTGTTCTTCAAGCTTGTATTCTCTCTTGAATATGAATTCTTTCCTTCCCTCCCACTGCTTCTTTCTAAGTAAGTTTCATTCAATAACAAGTATCTTGCTACACGAACAAATTGAAATAAAAAATAAAAATGAACAGAGATGATAGGACTAGGGGTCTGTCTGATATGATTGATTCCTTAACACCACATGAGCCCTTGAGCATCACTGAATATAGACCCAGAGGTCCCAGAACATTTCTCGGATGGTGCTGGAGCCCTCTCTCTCCCAAACATGTTAGGGTGACCCAGGAGGTCCACCCATCCTCAGGTCCTAGCACTGAATCATCAGGCCAGGCTAATTGAATATCACCAGGACTGATTCCTGAGCCCCGTGAGCACTGATTGGAAGGTCTCCTTCGATAAAAATCAAAACAAGTCCATTTTGATAAATTTTTATAGGTAAACTTTGAAAGTCCTGTAGCAGATAATGTAAGTACTGAAAGTGTAGAAAGGGATTTTAATGTAATTAAATTGTTATGGAGTGTTATAAGTAATAAAATTGTCCTATTTCTAAGATACTGTTGAATATGTGCCCTTTGGCTCATATAGTAAATCAATATCTAAAGTGAATTTATCTAAACTAAAAAAAGGAAAAGGAAGTTTACAGTTTTAGTTGTATCCAGACTGTGCCTTTGACTGATTCTAGAATTAATTTCTAAAAGAAAGGGATGGGGTGTGGTTTATCTGTCGAGAATACTCTCTCTGTGCAACATACTGGGTAAGGTTTCCAGAAGGTACCCCCAAATTATAATGGCTTGAAATATTTTATTTTAATAGTGTTTGAAATTTACTTTCAAAATAGTATACTTGAAGCCATTTTATGTATATACCATGATATTGTAGTATCATAATAATTTCACTTAATTTTTGTTTTAGAAGCTGCTAAAATTCAGGTTAATTCATGGGATTATGTTGGTTTTGATGATGTCACCTAAAATTGTTAATGTAAAATATTTGACTTAAAAGTACCTTGGGCCAGAGTTGGTAGTGTGCAACACAAGCTCCTAAACCTCTGTACTATATGTTCTTTCCTAACAACAAAATTAAATAGGTAGATTGGGTGGAAGACAGCAGTATGGCTGATGGCCTTTGCCTGACAGTTGGAAGGTAGTTAAAACACTGGTGTCTTCCACATGCCTTCAGATGAATCTGGCAGCTCTGCTGATTGTAATTTCTAGTGAGAAATGACCTAGGAGATGGCTCAGTGACTTAGAAAAGTAATAGATTCAAGTTGTTTACAATATTTCATATATGTGATAAATTCAGGTCATGGAGATAAAACAGGAATTAAAGGAGTTTGCCTTCCTATGCAGCAGACCCCAATCTAATCTCTGGCACCACATTTGGTCCCTTAGTAGTGCTAGGAGTAACTTCTGTGAGACAGGAGTACCTCCTTAATACTACCAGTATGACCCATAGAACAATATATATGATAATTCCACTTATTATGACTATTTAGATATTTGAAATACTTAATTCAGATCTTGAAATCTTCGAACTTTTCCAGAAGGTATATTGTGATCATTTTAAAGCTTCTAGACACACCTCCTTTATAGAGACAGCTCCAGGCCACACATGGAGAGAAAGCAGTTGGCAGATATCATTTGCGTAATCAACTACATTGTTTAAAGCAGTGGTTTTCAACCTTTTTATGTCTGTCGATCAGCATGGCTCCAAAGAGTAGTAGCTGAACACCACTGGCTATAGATTAATTTTGGATGATTTTTCTGGAAATCCTGTGCTAGTCACTCTGGTTAAAGAGTGTAATGCTGGTAACTTTATTTCTCCTCTCATTTTCATCACACAGCCATTCCTTAAACTTGGTTCATTGTATATGATTATCTTGTGACATTATGCCATGGCGTTTCAAAGGATTTTCCTGAAATTTTCATTTTAAGCATCTCATAATCTAATACTATGTAAAATACAGCCTTGAGAGAGAACTGAATCTAGTTTCTGGTACTAATTATTGTGTGATTTTGACCAAATCACTTTTCCTTGGTCATCAGCTTCCTCATAAAAGTATGAATGAATTTTGGATTGCAACAATTTTTTGAGTCCAGATTGAAAATACAAAACTCAACTGAAATAATTCTGTAAGATAGACATTAAAACTTAGATTCATGGGGCCGGAGTGATAGCACAGTGGTAGGGCGTTTGCCTTGCATGTGGCCAACCAGGACAGACGCTGGTTCTATTCCCGGTATCTCATATGGTTCCCAAAGCCTGCTAGGAGCAATTTCTGAGTGCAGAGCAAGGAGTAACCCCTGAGCACTGCTAGGTGTAACCCAAAAACAACAACAACAAAAAATAAAATTTAGATTTATTTCTATATTCCCTCTTTGTTATTTTGGACCTCTACTTAACTGTTATACTTTTCCCTTTTTCTCAGTGTTGTTACTTGTTTAAAGGTGTGGTCCCAATTTTCTTGATCAAAAAAGGAGAAAAGCCAATTGAAAAAATATTTTAAGCAAAATTTGATTGCTATTGCTTTATAAAACTAAGCTATTAGGAAGTCCAACTTCACATTGGTGCTAGTAGAATTTGAATGTCTGAGTGACTTAGAATGCCTGGTTTAGAATTTAAGGCTGGGGCTGGAGCGATAACACAGTGGTAGGGCATTTGCTTTGCATGCAGCTGATTCAGAATGACCTTGGTTCGATTTCCAGGGTCCCATATGATCCCCCAAGCCAGGAGTGATTTCTGAGAGCATATCCGAAAGTAACCCCTGAGCATCACAGGGTGTGGCTCAAGAAAGCAAAAGAAAAAAGAAAATAAAAATAAGGCCATGAGTTTGACCCCTGGTGCCTCTGGATGGTCTTAGAATACTGTGAATAGCCTACTTTTTGAGGCTAACACCTATGATTCCACAAGGCCATGGGCAATGTCCAGTCACACCAATCAAAAGTGTGTAAGGACTGTAACTAAGGGGGTGTGAACTCTGGTGAGCATAATAACAAAAAATGATATGCGAGCACCCTGGTTTAAAGGTGTCTTCCCTGACAAGTAAGCACCATAATGACTTCAAAACTGTGACCCCATTATCTCAAGAGCATTAACAACAAAGAGGAGTGAAAGTGAAAAAAAATCCAAAAGCAATCAACCAAACAAAATAACAACCTCCTGGGATCATTACAGTGGATGATGCCTGCCTTGCATGCAACCAACCCCTTTTTTGAACCCTGATACTTCATATGGTCTCAGTACCACCAGGATGATCCCTGAACACTACCTCTGGGTGCATCCCCTTAAACAAACAAACAAACAAACAAACAAAATCCAACCCCATATCCCTTGATATGTATTAGACTATACCCTTCAGCAAAATTCCAGTGAATCCACACTATCAAAATGAAATTCTCTCATTCCTCCTAGTTCACTGGCCCTTTTCCTTTTGTAATGCTGCTATATCTCTATAAAAATACCTGAGTCCACTGACTCTACCTTGGTCTCTATATATTATCAATTACATTTTGTTTTTCATAGTCTGCATTGTTTTTTGTGTGCTTTTTCCATTCTCTCACTTTGGTTATGTCTATTGAATAAGAGTGAAACCATTTAATATAATATTGTCTTTCACTTCATGACTATTTTCTGTAGCATAATTACCTCAAATGTTACCTATTTTGATGCGCTGGAGAGATAGTACAGGGGTTAAGGTTCTTCCCTTGTAAATAGCTGACAATGGTTCAATTTGGTACTGCCAAGACTAATTCCATGCACATAGCCAGGGCTAAGCCCTAAATGTCACACAATATGACAACAAAACAAAACATATACTATTTTGTTTGGAAAGATATAAATTCATCCCTTTAAAAAAAAGCAAGTAGTTGGGGCTGGAGAGATAGCATGGAGGTAAGGTGTTTGCTTTGCATGCAGAAGGTCAGTGGTTCGAATCCTGACATCCCATATGGTCCCCTGAGCCTGCCAGGAGCGATTTCTGAGTACAGAGACAGGAGTAACCCCTGAGTGCTGCCAGGTGTGACCCAAAAATTAAAAGCCAAAAAAAAAAAAAGGCAAGTAGCATTGTAGCATTCTATTAAGAATATATATCTGAGTTTCTTTATTCAATCATCTGTCAATGACTATTTCAGTTTGAAAGCATGTTTTGGGGATTGTGGATAGATTTACTATAAGCAAAATGGTACAAATGTTTTTTTCAATTAGTGTTTTCTATTCTTTGAGTAGTTATCTGGAAGTAGTATCATTGGCTCTTAGGTATTTCCATTTCTCTGAATAGGGACCACTCCCAGTAGTGCCAGTCTAATGCTTCAGTGATTGATGATCAGGTCTGGAAGTGCTGAGTGGGCCTGGCAGTGTCAGCTACCAAACGTATGATTTTAACAGACCAGTCAATGTGACCCATCTCTCCTGTCCATTACTATCATCATTATTATTCTCATCATCATTATCATTGTTATTTTTTTTTCTTTTTAGATAACACCTGGCTTAATTCTCAGAGATTGCCCCTGCTAGTATTCAGAGAACTATTTGGTGCAGTGATTGAACAAGGACCCTAGCATGCAAAGCATGTCTTCCAGCTTACTGAGTTATCTCTCAACCCTTTTGGTATCGTTTTGGCTCTGCACTCAGAGGTTAGGTCTGACAGTGCTCAAGGAACCTTATTAGATGGAGGAATTAAACCCAGGTTGTCTTCATACAAGGCAAGTATCCTACTATTGCTTCAGCCCATTTTCTCAGTGTTCTTAAGGGTCTAGGCTGAATGAGAGTTGTTGAACTTTATTAGTATAGAAGTGCCTTCAAGACAAGTGACTATTTTTTTCCATAAAGTGGGTTGAAAGAAGGCTGCACAAACAGTGTTTGTGTTGGTCTTGCGGGGGAGGCTATAACCAGGATAATCAACATAATAATGCTTGTGTGATGTGCCTGGTGATGAAGTACTGTTCTGGACAATGGTGCTAAGAGCCACTAGACCATCTGAGAAGTACTCTGAGGGGTTACTGGGGATTGAATTTGGGTCATTTCACATGCCCCAACCACTGAACTACCTTTCTGCTTCCATGTCAAAGAAAAAAAAAACCTTTGGAACAGGAGATAAGATTAATGAATATTTGGGTTTGTTTTTGGCCCATATCCAGTGGTGCTCAGGGTTACTCCTAACTTTGCATTTAGGAGTCACTCCTGGTGAGCTCAGGCGAGCTCAGGGGACCATATAAAACACCAGGTATTGAGCCTAGATTGACTGCATGGAAGACTAATGCCAAACTCAATGTATTATTACTTCAGCTCTGAGTGGTGGATTTTAAAGGATTAATAAACTGTAGTCTTATACAATATGGCAGGATTTTGACAAGCTAGTTGATTGAATGTGTGGCAGTTGTTGGTATCATATTGCAGTAGCTATTTCTATAAAATTATAAAATAGCCCTGTTTTTCTGAGACTGTTGAGAGTAACAATGAAGTTTCTTAAATGTCTATTATATCCCAGATAATTAAGTGATGCTCATAGTCCTATGATTCAGTCCTATCTAAATTCTTCAAGGACTAATGCAAGTTCTGCATTGTGATTGGCATTTTCATGGCATGAAGAAGATAGTCCCTATAGAGGGATGCCAATGTCATAACTATAGATGCTTTGTGAGATTTAATAAAAACATTAAGAAGAATTTTCTTCCCCTGATTAATTTCCATTTATGTGCATTGTTTTTGATTAGAAAACTAAAATGTAACAGTGAGTGGGGGTCAGGGAGCCAAAAATAGAATTGGTGCCAACAGATGCAAAAATGCCATAGAAATCTCTGGCCCAGAAATAATAGCTTACCAAAATACACACACACAGTTGTTGGACTCTTGAACAGATACACAGCCGTCTGTATAGACAACAGTGCTGTTGGCCAAGAGTCCCGGAGGCAGGCCAAGCTCCCATCCAGATGCCACTGCCAGTTAGGAACTGTTTGGCATCTAGTTTTCTGGCTGCCAACCTTCTTTTCCACTCTCTGGCAAGAATTTTTACAGGGGTTGCTCAAGTAAATTGAGACTATGAAGAATTTTATATTACTAGGCTATAATAATGCAGTACCATGAGAGTTCTTTATGAAATTTGTGTACTTCCATTTATTTAAGTGCCCAAGAAGTCTTTGATATATTTGCCTACAGATAAAATTGGAAATTCAAAGTGCTATGTTTTGATTTTTTGCATGGAATTAACTTTCTCCATCCAAGAAATACCACAAGAACTTTCTTCCATTGTTTTGGAGCTATTCTCTGGAATTCAGGGACTATTCCTGATTTGGGGATCCTGGAAGTGTTCAGGGGACAGTGCAGTGCCTGGAGTGCAGTGCAGTGCTTCTGAATGCAAAGCATGTGTTCATTCCATTTAGTTATCTTTTTCTGTCTTGCCTTAAAAATGTTTAGAGCACAGATATTTAAATTGCATAAGAGAAAGAGATAAAAAGGCAAAGAAAAAAATGGAAAGAAAGAAAAGATTAAAGTACATTGATCCTTCTCAGCGACTGAAATAAATTACTCAGATCTCTTTAGACCTGCTAAAACATATGCTAGAAAATTTAATGGACAGAGTTCAACAAAACATCTTTAGGTTTTCAATAAAAGTAGAATCAGTACTAATATATTATCATGAAAGTTTTCATACAGCATCAACTTCTGGAAGGTGGGAGTGGGAGAGATATTAGCTCTGTTTCTCTCACCCATAATCTCATCAAGTTTCATTTTCTGACTTTGTGAAGTCATACCTGAAAGTTCAAGTGAGTACTTTGCCACCCATCCCACTGGAAAAGACTATCTGGTCCCTGCTTGTTTCTGCCCTGAAATGAGCAGGGCTAAATAGTTGCACAGAAACTGCTGAAAGTAATATTTTCCCCCACTTCACACCCCCTTACAAACTATTTTTTGTTTGTTTATTTGTTTTGTAAGAATAAGAGCAGTTCTAAGAGTTATCTGATCAAGGGCTGTGGGCTGAGGAGAGAATTCTCAGAGGATACAATCATTTCTGGTGAATTCAGAAGCATGCCCAAATTCTAATCACATATTTTAGTTCACACAATAACTGTACTTTTAATTTATAATTCTTGTAATGTTAACATAAATCATGAAATTGCTCTTGCATCCTGCAAGAAAAAGAGAATGCAAAGGGAGAAAGCTTGCGTGACTTATTTTGGTACCACTAGCTGGATTTGTATAAATGTAACACTTGAACTAGAAGTGTGTGTATGTGTGTATACTTATGTATTCTATATTATTTCTCCAATTTTCCCACAAAATACATTAAATCCTTGAAGTTGCCTTGTTAGTTTTAACAAAGTAAGTCATCTTACCCATACAAGAAGAAATGTTTTTTCTAGAGGGACTGTCATATTTTTATTTAAAGCAACATTAATTGCTCTTGGATCTCTAAGTATCATTGACATTGATAAATCATCCTCAGAGAGACATGAACAAATGAATCAAATGCTCATCATTGCATTCAGGAAAGATAAACATTTTTACAACATGGAATAATACATCAGACAACCTACTTATGTAATGCTATGTTGCATAAAGATTTCTTGATGAGACATACAATTCTATCCAGGTATAAATTGTGTGACTACTGCATTAAAGAGACAGCTTAATCAAAGAAAACCATGTGGCTAAGGTACACTGCAGAAAGCATATCTCATTCCTGTTTTGACAAAATATCCACTTGGTCATTAATGTCAAGTATAACCATTTGCTTCCCAACTGTACATTAATTTACAAAAGCTTCCATTTCCCCATTATGTCAATGTGATGAAGTGGTTATTGACTACATGAAATGATGTTTAGGTAATTAAAGTTCTTTAAGAGTATGTAAAATACTTCTCTGTGTAGAAAAGTAGTAGAATTACAACTATACAGACAATGGTACTCTTAGTTGTCTTATTTCTCTAGAAATGTTGTAATTCACCAACCTATACAAAGGCTGCTGTATTTGTCTTCTGTTGTCTTTTTTTAATATATATATATATTTTTTTTTTACCAAACCCTACCTTTTAGAAGAAAACCAACTAGTATTTTCTCCACATGATTTTCTACTTTCTTTTTCAAAGGAAGAGAAAATGATTTATCTTTCCTTGCAACAGTGACCAAGAAGAAGAGCATCTTTTCTCTTTGTGAGTTGAGGAAGGGGCTATATTAGTGGAAAACTAGGTATTCCTTTCCTGCTGATTGGGGTTAGAGGTGCAGCATAGCAAGCGCTCCATTCTCACTCCATCCTTTCTTTCTCTGCCTTTGAGTACCAGCATTCACTTTAAAGCTCTATGGACCATTCGTATGACTGCAAACATCTAGAGAGACTCTGACAGACCCTAGGAGTGGCCACAATGTGGCTTGGTTCTTCATCTTTGAATGTAAACTCCTAGTTTTTCCATGGTTGAAAATAATCTTCTTTCTCATAACTAAACATGCTACCTGCAAATCTTTTAGTAAATTTTGTGTTCTTAGGTGGCATTTTTGGACCATTAGCAATTTCTTGTGCATACAATTTTTATGCTATTCACTAAGTGGTTATGGCAGCATTTACAAAATATATTCTATAAATGCTAATTTTGAGGCATGTGAACAACAATTTTGGACAAATGTGTCATATATTTAGTACATGATTTGAATGCATATCATTTAATGCTCAGAAAAGTTTTAAGACGTATTCATACCATTTTCATTTTATGAATGGGGAAGTGAGGATTTGAGAACTTCAGTAAAAGGACTAAACAACTGAACTGGGATTTGAACTGGGTAGTAGGACCGCAAAGCTCATACTTCTGATATTGTAAAGCATAGTTTTTAGCTAAAAAGGAGATGAGGGGGCTGGCACCACATAGTCCCCAGTACTGCTCAAGAAACATCACATCTACTGAAATGATGGCCAAGAATTGCACTGAGCCCTGTTGGGGATAGGGCATTCCATCCAATCTTTCTTAAAGAGAAAAATGATATGCCTAAAACTCAACTATTAATAACTTTGTGAACCATGTTCTTTAAATAAAAATAATTTTATAAAAGTTTTGTGAGTGTTCTTTTTTTGGGGGGGGGGGCACTCCTGGTGACGCTCAGGGGTTACTCCTGGCTATGCACTCAGAAATTGCTCCTGGTGTGAGGCACCAGGAATCGATCCCAGATCTGTCCTGGGTCAGCCACGTGCAAGACACATGCACTGCCACTGTGCTATTACTCCAGCCTCTACATAAAAATATTTTTAAAAGAGAGAGAGAGAGAGAGAGAGAGAGAAAACAAAGACGCCATCATACAATGGGTAAGGTGTTTGTCTTATATGAGGCAACAGATCTATGTTCGATCTTCAATACCATACATGATCTTCTGGG
This sequence comes from Suncus etruscus, assembly GCF_024139225.1. Classification (NCBI taxonomy): domain Eukaryota; kingdom Metazoa; phylum Chordata; class Mammalia; order Eulipotyphla; family Soricidae; genus Suncus; species Suncus etruscus. The sequence continues at coordinate 91,326,181 of NC_064853.1, read as the reverse complement.
AACCACTAAGAGTGATCCCTGAATGCAGAGTCAGGATTAAGACCTGAACACTGTTGGTTAGGCTTCTAAATAAAAACAACACAAAACAAACAAAAAAAAAAGGGGGGGGGGAGAGAAAAGGTTTATGGGATTGTATGTGATTTTGTAAACACTGTTAAACCAAAGTTAAAAAAATTATTTTTTTATGTATTTGCACATTTTCCAAGGAGCTACTATCCAAAGAAATAAAAGGAACTCCTATAATTCAGCAGCAACAACAAAGAAAAATAGCCTTACTAAAAAGTTTGTTGAAGCTCTCAACATAGTTTTCTAAAGAAGTATGAATGGGCAATAGACACATGAAACAATAATAATTATTTGTTATGATGGAAATGCAAATAGAAGATATAATCTCATACCTTTTATAAAATAAAAGGTATATCATCTATACCCATGAGAATAGCCTTTTCAAAAGGCCAGAAATAACAAGGTTTGGCAGGGGTGTGGAGTAAAAAGAACCTTGTCTGTTGCAGTTGCAAATGTAAATTGGTGCACTTTCTATAGATAACAGTATGGAGGTTTCTAAAAAAGGTGAAATACACTATTTTATAATCCAGTAATTCTGCCTTTTAGGAGTATTTTCAAAGAATATAAAAATAGATGTGTGTACCCCTATACTCATTGAAGCACTATTTGCAAATGCCATAAAGATAAATGGAACTAGCTTAAGTTGATGGATGGTTGGTTAAAGGTGTGGTTTACAGGGCTAGAGAGAAAGTACAGTGTAAGGTGCTTGTTTCACATGTGTGTGATTCTGGTTGGTCCCTGGCACTACATGTGGTCCCCCATCCATGGTCAGGGATCATTTCTAAGCACAGAGCTAGGAGTAGCCCCTGCCTATTGCTGGACCTGACTATTCTCCTCCCACAAAAAGATGAAGTATATAAAGTAATTATCTTATTATTATGGTATACAAAGTTATTATGTGATATATTATTATTTTTATTTTATGTATGTATAATGAAATATATAGCTCAATGGAATACTGTCCAATATTTGAAAAATACCGTGTAGTTTGTGACAAGATGAAACAACTTGAAGGGCAATACTAAATGAAATAATTTAGGAGGGGAAAGAGAAATATAACGTAACTTTACTGGTATATGAGAAATTATGAAACAAAGTAAAAGACAAAACCAAACCAAATCAGGATTTTAGATTCTAACTGCAGGACCGAGGTTTCCAAAAAGGGTGAAGACTAAGAGCATAAAAGAGGTACAGTGAACTATGGTAGAGTTAGTGATAATTCAGTAGTAGACATGGTATGGTAACATACATACAAAGAGATATGAATCTGTATTCCTTATACACATACTCTCCATACAGTGCTACAGATCAACGCTAGTTCACTTTATTACATTAAAAAAACTGAACAAAATCAAAACTTACTTAAAGGAATTTTTCTGTCTTTAATATTCTAGTTAACATTGACTGTGTAAGGTGGAATATAATGTTTCACAAACTTAAGAGCCCCATTCATTGCTCAAATACCTGAGCCTAAAGATTTGGTTTCAGATGCTGGTTCTGCCATTCACTATGGTTGTAGCCCTGGGCAAGTGATTTAAAGTTTTATTAAATAATTTAATAACTGAAAGAAAATGTAAATATAGTTTGTACATTGTACTACCAAGACAAATAAATGACTAATATGTTTTTGTGTAAGTTTTTTTTAAATATGGAATGCTTCACAAATTTGTGTGTAAGTTTTTAAAGAGATAAAACAGAATTTTTAATTGATTTAAACTTTCATTTAATAAGGTTTAAAGTATTTTATTTCTTTAAATAATTTTACTAATCAGTGTTGATTATACTTCTATGACTATCTTTTTTTTTTTTTTTACATATTTTTTTTCTTTATTTAAACATCTCTGGGACTCCAATGATTCTTATGTTGTTTCTGTTGAGTTTATCAAAGACTTCTATTTTCATCTGTTCGCATTCCTTGAGTACTTTTTCCATTGCCTGATAGTTTGTCTTAAGGTTCTTTTCCAATTTCTTCTGCTGTGTTGAGTTTTTCTACATCTCATCTTCCAGCATGCCGATTCTGTCCTCAGCTGCTGATACCCTGCTGGAGAGGCCATCCACTGAGGTTTTCAGTTCAGCTACCATGTTTTTCAGATCTGTTATTTCAGTTTGGAGTTTTCTGATTTCTGTCTTTATGTTCTGTTAAGATCAATCTATGCTTTCTTTGAGTTCTACAAACATCTTCCATATTGCTATTTTAAGTTCCTTATTCGAGAGGTTAATCAGATGGTTGGAATTTTTTTTAGGTCATCCGAGCTATCGTCTTCATTCTCTGTGCATGGTGTTTGCCTGCGAGGTTTCCCCATTATCACGCTTGTAGTGTAGTTTTTCCTGCGTGTTGTGGTGGGCTTCATTGGTTAGAAAGAGTGCGCGGCCACGAAGCAAAGCTGCTGCCTCTAGTTTTTGAGGGTGCGCTCCCTAGGCCTCTGTGGAGACCTTCAGGTATTCAAGAAACACAGACAGGCACCTCTATGACTATCTTGTTTTAAAATTCTTATAAATTTTAAAGTATTTTGTGTAAAAAGAAATAGTTTATTATAATGTTCACATTAACTAGTGCTTTTTTAGAATAATAATTTCCCTGGGAATTTGTTTTAGTTACTTGAGTTACTTTTTATTATGTCAGTAGTTTTTAAGCCTGAAATATAAATAGAAGCATAGGATATAATTTCGTAGACTTTCCTACTATTCTTTCTCATAGTGCCCCAAGGCCAAAGATACTTAGAAGTTTCTGAAGTTTCCTCTTCCTCCTCCTCCTGCTTCTTCTCCTTCATGACTTCATCTCCATTGTGTATATATACCACAGTTTCTTTAGCCATTCATCTATTGAGGGGCATCTTGGTTGTTTCCAGAGTCTGGTTATTGTAAATAGTGCTGCAATAAAGGGATTTTCGATTTGCATTTTTGAGTGTGTGTGTTCTTAGGGTATATCCCTAGGAGTGGAATAGCTGGATCATATGGAAGCTCAATTTCCAGTTGTTTTTTGTTATTTTTTTAAATTTAAATAATTTTATTTTGACCAATTTAAATAATTTTTATTTTGACCAAAGTGAATTACATTTTTCACAGTAATATTTTAGGTATAAAGTGACATTGAATCAGGAGGATTCCCACCCCCAGTGTTGTCCTCTTTCAAGCCCTGTTCCCAACATGCGTCCCATATCTCCCTCCTTTGTTCCCCGGGCTGCTAGAATAAATGGTACCCTCTGGGTCTAGCTTATTGTAGATTGGGTATCGATTCTGTTGTAGTTGGGTATACATTTGATTTTCAAATCTGATCTTTTTTTATTTCTACTCAATGTTCATACGCCTGTTTGGTCTCGTACCATTAATTATTTCCCAATCAATTTATGAGGGAGAACAAGATGATTCAAGTTATGTGGTTCAGTTTGAAGGAGAAAAAAAAGAAAAAAATGTTAAGGGGCCATAAATCAAACAAACAAAAAAACCAGGAAAAGTCCATCTAGAGGTTATAAATATTAATCTAAGAAAAGAGAGGAAAAAGGGAGAAAAACATAACAAAAATACAACAAACAAACAAACAAACAAAATCAATTTCCAGGTTTTTTGAGAAATCTCCACATTGTTTTCCATAAAGGCTGGACTAGACAGCATTCCCACCAGCAGTGAATAAGAGTTCCTTTCTCTCCACATTCCCGCCAGTACTGATCTTGTGTTTTGTGATGTGTGTCAGTCTCTGTGGTGTGAGATGGTACCTCATTGTAGTTTTGATTTGCATCTCCCTGAAAATTAGTGATGTGAAACCTTTTTTTCATGTGTCTTTTGGCCATTTGTATTTCTTCTTTATCAAAGTGTCTGTTCATTTCTTCTCCCCATTTTTTGATGAGGCTATATGTTTCTTTCTTATTAAGTTCTGTCAGTACCTTGTATATTTTTGATATTAGCCCCTTGTCTGATGGGTATTGGGTAGTTTCTCCCATTTTGTGGGTGGATTTTGTATCTTAGGCACTATTTCCTTTGAGGTACAGAAGCTTCTCAGCTTAATATATTCCCATCTGTTTATCACCATGAGACTATTTTAATGTTAAAACTTAAACTGACTGTAACTTTTTCCAATTTTTAAATGGATCTGGCCTCATTTATAGGCGGAGGGCAAAACATCTCTATATTATGGAGAAAAAAAAGGAAGGGTCAGACAGAGAATAACAATGAGTCTGTTGATATGCATTGAGATACCAGAATCTACTTTAGAATAAACAAAAAAATGGGGGGCCAGAGAGATAGCATGGAGGTAAGGCATTTGCCTTGCATGCAGGACAATGGTTCAAATCCTGGCATCCAATATGGTCCCCCAAGCCTCTCAGGAGTGATTTTTGAGCGTAAAGCCAGGAGTAACCCCTGAGCGCTGCCGGGTGTGACCAAAGCCCCCCCCCCCCCCACACACACACGACAAAGAAGAAAAGGCTATTCTGCATAATAAAATGAGCAGTGAAGTGAAAGAGAAGGGGACAAGCAAGATGGTGGAAGTTTGGCCGTACATTCAGCACAAAAATCTGGAAAAATTTGTTTGAAGAATTGTAAAAACTTATAGTAAAATCTGCTTTATTTATGTTGCTGATCTATAAATCTAAATAATTTCTATGTATCTTTAGGGTAGATTATCTATGTGCTTTGTGGTGTGTGTGTGTGTGTGTGTGTGTGTGTGTGTGTGTGTGTGTTGTAGAATCTGAGAGAGCAAAGGCTTATTTGCTCTTAAGTTAACCCATAAGAAAGAAAAAAGGATGCATAAGTAATGGAGAACTGAAAAGTATAGGATCTCTCCATTAATGAACATGAAAAATGAGTCCTATGAATTGTCAAAGTTTAAGAAAGAATGAGATACTATGAGTGAGAGAAGTAGAATGCCTGTCTCAAATAAAGGTGGGGGGGGGAAAGATTGGGGGCATTGATAATGAGATTGTAGCACTGGTGAAGGGGGGGTGTTCTTTATATGACTCAAACCCAACTACAATCATGTCTGTAATCAAGTTACTTAAATAAAGCTTTAAAAATATAAAGAAAGAATGAGATAGGGACCTTAACAAGAGCTTGAGGTGCTGACTTAAGGCTTGTTAAAACAGGAAGGATTGAGTTATGTACCTCAGATTTGGGTGGCTAGAATTCATTAATATAGAAATTGGGGTTCTGTAGGTGTTCATCTTATAGACTATTGAGAAAGCATACCAGAACGTTTTGAGTCAGTGATGACATAGACCCACTTGGAAGGTCGAGGGAGTCATATAGTCCGGATCTATCGGCATTGGTGCACATCACAACCAGAAAGTACTATCCAGGATATCTGATATCCATTGGCTATCTGATTACTTCTTGAATAAGGTGACTGCCCTCCTTTGGCTAGGCCTAATTTTATTTCTAATAATTAGCATTTACTCAGATATTTCAGTTTTGCAAGAGACTCAGAGATCAGGTGGAATTATTTTGTGTTCCATTTATTTTTATTCATTGTTGTTTATTTTGTTTTTGGGCCACACTTGGTAGTGCTTAGGACTAACTCTTGGCTCTCTGTTAAGGGATCACTCCTGGTGGTTCTGGGATTAAATTAGTTGGCTGTATGCAATGCAAATCCCCTATTTCTCTGGCCCTATTTATTTCAGTAATGAAAACTCATGATCACTGAGTTAACATTGGTATATAAGAGTGTAGATATATTAGAATTATGATTTAGGAGTACAATATCATCACACTACACTCATCATGGAAGTTCCAATATTCTTTCAACACTGTCTGCTTCAGTCTGCTTTCCCCAACTCCCTTATCTGTGGCCTCTTGATTTTTGTACATTTATTAAATTCATTTAACAGAGAATAGTTTTATCAACAGATGGTATTGATACAAGTGGCTTTCCATTTGAAAAAGGAAAATGTTGGACACCTACTTCATAATCAAAAAAATTATGCATCCATTCAAACTGGGTTAGTTAGATCAAAATATAAGATAGGGATAAGTCTTGATAACTCAAAATTTAGCAGTGATGTAATATAGATATAATATAAAACACATGAGTAACAAAATAAAAAATGATCAATTTGATTTCATCAAACTTTAAAACTTCTGTAAACTAAAGAAAATTATTTAGAAAATAAAAATATGTATGATGAGATAAAATATTTACTACATAATTTTTGATGTTTGGACTGTACCAAGCAGTCTTTTGATTCAGGAACAAAGAGGCAAAGAACAAATAAAAACATATGCAAAGGACATAAATTGACACTTCTCCAAAGAAAACATACAAATGACCTCTGTGTCATGAAGAAATATTTAACATTTAGTCATTTAGATAAGTGCAAATAAAAGTCTCAGTGATGTAGTGTTTTATATCTATTACCATGGATATAATTAAAAAAAAAAACTAAAAGTCCCTCAAGCCTGTCAGGAGCAATTTCTGTAATGTAATGTCTGTAATCAAGGTATTTAAATGAAGATTAAAAAAATAAAGAATGAGATAGGGACCTTAACAAGAGCTTGAGGTGCTGACTTAAGGCTTGTTAGAACAGGAAGGACTGAGTTACGTACCTCAGATTTGGGTGGTTAGAATTAATATAGAAATTGGGGTTTGTAGGTGTTCATCTTATGGACTATTGAGAAAGCATACCAGAATGTTTTGAGTCAGTGATGGTATAGACCCACCTGGAAGGCCGAGGGAGTCATGTAGTCTGGATCTATAGGCATTGGTGTACATCACAGGAGTAACCCCTAAGCACTGCTGGGTGTGACCCAAAAACAACAACAACGACAACAACAACAAAAAAACCAAAGAAAATAAAAAAATATTTGTGAAGATATAAAGAATTTTAAATCTTTATACAGATTTATACAGTATAAATATAATGGGAATGTAAATGTGTGGAAGCCAGTTTTATAGATACTTTTAAAAGCCAAACAAAAATTTGTATTATCAAAAAATTCAACTCCTATGTATTTTAGGTATATACCCAAAAAATTAAAAATAAGTATTTTATTCCTAGTACCACTCTAGCACCAACTTTTGATATGACATCCTAACAACGAGGAAATGGCAACAACTTGATCTAAGAGCAGGTTGTTCTATCTAATCACCTAATGGTAAGATGAAATCAGAAGACACATCATCTTTTGAGCTGTGCAAAAACCAAGATCTCTAACTACAGAAGACTGACCTTGACAACCATGACTGAGCAGAACTTATCCTGGGACCAATAACAAAGACCCTAGCCTAGGCTTCGGCCTAGGATTTGCATAATAACCAAGCTCTCTAATTCCAGAGGTCCGATTTTGACAACTGCGATGGAGCAGATCTTCTGGAAACACAATGAAGGACTCTGTCCTAGGCTCATCCTTGGATCTGTCTTGACCACCAATTACAGAAGACTGATTACAACAGTGATAGAACAGAACTGCTAGATCTGTAAAGAAAGACGCTATCCTATGCTTCATCCTATGACTTATGCAATTTTACCAAGGTCTCTACCTACAACTGAGCCACAACTGAGCAGAAAGTTTCCTGGCACCAAAAAAATTTCCTTGAGGTGTGAAAAGGAGCAAAGGAGCATGTAATTATTTCCATTACAGTATGCTTCAAGGACAGAGAAACCCTAGCATTTTATTATTGTAATGATAGTGTCAATATCTATCTTCTTTGCTGGGATTTACTAGCAAGTTCTTGAACAAGGTTTGGTTGGAACATTAAACTGAAAATTGTGACAATTCTGGACGAAAATTTCCATGAGAATATTGCAAAAACTTATTGGTTTCCGTGGGGCTTGAACTCCTGTCCTTCGGGCCTGGGAGGGCCTTCCTTCCTTCCTGGAGCAGGATTTTCAGCCGGCACGGGCTGGTCTTTGGCAGACCTCCGTATGTGCCAGAGGCCTCTTGGCCCGGCCTAGGGTAGGGGGGCCCGGACCTGGGTCACCGACCCCCCTCTTCCTCTTTCCTTCAGATCTCCAGGTGGGTTCCTGGGAGGACCTTATGGGGCACCCTGGGTTTTCCCCACTTCCAGGCCGGCTCCAGAGATTGGCTTAGGGGGTGGAGTCTGATCTGGGGGGTGGCAGATAGCTGCTGAGCTATACTCAGGCTGTCACTGGCAATTTCATATCAGTCTACATGTTGCAAACCCACGCAGGGGCATAGCCCCCGCGCAAACATATACTCCTCCCAACCATCAGTACCCCAGATTTACCCTTCTTAACTTCAGTAACACACAGTTCTAATCTCAGACCAAAGACATACAGTGGATCTAAAAATCCCAGAACTATTTAGAAGGACATAAATTGAACACATATTGAACACATATATCTTTTGAATATTTTATGTGTATTTTCTTTAACAGCTATAACTCTCTCTATATATTCTTCTACCATGATGTTTCTATCCACTTTTCATCTTGTCTTTTCTTTGTAAGCTGTTCAGTAAGGATTGTTGTTGGAACTGTCCCTCAGTTTAATGCCTATGATTGAACTATGTCATGGACATTGCTGGTCTTGTTCCTATTGCCTCCAGATGCACCGATAACGCTACATGGCATTGATCCTTGTTTGCACACATTAAAATGGGAAAACACTATACATACAGATAAGTTCTTATCTAATAGAGGTAGGAACACACAAATCTCAGTACAATGTACCTTACACCCTGAACATTGATATAACAACCTGGCACAGGCCTCAGAAGAATGGGCATCCTCCATTCACACCGGAACCAGGCCAGCTATCTACAAAACATCCAAGGTCTTTCATAGCAACAGCTAGAAGCAATCCTCTACCAGGAAAGATACTACCAAGGGTCTGACAGTGACCTCCTAAAAAGAGACTTCCGTTTACACTGAGAAGACTTGACAACAACAATGACCTGCTCTACAGGACATGGTTCTCTCTATTGCCCCATAAGTGTGAGGTGAAACGAGAGGACGCTCCGCATCATCCTGACTGCAATATGGGATATGCAGACTCCAGGATCTTTAATACAGAAGCATGATACCAACAACAGAGACTATGTGAGGAATGGAGGTGTATTGCCACTACAGACGATGACTTGGATTGGACAAACTAGTTTGCCTGGAGCCTAGAGTCGGTCCTGTGCCAGGAAACTTCAAGGGTATGGTCTCCTTGTATTTAGGCCATGATTTTTCTTTCCATGTTCCTTATATTTTGGTGGGCCTATGCAAACAAATGCCACTCTAACACCGTTTTTTACTATGTTCCCTTGACTCCAATCCTTAAGAAAAACAACCCACTAAAACTTTTGAGGTTAACTTAAACTAGTAAGCACTTTGCCCTCAATGTTTAAGGGGCTACATAAATCTAATGTCTTTAGATTATATTGTGTGCTGCTAAGAAATAGTATGTACTACAACTGGGGATTTGAGGGGAAAAGTAATTGTATTGTACATGGGTTCAGTTTTGTTTTTCTTAATGTTCTTTGGCTGAAAGTTCAAGGCTGGGATATCATCGATGGGTCTACCGAGAATTCTGTTTATGGGTGATTGTGCTTCCACTGTAACTTTACCCTGTCCTCTTTCTTTGCATCTTTGTTGTCATAATTAAAATTAAAAAAAGATAACAAAGACTATTTTTTAAGGTAAACATAAAATAAATTTTAGACTTTGAAAAATGTTTATAAAATACAGTCTTGGGATAAGAGATCTAATAAAATGAAGATGGCCTGTATAGTATAAGCCAGGTAGATATAGAGGTGTCTTAGTAAATAGGATATTTATTTGATATAATAGCAACTAGTTTTAGTAACTAAGATAAAGTAATCAATGCCATTTTACTAAATTACAAAAGTAATTTATAATCTTGAGAATTTACCATATGCTAGAAATGTTTTTGGTACTTTAAGTAGTAGATATTTTAATGCGCACAATAATTTTTTTAGATAGATATAGTAATTGCCTCCAAGTCTATAGCAACACTTTTTTTTAATTTGGTTTCTGGGCCTCATCCGGCAGTGCCTAGGGGTTACTCTTGGCTATGTGCTCAGAAATCACTCCTGGCAGGCTCAGGGGACCGTATGGGATGCTGGGATTTGAACCACCGTCCTTCTGCATGCAAGGCAAACCACTTTACCTCCATGCTATCTCTCCTGCCCCTATAGCAATACTTTTGAAAGCAATCTAGCAATGCTAGCTAATATCCAGGCTGCAGAATCCTTCCACCTAACCATTAGATTATCATCTCTTTCACAGTCAAAAGGAGAGGTTGGCAGGTGGAGGCATGTTTCCAACACATGATTCAAAAGACAATCTTATTCTCAAAACGATTGTGTTGAAATTCATATATATGTTAAGGGATAGAATTAGGCTTGCACTATTTTATTTAATGTAATATATACTCATACTGAATTTTATTGAAACATCCCTGAAACAATACAACGTATAGTACAATGTTACAGTCAATGTAAAAAGAAAAAGATTCAAAGCTCCCAAAGTAAATAATGGCTGGCAATACTTCCTAGTTAGTCTGATCCTAGCTGATACATACCTCTGTGGCATTCTCAGAAAGGTGTGTGTGTGTGTGTGTGTGTGTGTGTGTGTGTGTGTGTGTGTGTGTGTGTGTGTGTGTGTAATATTCAAATAATTAATCAAGTAATCTGAGCAGCTTAATCCTCTCATGTAAGGTTGAACTACAGGGCTGAAAGCTTTGGGTCTTTTCTTGAGATTGGGCCAAGCTCTTTTGCACCCAACCCACCACCACAAAAACCTGCAGTCCTGCCACTGATACCATCTTCCCAGGAAATAAAAATGGCTCTGATAATGGACATTGATATTTCCTAGATAGTCTGGTCCTGGCTGATATCTCTGTAGCATTCTTAGAAAGGAAGTGCAGGTTTCCTTTCTGCATGAATCACAATACTACCTCTTACATCATCCCACAGAAACAACTCAGCTCTCTAACTTAAACTTATCAAACTTCCAAGTTACCGAATTTGTTTTAGATCTAATAAATCCTGAACCATATGCTGCATACGGCCCTGAAATACGTCAATAATGTACCTTTTTGTTGTAAATAAAAAAAGAGAGAGAAAAGAAAAATAATTAAGGCACATGCATACACCATACTACGCAAAATAGGATACATCATGGTTCCTCATGATGCTTTAGGTTAACATAGAATCTACTGGAGAAATGCTGAATATTTTAATGTTTCACCCCCCTCTACACACACACACACACACACACACACACACACCAGTGCAAAGCCACTGCAAGTCCTAGAATTGAAGACTGATAAGTTCTATTATAAAAAACGTTTAATAATCTATTAAGACAAGTTTCCTTATTTGTATAAGATATTATTGCTATATATAATAATCAGTATTACATAAACTATACTTCGAGGAGTGTTGGGTTAAAATATTAAAAATTTGCTATAATAATTTACTAACCATGTTACAAATATAAATGTCACTAACAGATTTTTGATGAGTGTGAATTTGGATTTTTTTGTTTATTTGTTTAAGACCAAATACAATCAAGGTAAACCCATTATTTAGAGTTAGCAAAATGGCCCTAAATTCTTAATCTGGGCTTTTGGGGGATATGGGGGAGCGTCACACCAGCTGTGCATATGGCTTACTCCTGGATTTGGGGCTAACTCTTTTTTTTTTTTTTTTTTTTTTTTTGGTTTTTGGGCCACACCCGGTGGTGTCAGGGTTTACTCCTGGCTGTCTGCTCAGAAATAGCTCCTGGCAGGCACAGGGGACCATATGGGACACCGGGATTCGAACCAACCACCTTTGGTCCTGGATCGGCTGCTTGCAAGGCAAACGCCACTGTGCTATCTCTCCGGGCCCAGGGCTAACTCTTGGCTCTGTGCTCAAGGGCTCGGGGAACTCAGGGAATTGTCTGGGATTGAACCTGATTTGGTCACATGCAAAGTAAGTGCTCACCTATTGTACTATTTCTCCAAACCATACACTGGGCTTTGATCAAGAAAATATTATTCAAGAATGTTATATCAAAAAGAATTAGTTTCTTCTTTTTTACAGCTTATAGAGATATCTTTTCTATCTTCTTTTATTTTATCTTGCTTTTTCTATAGTCATCTGGTTTATGCTAGTCTGCATTAATTTCGAGCACTTTCATAGTTTTATCTATTTTATGGAATCACTCACTCAAATGATTATGTATCCATCAATAAATTTCACAAAAATCTTTTATTCTAATACAGAATATTATATACCTTATGTAAATGTATTGAGTCTGTGTTCTATAATAGAATGTCATGATGGAATATAAAAGTCTTGTTGTTGTTGTTGTTGTTTTTTGTTTTGTTTTGTTTTTCGGTCACACCTGGTAGTGCTCAGGGTTTACTCCTGGCTCTATGCTTAGAAATTGCTCCTGGCAGGCTCAGGGGGACCATATGGGATGCCGGGATTTGAACCACCATCTTTCTGCATGCAAGGCAAATGTCCTACCTCCATGTTATTTCTCTGGTCCCCAGAATATGAAAGTATTTTATTTACTTTTGGTGAAAAAGAATGGCTGTTATATTAAAAATATATTTCACAGATGGTCAGAATAATTCACGTTGTAAACATTCCATTCCTGACTGACACTACATAATCCTCCAATATATCTTTGAACAATTATTCAGAATCTGCTCTTAAATACTTTAATGTGCATTATAGTCTATACATTGCTCTCCACATAATGACTATTATTAGAAGGCAACATATGATAGTTTATTTGAAAATTATGTGATGACATTCTTTATTGATGTTCTGACAGTTTTATGAATGCCAAAGCCAATATTACTTTATAAAATTAGTAAGGGAATGAGCTTTATGACTAACCAAACCTAGATAGTAGATTTTTATAAGGCATAAAAACCTGTCACTCACATTCTTTCATAGTCATCTTAAGAGTGCATTTCAGTTTTGAGGTACTAGAAGTTTTTTTTTTTTTTTTTTTTTTTGGTTTTTGGGCCAAAAACCCGGTGACGCTCAGGGGTTACTCCTGGCTATGTGCTCAGAAGTCGCTCCTGGCTGGGGATCGAACCGCGGTCCTGTCCAAGGCTAGCGCAGGTAAGGCAGGCACCTTACCTCTTGCGCCACCGCCCGGCCCCTAGGTACTAGAAGTTTTAAGGACCCTTAAAAACTTGTATTTATTTAAAGAGCAATGTTTATTTGCATGTGCAGAGTTATATAATTTGTTGTTGTTTTGGGGCCACACCTGGAAATGCTCAGGGCTTACTCCTGGCCTTTACTCAAGGATCAATCTTGGTGGGTTTGGGGGATCATAAGGGATGCCAGGGATTGAACCTGGGTCAGTTTCCTGCAAGGCAAGCACCCTACCTGCTGTACTATCTCTTTTGGGTCCCAAAAGAGTTCTTGTGTGAAGTGAGAGCTAAGTATAGATTGCTTATCTTTCCATGGCTAAAGTAGATATGACTTTATATGCTGTGTGTTTGTGTATGTATATATGTGTATGTATATATATATGTTCAAAAATAGAATGAGGGACCAGAATGATAGCATAATGGATAGGGTGTTTGCCTTGCATGCAGCTGACTGGGTTTGATCCTAAGCATCTTCTAAGGGCCCATGAGCCTTCCAGGAGTGATTTCTGAACACAGATTCAGAGCCAGGAGTAACTCCTGAGTACTACCTGGTGTGGCCCCCAAAAGAAAAACAAACAAAAGAAGAATGAATAATATTTTAGGGTAAGTCAGTGAACAACATCATGCATAAATCATCACTACTAAAAACCATGATAAATACTGATTAAAATTAAAAATACAATTTTATTTCTCTATTAATTAATGATAGGCTGTGTTTGAATCTTGTCCCTCATTTTCTTTGTGCCTTTGTTTCCTTTTGTCTTTTTTTAATATATATTTTAGTTAAACACCTTGATTACATACATGATTGTGTTGTTTGGGTTTCAGTCATGTAAAGAACACCACCCATCACCAGTGCAACATTCCCATCACCAATGTCCCAAGTCTCGTTGCTCCCCACACAAACACCGCCTGTACTTTAGACTTTCTTTGGGCTTTCTATTTCCTTCATATATTCTTATTATTAGGATAGTTTGAAATGTAGTTATTTCTCTAACTAAACTCATCCCTGTTTGTGGTGAGCTTCATGAGGTGAGCTGTAACTTCCAGCCCTTCTCTCTTTTGTGTCTGAAAATTATTATTGCAAGAATGTCTTTTATTTTTCTTAAAACCCATAGATGAGTGAGACCATTCTGTGTTTTTCTATCTCTCTCTGACTTATTTCACTCATCATAATAGATTCCATGTACATCCATGTATAGGAAAATTTCATGACTTCATCTCTCCTGACAGTTGCATAATATTCCATTGTGTATATGTACCACAGTTTCTTTAGCCATTCATCTGTTGAAGGGTATCTTGATTGTTTCCAGAGTCTTGCTATGATAAATAGTGCTGCAATAAATATAGGTGTAATGAAGGGATTTTTGTATTGTATTTTTGTGTTCCTAGGGTATATTCCTAGGAGTGGTATAACTGGGTCGTATAGGAGCTTGATTTCCAGTTTTTGGCGGAAACTCCATATTGCTTTCCATAAAGGTTGAACTAGTCGGCATTCCCACCAGCAGTGGGTAAAAGTTCCTTTCTCTCCACATCCCCGCCAACACTGTTTGCTCTCATTCTTTGTGATGTGTGCCAATCTCTGTGGTGTGAGGTGGTACCTCATAGTTGTTTTGATTTGCATCTCCATGATGATTAGTGATGTGGAGCATTTTTTCATGTGTCTTTTGGCCATTTGTATTTCTTCTTTGTCAAAGTGTCTGTCCATTTCTTCTCCCCATTTTTTGATGGGATTAAATGTTTTTTTCATGTAAAGTTCTGTCAGTGCCTTGTATATTTTGGAGATTAACCCCTTATCTGATGGGTATTGGGTGAATAGTTTCTCCCACTCAGTGAGTGGCTCTTGTATCCTGGGCGCTATTTCCTTTGAGGAGCAGAAGCTTCTCAGTTTAATATATTCCCATCTGTTAATCTCTGCTTTCACTTGTTTGGAGAGTCCAGTTTTCTTCTTGAAGATGCCTGTAGTCTCAATGTCCTGGAGTGTTTTGCCTACGTGTTGTTCTATGTACCTTATGGTATGAGGTCTGATATCGAGGTCTTTAATCCATTTGGATTTTACCTTCATACATGAGGTTAGCTGGGTGTCTAAGTTCAATTTTTTGCAAGTGGCTAGCCAGTTATGCCAACACCAATTGCTGAAGAGGCTTTCTTTGCTCCATTTAGGATTTCTTGCTCCTTTATCAAAAATTAGGTGATTGTATGTCTGAGGAACATTCTCAGAGTATTCAAGCCTATTCCACTGATCTGAGGGCCTGTCTTTATTCCAATACCATGCTGTTTTGATAACTATTGCTTTGTAGTAAAGTTTAAAGTTGGGAAAAGTAATTCCTCCCTTATTCTTTTTCCCAATTATTGCTTTAGCTATTCTAGGGTGTTTATTGTTGCAAATGAATTTCAAAATTGCCTGATCCACTTCTTTGAAGAATGTCATGGGTATCTTTAGAGGGATCACATTAAATCTGTACAATGCTTTGGGGAGTATTGCCATTTTAATGATGTTAATCCTGTCAATCCATGAGCAGGGTATGTGTTTCCACTTTTGCATATCCTCTCTTATTTCTTGGAGCAGAGTTTTATAGTTTTTTTTGTATAGGCCCTTCACATTTTAGTCAAGTTGATTCCAAGATATTTGAGTTTGTGTGGCACTATTGTGAATGGGGTTGTTTTCTTAATGTCCATGTCTTTTTTATTACTATTGGTGTATAAAATGGCCATTGATTTTTGTGTATTAATTTTGTATCCTGCCACTTTGCTATATGAGTCTATTGTTTCTAGAAGCTTTTTGGTAGAGTCCTTAGGGTTTTCTAAGTAGAGTATCATGTCATCTGCAAACAGCAAGAGCTTGACTTCTTCCTTTCCTATCTGGATTCCCTTGATATCTTTTTCTTGCCTAATCACTATAGCAAGTACTTCCAGTGCTATGTTGAATAGGAGTGGTGAGAGAGGGCAGCCTTGTCTTGTGCCAGAATTTAGAGGGAAGGCTTTTAGTTTTTCTCCATTTAGGATAATATTTGCCACTGGCTTGTGGTAGATGGCCTTAACTATATTGAGAAAGGTTCCTTCCATTCCCATCTTGCTGAGAGTTTTGATCAAGAATGGGTTTTGGACCTTATCAAATGCTTTCTCTGCATCTATTGTTATGATCATGTGGTTTTTATTTTTCTTGTTGTTGATGTTGTGTATAATGTTGATAGATTTGGGCAGTTTGTTTAAACTTTCTGCATTTCATTTTTTTTTTATCTATGCAGTGAGGTTAGTTACAAACATTTCTGGGTTCTTTTATATATGTAAAACATAGTACCTGGTTATGAAAGATTAAACATGATGGGTTTACCATCCATTTCAATTTTTTTGACATGAAATTAAACTATATTTCCAATTTCCTAACAATTTAGGTAAGCACATATGATTAAATCTTACCAAAGAAATGTAAACAGAAATCATTTGTAGGCTGTTCATCCATTCTAAGAAGTAAATCACTCTAACTGATCAAGTTTAGGACAGAGGGAGGTGTTTTCTTAAACCATCACCTCAAGGAAAGTCATACAAATGTGTCCCCCTTACATGATAGATGCTACTGATATATCTTACTTTATTAAACCATTGGGAATTGGGAATTTACTGATTAAGCTGATACTTTTATTTAATTTGCATTTTACATGGTCAAGAATAGAAGAAAATATAGATATTATTGCTACTCTAAACCAAAAAAAAATAGTCAATGTCAGCTTTAATCTTGACGCATACTTAATATCCATTGGCCAGATGAGCTAAAATAATTTTCTTATAACTCTTAACTTTTTCTCTTTATCCTACTTAAAGAGAAAACAATGCATATCCTTAGATGTTGTATTAAAAAAGTAAGTAGGTGCAGTATACATTTTATATTTTATAATAATGTTTCATTTCTTTAAGATTTCCATCTAACCTAATCTTTAAGCCATGATTTTTATTCATCTGAATTATTGCTTTTATAAAAGTATATTAATACAATATATATATATATACACATACAGAAGGCGTAGGTTAGTAAAGTTTGACCCATAATTGTGAATCTGTTTGGACATAATTTGGGGGCATTGATAGAGTAGTAAACTTAAGTGCATGGATATATGATATTATGAAAGAATTTAATCACAGATAATGAATAGGTATAATGTGATCTCAAGTAATATTACAGAGAACAAGTTAACCTTATCAAAACCCACACATTCCAAGCATATTTTCTAGAAATAAAAAAAACAATTCCAAGCATTATTATATGAAAATTTTTACTCTATTTTTTTGCATACTCAGTTGTGCTCAGGACTAATCCTGGCTTTGGAATCAGTAATCACTCCCATTGGGCTCAGGAAACTATATAAGATGCTGGTGATTTAACCTAGGCCATCTGATTTTAAGGTGCATGCTCTACCTCCTCTATTATAGCTCTGATCTTTGAAGATATTTTATCATTTTCATCATCATTAGTATTTTTACAGCCTGTTACTTCTATTTTTTTGTTTTGTTTTGTTTTTGGGTCACGCCTGGCTGCACTCAGGGCTTACTCCTGGCTCTATGCTCAGAAATTGCCCCCAGTAGGCTCAGGGGACCATATGGAATGCTGGGATTCAAACCATGATCCTTCTGCATGCAAGGCAAATGCCTTGCCACTGTGCTATCTCTCTAGCCTCAGCCTGTTACTTCTTATTTTGTTTTTACTTACTTATATGGTGTTAGATCTTACTCATTTTATTATTTTTATTTAAAATTAGTACTCATAGTTTAAGTCACATGTTTATAATCAAGTTAACATTATGATTTTGATATATAATTATTACATTTGACCACTACCAAAGGGCCCAAGAACATCCACTAATATAATCCAATTACTTTCAATTTATCTCATCATTGTCCACTATGCCTGATACTGATTTTCTCAGTTCTATAAACAAGTCAAGTATTTGTTATTACCTGATGTTGGCTCTTCCCTTGCTTTGTTTATCTATATTCTTTAGATAAATGACATTATTCAGTACTTGTCCTATTCTTCTGACTTAATTCACATTACATTATATATGCCAGTTCCATCTGAGCATAGAGAACTACACAATTTTATCTTTTATTTTGCTTCATAGTATTTCATTGTGTAATTATGCCTCAACTTTTCAATTTCTTTCTCAATTCATCTCTCATTGGACATTTGATTTGTTTCCCTTGGAGATTGTACTAAGCATCAAAATCAACACAAGTATTCATTTATCTTTTCAAATTAATGTTTTTGCATTTTGGAGATAGATGCTAAAAGTTGAATTACTGTGTCATATGGAAACTATTACATTTTTGAGATGCCTCCAAACTGTTTTCCAAAGAGACTGAACCAGTGCTTCTTATATGTACATTTCATGGTTTGAGATATTTGATTGTCATTTTGATTTTTATTTCTCACATAAGTGATGATAAACAATTTTTCATAAGCCAAAAGTTTATCAGTGAGGCCTCTGTGAAAAATTCCGTTTCTTTTTTCTCCTTTCTGGGGCTAGAGAGATAGCATGGAAGTAAGGCATTTGCCTTGCATGCAGGACAGTGGTTCAAATCCCGGCACCCCATATGGTATCCCGAGCCTGCCAGGAGCAATTTCTGAGCTCATAGCCAAGAGTAACTCCTGAGAGCTGCTGGGTGTGACCCAAAAACCCAACCCCCCAAAAAAAAGGATTCCTTCTGTCACCATACCATTTTTTCCCTCTGATTTATCTATATCTATCTACCCCTTCCATTCTGGTGTCAACTATTTTATTCTTATAGTCAAATATTTTATTTTTATTTTGTTATTTATTAGTTTTATTTCTTTAATATCTATATTAATGAAACCATATAGTGCCTTTTTCTACCTTACTTAGTTTTACTTAGCATAATTCTTTTCAGGTCCTCTCATATTACTGCTTAAGGCAAAAATTTACCTTAAAATAACTAAATAGCATTGTATTATATACATATAATTCCATTTTTCAAAAATATACCTATACCATATATTTTTGATCCATTTTTCTGTTAATAGCATTTAGATTGTTTTCAATTCCTGGCTACAGTGAACAATATTGTGATAAATATAATGGTGTATATATGTCTTTAAATTAATGTTTCTGTATTCTTAGGATCAAGATTCAGAGGCAAAATAATTAAATCAAATAGAATATTAAATATTTTGAGGAGTTACAATACTGTCTTTTATAATTGCTGCACCAATTTATATTCCAACCAACAGTGCACAAGTGTTTCATTCTCTTTGCATCCTTTCCAACATTTGTGTATTGTTTTTTAAAGTCATTCTAATAGGAGTTAGATCAATTCTCATTATTCTATTAATTTGAATCTTCATAATAAGAAAGATATTTTTTCATGTGACTGTTGGTCACTTACATATCTATTATGAGGAAGAAAGTTTGTTTTTTTAAATCAAGAGTTTCTAAAATTATCCACAATGATGAAAAACTGAGAGCCTTCCGTTTCAAGATCAGGCACAAGATAATATAGCATTGGAAGTTCTGTTTTTTTTTTTTGTTTTTTGTTTTTTGTTTTTTTTTTGTTTGTTTTGTTTTGTTTTTGGGCCACACCCAGCGGTGCTCAGGGGTTACTCCTGGCTGTCTGCTCAGAAATAGCTCCTGGCAGGCACGGGGGACCATATGGGACACCGGGATTCGAACCAACCACCTTAGGTCCTGGATCGGCTGCTTGCAAGGCAAACACCGCTGTGCTATCTCTCCGGGCCCGCATTGGAAGTTCTGGCCATAGCTAGTAAGCCAGAAAAAAGATATGAAAAACATCCAGATTGGAAAGGAAGAAGTCAAACTATTGCTATTTGCAGATGACATGATATATACTGAAAATAATAGTAATACTTAGAGTAACAACTCTAATAACCTTACCAAAAAATAAAAACCTTAGAAGGAATAGACATACAGTAATGTGGCACTCTATAAAATCAATATTTAGAAATATAGGTCATTCCCACATTTAAGCAACAAATTAGAAGATAGATAAATAAAAGAAATGATTCCATTCACAATTGTGCCTCAGAAAAATCTAATACTTGTTAATCATCTTCAAAATCAAAAGAACAAAAATCAAAAGAGATAAGGACTTATATAAAGAAAACTGTGGCGAGAGATAGGACAGTGGACAGCTGACCAAGGTTCATTTCCTGGCAACACATGGTCACTTCAACACCACTAGGAGTAATTTCTGAGTGCTGAGCCAGGAGTAACCCCTAAATAGTAGCCCAACAAACTAAATCTCACTTTTTTAAAAAAAAAAAGAAATAAAGACACAAGGAAATGAAAAATATCCCCTGTTCATAGATTGGAAGAATTAACATTGCTCAGATGACAATGCTACCCAAAGCAATATACAGATTTGATGCAGTTCCTATAAAATACTCATAACATTTATTAAAGACAAGACCAAATGCTGTTAAAATTTATATAAAGTAATAATACTTCCCATGCTACTAACCCTTTGTATAGATAAAAAAGGATCCTAGGAAAAAAGCAGATTGGAAGTTTTCTTTTCCCAACTCTAAATTATACTATAAAGTTATAGTCATTAAGACAGTATGGGATTAGAATAGAGCAAACTTTCATACTAATGAAATAAAAATGAGTCTAGTTATATACCTTCATATATATGGTTGCTTAATATTTGACAAAGGAGCTAAGAATATAAAGTGGAACAAGGAAAGTCTTTTCAACAAATGACGGTGGGAAAATAGATTATTTACATGTTTTAAAATGAACTCACACCATACACAATACTCAATTTGAAGTGGATCAAAGACTTCAATATAAGACCTGAATTCATAAATTATATTGAAGAAAACATAGGCAGACACTTCATAACGTTGAAACTAGAGGCATCTTTAATGATTCAATGCCTTTGGCTAAGCAAACAGTTGCAAAGATAAACAAATAGTATAGCAAATTAAGAAGCTTCATCATGAAAGAAATAATAACAAGAATAAAAAGAAATTTCTCAAACTGAGAACATTTTCCCACCATTCATTTGATGAAGTTAACAGCCAAGACATAAGCACTTGGGAACTTTAACAACAACCACCACAAACCCAACCGCCCTCACTCCCCTTCCCCATGAAAAATGTGAGAACAAATGAATAGAAGCTTCTTCAAAGATTACATAAAAAAAGAAAATAACAACTGTCAATACTTTCCAGGTAGTCTGGCTGATACTTCTGTGGCATTCTCAGAAAGGAGGGCAGATTCCCCTTTCTACCTGAACTATAACAGCTCAATTGCAAACCCTACACCCTCTCACAGAAATGGTCCAGCTTCTCGACTGAAATGAAATAATATGAGCACTTAAATTCTCTCAGGTAAGATCGAACTACAGGACTGAGGTCTCTGAGACTTTCTTTGTAAAATGGGATTGCACCAAACACTTTGCACTCATTTTATCATCGGGAAACCCAGAAGCCCCGCTTCTGCTATCTTCCCAGCAGAAAAGTGCCCTGACTCTTCCACCAAGCTCCAAAAGAAAATAATGGCCACTGAAACTTCCGAGGTAGTCTGGTCTTACCTGATATCTCTGTGGCATTCTCAGAAAGGCGGGGGTGGTGGTGAAGAGGAAGATTCCCCTTTCTGCATGGACTACAGTAGCACAATGCCACACCCTATACCCTCCCATAGGAATGGTCCAGCTCCACAACTTAACCTTATCAAACTGCCAAACCACCGAATTTATTTTAGATCCATTAAAATCTTGGACTGTGGAGTCTAACGAGGTCACGTGACATCTCAATAACTTATAGTAGTGTCTGCACAGTAGTATCACAGGAAATCTGATGAGAAAGTTATTTAGTAATTTACCAAGCTCAGTCTAAACAGTAACACAAAAGGCCACAGCCCACTAAATCCTTAAACTCTGGCTCTAGTAACACAATGGAAAGATAGAAAAATCATGTCAAATTGGCCAATGTTGATCTAAGTTTTGATAATTTCACTTGCCTTTGTGTTGTACAAGCAATATGAAGTAAATTTGCATGGAGGCAGACTATGGTGGCAGGAGGGAGATTGGGACACTAAAAAGGAGAAGGTCACACTAATGGTGAAATTGGTGCTTGAATATTTAATACTTGAAATGACTGTATTATTGACAATTTGGTAAATCACAGTGTTATAATAAAAATTTGAAAAATATATAAAATGTTAGAAAAACACAAAGGCATACAAATGGAAAAAATCATATAAAATGCTCTGGATTACTATCAACAGAGAAAAGAAAATAAAAAACTGAGATAACTCACACCATTGAGATTGGCACTTAACAAAAACAAAACAAAACAATAACAACAAAAAACAACCAATATTTGTGGAGATGTGGGGGTAAAAGGAACCCTCATCCACTTTGGTGGGACTGCCAAGCATTTCAACTTTTTGGGAAAATAATATAGGTACTTTTTAAAAAAAATGACAACTAAAAATTGAGCTCCTATATGACACAACAATTTTACTTCTGGGCATCTAACTGAATGTCCTAAAGCTATTCTGAAAAGACATTTACACTCTTATGTTCATTTTAGCACTATTAACAATTATCAAAAAAGTGAAAAACTACCCCAGTGTTTGAGAACCGATGATTGAATAAACACAATGAAATACTACTCTATTTAAGAAAAGATAAAAATCATGCAATTTGGGGGCCAGAGAGATAGCATGGATGTAAGGCATTTGCCTTTCATGCAGAAGGTCATCGGTTCGAATCCCGGTGTCCCATATGGTCCCCCGTGCCTGCCAGGAGCAATTTCTGAGCATGGAGCCAGGAATAACCCCTGAGCACTGTCGGGTGTGACCCAAAAACCACACACACTTTTTGTGGTGCTTAGCGTTATTGTTGGAGTCCTCACTAGATACTTGACACTTCTTTTTGTACTGGTGGAGTGTTTCACCTTTTTCTCCTTCGTCTCTCTGAGGAGGAGACCCTCTAGAAGAATTCCACTTATTTTCTGCGTATTAGACCTTTACCCCAATTTACTACTATTCCCTTCTTCAAACAAAACCACATAAATTGAACTAGCTAGTCCTGCCCCCCAGTTAGAAGGGGAAATAAGGGAGGCACCAGGACCAAACAGGTGCAAGACTAAGTATTAGGCTAGATACAGAGGGAACAAAATATTCTGGCAGCCCTGGGGGTGAGGGAAGAGCATATGGGAGGCAGGACAAAAACAGAGGTGTAGGGAGGACAAATTGGTGATGGAAATCCTCCCTGATTTTATGTAAATATGTACCTAAAATATTATTGTCAACAATATGTAAACCATTATGATCAAAATAAAAATTAAATAAAAAAAACACACACACACAAATTCATGCAGTTTGATGCTATATGGAAGGCATGGTGCTGAGTGAAGTTCATTAGGGAGATGCAAAATAATCTTCCATATGTGAAATATAAAGAAACATAGTATTGGACTAATAAATGATTGAAGACAGTAGAACTGAGGATTGCTCTATAAAACTGAGTTTACCAAGGGAAGGATGGTTGGGAGGGGAGCCTACCTATGAGAGCTAAAGCAGAAACTCTAGTGGAGGAGGGTGTGGTGACTGTAGACTTGAAACCCTAATTATTATATTGTAAATCATGGTGGCAGAATATTTTTGAAAAACAGAAGCTCATACTAATCTGAACAAATGAAACTCTACAAAGTTAAAACATGTTTACACAGCAAAGAAAATTAATTCTAAAGCAAAAAGATAAACTGATAATTGGGAGAAGATATATTCATATTATGGGTCTGACAAGGGGTTAATCTAGTATGTAAAGAAGCTACATAAATCTAAAACAGTAACAGGGTAACTCAACAATGAAAAGATCTACAAAAATCTACTGATGACCCAAAGTTACATGAAAGAAATTCTTGACATAATATATTATTGGACTATAAAAGCCACAATGAAATATTACTCCATTCTGGAAGCAAATATTGACTAGGACACGGAGAAAAATGAACTCTGGTATATTACTGGTAAGAATTTAAATTGGTGGGGCCAGAGAGATTGCACAGCCATAGTGTTTTTGCCTTGCATGTAGCCATTCAGGACGGATGGTGATTTGATTCCGGGCATCCCATATGGTCCCCCGTGCCTGCCAGGAGGGATTCCTGAGTGCAGAGCCAGGAGTAACCCCGGAGCACTGTGGGTGTGACTCAAAAACCAAAACCAAAACCAAAAAACAAAAAACTATCATGATAACATATGAACTATATGGGACAGCTTAAAGAGAAACATATATACATACACATATATACATTTTTTTTTTTTTGCTGTTGTTGGGTCTCTAAATCTGTGTTCAGGCAAACTGGGAGGCACTCTCAATGATTTTCAACCAACCAGGCAAGACTTAGAACCCTAGATCTAACCCTAGGGCCCAAGGATAGTGTGCTGGGGACCACCATAGTCTCCCCAGTGTTCTCAGAGGCCTCTAGAGCTACATACAGTGATGCTAGGGGACCATATCGTGTTGAGAATAGAACTGGAGTTTGGAACATGCAAAGCATACTCCCTCAAGGATTAGAAGAATAAAATTTAATATGATATAAAACAGCTGCATTCTCTATATCATTTATCATCAGAAAAATGTAAATCTAAATAATAATTAGATATCATCCTAAACAGTGAAACTATTATAAATCACAAAGAACTAAAAAAATCATTGTTGGGGAGATTTGAAGGAAAAGATACCCTAAATAATGCTGGTGGAAATATCTGTTTCAACCATTTGGGAAAAAAATATGAACAATTCTCAAAAAAAATAGGAATTGCTCTTCCATTTCTTGATGTTTACTTCAAAGATCCAAAAACGTTTTTCAGAAAAGATACTTGCACTCCAATGTTCAAATTACACTATTTACAACAACAACCTAAGTGTCCAACAACATTTGTTGGTCACTGTTTCCTACATTATTTCTATCTGGAGACAACCCAAAAGTTCAAGTACTGATAACTGAATGAAGAAAATATGGAACAGACACAATAAAATACTACTCAGATATTAAGAAAAGTCAAAGATCTTGGAATTTTCTATTATGGGAAGAGATTTGGAAAGTATCATATTTAATGAAATTAGCTAGAAGGAGAGGGATAGACACAGAAAGACACATAGTAGAAAAGAACAAAAGTCCAAAGGCAAACAAAAACTGAGAACTGGTTTTTAGTAGGAAGCATATCACTGCAGGGTGGATAGCAGTGGGAATTTATAAGATGGGTATAAGGGTTGACACTGGGATAGTAGTGGGGAGAAGCTGATATTCTGGTGAATGTTAAGGTGTTGGAATATTTTATGCAAGAAATTTATTAATTTAATTATTAATATTGTTAATATCAATTATATTAATATCACCTATATTAATTATTAATCATATTGTAAGTCATGGTACCTAGAATAAATTATTTTTGGATTTTTTTGCCACACCCAACAATGCTAGTGGATCACTACTGGTGGAGCTCAGGAGTGAATAGGGTACTGGGATTGAGCCTGGTGGGTTGGCTATCTCTCTGGCTCCTCAACAAGAGCATTTTCACCATAATAAGAAGTTTAAGTATGTAGCATTACTATTGAAAAAAATGGTGATTGAAAAAGTTGGTAGACCAATGATTTTTCAAATCTCTATTCAAACCCTTGCACTAAATACCAGAAACAATAGCATATCCATGTAATTCTTCTCCAATCTGAACTGGAAATATATGCCTATATAAAAATCAATGATTCAATTGTTTTCTGGCTGGTCTGGTTCAATAACCATGCTGAGTTCATACTGTGAATCAATAATGAGGGCAGAAGACCTAACAGACCTCTATTTGCTCCATCTAGTTGAGCCTGCAGAATATGGTGGCTGCACAACAGCATATGTGGAGACTTCTGTTTCTTTTAGCAGGGCCTATAAAAGAAAGACTGGGTCTAGATAATAACTTGTGCCTGTTCTAGTTGCAGTATGTATCCTAAGAATATGCTCCTTTTAAAGCCATGTGTGTCTTTGGAGAGAAGAAGCATCCATTGCTTTAACCTAAAAGGGACGAAGAGGTTTGAGGAAATTGTAACAGAGAAAAACAAGTTCTTCTATGTGAATATGAATGAACTGATGTGATGTGTGACAGCAGTTACTGATGATTTTATGAAGGTGTTAACTTTATCCATTTGATAAGAACTGCTGTCTACTCTGTCACAAGTGGTTAAGCAGCTCAGAGCTATAGTAGTGTCAGGTCATCATTTCTCTTGGGGACCCAAAGTGAAGAGGAGGAAACCATGTATCAAATCTTTTTAAGTCTAAGAGCATATAAAATATGTGTCTAAGTTGATTTTTTTTTTTTTTTTGGTTTTTCTGGACCACACCTGTGACGCTCAAGGATTACTCCTGGCTATGCACTCAAAAATCTCTCCTGGCTTGGGGGACTATATGGGACACTGGGGGGATGGAACCATGGTCCATTGTAGGCTAGCACCGGCAAGGTAGATGCCTTATCACTTTGTGCCACCACTCCGGCCCCCTAAGTTGATTTTTTTTTAAATCTAGAAAGTTAAATCATTAAGAGAATTGAAAAGCAGCCCAAAACATTGAATTCTTATTTTGGGATTGGCTTGTGCCTTTTAATTTTAGATTCAATCATTGCTTATTGCTTGACTTAAATAACTTAGAATACTTTCCAGAAATAATTGGCCTGTAATATGATATGCTATATTTTGGAAGATACTACTATTAGACTTTTTTTAATGGACAATAAATAATTAGATTCTCTTAAAAGGACTTCAGAGTAGCAGGAAGAGGTAGAGTAAACACAGATACAAAAGTAACTTAAATAATTTTACTAAGATATACTCTATGATCATATATACCATATATGCACACACAATTTGTGGTATTTTTTTTTTTTTTTGGTTTTTGGGCCACACCCGGTAACGCTCAGGGGTTACTCCTGGC
Organism: Suncus etruscus; assembly: GCF_024139225.1. Lineage (NCBI taxonomy): Eukaryota > Metazoa > Chordata > Mammalia > Eulipotyphla > Soricidae > Suncus > Suncus etruscus. Next base: position 91,299,094 of record NC_064853.1, on the reverse strand, counting down.
TATGCGCTCAGAAGTCGCTCCTGGCTTGGGGGACCATATGGGACGCCGGGGGATCGAACCGCGGTCTGTCTCCTAGGCTAGCGCAGGTAAGGCAGGCACCTTACCTCCAGCGCCACCGCCCGGCCCCAATTTGTGGTATTTTTATGAGAAAAACATAAAGGATTTTATTATTTATCTACAAAGTCAGATATTGAGTAGAATCATCAAAGTTTTTTATGTGCTTTCTAATTCTAAGAACTAGTGTATCATAAAGAAAGCAACTATTACAACTTAGAAAGTATTTTTCATTCTATCAACATGTAAATATAAGTACTATAGGGTGTTAAAAACAAACAGGGAAATAAAAATACTTATATATAGATGACTTTTTTAGTATTTTAGATTTTGTTTTTGAAAATTCTTGTAATGATCTATGGATTTGAGTTTCTTGTTGCTTCTTGACCTCACATTTGTTTGGGATGGACTATTCCCTCAATAAACTTAGCATTCTTCGAGGATTGAAAGAGTTGTTAATATTTTGAACATAGTCAAATGAAGGGAAGTAATTAATTGCAGCCTTATTTATTTTCAGGTTTTAAAAATATTTCATAACTGGAAAAATCATATAGATGACTCAACCATTCAAAAATTACCTTGCTGGTTCATACTACTTTCGTGAAAACAAGTTTAATTTTTCTTTGCAAGATGAAACTCTGTAGCATTACTGAAGAACAACCAGTTTATCAAAGCTCATTTATCTCAAGATAATCAAGTTTCTGAAATACTTTTTATTGGATTGCAACAATAGATGACATTTGATTCCCAGTTTCATCATTTGGCTCCCCTATATTATTTAGACAAGCTGAGGCTACCTTTGCCTGGCTATGATAGACATTTTAGAATATCCCTGACTCATGAATATAAATAGTTGTGCAAAAAATAAATTTTATAAAACCAGAGCTGGTAACAAAAATCACCTAGAGATCAACAACTCTGAAAGAAACTCATGTCACATTCCTTAGAATGTCAGATTAAACTAACATGTGCCAGTCAATATTGCTACACTGCGACCCTTGATGCCTCCTAAGCAAAACTATTAAGTCCAACATTCTCTCCTGTAAGCACTTATCTGTAAGGATGGCTAACATGTCCTCTGAAGCAGATATTGAAACTGATTGGACAATAGGTAGATACCAGACAGGGGCCTGGGGGCCGACCTCTAGAAATAGGGGGAGAAAATCTTAATCTGCAACACAATGCCGTTCTCTTGAAACCCTATCATTTTCACTTCCCATGTGTCTGCTGCCTGACTGTGAATGGATTTGAAAAGGAATGGTTAGTGCTGAAAATTGGATCAGAGCTAACATTCTCTCATTTTTATCAGCAGCTGCCAAAGGTCATCTGACATAATAGCTGATGAATTCAAGCCCAGTGGATTTCATTTGCAATTTTCAATTTACTGAGGCCTCCAAACCCCACGGTGATAAAAGCTTCCCCTATCGTGGCCTGTCACAAACATCAAGAAACTGCACAAACCCACAAGAAAGAAAAAAGAGAAAGCTGTGCATCCTCGCAGGTACAGATAAGGAGAACAGGAAGAAATGGTATCATGCAGGAAGGTACGGAGCAGCTTGTGTGGCTAGTTCTCTAAATGCCAATTGAAAGGAAAAGACTATGAAGAACAATCAAATAACTTTCACAGAATAACATCATGTTTCTTTAGGACTTTGTGTAAAAATTTCCTTCTAATCTCTTTCTTAACATGCCCCCCAATGAAAATATTAATGTAAATATGCAAATAAGCGAATAATTATCCATGTTTATTTGGTGGTTGGAACAAATGCATGTTCTGCTTGCAGTATTTATTGGCGTTTCAATATCCTAAATCCATGTGAGAAAAGGTTATTTTATATCAAAGTTTTTGAGCCCTAAGATGTCATGTTTTCTTATAGAAAAATAGTCAATTCTTTGACTTTCAAGAGCAAAGGACTAACGTAGTAACTATATGTAAGTGGATCTAGACAGACTGTGTATTGAAATTGTATTAGTAAGAGGGAGAAAGAAATTTTCTCAACTGCAAAACAATTTACAGTGAATTTATGTAGTATCAGGGATTGAGTCCTGCTTCCAGTAACTGTGCAAATTGGGGAAACCATATGTATGCTTCCTCAAAAATGGTGGGTTTAAAAGCTTCTCAGTATACCTTCATTGTATTTTGCTTGACTTCTACCATTGTGAATAAAGCAGAAAGCCCAAAAGAGGACCTGTAGGTTATAACTGCTGGGAGGATTTAATCTCAGACATATATGTCTGGATCTCATTTCTTTTGAATAGATTCAGATAGGCTTTTAAAATTAGTCCAGAAGAAGGTGAGAGCGTTTGGCATTAGGCACCTACAAATCACTCTAATCATAACATTTCTCATGACAGTTCACAGGAAAACTCCAAAATGACCTCAACAAGAGCAGAAGCAGCCTTTTCGCTGCTAACTTTGAGACAAAAAGTTGAAAGGAAAATAAATAATTCTTAGTTGAACTAAACAGACTGTAGATATTACTGTACAATAATTCTTTTTTTTTTTTCAAATTATTTTTAAGACGGGGTTGGGCCACACCAGGCGGCGCTCAGGGGTTACTCCAGGCTCTGTACTCAGAAATCGCTCCTGGCAGGCTCGGGGGACCATATAGGATGCCAGATTCGAACCAACTCTGCAACCTCCCATGGATAAGCCTCCTGGATAAGCCGCTTCTAAGGCAAATGCCCTACCACTGTGCTATCTCTTCCGTTTTATACAATAATTTTTTTTGTCACAGAAAAACACAAAAAATAAGTCGAATCTTTGGTTATTTGACATTAGCTTATTTCCTAGGAATTTTTTTTCCAGATTCTCAATGGTGATGTTCAGTGCTTACTACTGGCTCTGTGCTCAGAGATCTCTCCTTGGTGGACTTGAGGAGTCCATATGGAGCTCTGGGGTGTAGCATATGAGGCGCTGGGGATAAAATCTGAGTTTGGTGCATGCAAAGCAAACACCCTGCACACTATACCTAAAGTTCAGTCCCACCAAAAGTATTTTTATTAGAAAAACATTTAGTAACTTTTAAATCTTCAAAGGCTCAAAGTAGAAGATACTTTGTCAGTAGGTAAAGATACCAGGAACAATCATTCTGGAAAAAAAACAATATATTTCATTTTTAAGTAGCATAAAATATGGCATTTCTTCTATAAATTATCAGTATACAGATTTCAAAGGTTATTCTCACCTCTTATTTAAGTTTTTATAAGTGAGCATTCTCTGAAATTTGTAGTTTTTGTGAGTTCTCTTTGGATTGCTAGCATAACAAAGACTCAGGTAGTGGTAAGGGATTATTTAATGAGGTTTAACTTAATCAGTTCTCCCAAAGAACACATATACCTTGATGAGGCTTTTTCATTATCTCTCTTCTGCTTGGCAATAACATAAGGCAAAGGCAAACTCTACTGTATTCTCACAACAGAAAAGTTAATCTAATTTACTTGAGTAAATCTTAATTTACTTTATATGGCTTGATGAGCATTTTGAACTTTTGTTTTCATCAATTGAGCTTCTATGCAACTTTCTGATCAAATTTGCGATGTTCTTTCTGGGCTGTTAATTCTATAAAATATAGAGGAGGTGTTATGGTCCAATTAGCTGTAGATGTTTTAAGATAATTAAAGGTTCATTTTGAAAATTTGGTCAATCTGCTGATTAGTTGAAATATGGTCATCTGTGTCCCTGGAATCCTGGGTACTACAGGGTCAGAGTAGCATTATGTCCCTGTGCTTTTACATTAAATTTTGTCTGGGCCCATTTGACAATAAATTGCAAAGAGACCACTCAGTCCTTCATCCATATTGAGTACAGTTTTAGATGTATCCCAAAATAAAATAAATCTGGAAATTTTATCTTGGTGAAAACTGTATTTACTTTTTTTGGGTCAAATCATCACAGCAATATGGAATAACTTTGGCTAAAAAGTCAACTTTTAGAATTTAACCAATTAAATTTATCACATTAAAAAGATATAATCTATACTGCCACAAATAGAAATTCTATGCAAATGAACCATTAATAAAAATAATAACATACTAATGTATAAAACTATTATTAGTCTGTATGCCAAATGTATCATTTTATACTTCATGAGTAGTATGAACTCAGACTTCAGAAAAATAGTTTAGTATTGACAAAGTTAAATTGCAATCTTTGATTTTCATAAAAAAGCACAATTAGAATATATACTGAAATACTTTTTACTGAGGTAGCATTGATTTATAGATTATAGATATTTTATGAATGCTTTATTACACTTCAAAAATAAGTTTGTAAATCTACTTGCACCAAAGTACTGAGATCCTCAGACCTCTAATCTTTGTAAACTTGATAGTAGCTTTCTCCATACTCCCAACCATAAACATTATATACTTTGCCAGTATAATATATGAGGCTGTCAAATGCGTAAGAGCATATATTTTTATTTCTTGTTGTGCCTGCATCTTCTTGAACTATGCCTAGAACATGTTAAGTAATACATGTTTAAGTCAGTGAACAATGGCCAATTAATTTTCTAAAAATCAGTAATTCTTCACATAGACATATTTAGTTTACTTTACTATAATAATGACTATCTTCTCTTTTTTAAATTAATATCTTTATTTAAATACCTTGATTACAAACATGATTGTGATTGGGTTTCAGTCATGTAAAAAACACCCGCCCCCTTCACCAGTGCAACAGTGTACCACAGTTTCTTAATCTTCTTAAACAAGAGAGACTTGCCTGATGTGTCCAATGTCTGTCTTAATCACTTGACAAGACATGAACTTTAATTTTCTTTTTTTCTTTTGTTCTTGGGTACACCCAAAGATTAAGCTCTTGGACTTACTCTTGGCTCTGCACTCCTGGCAGGCCCCAAGGGACCTTATGAGGTACTGGAAATAAAACCCACATAGGCTAATACACATGGAAAACATTCGACCACTGTACTATCACTCCAGCTCCAAGACCTTGTGTTTCTTGTGCACTTCTGTTATAATAATCAGTGCTAAGAACAATGTATAGCATATAGTAGGTGCTCTAAATATTGAATGAAGGGACAACAACATTACAAGGTCATAATAGCTCTTTCATTCATTTGTGATTTTTTTCTAGAATTTCATTTCTCTACAATCTCTTCTGATACTTTCATTAGTGATTTTTGTAGTGTTCAGTTGGACAATATTATCTTAGTTATTTAATACCTGACACGTTAAAAATAACTTGTTTGTAAAATAAATGAACAGATTGTGAAACTGAAAAACATAGACAAGTACATATATGAAAAACAGAAGAGTAGTAATTCTTTTTCAATGCTTAAATACAGTATCAATTTTCAACTATTGAATAGGTTAGTCCTGGCAAGCATTCCTTATTATGTTACAAATTAGGATTACACTAGAATTTATGTTTTATTGAAAATCTGACAAATATTGAGGTCAGCAAATTATACCAAATGGTAATAGCATGTGACTTAATGTATATTTTCACCTAAATTGCTCTTATGAATTCCACGATTCACTTAAGAATCAAACATCTTGAGTCGACAAGTGATATTTACAAAATCTAAGTTAGTGTTTTTTAATTTGTAGACATCCATAAGAAGAAATAGGGGTAAAAAATTAGCTGTATTTCTATCATTTCCACCCCCAAAAGAGTACTGTCAATCACTGCCCCAAACATAAGCTTTTGTAGGTTTTCAATGCTTTGAACTGGAAAACGACTATTTTAGTGGATAATTAAAGGGTGTTACAACTGATTGAGCTTGTGTAGAATCAGGAAAATTGGTGGGATTGGAATGGACATATAGGTCAAGCCACTTTTCTTTTGTAATGTTTTCTAATACAAATGATTCTTCAGTTGGAAATCAAGTCTGAAATAAGACATCGTAAATGGGTTGATAAGGTATGGCTGAAAACTCAAACACTGGAAAATTGTGTTTACCATTTGAGAAATCAGAATCAGTTTCAACAAAGGGATGAATTATTTAATATTTAGTTTTTCTTCATAAATTTACTGATTGAGTTATGTATTTTATAATGATGACTTGGGCAAATCAGCACTGATCCAATCTGAATTATATGGAACAGCATTCAGAACTATATTAGTGCTATTTTAGTGAAAATAAATTATATAGAAATTTTTTATTAAAAAGAGTTAAAATATGTTCCCTCTTCCTTTAAGAATATATCAACAGAACTCATGGCTGAAATTTAGGCATACAATGGTTCTAGCACCAATCCCACCAATGTCAACTTTCCTCCACCAATGTTTCTAAGTGTTCTCTATCTAATGGGCTCCAATAGTACCTTTTCTACTGAAATTAAAATCTTAGACTTGGTGAAGGTCCACATCTCCATTTTTACCCTTTTAGTTTTAAGTATTCTGTAGCACATTTGTCATAGTGACTTGACTTAGGTCTCAGTTGATCGAACATAACTGTCCAACCCCAAGGCTTAGATCTCATCCTTGGAACAGACATAGTTTTCTGAACCAGCACCAGGAATCAAACTTCTACCTAGGAGGTTCTAATGCTGCCCTGGCACTAAATTGCTCCAGATTGAACTCATATGACACCCCAATGACTAGGAAATAGCAACAACTTGCTTTCAGGGCAGAATTCCCTACCTTGCCACCTAACAGTGAGATAAAATCAGAAGATGCTCTGTAATGCCCCAGCTTCGACATAGAATTTGTGAAAAATTCAAGATCTCTAATAAAAGAAGCCTGACCATGACAACCATGATTGAGTAGAACTTTTCCTGGGACCATGAAGAAAGAACTTGGGATTGGACAATTATATGCTTATATGCTTGCAGTCAGTCTTATGACAAGATCCTTCATGGGTAGAGAGATTCTGTTTTCTTAGGCCAGGGATATTTTATTTCTTTTTTTTCTTTTTCTTTTTTTTTTTGGTTTTTGGGCCACACCGGCGATGCTCAGGGGTTACTCCTGGCTGTCTGCTCAGAAATAGCTCCTGGCAGGCACGGGGGACTATATGGGACACCGGGATTGGAACCAACCACCTTTGGTCCTGGATCGGCTGCTTGCAAGGCAAACGCCGCTGTGTTATCTCTCCGGGCCCGGGATATTTTATTTCTAATTTCCCCAATATTTTCTGTGCCTATACAAAAATATATTTAAAAAATCACTGCAAAACTCACCACCCACCCTTTTTTTTTTAACGTTTTTTATTTGTATCTTTTAAATAGGAGCTCCCGCCTTTTTCTTAGAAATTTAGGGCATGAATTACTTTGTTTCACCTCATATTTGTTTTATTTCTCTATAAATTGAGAAAAGATAAAAAATAAAAAAGAGGATGGGGCCCAGAGGCCAAATTGTCTCACTTGCATTGGTGGAGAAATAAAGGTCAGAAATAAACACCTAGCCAAAGTCAATTTCAATAGAATCAAGAGAACCAAACTATAATAATCTAAACTTAAAATGGACCTGTTACACTGGCAGGCCAGGAGCTAAGGGTGGAGATATGAGATGCACACTGGGAACTTTGGTGGAGGGAGGTCAACACTGATGGCAGGAGTGGTCCTAATTCATTGCCACTGTATGCCTGAAATTTAACTAAGAAGGACTTTTAATTCACAAAGGTCTCAATAAAAATTAAAAGAATTAATAAAAGAGCCCAAGAAGCTAGAGTGATAGCACAATTGTTAGGTCATTTGTCTTGCAAGCTGATCTGGATTTGACCCTGGCATCCCATGTGGTGTCCCAAGCACTGTTAGGTATGACCTGGAGCATAGAGACAGGAGTAATCCCTGATTACCACTGGGTGTGACACTAAAACTTAAAAAATAAATATAACAGTTCAAACAGTCATCTCTTATTTTTATTTGATATTTTAAATATTTTTAACATTTTATTTAATTGAAACAATTGCCATCTACAGAGTCCTTCATAATTGAATTTGAGATATAAAATGAGTCAGAGCCTTTTCCACCACCACTGGACCCAGAGTGCATCCTATACTACCAGCCTTTGCCCCCTGGTCCACAAGTATAACAGGTCCCTTTAAGTTTAGATTGTTAAAATTTAGGTCCCTTGATTCTATTATCATTGACTTTGGCTTGGATATTTATTTCTGTCCTTATTTATTTTCCTGTAGTTGCATTTGAGACAACTTTGCCCCTGGTCCCCCATCTTTCTTTATTTCTTTCCTCTTAGTTGCTTAGAAAAAGGTGGGAATATGGTAAAATAATCTGTGTCCCAAGGTTCCATGAAAAAGGCAGGAACCCAATTTAAAAGATAAGAGATTAAAAAATACAATAAAAATATGTGTATGTGGCTGTTTATTTGTTTTATTTTGTTTTTTCATAGGCAGAGCAAAATGTGAGGAAAAGAGGAAGAAAAAACCTTTGGCCTAAAAAACAGGGAGCTCTTACCCATGCCACATCCTGGCATAAGATCAACAACAAGCTTTGTTATGATATAATAACTTATAATATAACTTATATTATACTATAATATATATAACTATATTATATAGTTATACTATAACTATAAGTTATATTATAAGTTATTATATTAATAATAATAAGTTATATTATAGTATAAGTTATGTTATCATAACTTAATAATGAATATGTTGTCTAGCCCCAAAGTCTCTCTCTGTGGTCCCAGTAAAATCTCTTCACAATCAATGTTGTTGTGGTCAGGTTTCTGTAGTTAGAGATGTTGGTTTTTGTACAGATCTTATGTCAAAATCAGGGTGACATGGAATGTCTTCTGGTTTTATTTCGCTATTAGGTGGCAATGCAGAGAACTCTGCCTTGAAATCAGGTTGGTGCTGCTACCAAGTCATCAGTTGCTAATATGAATCAACTCTGGAGCAAGTCGATGCCAAGGGAGCATTAGTGCCTTCCCTGGTAGAAGTTCAATTCCTGGTGCTGATATAGAACTGTGCTGGTTCCATAGATGGAACTCAAGGTTCAGGGGTGAATGACCAATATTCAATCTTCTGAAGCCTAAGCCAAGTCACTATGAAAACTGTTCAGGAAGTATCCCATAAAAATTTAAAATTCATGTGTTCCTATCTCTATTAGATAAGAACTTCTTTCTATACATAAGATTTACCCATTTTAATGTGCCTATGCAAAAAGGAATGATGCCACATGGTGCTACTGGTGCATATGAGGTTTAAAATAACAAGTTAACCCCAATAACCTGGTTCTTAACATGAACTCAGAATAGAAGAGAAACTTATCTACTAGACTTTTCTCCTAACTAGATCCAAACAATGGAAAAATTGCCACCACAAAAGAAGATAGATAATAAGAAGTATAACTATTAAGAAAAGACATCAAAAGAAATATTCGAAGGAGATATACATGTCTTTTTTTAAATCTTTTGAAGTAGTTTGGAGGGGGGTTGGGGAGGATCAAATCTGGAACGCAGTTTCAGCCTGCGACATGGTCTTGTGGAATCTGAAAAATGGCTCCCAGAAGTCACGTATCAGAAAATGTGCTCGAGCTGAGGAAATTATCTCTTTTAAATAAGCCAATCATTGTTCATCTTAATCTGCCTATTAAATAATTGTTTCCTAAACAGAACATATTATTATTATTATTATATTCTGTTTCCTGTGTGCCTAGCTTAACCAAGTATCTTTATCTATTCTTCAAATAATTTATATAAAACAAGTTATTATTTTTTTCTTTTTTTTTAATTTATTGAGACCATTGTAAATTGTAAGTCTTTCACAGTTGTATTCAGGCATATAGGGACAGTGAGTTAGTGCCATTTCACCACCAGTATTGACCTACCTCTATTATGGTTCCCATCATACATCCCATACCTCTACCCTTAATTCCCTGAACTGCTAGTGTAACAGGTCCCTTTTGTGTTTAGATTGTTATAGTTTGGGTATCTTGATTTTTTTGTTGTTGACTTTGGCTTGGGTTTTTAAATCTGACCTCTTTTTTGACTCAATGCTCCTGAGAACAATGAAAACAAGTTATTATTTATGAGAGTGGGCAAAACTGCTTTATACAGTATTTTTCATCTCCTCTGCCTCTCTTCCCTTCTTCCTCCCTTCCTTCCCCTTTTTTCATTTACCCTTCAGGTTTACTTTTGTTTTTATTTATTCATTAAGTTTCATTAATTAAATAATTAAGTTTCTTCTTCTCTTCTTCTTCTTCTTCTTCTTCTTCTTCTTCTTCTTCTTCTTCTTCTTCTTCTTCTTCTTCTTCTTCTTCTTCTTCTTCTTCTTCTCCTTCTTCTTCTTCTTCTTCGCCACACCTGGTGGTGCTCAGGGGTTACTCCTGGCTGTCTGCTCAGAAATAGCTCCTGGAAGGCACGGGGGACCATATGGGACACCGGGATTGGAACCAACCACCTTTGGTCCTGGATCGGCTGCTTGCAAGGCAAATGCCACTGTGCTATCTCTCCGGGCCCTTAAGTTTCTTTTTTAATTAAAAATTTTCTTTTCCCTTTCTTTTGAGCCATACCTGGATAAGTTCATTAATTTACTCCTGGCTTACTTCTTAGGGATCACTACTGGCAGCTTGGGAACCAAATGGGGTGTCGGAATGAACCAGGTCTGCATGCAAAGCAACTGCCTTACCATCCATTCTATATTTCTGTCTTCATTAAGTTTTCATTTATATATAAATTATATAATAATTATATATTATATAATATATAAATGTATATAAATGTATAAATTACTCATTATTAATTTATCATAACATTATTGGACCTATTGTATTGTTTTCCTAATTTCTTGAACTCTTACGTATTTTCAGAAATTACAGTCTCAAAATACTTTGAAATTCACTGTTAAGTTGTGCCTTAATTAAGTATACATTTTTCTAATATATTTCAAAGATTTCTAATCATATTTTAAAAAGTATTTTTGTTGCCTTTAAGCTTAACTGTATTATGGTTAGAGATAAATACAGTTTATTTTATGACTTTATTTCTCTATTTCTTTTGGCCTCATCCTGTGCTTGGGGCTTATTCCTGCATTTATGCTTAGGATTACTCCTGGTAGTCTGCAAGATGCTAGGGATAAGCTCTGGTTCATCACATGCAAGGCAAGAACCCTATCTGCTGTAATGCTGATCCAACTCACTTATGATTATTTTTCAAATTTGTATTGTGATGTAGCATTGGATAATTTTTAAATATGCAATGTCCTTGAATATTAGTTATTGTGTTCTTTTTCTACGTGTCATTATATTTGCATCAAATCTTTTATTTTTGTTACTGTTTTGTTTACTTGATCTATAAATTTCAGAAAGAAATATATTAAAACAGTACCCTATGTGTATTTTTAAATTTGTGCAATATATCTTTATTATTTTGGTAAATGCCTTAGCTGAAATTTTATTTTGTTTTACCTGTCTTCCTCTGATGGCTTATTCTGCCAAGGAGGGTCTTATAAGTCATTAAAAATCTCTGAACTTTTTCTTTTATTGAAATAAGGAGTAATTAGAAGATTCTGAGCAAAACAATTATATGATTTAATATATTTAAGAGAGTTGTCCTGACTACTATGTTAAAAATAGGCAGAAAGGAGTTAGAATAAATACAGCAAGAATATTTGTCATATTGTCACAATAAAATTGGCAATTAAAATTTCCTATTTCTGTTATTGTAATCTGGGTTGCTCAAGACTGACCTTCCAATGAAAACAATGTACATATATATTTATGTATATATATGTATATATATTTGAGTATAGTATAAGCCATTTTTAAAGCCCCTAAATTAGAGAGTGCAGGTACAAGGAAAGAAGCATCAAGCTGAGCCCAGAATTTGCTAGGCTTTTCTTTAAGGTTTTAGCCAATTCTAATAGTGGTGGCAAAACTTTCAGGTGTCAGAGTCCATTAGAGAGACAATAATGGCCATAGTCTATGGTTTGGTATGCGAAATAAATTGTTTATAGTCTAGAAGTAAAGATTATTTGAAAACACATCATTTTTTACCATTATAAAGCTCAGTGTGAAGACTGTTATTTCAAAAAAGGCTAAAATAATTGGGATGAGTAGATGTTCTTGGCTAACAGAGAAATGTTTGTTTAAACAGAAATTGAAGTAAGGCATCTCTAGATAAAGTCAATTATGATCCAACATCTCAAAATAGTTTCAAAATAAAAAGGGCAAATGAGAAGATCTTGGAAACATATACAGGAGATATAACAGCATTACCAGATGCAAACTTAAAAACAAAATTTTCAGATATAGACAGAAACAAAAGGCAAGATGGAAAACTTCAACATAAAAACTGAACATGAAAACTTCAAGATGAACATGAAAACTTCAAGATGAACAGAATAAGAATTCTGCCAGGAGCCGGAGTAGTGGCACAAGGGGTAAGGCGTCTGCCTTGCCTACTCTAGCCCAGGAAAACTTCAGTTCGATCACCAGGCGTTCCATATGGTCCTCCAAGCCAGAGCGATTTCTGAGCGCATAGCCAGTAGTAACCCCTGAGCATCACCGGGTGTGGCCCAAAGACCAAAACAAAATTAATAATAATTCTACCAAATATAATATAATAATTGGATAACTGGGTTTTTTTTGTTTTATTTTGGTTTGGTTTGGTTTGGTTTGGTTTTTGGGTCACACCCGGCAGCACTTAGGCTTTATTCCTGGCTCTATGTTCAGAACTCACTCTTGGCAGATGCAGAGGACCATATGAGATGCCAGGATTCGAACCACCATCCTTCTGCATGCAAGGCAAACACCTTACCTCCATCTATCTCTCCAGTCCCCAGATAACTTGGTTTAACAGAAGAGTAAACACAGTTTCAGAAGGAATTTTTGCACTATAATACTCTTCAGGAAGAATATCATTCATAAAAAAGACTAAACAACACTGAAAAATATGAGATATAAACTGCAGCTACTGAACTTTGCAACTACATCAAATTTTTGTAAAAGAAACAATGACCTCAATAAAAAGACACTTCAAAGACTGGGAAGGAAATCTATGTAGCACTCCTCTATGAGTCAATATATGAGATATAAAGCATTGTAAAACTGAACAAGAAAAAAAATAACATGAGGAAAAGAGGTGAATTGAACCTACCACAAAGTACCTATGTATAGCTCCATTATGCATTGCTGTACTTAGCATAATAGTGTAGATATGGAATAACTCTAGATGTCCAATGACAGTTCAATGTACTATGAAGATGTGGTATATACACAATGAAGTACTATACAGATGCAAGGAGTATTGAAATCCTATAATAAGCTGAAGCATGATTGGAACTGGAAGATGTGTTTAGTGAAGTAAACCAAAAGAAAGACAACACAGGATTTCACTCAACTGTAAAAAGAATAACTTGATGAGAAATTGTCATGTAGCAAAGGAGAGATGCTTAGATCATCCTTGACCCCAGATTTCAGGGAGAAGAACAGAGAAGAAAATAAATCAATGGGGAAGGAAGAAGATGAGAAAGGGAAGTAATGGAAAAATGGGGTTGGGGTTTCAGTTATACTGCAATTGTGGTAGAGTGGTGCAGCTACATATCCAAAACATGATTCAGCACCATTGGAAACATGAGATCTAAGCTGCAATCTTTGAACTTTGTAATGTGAACTTCAAGGTGGCAGATAGGGTTGATGTAGTATGGGAATGCTGGTGGAAGAAAATTGACATGGGTGGTGGGATTGCTGTTGCAATATTAAGTACCTATAACTCAACTATCAATAACTGTAAATTAAAGTTTTTTTTAATATTGTGATTTACAAAGTTTATCATAGTAGTGTTTCAGAAATATAATTTTTCAGAGCCAGTCCCATCACTAGTTTAGACCTCCCTTCACCAATGTTCTCAGAGTACATCCCATACCACTATCTCTTGTCCCCCACCCCACCCTCAGCCTGCCATTATAGTAGGACAATTTTAAGTTTTGATAGTTAAAACTTGGGTCTCATGATTTTATTGTTCTTAACTTTGGGTTGGGTTTTTCTTTCGGTTCTTTTTTTAACATCTCCCATGAATGTGAGACCTCTTTTCCCTGTTCCCATCCATTCATATTTGTGTTTCTCCTCCTCTGCTAAATTTTTTTCTTCTCTTCACTATACTCTAGGCCCAAGAGTGTTCAAGACAACTCCTATTTAAACCATTGCATATATTCATGCAGTTATTCTAAATAACACATACAAGTGTTATAATTCTCTATTTATTTTTCTTCTCTGAATACTTCATTTAGCATAATATCTTCCAGTTTCATCCACGTTGCAGCAAATTGCATGACTGTATCATTACTTACAGCTATTTAGTATTCCTTTGTATATATGTACCACATATTCATGATCCACTTGTCTGCTGTTGGATATCTAGGCTTATTCCAAGTCTTAGCTATTGCATTGAGTACTCCAATGAATAGTGGTGTACATACATCCTTTTGAATAAGTGTGTTAATATTCTTGATATAGATGCCCCAAAGCAGGATAGCTGGGTCATTAATTAAAGTGTTTTAACTAAATAAAACTTATTTGGAAAAAAGACATCAAAGAACCATGGTGTGAAAAAGAATGAATGGAAAATATAGAAAAGAGCGTAAAAGTTTAAAAGGCATTTATCTGAAAATGAGTGAAGAGGAGTAGGTAAGAATATTTGAAGGACAATGAGAACTTTCCAATCATACAAAATAACATCAGTAATATTTTATCTATTTATTTTTAATACACATTTCAATGAGAGATACATTTAATTGGTCAACTGTTGGTAAAGGCTACATAAAGCTGAATAAAATTGAGAGGCTTCACTGTGTAGAGTTAAATAATTAATGATGGTGCTGGATGGAGATGGATGGAGGGACCTTTCTCTGCTATCCCAGGCCACGTGGCTTTGCAACCCCCTTTAGCTGGCGGGTCTGGAGGTTCATGAGAGTGCGGGTAGAAATCTCACTCACAGTCAGGCTTCAGGAAGTATTAGCTTTATTCATACCCTATCCACCACATGTGTGGCCTACATCATAACCAATTAATCATTTAGCCATTCTTAGCTAGCCCTGCATCTTAACTCCTTTCAGCCATCTTCCCTTTGACCTCCATGCTGGCAAAAGACCAAAAGGGCCTACTCCCCTGGGTCAAAGGCCTTATATAATCTTCCAAGACCACTCCCCGGAATGGGAGGGGTCTTGCAGGTAAGGTTACACGTAATATCCGGTTCCCAAGACCCCCTCCCAGAAATGGGTGGGTCTCAGTGGAGTCACATCACTGTTCTTCAGCTTTTCCTAGATTTAGGATGTTTATAAAGGAAGCAGAAGAGTCTGCCTCTGTTCTCAGTGATATTGGCGCTCACTATTGACACCTTCAAATCTTGATACTAGTAGAGTATTGGAGAAGTGAATCTAAATATTCATTTCTATTAATAATTTTTATTTTGGGGGAGGTGCACTCTACTTCACTCAGGGTTCACTCCTGGCTGTACTTTGGTGGACTCAGGGAACTATATGGAGAACCAGGTATCCAGTATTGACTTTTTAAATGAAAGAACATTTTCTAAAGTTTTAAGATCCATTGTTAAGGAACCATAAGAAGATACATTAGTGGTCACTGCTGGGCACTAAAGTGTTTAAGTATCAAGTAGATGGAGAAGTTCAGTGCCTAATCACTGGTCTCTGGCAGGGGTATCTAGTCTGATGCTGAAATTGTCATATTAGCATGTGTCAAAGTGGGACAGAGTATGTTCCTGACCCATTTACATATACAATGTTCCTAACCCATTACTACCAGTAAGAAATCACTTTTCTTGACCCCCACACAACCGGAGGTTCAAGATGAAAGTCACTAGCACTGCATACTTGATGATGAAAGTTTGAGAAGGCACTGAGCATTTCTGAGCTCCTTTGTCAAACCAGAGAGGTCACCTCTGGAGCCTCAGGCAGAGACCCTTCAGCCAGAACCTTCTTTCAGCAGACAGCAAACAATATACCAGTTCAGTGCTTATAGCCCTTACTGATCTGGGTCTAGAGGTAAACTCCTAGTGCCTGGAGAACAGAAATCTATGCAGATTTACTAATTTGGGGCAGGAGATGGGGCTGGGAAGAGGGTTGGGGAGGGTTGTTTCCAAACAGCATTCAGGAGACCTGGAGTCTTCTCTCTATTTGGGAGTTCAATGCAAGAAGCAGGGGCATCACAGGACTCCAGGGCTGCAACTAGTGATGATTAGTGGGGTAGTGTTGGACATCCAACCAGGGTTTACAGTATGCAAGTATGTACCTTAAAACCTCAATGGAGCATAGTAAACTCTCCAGGAATACAATCTCCATTAAGTATAGAGTAGGGAAGCCATTGAAAACAGTGCCAAGAAGCAAAATCTTAAAAATAGATAGGAAAAAAAAAAAGAAAACATTTTTAAAGAAGCAAGAAGACAGGTTTTTTTCCCTCAAAAGAAAAAATGAAAGCCAGAGCACAAAGGAATTGCATTTTGAGACACTGAAAGAAAGTAATTGTAAACCCAGAATGATATGTTCACTAAGGATATCTTTGAAACCTTAAGGCATACTCAGCCAGAAAAAAATATCATAAAATAAGACATCAATGTATGATATAAAAACAGTAAGTTTTATTCCACCTAAAGAATAAATATTTCTGGTATGCAAGAAGCTAATAACAGTCTCAAAATATGTAAAATGAAAATGTGTTGCTTTACATACAAAAGCAAACCAGGGGTCAGAGCAGTGGCACAGCAGTAGGGAGTGTTTGCTTTGCACCTTGCAAGTGCTAACCTAGGACAGACCAAGGTTAGATCCCCCCAATGCCCCCTCCCGACCCCCGCGTCCCATATGGTCCCCCAAGCCAGTAGCGATTTCTGAGCGCATAGCCAGGAGTAATCCCTGAGCATCACTGGGTGTGGCCCAAAAACCATTAAAAAAACAAACAAACAAAAAGCAAACCAAACAGTTGTATAAGACTCATGAGTCCCCTGCCACACCTGCCTTTGTCCAGGGGAAAAAGTGGCCTAGTTCTACTACTAAGCTAAAAAAAAATGGCTACTGATTCTTTTCAGTTAGGCTGGTCTGAGCTGACAACTCTGGGACCTTCTGGGAATAAGGGTGAACCAACTCCCCTTTCTGTTTGAAGTCACAGCAGTCCACATATACATGTAGTAGTCCACATATACAGTCATATCCTTTACCCTTACACAGAAATAGCCCAGCTCCTTAACTTAACCTTAACAAGCTGCCAAGTCACCAGATTTGTTCCAAATTTTATAGCAGTGTCAACTTTTTAGGTGCACAGAAAATCTGATGGGAAAGTTGTATAGAATACCACCAAGCTTAGTGAACCAAAACAGTAATACGGAAGGCTAAATTACTGTTGAGTAATACAGAAGCACCAACAACAGTCCAGCAAATCCTTAAACATTAACTTTAGTAACATTATGGAGAGATGTAAACAATTATTTGAGTTGACCTTGTTGATCTAAGTTTTTATTATTTTATTTGCTTTTAAATTGTAGCAAACAATAAGAAGTAAATTTATTCCTGCAAGGAGGCAGACTATGGTAGTGGGTAGGAAATTGGGAACACTGAAGAAGGGTGACAATCATATTCAGATTGGTGTTTGAATATTTAGTGTCTGAAGTGACTGTTTTATGAACAATTTGGTAAGTCACAGTATTAAAATACAAATTTTAAAAACCGAGTTTATATTATGCATTTATTAATGGTTATAATTAGGTCTATACTCTATAAGTTTTTATTCATTTTGGCTTATGTCAGTAGTATGCAACAGCTCAATAGTGCGTATTCTCATTTTAATAAATTTATCAAATAAAATAAAATAAAAATCTTAATTGATGATAAGTACTGATACTGACATTTTAGGGTATTTTTTTTGCTGATTCTTAATATAAAAAGTGAGCTCTGGTACCTGATAGTCTATATGCTATTCATTGACAAAAGCAAATATGAAACTCTTGCAGTTTCAGCATAGCAAACATATAGATAATGTGATTATTTGTTTTCTTCCTTGATTTATTCAGAAAAATATGTGGTTGTTTGTCTGATATAAAGTTGTGAAACTGCAGAGTAGTAAGCTTGTTTTAAGAATATTAATTTTGGAGGGGGTAATATACCTGGTAGTGCTCAGTACTTACTTCTGACTCTAATCTTAGATATATCTCCTGACAAAGCTCAGAAAATCATATGGGGTGTTCAGGATTGAACCCAGGTCAGCTGCATGCAAGGCAAGTATCCTGCTTGCTGTATTAGCTCTTGCTCAGCTTTAAGTGTATTTTAATTCATTTTAAATAATTTTATTGTGTGTTTAAGGTACTAAGTTTACTAAGCTATTTCTTATGCCTAAGGTAATATCACAAGCCAAAAGTCTTTGGTTGGATCAATAGCCATATTATTCTATCTCTGCAGCTTTTTTTAATAAAAAATATTTTAGTTAGGCAATGTGATTTACAATACAGTATTTTCCAGCATATAAGGTGACTGTTTAACCCATGAAAAACTTCTTAAAAGTCAGAGGTCGTCTTATACACCGGTATATGGCATGCTGAAACTTACTCCAGCTTCAGGGACCAGTGATCTGTCCCTCTTACCTCTGTATCTCATCCAATTGCCAGGCATCATCACTCAGTCCTCTGCTTGTCCTGATTCATCTTTCAGGGCACACAGAAGAGCTGAGTTACCGAGTGCTGCATCCCATCCAGCTGCCGGGTGTCATCATGTGGCTTTCTGGTGCTAAGTCCTTTCAGTTCAGCTTTTATGGGACACAGAGGAGGTGCTTTGTCTTCCTCTAGCTGTCCTATTAATCACTGCACCCCAGCCAGCTGCTCTTGGGGGAGCCCATTCTCCCTGCTCTCAATGTAGATCACAATTAAAAAAAAATCAGTCACTCACTACAAATGACAAATATAAAATGATTGTTGACACTCCAAAGTCTAGCTTTATTAAATGTATTCTGTTAAACTTTGAGAGTTCTACTCTTTCTCTCTTACATTTTTTAATTTTCATTTGGTTTGTGTTAAAAGAGAGGTAGTCTAATACGGCGAATATAACCCCAAACCCTATACTTTAACAGGAAAAGTGGGGTCATCTTATACATCCAGTCATCTTATACTCCAAAAAATATGAAATCTATTAGTAATACAATTATTTCATCTTATACTCCAAAAAATATGAAATCTATTAGTAATACAGTTATTATTAGTAATAATAGACCTATAAATAATAACTGCTTATAATAATTTCAGCATAAAATGTTCCTATTGCCAGTGTCAGTGACCCAAGATTACCTCTTAACCTTTACATCCATATTAACCTTATTTTTAGATCTAGTTAAGATCTAAAGTGAAAATTTTGCTCCATATTTCATAAATATTCTTTACCTTTCTTTACTAAAACTTAAAATAAAATTTCAGAGAAACTATTTACAAAAATTAAGCATTATACAATATGAAGACACAGACTTCCACACAAACCTTTACTCCCTTTGATTGTACATTATTACTATAGTTTTATTTATTTATTTATTTATTTATTTATTTATTTATTTATTTATTTATTTATGTTTTGGGCCACCATGGTGATACTTAAGAGCTATTCCTGACTTTGCTTAGAGTGTTCTTTACTGGTAGTGTCCTGGAGTAAAACCTGTACACTGGGGTTCAAATCCAGTTCTCACTAATAAAAACATATTTAGCTATCTCTATCACCCTTAAAATAACCTATTTTAAAAATTAGAAAACAGAGGTTCAGGGAGATAAAGTAGCTTTTCCAAAGACACAGTTAATAAATGGTAGAGTTGACATTCCTGACAAATGCTGAGTTGGACTTTGAGTTATTACTTCCAGTATAGATAAACCATTACATTATTTCTAATAAGTTTTGCAGAATTAGGGGGATAAAAAGTGCTGAATTGAAACATATAGCTTTCAGTTCTTTGTCCTAGTTCTGCACTGTAGTTATGTTGAAAGATCTGGCTCTTTCTCTAATTTTTGTTTTAGTTTTTAAGTCACACCCAGTGGTGCTCAGGGATTACTCCTGGGTCTGTGCTCAGAAATTGCTCCTGGCAGGCTCAGGGAATAGAATCAGGATTTAGCCTGGGTTGGCCACGTACAAGACAAATGCCCTACCACTGTGCTATCATTCCGGCCTCTGACTCCTATTTCTTAAGTTAGTCCCATTAAAGTTTAAAGATTGTTGCTTTTGTTGTTATTAAGAATTTTATTTTTATAGATGAAGTATCTTCATATTTTTTCAGCTCATGCTACTTGGCCTCAGATGTTAACATAGTCTGATACAGCATTATGTTTCTTAACACCTAAGACCTTGTTAATCCACTTTATACATTTTGTTTTGTTTTGTTTCGTTTGGGGCCATACCCCGTGATGCTCAAGGGTTACTCTTGGCTATGCACTCAGAAATCGCTCCTGGCTTGGGGGACCATATGGGATGCCAGGAGATCGAACTGCCGTCTCTCCTAGGTCAGCTGTGTGCAAGGCAAACACCCTTACCACTGTGCCACTGCTCCGGCCCCCACTTTATACTTTTGTACTAATGACAACTCTGTGGTCTTTTCATGAAAATTATAAAAATCATGAACATAACACAATCTGTGGACAGTAAATAACTACTTAATGTTACTTAATAGTAGGAAAAGTGGAAATTTGACCTACAATTAAATAAAACATTTTATATAATAAATTTTAATTGATAGATATGGTTACATCTAAAAATCTCCACACTGATTTAAAAAGGCAGACTAATCTTGTATGCCTTCAAATAATAGAAATAACTTTCTATAAGTAGGAGCTTTATACAGATACTCCTTGCTTAATGACCAAGTTATGTTTCAACGATTTGGTCATTAAGCGAATTGGTTGTTAAGTGAGGAACTGCATGTACCGTATACAGTAGTACAGTATATGCCTAGTACTTGACAATACAGTATTCTGAATAAGTAAAATAACGAGAAAGATCAAACTTAAAACTTCCACTTGTTTTAATTTGTGTAGGTTGTGTAATTTACACACAGTACTGCAATGTATTACAGAACATAAAGTTAGTAAAGTAGGCACATTAAAGCACCAAAAACCACAGGACTGTACTGTAGAGTGTACAAGATGAAAAAAAAATTTAAATAAAATAAAATAAAATAACGGTGAAGAGATGGTCGTAAGTTGCAAGCAGTCGCTAAACAGATAGGTCGTTAAGCGAGGAGTGTCTGTAGTTCCTACTTTATAGTTCCTTCTATATCACTCTAGAGCTCAATAACAATTTAAAACCAGGCCATATGAGTTTTCATTATAAAGACTTCTCTGAACAACTACTATAAGATCAGCATACTTACATTTAATGGAGTTGCTTATCATGTATACATTTGTAAATTATAGTATTTAATTACCTCTTGAGGGGAAACAGCTATTTAAAAACTCAGAAAGTTCCATTTCTAAAAACTGAAGTCAACTATTCATTTCATCCAGGGAACTTTTATTAAACACATAGTAAATGATGAGCATTATAAGCATGGACTTTGAAAGATGTAACGACAGTGAGTCTTCTTCACTTTGAGAGAGTAGACAGATATTCAGACAAATGTAACTATAATCATCATACAAAATCATCATCAGTGATTTGCACATTTCAACATTCTATAAAGTAATAGGCTTTAAGTTTTGCACATGTCAGTGATATGGTTCCTCTATGGATACAATTCTTTGTTATTCATTCAACAAACACATTGTATTTGGGAAAATCTAGTGTGCTGGTTTTGGCTGGAGTTAATGTATTTGTGGGAAATGAGAGATAATAAGGCTACACTGGGAGAAAACAAAGGACCTTGTATGCTGAAGTGGAACACAAATTGTTTTTGTCTAGTTATTATCATTCTCTATGCTACCATGATAATTGAACCCTCTTACAAGAGAGGGCCCTCTTCATGACTGGGGAAGCAGAATAATCCTCATTTATTTAGCCCCCAAATACTCAGAATGAGCACATGACCAAGGTTTAAGCAGTCAGAAGCCCTCATCTTTCAATCCACAATGATTGATAGAGGACAGGCAAGTGACCCAAATCAAGCTAATCAGGGTACTGATTGGATTTTTCTGTTAGAGCTATTGAAAAAGAATTATTTTCAGAGGCTTGGTAGATTGTCACAATGAAATGAGGTGGGGAGGTTTTTCTAGCTGCATCATGATTCCAATGGAGATACTCAAAAAGAAAGGTAGTACTTTGATGACATTATCTGTCACTAAAAGAAGCTAGGTCTATCATGCAGATTTTTTCTTTTCTTTTTTCCTTTTACATGTTTGTAGTTGGGTTTGTCATAAAAAGTACAACCCATCACCAATGCCCCCATCTGTTTTCCTCCATCCCCACCTTCTTCAAGACAGGCACTGTATTTCTCTTTTTATCCTTGCCAGGGTAGTTGTTAGTGTAGTTATTTCTCTAAATGCACTCACCACTCTTTGTGGTAAGCTTCATATGTGGGCTGGTTCTTTGGGCCCTCATCTCTACTGTCTCTGATTATTATTACAATGTCTTTTATTTTTCTTAAGTCCCATAGATGAGTGAGACTATTCTGTGTCTATCTCTCTCCCTCTGACATTTCACTCAGCATAATAGTTTTCATGTCCATCCATGTATAGGAAAGCTTCATGATGTTATTTATTCCCAATGACTGCATAGTATTCCATAGTATTTGTACCACAGTTTCTTTAGCCACTCATCTGTTATCAGGCATCTGGGATGTTTCTAGATTCTGACTATTGTACATCACTCAGATTTTATATATATACTAGCTAATAAATTCCATTATTGTTTAAGTCAGTTTGAATTGATATTTTTTAAAATTTGGGGTCACATCCATTAGTGCTCAGGGATTACTGTAGGCTTTGTGCTCAGGGATCACTCCTATTGGGTAAAGGGATCATATGGTGTTCTGAGAATCAAACCTGGATCAGCCACATGGAAGGCAATTGCCCTATAGTTTGAACTATTTCTCTGGCTCCTAATTGGCTCGAATGGCTTTTGTTATAAATAATCATATTGATTCTTAATAAAACTTATGTAATCATAAAAAGTTGATGATGATTTCCCTGAAATGTTATATTTATTATTATTATACATTTTAATATAATCAAAGGAATATAGCTATCATTTATTGTCCTACTTACCTCCTCAAACACACTCAAAATTATTTCAAATGTATTGATCTAAACCTCATGCAATTTCAACCTTATTTTTAGCAATACATACTTTTTTTTTCTATAAATGATATTTATTTTATCTACATTTATATTTATAAAGAAATGTAAAGGAACAAAGCTGAAATGAGCTGAGCAGGTATATTTTAGTTGAACCTGTTGATATGGAGCTATGGATATATACTACTTGATCTGTTGTAAAAAGATCTTGGGAGGACCTCACACATTTTTCACTTCCTTGCGATAAAGTCCAGTGCTTTTTCAACTTCTAATTTTAAATTAAAATTCTGAATGTGAAATCCAGCACTCTATTTACTAAACTAGAGAACATCACAGTGTTAAACCTTATTCTATTATACTATTTTCTACAAAATTTCATGATGTAAAAAAATAAGTCATATCTGAAGTGTTTTAATTTTAGATGCTACTGCTTTTTCTATTCTTACTCAGTGTAATGCAGAATCATTTTCAGTATACTTAATGGTAAAGACATTCCAAAAGAAGGAAGCAATTTTCAAGATTTTTTGTTGTTATTGAGGCCCCAAAAAAGCTCATCTCTAGTGCATGAGTTTCTTTTAAAGCAAAAAAAATCACATCTTGCTAGGAGTAAATTTTAATCTATTTTTCTTCATGTCTAGCAATATTTTAATTTATTCACAAAATTACATTGAAATTTTCCAACAGTATAACAAAATGTAACAGTGCTACTATTGACAGTTTATATAGGCAAACTGATCTAACTAGAATAATTCAACCAGTAAGATTAGTTTACTTTTTTTAATTTCTTTTTAGGCTTTTCAGTTGGTGGTGATTTGGTACTTTATCCTGGCTTTATGATCAGAAGTGATCCCTGGTGCCAGGGATCATGTATAGAATGGGGGTCAGAATTTTACTGACCCCCTATTCTATCAGTACTATCAGTCAGTTCTATCTCTCTAGTCTCTCCTTTAAAAAAAATTAACAAATAGCTTCATTATATTTTTTCATAGGTTGGTCATAAGAGGCTCTGAATATTATACCTACTTAAAAAGATTAAGACATCAAGAAAAGAGGAAAAGTATTCCCATGAAACATACCAAAACTTAATTGCTCAAGTAATCAGAGACTAAGTTTGCCTCATTCATGCAAAGATAACACTTAGCTTATAGAAGAAAATTGTTACAAACAGAAAAAGGGCACTAGAATTCTTTTTTTTTTTTTTTTTTGCTTACTAGTTTAGCCATATAAAACACAAGGTAGAAGTGCATACAATCAAACAGAATTTGAAAAGCCAATGATTCTTACAATCCATCAGAATGGACACATAAAATTACATTTTATGGTTTTTTATTATTTTTAATTTGGGGGGGGGTTGTTTTTAGGCTACACCTGAATGTGTTTAGGGCTTTCTTGGCTCTGTATCAAAAGATTGCAGGCTGATGGGATCATACAGGAAGCTAGTGATGGAACCCAGATTGGCTTGTGGAAGGTAAGTACCCTAACTGCTGCATTATTGCATCTGTCCT
Source organism: Suncus etruscus (assembly GCF_024139225.1). Classification (NCBI taxonomy): domain Eukaryota; kingdom Metazoa; phylum Chordata; class Mammalia; order Eulipotyphla; family Soricidae; genus Suncus; species Suncus etruscus. Next base: position 91,274,413 of record NC_064853.1, on the reverse strand, counting down.
GTTCATTATTTTTAATCTTAAATATTTATATGGTTGTTAAACATTTATATGTTCTTGTTAAAGAAATGTCTTATAATATAAGAATTAATTATAAGAAAGAATTGCAGGCTGGGGAGAAGCCTAAAGGGAACATACACTTTGTAGGAGCCCTTATTTATTTTTTTAATTTTTATTTTGATCATATTGGCTTAATATCTTTCACAGTAGTATTTTAGATACATATTAACATTGAATCAGGGGAATACCCATCACCAAATTTGTCCTCCCCCCAACCCCGTTCCCTTCCTGCAACCCATATCTCTCACCATCACCCCCCGGGCTGCTAGAGTAGGTGGTCCCCTCTTTGTCTAGCTTACTATTAGTGATCATATATCTGTTTGGTCCTGGTATCCTCCCTTGTTTCCCCCTCTATTTGAGAGGTGGAGCTCGATAATTCGAGTTATGTGGTTTTGTTTGAAGGAAAGAAAAGCAATAGAATGGAGTAAAAAATAAGAAAAAATAAAATAAATAAAATAAGCTGAAAATGGCAAAGTCCTTCTAGAGGCTTTCAACCTCAGTTTGAGCGAGGACATGAAAAAGGTAATTGAAACACCACATCAATACAGAAAGAAATATCAAATTAAATATCCAGTGAGCACTACAGCAATAAAGACAAGCACCACACAATAGTCCAGGAGCCCTTATTTTAATTACCAGCACCATATGGTTCTCTCAAACACAATCAAGGAATAAGTCACAGCTCTGATCTGGGGTATGGCCCGAGTATCACTGTACCTGGTATCCCCCCAATCAAAATTTTTAAAAGGAAACAATCCTTAATGAAGATTATCTTGAATTTTGATACTTAGTTTAGAAAATTATAGTCCTGCTGCATACTGAAACTTGAAACTCAGAAATAAAAAAAATACCCATACCACTTTCAGATATTCTGATTTCTAGAATTTGGAATGTAGTACATACATTTTTAAAAATTATCAGATGATTTTAGTGTAAAGGGAAAATTGAGAAGAAATGGTTTAAACTTTTTCAATCCTTATAGTATTAGTTACAGGGAAAAGTGATAAAGAACATGATAACTACAAATTATCAAATCTCCCAAAGCTGTGCTTCTTTTTGTCTTTAAAATGTGATTATGCTATCTCTTTGTATATTTTTAAGGATAACTAAAATAAAGGATGTAGAACAGAGTTAGTCTTATTTTAATAGGGTTTGAGTGCTCAAAAGTTATTATGAAATCAAATAAACAAACAGACTGAGTGCAAGAGAGAGGGCTGGTAGGGTTATGTCAGTCTGAAACACAATCGCCACTTCTTAGTTCCTAAAAATTGTCATGCAAGAATACAATCCAGTTATGCCACATTCTGTTTTTCTTTCTTTTATTGTTTAAGCAAAGAAAGAAATATTAATATTTCAAATGTAAAATTACTCTTAAGCTAGTCAAACAAAACATTTCTCTGTCATCAACTTTCTATTCTGGGTATGGTTAATTTAAATTTTATAACATATAAATATACCTCTTATCATATGGTTATGAATGGTTTCTGGATTCATTTTTGGTTTATATCAGTTTCCTTTAAATAAGTACTCATTCAAATTTCTGCCAACTGTTTCTTCCTAAGTGGATCAAATAGTTCTAGCTATGACTTTTCATAATATAAATATAAAAATGGGTTTGCTACTATTCAGATCTGTGGAGTTAAAGCAGAATTTTTCCAGGATTTACTTTTCTCATGTTATTGATGGCAAAATGTTATTTTTCTCAGGCATCTCTCCCCTCTTTACCAAGAATATACTATTTAAAGGGATACTGAATTTCTTTTTTCAATTTTGATCTTATTAAGTTGTTATTGTCATCACTTAATAATTTTGATTTGGAGGCTTTCTTTGGCGATAAACAAATGTTATCTCTGATGATTTCAATGGCACTGTAAAACATAGTTTCTTCTAAATAACACATTTTCTTGTTCTACTGCATTTAATGATTCTATTCTATATTCTTTGTTGCTAACACACAGACAAGATGAAAGTATCATCCAATGAGGGTCACAGTTTCTATCATAGTAAATATGACAACAAATTTGTGAGTGAATTTGAGAAAACCCATACTGTTATAAGTTTTGAAGATAATAGGTGGCAGAAAAAATTATAAAATATTTTTACATTTAGAGGCCAGAGAAATAGCATGGAGATAAGGCATTTGCCTTGCATTCAGAAGGATGGTGGTTCAAATCTCGGAATCCCATATGGTCTCCCGAGTCTGCCAGGAGTGATTTCTGAGTGGAGAGCCAGGAGTAACCCCTCAGGGCTGCTGGGTGTGACCCAAAAACCAAAACAAATTTTTTTACATTTGATATTAAATTGAGGTCTATAGTTACTGTACAGAACTTTAGAAGGCTGTGCAAATTCTGACAGAAAGGCACAAAATAAAAGTAAAGCTGAAGATATTATTTATTTGCAAAAAGTGTCAACTTTTAAGTATGCCACCAACAGAGTTTAATTATATGGTTTAAACACATTTCTATAAAAAATGGTAGGGAGATATTTGTATTTTTGTGCTGAGTTGTAGAGTTTTATTTTCTTTTTCTCCTTTTTAACACCACAGTTACGAAGTTGTACATCAGATTGGGTTTCAGTCTTACAATGTACACTACCCTTCTCTCACCACCCTTCCCACCCACCAATGTCCCTAGTTTCCCACCTTCCCCTGTCTGCCTCTGGAACAGGGATTTTACTTCTCTATTTTTGTCTCTATCTCTGTCTGTCTCTCTCATTCTCTCCCCACCTTACTCCATTTTAGACACTGTAGTTTGCAATATTGTTAATGAAGGAATAACGTATGTATCACTTTACCTATTGTCCAGAGTAATTAGTTCCAATTATTGTTTTCTTATTGACCTCTTCTATGCCCTAACTGCACTGCCTCACTACTTGTGGTGAGCTTCTTAGAATGGACTGGTCTTCTTGGTCCCCATCTCTAGTGTCTCTGAATATCATTACCATACTATCTTTTTTTTTTCTTAGATCCCATAAATGAGTGAGATTATTCTATGTCTATTCCTCTCTCTCTCTGATTAATTTTTACTCAGCTTAATACTTTCTATATCCATCTACTTTTTGCATCTTTTCTTAAATTCTAAATTTGATTAAGATGAGTATGGATTTTTTTTGTTGTTGTTGTTCGTTTATTTGTTCGTTTTTTTGGAGGTTTTTTATTCTTGGTTTTTGGTTTACATCCAGCAGCACTCAGGGGTTACTCCTGGCTCTATCCTCAGAAATCGCTCCTGGCAGGCTCGGGGGACCATATGAGATGCCAGGATTCGAACCACCATCCTTCTGCATACAAGGCAAACACCCTACCTCCATGCTATCTCTCCGGCCTCAAGATCAGTATGTTTTTATCTTTCTCCTTCGAATTAGTTTACCATGACTCTTGCAATTCTATTTACAATGTTACAAATAACAATGTTTAATGTTTATAGGTAAATTATATTTGATTACATAGATATATACACCACATTTTTTTTATCTAATCATCTGCTATTGGACACTTGGGTTGATTGATGAATGGAATTCCAGTAATAGCTCAAGTGTGAGAAGGATAGGTTTTTCCTATAGTATAGCAGCCAATTCCTGACTGGAACTTCTGTTGTTTAGCTTCTAACAAGTTTCACTATCTGAGCACTCCCCAAAAGTTCCTTTACAAAGGTAAAGTTGGAGGCTTAAATTATCAATTGCTTTCTTGAATAAACACTACACCACCATTAGTTGATTTATTTTCTTCTTCTTTTTATATTTTTAAAAATTTTTTTTTGGTTTTTGAGACACACCCCAAAACTCAAGGTTACTACTCCTGGTTCTGTGCTCAGAAATCACTCCTGACAGGCTCAAGAGATTTTAAGGGTTGCTGGGGATCAAACCCAAATCAGCCACGTGCAAAGGCAAACACCTTACCCGTTGTGTTATCTCTACTGCCCCCAGTAGTTGATTTCTTTTCTTTTTACTTTTTTTTTTTTTGTTTTTGGGCCACACCCAGCATCGCCCAGGAGTTACTCCTGGCTCTGCACTCAGAAATCACTCCTGGCTCAGCGGATCATATGGGATATTATGGATTGAACATCCTGGGTCAGCCATGTGCTTGGCAAACAACCTACCACTGTGCTACCATTCCTGCTCCAATGAGTAGTTGATTTCGAATAGCACATAGCCTCTTTCCTTGTAGGTTTTTCTTCCCAGTGCTGGACATGGAGCTCTTCCAGTATTCTTTTGTTCTCTAGAGCAAAACTTCTCTCTTTTCCACACCTGTCTGTGTGTGCTCTGATTACTACTGTTCTGCTTACTACTTTTATATAGTTTTTGTTTAAATCATTGTGATTTACAAAGTTAATAACAGTTGGGTTTTAGACATACAATGTTTCAATACAATCCCACCACCATTATCGACCTCCCTTCACTAATATTCCCAGAGTCCATCCCATGCCACCACCACTCATCCCAGCATGCCATCATAACAGGTCTGTTTTTAATTTTGGTTGTTAAAGTTTGGATCTAATTATTTCATAGCTGTTGACTTCATTGCTTGCATATTTAGTTCTTTTCTTTCTTTCTCTTTTTTTTTTCTTTTTGGTTTTTGGGCTACACCTGGTGGCACTCAGGGATTATTCCTGGCATTGTGCTCAAAATTTACTCCTAGAAGGCTCTGGGAACTATATGATTGAACCTGAGAATTGAACCTGGGTTGGCCACTGCAAGGGAAATACCCTAACCATTAGGTTATCATTCTGATCCCCATAGTTCTGTCTTTTCTTAATACAACCAATACACCTGAGTATCCTTGGACCCTTTACCCTTTTATCTCACATTTGTCTTTCTCTTTCTCCCTTCAATTTCTTTCCTTCTTCTCATTATATACTGGTGCCAAAATTTTTCTTGGCAACTCCCATTTAAATCATTGCATTTCTTCATGTAGTTATTCTAAATAACACACATAAGTGATATTATCCTATAATTATCCTTCTTCTCTGGCTTACTTCATTTAACATAATAGCTTCCAGTTCCATTCACGTTTCTGCTTGTTACTTTCTAATACGGGATGGAGTCCTTCAGTCAAACAAAATGTTGTTTATAATAACTGCCTCTCTCTCTCTCTCATGGCCCAGAGTTCCATGTGAAAGTGATAAAGTTTCCTTACCCTTTCTGCTGGTTTATGCCTTGTTTCTTTATGACAACACTGATCCTTTGATCATCTGGTCTTTTTCAGAGTCTTCCTATATCTTACAATCTATCCATATCTACATGATGTAATACATCGTTACAAATTTCATTATGTATAAACACACACATACATGCACAAAAAGAAAATGGGCCTGGCATCTTTGCTATTCTTCCATCTTCCTGGAATTCCTCTTTTCAGTAGAAAATAAGACTATGTACTAAAAGTGCCTGGCTCTGATATTCACTAAAGTCCACTGCCTTGTTGGTTTGATTTAATAGTAATTAATACAAGAAGGTTAAGAAACTTTGGGGATGGTATGGAGTGATAGCACAGTGGGTGGACATTTTGCCTTGCACATAGCTGACCTGGTTTTGATCCTTGGCATCTCATGTAGTCTCCTGAGTACTCAAGAGTGATCCCTGAGCAGAGACTTTAGATTAAGCCCTGAACACAGCAAGGTATGGTGCAAAAACTAAAACCAAAAGAAACTGAAACGTTGTGAAGACAAATGGTTAGTTTCAACTAGTATTTTAGTTGTTATTTATATCATATTTATTTATATATGTTTCATATATAAATATATATAAACATGTTATATATATTTATATTAACTGATTAGTTGATATTTGAAACTACTAGAAAAATTGAAAATTTTTAATAGAGTAAGCTCTACAATTAAAACAATTTAGATTAAAGAACTTTAGTTTATAAGTTACTGATAGTTGAGGTTTAGGCATATATTTCAGCATCAATCCCACCATCAGTTAACTCACATAAACAGTGCTCTGATATACTGACATCCCCTACTTTCCTTACCAATCTCCTTCTGAGAATTCTTAATCAACCATACAAATGGTTCAGTTCTAGGACCACTAGAGTCATCCAAGAATGTTTAGTAACATGCTATGCATGTTTATATGCAGCAAGGCTTATGCTCTTACCACTGAGCTATCTTCTCTGTACTTTTATTTTTGAAATGGGTTTTTGGTTCACATACTCCTGCATTTCTGCCCAAGATCATTCCTGACAGTGTTTAGGGGACCATAAGGAGTTCTGAGTTTCAATTGGGATTGGTCCTAGCTGATTATTGAGTTTTGTTTCATATAAGTCATTTGGTTCTAGATTTACTGGCTATTGGAAATCTTTTTTGTAGTCACTTTTGATCTGTAGTTCCCAAACTACAATTTGTAAGTTTGCTTTCTTTTATTTCCTTAGTGGGGTACACAGAAGGTGCTTATTAACTGCTTGTTTAATAAAAGCAATTAAGCTTTCTATTAAGCCTGTGCTTCTAGTTATAAACAAGAACATGCATGAATACAAATTCATCAGGGACAGGCAATTGATCCATTTTATATCTTTAGTGCTAACAGTACTTGGCACAGTAAATTTTTGAAAATACTTGTTGGATAAATTAATGAAAGTGCATGTATGTATTTTTACATTTCAGATGCTTCAGGAAGCAAGCTTTATTTACTTTTTTTTTTTTTTTTGGTTTTTGGGCCACACCCGGCGTTGCTCAGGGGTTACTCCTGGCTGTCTGCTCAGAAATAGCTCCTGGCAGGCACGGGGGATCATATGGGACACCGGGATTTGAACCAACCACCTTTGGTCCTGGATCAGCTGCTTGCAAGGCAAACGCTGCTGTGCTATCTCTCTAGGCCCTATTTCCTATTTTTTAATATGTTTATTTGTACAAGTGCAGCCAATGAAAGGTTGAGAATAACAATTTTAAAATTGTTATTGCTTCCATGATTCAAGTATTCAAGTTCACATACTGCTTTTTAGCTACTGTCATTAGGAGAGGAATTATGAAATTATTTCTAAAACTGAAATAAAACAAATAATTCTGTCCTTAAAGTTTCAGCTATGAAGAGATAACACTACATGTCTTTATTGTTCTCTAAAATAATCACTGATCCAGAGAGATAGTACAGCAGATATGGTCTTGTACATGGCCAAGCTGAGTTCAATTCCCACTACCGCATAATTCCTCCCAACCACCACCAGCAGTGATCCCTGAGTACAAATCTGGGAGTAAGTCCTAAGCACTGCTGGCTCTGTGCCCTCTTATTCCCAAATAAAGATAACTTTGTGTATTTGGGATTTTTCCTAACTTCATTAACAATAAGAAAAACAAATGCTATTCAAGTTTTGTTTGGTTCGTATGTCTTTCTTTCCTGCTCCACTGCAGATTTCTGCAGATTAGGAAATAGGATTAGTTTGTATCTGCATTTTTATCATCTGACATTATAAACAACAAATTCTGAAAGATGATGTTTGTTTATATGGAATTTGTCTAAGCGCAAAATCCTCTTTTGATATACTCAATCTAAATCACTGTTGCTTTTTTTTTTTTTTTTTTTTACTTTCCCATTTCTTTGCATGACTCTTTATTTTACAACACAGGACTTCTTCTGAACTACACTTGCCAGTTTTGTGACAACTGGAATAGATGAATTCAGAATGACAACATCTATAAGAACTGGATTCTTTCGAGTGACCAGAGCATCATATTGCCATCAAGTGAACAGTGGAGAGGACTAGCAGGCTCCCTTTCCAGTTCTTCTCTTATTCAGTGCCAACTGGGCCCTCAGTCTTATTGGTATCCAATAATCAGCCCGATTACAGCTAGCCCTGGGAGACATGACAGAAAGAGAGTCCTCATCTTGCATTAATTGCTCCTATTGAAACTATGCCACATCTCTCCAAGCTAGATGTTGCTTAGTATCCCTTTGATATGATAATGACATGCTTCTTAGCAGATGAATATGCAAATTAAAAGCAGTAATTTGGTGGCATGCACCTGCTGACACTGCACGGCTATGCTTATGTGCTCTGCTGTAACACTGCAGTCACACAAAAGCATCACAGAGGTAAAATTAAATTCTAATGTCGTATATATTAAACAGATGCTTCCACTTTTCTTTGTATATCTACTTTTACAGATTTTGCCACTGGAATCTCCGTTCTCTTCATGCAATTAATGGACATTGATGTGTCATACATAGAAGCATACTCAGTGCCATTTAAGGGGGCTGATTTTTAAAGAGGTGGCTTACATATATGCACATTAGAAGATGAACATTTCTTCTTCATAGCATAGAAGCTGATGACTTTACTCTTGTTGCACAAAGACTCCTATTCATACATGGAATACATCTTGGGGCTGCAAAGCCGAAAATCATTTCAATAGCAAAGATGTGCGCTGAAATACAGTTACTTCGTATTGCCTAAAAAGGACTCTAAAGTGATTTGAAGAGGCTAGCAAAATACCTAACATCAATAAACGAAATTTCTCTCCTTCAGGAGGCTGGTTGCTCTGAATGAGAAAACCTAAATGGTGATTGCATAGGTGTGACCTGTAATTATCCTGGGAGCCTAAAAGTTTTATCAATGTGTCATGTGGCCCAATCAGACAGAATTTAGCATGTTTAAGACAGAATTTTATGAAAGGAAGGTGTTACTTGTCTGGTTTTTTTTTCCCTTACTCTTAAGCACAGGTGGCATTCATGGAGCTACACATATTGGTCTATAACTAGAGTCAAATTAATTGAGATTGAGCTGCTTAATGATTCACACAGATTAAATACATATCCATCTCCATCCTACACAATGAGCATTTTATATTATGCTTTTAAGGATTAAGTATTATTATAGTAAGTGGATAGACTTTATTTAATATCTCCTTATTTTTGGAGACCAAGGGTTTTCCAATTCTTCCAACTACAATTGCAATTTTTGCAATTACATAAGTAATACTGTGATGAACATCTTCAAATGTATAGAATTTAATTTCCTTTGGATTATTTTTTTTCTAGCATAAGAGAGCATTTTAATGGTAAAAAAACTCTTCAAAACTATATTATTTCACAATGTAAAGTTTTTTAGAAACTTAATAAGAGACTTTTGTGATTACATAAATACACAATTTTTAACTTCCATGTACTTGTAAATGTCTCCATCTATGTTGAGTTTAACATGTTATATAAATTTTGTAGATATCAAGTAGTCTCTATAAATGCTTCTATAAATTAGCTTCTTGTTTTAGCCTCTAGCCATTCTAAAAATATTTCTCTAATTTTAGATTATCAAGTGTTATATACTATAAAGCAGCAATAAGATTTGATATAATAAAAGTAAATTTAGGTCCTTTTTTAATCAAAAATGCCCATTCATACTTGTGTAAAAACTAGACTTTTTTTTAACATAATGAGAATGTGTGTTTTATGAATGGTTCATTGTTACTTAATGTCACTAAACTTCCAGAGGAAATACTACAGACAAATGTAATTCTTCACTTAGTCTTTTATGCTTATCCTGCATATAGTTTGTTAAATTGAGAACTAACAAATTTAAGGTTATATTTTAATTACATTAAAAAGTTCAGTTATTAGAGAGCTTTATAGAAATATTTACTATATTTAGGTATAATTTATTATTTTGCCTCAAATAATTATATTTATGTTTTTATTTGTTTGCTACCCTTGAAAAATACAGAGAGACTATGTAATAGGAAAAAAGTTAGGATTTTCACAATTTTCAAAAATATCCTTTTCATTATATTATTCAGAAAATGATTGGTTTTGTTAGATATTTAGGGTTTCTACTTTTTTTTTATTTTTGGTTTTTGGGCCACACCCGGTGACGCTCAGGGGTTACTCCTGGCTAAGAGCTCAGAAATCGCGCCTAGCTTGGGGGACCATATGGGACGCAGGGGGATTGAATTCAGGTCCATCCTAGGCTAGCGCAGGCAAGGCAGGCACCTTACCTCTAGCACCACCAGGCCGGCCCCAGGATTTCTACATTTTTAAATGAATATTTTTATTTAGGCATTTTGATTTATAATTGTGTCCATACTAGAGTTTCAGGCATGCAATGTTCCAACACAATCCCACCACTAGTATAAATTCCCTTCTACCAGTGTCCCCAGGTTCTCTCCCTCCACCCACAAGCATCTGCCTCCTTAACAGGCACATTCATAAGATTAATTATTGTCATGTAGGTCCCTTTCTTTGCTATTTCATAGTCACATCATCCACAAAACTTCCACAAAATAAAAACAGTGATTGTCCTAAATAAAGTTAATCTAAAAAAGTAGAAAGTTTCATTCTTCTCTATCTCATTCCCACTTTTAAAATTAGATGTAACTGTTAAATACTAGTTTGAAGAGTAGGAATATAAATTCCATCATGGAATGATATCCTAACATGGAATATGTTTGGGGAGGCAAGAGATTCCAGTTTAGATCCAAATCCGATCAACAGGATAAACAGTTAATTGACTTAACTTTTCTGGGCCTCAGAATTTTGCTGTAAATTGTTATCAATTAAACAATATTTCTTGGATATCTATTCTATGCTTCATTGTTTTTTAAAATAATATCTTTATTTAGGTACCATGATTACAAACATGTTTGTAGTTGGGTTCCAGTTATAAAAAATAAACACCCCCTTTACCAATGCAACCTTCCAACCACCAATGCCCTCTATCTCCCTCTTCCCCCTCTCCCAGCTTGTATTTGAGACATTGTTTTTGAGGGATAGAGAAATAACAGGGAATAGAACAAGTTGCTTCTCAGATTCAGGATGTGAGAAATATAATAACAGATAAAACATATAAATTTCATAATGTGGGCCTACACCCTTAATAGTGCTGTTCCCCAGGCCCCACCTTCTCTGTTTTCTTTCTGCAAGGCCATATATATTCAAAATATATATACTCATTATATGAAATTTGTGATTTCTCCTTTAATAAAAATGTCTTGTCATATTTTAATTTTAATCTTTGCCTATGCTAAAAATTTGCTATGCCTGGCTCTTTGACTTTTTCTCTTGTACAGAAAAAGTTCATGAAAGAGTTGCTCTACTTAGGGATCAAGTTCATCTTTTCCCATTAGTCAATATTGCTTTAAATAAAGATTTTGCTTCTACCATTTCTACATTTCACCTGTTTCAAATGACTCCACATTAGGAACTTCAGTGGTCTCAATTCTTTAGTCTTTTCCTTATTCTTATGATGACCGCTGCTGCTATTTGCTACTCCTTAAGTATAAAAGTTATCATAACTGGCATGGTATACTTAAAAATTATTAAGAGAGCAGATCCTAAGAGTTTTCATGAAAAAATTTTATTTTGTTATCTATATGAAATGATGGATGTTATATAAACTTACCATGGTAATCATCTCATAATTTATACAAGTCATACTTTAAACCAACCCAGTATTGTGTCAATTTTAGCTCAAAGCTGAAGATAATTATTACCCAACTATTAGAAAATTAATCACTGAGCCAAAGAAATAGCTCAATAGGCTGCAGTACATTATATAGGAGTATAATCTCTGGCAGTAAGATTCCTCAGCCTTTTGGACACTTTCTAGAGCACTTTCAGGTGTGATCCAAATCCTAAAGTACAAACAAACAAATTAATCATAGCTATTTATTAGGCACTCAGTAGACAGGTACACTATCTTGTTAAAAAATTAGACAATAACCTAGACCCTGTCCTAGGACCTGCCAAATGCCAAGACCGCTGGCTACAGTGCCCTCATTTTCTCACCCACAACTGAGAGGAAAGTTTCCTGGCACCACATAAAGAGCCCTTGGGATGAGGTAATGAGTATCTTTGAGCCAGGGGTTGATTCCATGATGGTATGCTTCAAGGATGGAGAAGCCCTGAGTCTCTATGGCCACGGGAATCCCCATTCTCCCCCAATGCTTACTGTGCCTATGCAAAAAAAAAAAAAAAAAAAGTGGAGGGAATGCCTAACCCTGCCACTCCATCACCCCTCCTTTTTCTTGTTTTGTTTTGATTTGTTAGTTTTTTACTTTATTTTCCTTCTTTCCTCCACTTTTATCTTCCCTTTTCACTCCTGTGGTTATTATTTGGTGATTTTTTTTCTTTTCTCATTAGCCAGGTGCATTTTTTTTCTCTTTCTTTTTTTGGTAGTTGCAGCCAAATTTTTTCTCTCGTCTTCCTTTTTTTTTCTTATCCTTTTTATCACAAACGATAACAGAATAGATAATCTACAACAAGCTGTAAAGTGGAGACCAGTTGCACTAATATTCTGTGGGGGGAAAGGGAGGGAGATATGAAATGCATGCTGGAAACGGGGGTGGAGGGAGGACAGCACGGGGGGTGGGAGTGCCCCTCATTCGTTGTCACTATGTACCATGCTCCTCTAAAACCCAGAATGGTTTCTCATTTCATGTAGGGTAAGAACGTATTATAATGTAATTTAAAGTATAATACCAAATGTTTTCATAATGATTTATAGACACACACTCCTTGAAATCTGCTCCTCTAAAATCAGTCCATTCTTATCTTTCACTATCCTTTTCCTTATCCATGGTGGTCCAACTCCTTTACTCTTTTTTGCACTTTCTTGAACTTGCCAGATAAACTTGGGCTTAAGTATCTTTTTTTCCCTTAAATGTTAAGCACTGTGGTTTATAAAATTTTTTAGCATGGTTTCATGCAAAAAGAAAAAATTCAACATGACATCCTCCACCTGTCTAGATTTCTAGTGTCATCCTAATACATGGTGAGTTCCCTCCTGAAAATAAGTTCTCAGTTTCTCCATTTCTGTTGCCTTTGGGCCCTTGTAATTTTTCTATGATTATATCCCACACATGATACAGTTCATTCCTTATCTGTCCCTCTCCTCTGATTAATTTCACTTAGCACAATACTTCTCAAATCTATTCATAAAGCAGCAAGTTGCATAATTATATCTTTTCTTATAGGCAAGTAGTATTCTATGGTTTCTTTATCCAGACATCAGTTCTTGGACCCTAGAATGATATTCAAATTTTGGCTGTCATAAATAATCTGCAATGAGTGCACATGGATTGCACAAAAGTGCATCTAAATAGAATTATTGGCATCTACCTTGGTGTAGATGCAAAGAAATAAAATTGTTGGGTTTTAAGGAAGTTCATTCTTATTTATCTTGGGAAATGTCCATATTGTTCCCCTCAAAGGCTTGGTCAGTAGTGAATGAAGACAGTTTTCCCTGTATCCTCACCAACACTGATTGTGTTTGTTCTTTGTGAAGTGTGCCACTGGTATGAAATGATATCTCATTGTTCAGATTTGCATTTTTCTGAGGAAAGTGATTCAGTGCTCTAATTTCCATATATCTTTTGGCAAAAATCTATGTATTTGAAAAAGTTTCTGTTCATCTCTTCCACTAGTTTATTGATGGAGGCTTTTTATTTCTCTTATAAAGTTCTACCAGAGTTTTATATAACTTGGATATTAACACTTGTTAGATTCAGATGAGTAGGGTAATAGTTTTTCATAGCCTTTAAGATGTATTTTTGTTTGTTTGTTTGTTTTAACTCTAGATTTAGTGTCATGAAGTTTTCTACTATATAATTTATAGATTCAGACCTGGAGTAGGTCTTTAATCTTTATGTTTGTTTGTTTTTGTCACACCCCGTGGTGCTCAGTGCTCAATCCTGGATCTGTGCTCAGAAATCACTCCTGGCAGGCTCCTGGGACCATACCAGATGCCAGAGATAGAATCAGGAGCACAAGTCAAATGCCCTACCCTTTAATTTATTTTGATTGTTGTTAATTTTTTTTCTTTATGTGGTGTTATAAAGGGTCCGAGTTCATTTTTCTGCATGAGACTGAACTCACTTGTTGAAGTGATTTTCTTTGCTCCACTTCATATTTTCTCCACCTTTATCAAAGATTAATTGTTGATGTACCTGAGGATCTGTTTCTAGACTCACTATTCTATTCCTGATCTGAGAGCTTGTCCTAATATCAGTTTCACACTGTTTTATATTATTACAGTTTTATAGTACAATTTGAAATTAGGGAGATAGAGGTCTCCCATTTTTGTTTTTCCCAGAGTTGCTTGGTTATTTGGGGGTAGGGTTTCTGTGTCTTTATAAGATTTTTCCCCCTTCTTCTGAAATTTCTTCTTTCATAAGTGAACATTACTCCTTTTTTCTCCTTTAAGGATTTGCTCAAACATTTCCTGATCTAAAAGTCTTCCCTGACAAAAAAATCTCAATATTTTCTATACAGTTATGTTATTTAACATTATATATATTTAAATTTTTACTTCCCCATGCAAAATGTTTATGAACAGTGACTACTTTTGTTATATATATTGTATGTTCCTAGCATCTATAACAGTATGTCAGATGTTGTAGATCAATGTTTAACCTATACTTATATAGAATAGGAATATCAGTGACAGAAAAAGTTTTAGGTGATGCATAAGTATGTATATGTATATATATATTTTTCTCTAGAGTCATATGTTATTTTTGTCTAATTTTTCAGTTGAAGATTGAGATTTTAAGAGTCAGGAGGATAAAATAATTTGCTGATGGCATACATATTTCAGCATTAATTAAAAATTAGTAAAGTGTTGTCAACTATGTAATGCATTTTTTTAAATAAATTAGTTAAAAAATAGTAAAGTGATCTGTTTTCAATATCTGTTTCATAATAATATTTGCTTAGATAATAAGTGGTTGAGGTACATTTTGATGTAATTTTTATTAAAACACTGTGATTTACAAATTTATTAATAATTGGATTTCAGAATACAAATTTCCAGCACCAAACCCATCACCAGTGTTAAGTTCCTTCCTCAAATGTTCCCAGATTCCTTTCCAGGCCTCTGCCTCCCAGCCTCCCATCTTGGCAAGCACCCTTTTAGTTTGATTGTTAAAGTTTGGGTCTCACGATTTCAGTGTTGTTGACTCTATGGTTTGGATATTTAGTTCCGTCCTTTTATAACACCATCAATGTACCTAAATCCTCTTGACTTTTATTTCTCATCTGTCTTTCTTCCCCTCTACTCTATTTTCTTCTCTTTACTAAACACTGAGACCAAATGTGATTTGGGCAAACCCCTTTAAACTATTGTATCCCCTCATACAGTTATTCTAAATACCAATATAAACAATACTATCTTGTATTTATCATTCTGGTTTATTTTATTTAATATGATTCCTCCCAATTCTATCCATGTTACAGTGAATTTAATGATTTCTTCATTCTTTATAGCTATATAGTATTCCACTATATATAAATACCATATTTTCATGATTCACTCATCTGTCATTGGACATCTGGATTTATTCCAATATCTTAGCTATTGTACAAAGTGCTGCAATGAATAGTGGCATGCACAGTTCTTCTGAATAAATGCTTTTCTGTCCTGAGGATAGATGTCCAATAGATGGGATTGCTGGGTCATATGGCAGTCAATTGTAAGTTTGTTGAGGATCCGCCATATTGTTTTTGGACCAGACAAGATTCCCACCAACAATGAACCAGAGTTTCTTATTCACTGTTAGATGACATATTTTATGGGAAAAAGAATTTTGGTGTTTTGATGTTCTCCTTAAGGATAAAACTTTAAAATAAAACTTGTATCAAAATTTTCCTGGAGGGGTCGGAGTAGTGTTGCAAGTGGTAAGGCGTCTCATATGGTCCCCCCAAACCAGGAGCGATTTCTGAGTGTCTAGCCAGGCATCACAGGTGTGGCTCAAAAACAAAACAAAACAAAAATCTCCTGGCTTCTAATTAACTAGAACTTGATCCATCTCTGGTTAAAGAGGCAGGGGATGTAATTACTTTGATTCAATTAACCTCACCCCTATAAATAATCATTGAACATAGTTATTAAGTCTTATGATCTTCCAGAAGCTTCAGAATTGTTATTTTTATTTTGCTGTTGTTTTTATATAGAATGTTCATGTATCTTATTAAACTCGTGCCTAATTTCTTTTACTATATTTTCTAAATTATTCTTACTTTTTTTTTTTTTGGGCCATATCCAGTGGCGCTCTGGGTTACTCCTGGCTCTGCACTCAGAAATCACTCCTGGCAAGCTTGGGGGACCATATGAGATGCCAGGGATTGAACCTGAGCCCATCCCAGGTCAGCAGCATGCAAGGCAAACACCTTACTGCTGTGCTATTGCTCCGGGGCCTATTGTTACATTTTAAACAATAGTTTTTATAATTAATTTGAACTGATCAATTTTAATAATTTTTATAATCATTACCTATGTGATAAAAATAAAATTAATTACTAATAATAATCAAGAAAATATGAAGACAGAAATCACAAAACTCCAAACTGAAATAACATGTCAACTAACAGGCCTGAAAAAATCAGTAAACGAAGTGAATGACAAAATGGATAAGCTCTGGGACAGGGTATCAGAAGCTGAGAATAGACTTGGTGCTGTGGAAGATGAGATACATAACAATTCCATACAGCAGGAGAGATTGGAAAAAAAACTTAAAGCAAATGAACAGACAATGGAAAAATTAGTCAAAGAATGGGAACAGATGAAAATAGAAGTCTATGATAAGATCAACAGAAACAACTTAAGAATCATTGGAGTCCCAGAGACCCAGGAAGAAAATTTCCAGGAAGAATCAACGGTCAAGAACATCATTAAAGAGAAACTTCCAGAGCTAAAGAATATATGTGATCAAATCCTGCATGCTCGAAGAGTACCAACCAAAAGAGACCCAAGAAAAACCACCCCAAGACACATCCTAGTCACAATGACAAATCCCACAGATAGAGACAGAATTCTGAAAACAGCAAGATCAAAAGGGGAAATTACATTCAAGCAAGCATCCCTGAGATTTACAGCAGACCTGTCACCAGAAACACTCAATGCCAGAAAGCAGTGGTGGGATATTGTGACAAGACTGAATGAAATGAATGCTTCACCTAGAATACTGTACCCAGCAAAACTCACTTTCCGGTTTGACGGAAGAATACATGGTTTCACAGACAAAAAACAGCTCAGAAACTTTATAGTCTCAAAACCAGTCTTAAGAGAAAAACTGAAAGACCTAATTTAAAACAAGACTAACCAAAAGACACACCAAATTTCGATATAAAGATGGCATTAAATCCCAGGACAATTCTTTCTCTCAATGTCAATGGACTAAATGCACCAGTTAAGAGACACAGAGTGGCAAAATGGATCAAAAAACTCAATCCAACCTTCTGCTGCCTACAAGAAACGCACCTGAATAGTCAGAACAAACATAGACTCAAAATAAAAGGCTGGAGAAAAATTATCCAAGCAAACAACACCCATAAAAAAGCTGGAGTGGCCATACTAATATCAGATAATGCAAACTTTATACTCAGGAAGGTTGTAAGGGACAAAGATGGACATTTTATATTAATCAAGGGGTATGTAGAGCAGGAAGAAATAACTCTCCTAAACATATATGCACCAAATGAGGGGCCAGCAAAATATATAAAACAACTGTTGACAAATCTGAAAAACAATATCAATAACAACACAATAATTGTGGGGGACCTCAACACTGCTTTGTCAACAATGGATAGGTCAACCAGACTGAAACCCAACAAGAATATACTGGACCTGAGGAGAGAAATGGAAGAAAGAGGCCTAGTGGATATATATAGGACACTCCATCCCCAGAAACCTGGATACACATTCTTCTCCAATGTACATGGGACATTCTCCAGGATAGACTACATGCTGGCACATAAAACATACCTCCATAAGATCAAGAGGATAGAAATTTTGCAGACTACCTTCGCTGACCACAAGGCTCTGAAATTATTTGTGAATTCCAAAGGGACTCAGAAGAAAAACTTTAAAACCTGGAAGTTAAACAACCTCATACTCAATAACCAGTGGGTCCGAGATGAAATCAAGGAGGAAATCAAAAGGTTCCTGGAAACAAATGACAATAAAGACACAAACTATCAGAACTTATGGGATACAGCAATAGCAGTACTGAGAGGAAAATTTATAGCTTTGCAAGCACACATCAGGAAGGAAGAAGGAGCTTACCTGAGTAGCTTAATGACACAGCTAATAGAACTAGAAAGTACTCAACAAAAGGACCCAAAAATAGGAAGACAGAAGGAAATAACAAAGCTGAGAGCAGAAATCAACGAAGTGGAAACCCAAAAAACAGTCCGAAAGATCAACGAAAGCAGAAGTTCATTCTTTGAAAAAATAAACAAGATTGATAGACCACTGGCAAACCTAACAAAGAAAGAGAGAGAGAGAGAAACTTGATAACTCGTATTAGGAATGAAAAAGGAGAGATCACTACTGATATGACAGAGATTCAAAGGGTAATCAGAAACTACTTTGAAAAACTCTATGCCACTAAAAATGAGAACCTGGAAGAAATGGATAAATTCTTGGACTCTTATAATCTTCCACGGTTGAAAGAAGAGGATGTTGCATATCTAAACACCCCCATCACCATTGATGAAATAAAAATGGTAATCAAAAGTCTGCCCAAAAACAAAAGCCCAGGCCCAGATGGATTCACTAATGAATTCTATCAAACTTTCCAAGAGGAACTACTACCAATCCTGGCAAGACTCTTTCATGAAATTGAACAAGTGGAAACACTCCCAAATAGCTTTTATGAAGCCAACATCACCTTGATACCTAAACCAGACAGAGATGCTACGAAAAAAGAAAATTACAGACCAATATCGCTGATGAATGCAGATGCAAAGATCCTCAACAAAATCCTGGCAAATAGGATTCAATACCTCATTAAGAAGATCATCCACTACGATAAAGGAGGTTTCATCCCAGGAATGCAAGGATGGTTTAACATCCGTAAGTCTATCAACATAATACACAACATCAACAACAAGAAAAATAAAAACCACATATCATATCAATAGATGCAGAGAAAGCATTTGATAAGGTCCAACACCCATTCTTGATCAAAACTCTCAGCAAGATGGGAATGGAAGGAACCTTTCTCAATATAGTTAAGGCCATCTACCACAAGCCAGTGGCAAATATTATCCTCAATGGAGAAAAACTAAAAGTCTTCCCTCTAAATTCTGGCACAAGACAAGGCTGTCCTCTCTCACCACTCCTATTCAACATAGCACTGGAAGTACTTGCTATAGCAATTAGGCAAGAAAAAGATATCAAGGGAATCCAGATAGGAAAGGAAGAAGTCAAGCTCTCACTGTTTGCAGATGACATGATGCTCTACTTAGAAAACCCTAAAGACTCTACCAAAAAGCTTCTAGAAACAATAGACTCATATAGCAAGGTGGCAGGCTACAATATAAACACACAAAAATCAATGGCCTTTCTATACACCAATAGTAATAAGGAAGAAATGGACATTAAGAAAACAACCCCATTCACAATAGTGCCACACAAACTCAAATATTTTGGAATCAACTTGACTAAAAATGTGAAGGACCTATACAAAGAAAACTATAAAACTCTGCTCCAAGAAATAATAGAGGACACGTGGAAATGGAAACACATACCCTGCTCATGGATTGGCAGGATTAACATCATCAAAATGGCAATACTCCCCAAGGCATTATACAGATTCAACGCTATCCCTCTAAAGATACCCATGACATTCTTCAAAGAAGTGGATCAGGCACTTTTGAAATTTGTTTGGAACAATAAACACCCTAGAATAGCTAAAGCAGTCATTGGGAAAAAGTATATGGGAGGAATTACTTTCCCCAACTTTAAACTTTACTACAAAGCAATAGTTATCAAAACAGCATGGTATTGGAATAAGGACAGGCCCTCAGATCAGTGGAATAGGCTTGAATACTCAGAAAATGTTCCCCAGACATACAATCACCTAATTTTTGATAAAGGAGCAGGAAATCCTAAATGGAGCAAAGAAAGCCTCTTCAACAAGTGGTGTTGGCACAACTGGCTAGCCACTTGCAAAAAATTAAACTTAGACCCCCAGCTAACATTATGTACGAAGGTAAAATCCAAATGGATTAAAGACCTCGATATCAGACCCCAAACCATAAGATATATAGAACAACACATAGGCAAAACTCTCCAGGACATTGAGACTACAGGCATCTTCAAGGAGGAAACTGCACTCTCCAAGCAAGTGAAAGCAGAGATTAACAGATGGGAATATATTAAGTTGAGAAGCTTCTGAACCTCAAAGGAAATAGTGCCCAGGATACAAGAGCCACCCACTGAGTGGGAGAAACTATTCACCCAATACCCATCAGATAAGGGGCTAATCTCTAAAATATACAAGGCACTGACAGAACTTTACAAGAAAAAAACATCTAATCCCATCAAAAAATGGGGAGATGAAATGAACAGACACTTTGACAAAGAAGAAATACAAATGGCCAAAAGACACATGAAGAAATGCTCCACATCACTAATCATTAGGGAGATGCAAATCAAAACAACAATGAGATACCACCTTACACCACAGAGAATGGCACACATCACAAAGAATGAGAACAAACAGTGCTGGCGGGGATGTGGAGAGAAAGGAACCCTTATCCACTGCTGGTGGGAATGCCGTCTAGTTCAACCTTTATGGAAAGCAATATGGAGATTCCTCCAAAAACTGGAAATCGAGCTCCCATATGATCCAGCTATACCACTCCTAGGAATATACCCTAAGAACACAAAAATACAATACAAAAATCCCTTCCTTACACCTATATTCATTGCAGCACTATTTACCATAGCAAGACTCTGGAAACAATCAAGATACCCTTCAACAGACGAATGGCTAAAGAAACTGTGGTACATATACACAATGGAATATTATGCAGCTGTCAGGAGAGATGAAGTCATGAAATTTTCCTATACATGGATGTACACAGAATCTATTATGCTGAGTGAAATAAGTCAGAGAGAGAGATTAAAACGCAGAATGGTCTCACTCATCTATGGGTTTTAAGAAAAATGAAAGACATTCTTGCAATAATAAATTTTAGACACAAAAGAGAAAAGAGCTGGAAGTTCCATCTCACCTCAGGAAGCTCACCACAAAGAGTGATGAGTTTAGTGTGAGAAATAACTACATTTTGAACTGTCCTAATATTGAGAATGTATGAGGGAAATGCAGAGCCTGTTTAGAGTACAGGCAGGGGTCGGGTGGGGAGGAGGGAGATTTGGGACATGGGTGATGGGAATGTTGCACTGGTGATGGGTGGTGTTCCTTTTATGACTGAAACCCAAACACAATCATGTATGTAATCAAGGTGTTTAAATAAAAAAAAATAAATAAAATTATTATATTTCTTACATATTCAAAAAAATAGTCATTCTTTTTCTTCTCAGGTTGTTCATCTTTTCTATTATCAGGCGTTATTTATATATCTTGTATTAAATCTTGGGTACATATCACAATTATTTTCTCCCATTATATTGTTTATTTCAAATTTGCTTATGAAATTTATTAAATAGTAAAATAATTTTAATATTTATATATTACTGTTTTTGTGATGCCAGGTATTTAATTATAAACTCATAGATGTAAGACAAATACTTTACTACTGAGCTACATCCCTGTCTCTTATACAATCACTTTAAATGTTATATTAATTTAGGGGCCAGAGAGATAGCATGGAGGTTAGGCATTTGCCTTGCTTCTGCCTTGTAGAAGGACTGTGGTTCAAATCCCAGCATCCCATATGGTCCCCCAAGCCTGCCAGGAACGATTTCTGAGTGTAGAGCCAGGAGTAATCCCTGAGCACTGCCGGGTGTAACCCAAAAACCAAAAAAAAAATGATAATGTTATATTAATTTAGGGGACAGAGATAAAACAGTGGATAGGTTTTTTGCCTTGCACACAGCTGATTTGTGTTTGATCCCTAGCACTCTCTATGTTCCCAAACCCATCAGAAATGATCCCTGGACACAGAATCAGGAGTGAATCTATGCATGCTGGCTGTGGCTAACTTTCTTTCCTAAATAATTTTATTAAAATTTAACAATAATTTTCTTTTAACTTCTATGATTTATATTTATAAAAATTATCCTCTTATTTATAAAATACTTCTGTATAGTTAGTGGAAAAAATAAAATATTTGTGATGTTTTAAAATTGCACTTAACATGCTCTGATTATTGATCTATTGATTGTTTTTTGGGCCACACCTAGTAGCCTGGTTTACTTACTGACTCTATTCTCAAGGATCACTCCTGGCAGAAAATGAAGGATTTTATATGGTGCAAGACCATATACCATATACAGTACAATTCCTGCTGTATGGTTTGTTTGACCTCCAATTCTCTGATATTTTAGAATTCTTTATAAACTATTCCCATCTTCCTTTTCTTATTGTTTATTTTCTGGTTTAGATATATTTTAGAATTAGATGATGAGTTTTTATTTGCTATTGAATGAATTACAGATCATTTAGAAGAAAGCTGTCAAGTTTACCGTTCTGGAAGTTATATACCCATCACCACAATATTTGCCCCTTTTTAAATATAAATTTTACATATATTTTTAAAGTAAGATTACATCCTATTTATTGTGAAATTTTTTATTTGTAGTTGTAAACTATATTCAAGATATTTTTAATTTGACTATTATTGTAGTATTGTACTATAAAGGGTTTTTTGGTAGGAAGGGCTTGGGCCATATCCCTCAGGGGCTATTCCTGTTAGGATCTAAAGTATGATTTAGAATTAACTGTAACCTAGCATAGCTGTGAATCTAAATACAGCCATAACAAGCTCAAGTTTTAAGGAACAAAGAGTAGGCCAGAACAGCCAGTTTCAGGAACTTTGAGGGCATGTACAAAAACAGATAAACTAGCAAAACCCGAGGATGGGCCTTCGGGTGGACAAGATCACAAGTGCCCAGTGGGTCCCCTATCCTCTCCTCTACGACTTTAACTGGCGCAGACCCCGAGCCCCATAAACCCCAATATGCCACTCTAAATATCTAGCCATAAAAGAAAACAACATAGACAGCAGCCAATCGACTTAAAGGTTAACTGAGATGGTTTGAAGCCTCTGTAACCCTATAAATTATAAAAGGAGCCTAAGAGCTCAGTAAGGGTCTTTGCCTGAGAGAGGCGACCCCAGAATTCTGGTAAATAAACTCTCATGCCTTATTGCAGGTCTATTCATCTCCTTGGTGGTCTTTGTAGCTTGGATTTGGAATTTGAGAAAAACATTCCTGGCTCTGTATTCAGGAGCTACTGCTGGTAGTGAGTGCTTGAGGGCTATATGTGGCATAGGAGATTCAAACCAGGTTTGACAGGATGGAAGGCATGATCCTTAAGCCCTGCACTGTACCTTTAACTCATAAACTATGAAGGTTTTCCCCCCAAAATTGTTACTGATTGAAACTTCTATTTAGATTTAAAGTTCTAACTATTTTTCAGTTATTTCTTTTGAAATTTCAAAACTTAAGATCTGTATTATTATTTTAAAAACATGATCTTGAGATTGAAAAAAGAAGTTAATGGGTTGAGTGAATTGCATACCTGAGGCCCAGGTTAGATCCTCAGTCAATGCTTGGTCTTTTCAAGCACCACCAAAAACAATCTTGAGCTCCAAGTTGGATGTAGCTGCTAATTACCACCAGGTGTGGTCCAAAAACAAAACAAAAGAAAATAATGATCCTTTCCTTTTCTTTTGTAACATTAACTCTACTATTATGGCCCTATTATTATTTCTTATTGCATGGTCTAGGACTGCCATTACAATCGGAACTACTGAGACTTCAAATGGGAATATTTCAAGTAGTTCAGTAATGATTTTGTGTTATGTGGTTATATTTTTTATTTAATTATTTATAACTTATGTTTACTAAAGTATCATTTTTACATAATACTAAATAGGATTTTTGTATTAAAATGTAGATGTTCATCTCCTTTCCTAGCTTGCTAAAAATTTTAACTAAGATTGTGTTGTTAATTTTTAATTTTTTTTAAATTTAGAATGTAGTGTAATGACTACTTTTTTGTTTTCCTTTCTTACTAAGTGAAGTCTATAAGTAGGCTTCGCCATGTTAAATTATCTCTTTTTATTTGGAACATTACGTTTTTAACGTTATGCTATATATTTATTTCTGAGTATGCCACACAGGTTTATGTATTACTTGTTCATTACCATTGAATTGTACAATTTTTTTTGTTATACCTTTTTAACCAGCAATTACTGAAAAGATCTAAAATCTCTTACTAGGTAGTTACATGTTTCTATCTATAAGTTTGTTTCAATTTTGTTGCATTGCAGTCAAAGCATGTCTGCAATTTTTGCTTATTTAAAAATATGTTCAGCTTTCTTTCTGAGGAATAATAGTTAATGAGTAAGATCATGAAATTAAAGTATATTCTCTATTTGTTGGACATGATATATTGTGCTATTATGATATACATATTTTTTTTATAAAATCTGTTGTATTTTTAACTGTGTTTTGCTATTTTAGTCATTAAAACCTAAGAAATCTATACAACCAAGACTGTTAATTTAGCTGTTATATTTGGATTTCTAATCTTGTTTTACATTTGTCAAAGCTAAAAGTTAAGTACATATGTTTTGAGATTTCTTGTTTCTTGATTTATCCAGTTAATAATGCAAATTTTGGCACTGGAGTGATAACACAGTGATAGGGAATTTGCCTTGCATACAGCTGACATGGGGTCTATTTGGGTTTGATCCCCAGCATCCCATATGTCCCAATTCTGACAGGAGCAATTTCTGAGCACAGAGTCATGAATAACTCCTGATCACTGCTCTGTATGGCCCAACCCATCCCCCATAAGTGAAATTTTTCTCTGTTTAGTTGAATATTTTGGCCCCAATCTAATTGATTTCATATTGTGTTAACTGCCTTTTTGTTAATTAACATCTTTCTGAAAGCTTCTATCTATTCTTTTAATTATAATGTCATTTTGCTTTGAAAATTTCTGTTACTTGGTAAGTAGATTAAAATAAAATCTGACAATCTGCCTTTTAAAATAAAAATTATCATTTTATATTCAATAGAAGTTAAAATATTTGGACATATTACTAGTATTAAATATTAAAACTTTAAAATTGTTTTATATTTTTACATATTTTGGAGTTGATTGGGTTTTCTTCGCTTGTTATTTTGGCAGATGTTTAAAAATGGCATATTCTATTTATATTTCTATATTGATTAGCTATGAAGTTTTAAACATATGTTTAAATGTGTATGCCTTTTTTTCTTTTTTTTTTTTTTTGTTTGCTTTTTGGGGTTGCACCCTGAAGCGCTCAGGGGTTCCTTCTGGCTCTACGCTCAGAAATCACTCCTGGCAGGCTCGGGGACCATATGGGATGCTGGGATTCCAACCACCGTCCTGCATGCAAGGCAAATGCTCTATTTCCATGCTGTCTCTCCGGCCCCAAGTATGCCTTTTCTTAATAAAAGAAAAGAAACATCAGCAATGGTAGCATTTACCCATTAGTAATATTGTCTTCTCCTAAAAATTTATTCTGAACTTTTCTGAAGTTTAGTTCTAGATTACTAATATTGAATATTACATCAATTAGAGTATTTATATTTAACCATATGCCTTATTAGTTCTTTGGAAGGATTGTTTAATGCTTCTTTTGCCTTTTTTTTTTTTTTGCTTTCTATGAGTACTTTCTTAAGATTTCTTAACTTTTTTTTTAAGTGATCATTTTATTCTCACATTTCTGTGGGTTTAGACTTCTTGTACAATTAAGAAGGTGACATTTGAATAAAATATTTGAGTAAAACAAAATAAAGTGATATTTGAGTAAAGATGTACAAAGTAGAAGTATTAAATATGGCCATAAAAATATGACCTTTCTAACATAAGTCTTTCTAATCATTCTGTAAGCTTCATTACCACTCCCGCTTTATTTTCAGTTGTAAACCTACTACCTATGTTCACTGTTGCTTGATAAATTAATAATTCAAAATATAAATATAAATGTCTTTGGAGGCAGACAGTAGCTCACTTGTAAAGCACATATTTCCCACATATGAAACCTTCAGTCAATCCCCAATATCAAAACCAAAAACAGCAATAACAAAAAATAATAAGCAAAAATTAAAGTCCACGATCAGTGTCTTACACCTTGTTTACCCTGCAGAAAAGTATTATTCTGCATACTGGCAGATGAAAATAAACATATGCTATGTAATTTTATTATCACATTTTAATAATCAATTATAAAATGATAAATATGCCACCTCTTTCATCATGGTAAGCTGGGCAAAACACTGAATCAGGAAAGGTATGTCACTATTAATTTACCGTATACTCAGAGATGTTATAAACACTTTTTGAATCTCAAAGCAAAGAAAATAATATTCACCTTGCTATTTACAGAACTATTTAAAATGATAAAATCAATATTAATTTGCAAACTTTTCATTCAAATGACAATTATATTTAGAGAACTATTTAAAATAACAAAATCAATATTAATTTGCAAACTTTTTTACTCGAATTACAATTATAATGTCAGTAATTTTAATATAACTTTTTTTCTTATTAATTTGTCACATCAGTAGCAATGCTTGAGGGCTACTCTCAGATCTGTGCTTGGGAGTTGTTCCTGACAATGCTTGAGGTATCACATGGGGTCAGAGATTAAACCCAGATTGTCTTTGGCATTAACAAACATGTACTCAACCTATTGAACCACCTTTCCCACCCCATAAAATTTATAATTATTATTTAAAACGTTAAAGTGGGATTTTTGCTAATGAAAGATAGTATGATGGGTAAGGCTATTGCTTTGCATGCAAAAAAAAAAAACAACAATATTTGACAGTCAATGCAAGTGGTTATCCTGATCCCCATAGAAGTGAGTACAGAGGCCACCTCTGTAGCCCCATATAAAAAATTAATAAATTAATGAAGTTTTAAAGAATTTGATTGAAACACTATGAAGAGTAGGCATGTGCTCAATACATATTTTGCTCAATACAATTTGATGTGATAAAATGCTCTCTAATATTATTCATAGAATGTTAAGAATATTCTCATTATGAAAACATGTAATTAGATAAAATTTTTCCTGATTCTTAGGTTGTCTTCCTACAAGGAAAGTAGGTTTCCTTATTTTATTCAATTTAATTTTGTTTTACTTCCAAAGTAGCTCCCTTGCTCCTTCCTTCCATTTGTTGTTTTGGTGGTGACCAAGTGCTGTCCCTGCGGTACTCACACACGTACTTGTAAGGGTTGAAATCAGTTTGAGGTTTTGTATTTTATTTCACAGTGCCATTCTTAACATTCTAAAGTAGCTTAACTAATTTTTTTTTTAAATATCTTTATTTAGACACAAGTTAAGGCCCTATCACAGTACTCACATACATATCCACACACACCTCAACATCAGGAAATGTTTTCTGAAAAGTTCCTTCTAATAATAATCTTTGCTTGTTTTTTTTTTAATTCACTTTTGAATCTTCCTTACGGAGATTGTATTTGTTGTACATCGTTTTTTCCTTTCACTGAGTAGTGATATTTTGTATAAACACACAAAAATTCTAAAATCACTGACAAAGAGACTGAGCTAATAAATACTATTAAGATTATTTTTCAGATTCATTTGAAGGGTATACAATTCTGAAATAATATTCCTTAGGCATGGCCTATATATTGGAAGATCTGAGTACTAAGCTTTATAGAATGAATGAAAAAGGAATTTCTGATTGACTTCCTCTGGATCCTGACTAAGAAACAAAAACAAATTTTATTAATGCATTTATCTATGTATCTATGTATTGACTTAATTTGGAGGGCTCTCTCATGGTAGTTGAAGATACCAGTGCACCCCCAAGGGTGCTCAAGAAACCATGTGGTGCTGGGAATTGAACCCTGCATTTGCCTAGCATGTGTACTGGTCCTTTTAGTTATCTCCCTGGTCTCAAACAAATTTTAAAGATAGATGAAGATCTGACAGGTGATCAATATCTTTTCTAAGACCAATTGCCAAGGGTTAATAATTCACTTCTGTAGTCTTTTAGTTCACATGAGGTGCAGTTTGCTAGTACTTCACATGGTTTAAATTCTAAGAACTGTAAAATTCTCCTTAGGGAGTAATTACACTAAATTGATGGTCCTGTGAAGAAAGCAGGTTATTATTGCTTCATTGATTTGAGAACAGATCCCTAAGATCACCAGGCAGTCATCTTCACTTCTATCAGGTACCATTTTCACATCTGTGTTTTCTGGGTGTTTTATTTTAAAAACCAAAGAAAAAAATCCCCGGACTTTGTAGTTACTGAATTTCAATAAGGAAGACTTGGTAGAGAAAAATCTCTCAGAGGTAGTACCAGTTTATGAATAAAAGTATGAGCAAGGAAAAATCACATTAAAATTTTATGGAGGAAATGTTACATTCTAACATTATATTATTTCAGGTGTACATCACTAAAAATTATTTGTATATATATACACACACATATAACACTAGATCCAATTCTGTCCTTTAGGATCTAATTCAACTTACAATTAGAACAATTGTTTTGTCATAATTTCCCCAGCTTCTTTTATTCTAACAGCTACTGACAAGACTTAGTAGGAAGAACTTATTTTTGTGTCTTACTTAGTTTATAGATTTGTTTGTTTTCTCTATGTACCAAACATATAAATGGAATCATATGGTATATTTCTTTCCCTATCTAATTTATTTTTAAGCATAATAATATTCTTTTTATTCATTCATGTTTCAAATGGAAGAATCTTGCTACTTAAAAATTGTCAAGTAATATTACATGCTACACACATCACATCTTAATTCAAAATTTGTTTGTCAAAGAATATTGGTTTATACTTAGTTCTTTGCTTTTATAAAAATGTCACAACAAAGGACTGTAAATACAAACTCAAATCAGTAAAAATTTTTTGAGCAAATATTAGAAGTGGGATAAGTGGATTACATGATATTTCTTTTTTTAATTTTTCAAGAATATCCATGGTTCACTTCATAAGGTTTATACCAATTTTCATCCCCACCATCAAGATACAAATTCTTTTTGTCAAATACTCTGAGTTACAGCCATTTTTGCAGGTGAGAGAAACATTTCATTATAGCTTCTAGTTGCATTTCCCAAATAACAAGAGAGGATGAACATCTTGTCATGTGTTTGTTGGCTAGCCACATGTCTTCTCTGGACAAGAGTTTATTCAGAGCCTCTATATACAAATTGAGTTATTTTTTATAGTTGAATTTTATGAATAAGTGTATATTTTAGATCTTAACCCCTTGTCATAACTCTAATGCCTTCCTCCACTGAATAAAGTATTTTTCCACTTTGATGCATGTTTCTTTTTAGTTAAATATAGTCCCATCGTTTTCTTTCACTCAAGAGGCAAAAAATTTTAAAAATTTATAAAAATACATAGTATTTTTGGTGGGGAAACCCCAAATACTGCTCAGGGCTTCTCAAGATCTTCCTGGAATGACTCTGTCAAACTGGGAAAATGACCCAATACTTATCACATCTATGGATGTGATGCTACTTTGGCATCTGCCTTGAACCAGCAGTGTCATCTCAGCAGCTGTGAGAGGGTGTATGGAAATGGCATGGAATAGGGGGTTCAACAAATGCGAAACATGTGCAGCTAACCCTTGTGCTATCTCCCTGACCCCCATTTCCTTATTTTTGACAGATACATCAAGCCCAAAAATATTTCACTTTCTTGCATTGTGATCTCTGAATTTTCTTTAGCAGAATGTAATGATATTCCAGATTTCATTCAACTTTGGGGGAAGAATGAGGGTACCCGAATTCTGGTGACTTTTCTAGGCACAATTTGTTGGGGGGGCAGGGTCAGCTTACTATTTTCATGAGGAACTATAGGCAATTATGCCTGGTTTTGACGATTAGAACCAAATTAGAAATTGATATTTAAAAATTCACCTGTTAATTTACTTTTAAACAGGGCAATCAGCAGCTGGTGTGGGGGCAGTCATTAGTCAGGGTACTTGCTTATTCCTGGCAAGCCAGTTCATTTGCAGGCACCCCACGTGGTCCTCTAACCCTGTCAGGTTAGAATTCCTTAATTCAGAGACAGGTATTGCTCCCAAACAACCAAACATGAAAGTGCAAACAGTCTGCGAGTCCACAATAATTCCTGAGATTAAACATACATATTTATTAGGACCTGTACTTTATTTTCAATTTATATCAGATTTGCAGCTTCTGTAGGGCCTACAATTCTGTCTCGATTTGTGGTAAGGTATGGGTCAACTACTGTAAATCACAAAACTATAATTATAACACTATGTTCATATTCTCTAATGACTAGTACCTCCATAAACAGTTTTGAACAGAGGTACATTCACATGAAACCTAAAGACCTGAATTTAAGAAAGGAAAAGTAGGGGCCAGCAAGGTGGCACTAACAGTAAAGTGTCTGTCTGCCATACCAGAGCTAGCCTAGGACGGACCGCGGTTTGATCCCCTGCATCCCATATGGTCCCCCAAGCCAGGAGCGACTTCTGAGAGCATAGCTAGGAGTAACCCCTGAGCATTACTGGGTGTGGCCCCCCAAAAAAAAAACAGAAAGGAAAAGTAAAAACTGACAGACTTGTTGCCTTATAACTATTGACTTGTAAACATATATCTCATTGCTTATATGTCAAATATGACTCATTTTTTTGGAAGGCAAGTGGTACACTATGATTACAATAGTGCTAATATTAAAATTCTAGAAATACATTTATATTATTCTTTCTTTCTTCCTTCCTTCCTTCCTTTCTCTCTCTCTCTCTTTCTTTTCTTTCTTTTCTTTCTTTCTTTCTTTCTTTCTTTCTTTCTTTCTTTCTTTCTTTCTTTCTTTCTTTCTTTCTTTCTTTCTTTCTTTCTTTCTTTCTTTCTTTCTTTCTTTCTTTCTTTCTTTCTTTCTTTCTTTCTTTCTTTCTTTCTTTCTTTCTTTCTTTCTTTCTTTCTGCCACATCCAGTGGCACTGAAGGGTTACTCCTTGTCCAAATCACTCCTTGTAGGCATGGGGGTCCATATGGGATGTCAGGGGATTGAACCCAGATCTGCCGTGTGCAAAGCAAACATCCTACCCGCTGTACTATTGCTCTGATCTCTACATTACTTTTATTTACTGGGGAAGGGGTTAGGTCACACCCAGTATTTCTCAAGGCTTGCTGCTTGCTCTATGATCAGGTGTCATTCTTGGCAGTGCATGGGTACCATATGCCTGGGATCCCATAAGACAAACTACATGCAGCCTTACCATCCCTACTATATTTCCAGTCCAACATTAACTTTTTGTTTTTATTTTGGAGCATTACTGCTTATGCTTTTGGGTTACTCCTGGCTCTGTGCTCAGAAATTATTCCTGGTGGGTCTGGGGAACTATGTGGAATACTGGGATATTACCTGAGCCATTCATATGAAAGACAAGCACCTTATTCTCTGTACTTCTATTTTTCTAGCCCCCACATTAACTTTAAAAGTGACGAAATTTGCAGAGAGATGATCAACGTAGCAACATGATCTTTATAATTTCCTCAACTAGTTTAGTATTAATTTCATGAAACACTCATGATTACATGTGAACTTTCTGCTTATAACAACAAAAAACAAAACAGGAAAATAGCCTAGCACAAATCTAAAATCACAAGACCAAATGACTTGATATTAGTCTTAAGTGATTCTCACCAAAATGACAAGATTTTGAAACAGAAATGCCCAAATACTAATATAAACAATACAAATACTGTTAAACAAGTAAATCTTAGCTGCTGAGCCTACATCAGTGACCTGTTGTAATTCACTAATGGGATAAGATGGTAACACAGAACCCTTAGGGTATTTCTTTCTGAAAACTGGATTACTTGATTAACAGTACCCCATGTTCGTCCATCACTCTTAAATTCTCTTCTCATCTTTGTTTTCCATTAGTGCTTCCCTTTTGTCTATTTTCCAGGGCTTCTACTGCCATGCTGGCCTGTCAATTTCCTTGTCTTAGCTCCTCCCCTTATAGTCTTTAAAGGGAGTCTGGTCACAAGAGGGTGGGTGGACAAGGAGACAAACATGCTTCTTGATTCAGCGCATCCAACTTCACAGGGCAATTTTTCAGTGCATGGTTTCCTTTGCACCAGCTCTACCTGACTGCATCTTACCTGGTGCGTGACCTTCAGCTGAAAATTCCAGCAGCATGCAACTTGTCTTTGGCAAATGAATTGTAAGTATGCCAGCTGCCAGATGTCTTCATTTTTAAAACACCTTCAAAACTGTTTCTGGCACGGTTCCATAAGCAAAACAGGCTAAGCTGTAACTATAGTTTTCATGCTGTGAGCAAAAAAAAGAGGGGGTGAGGGAAGCAGATGGAGGCAGGAGAAAAATGTATTGCCTTCACATCTTGAAAAAGAGCATAAATAGAAGTGAAAACAAAATCTGGCTACTCTCATCAGTAAATATTTAGATTAAAAGTCATCTGTGACCTACAGTATGTTCAAAATGCACGTGAATACTCTCTTAAACAATACAGCTGTTTGAAATATTGTGCTTTAATGAGACCAATAAAATAACAATGAAATATTATCCAATAAGAAATTCTGATCCTTTAGATTATCAATAAAAATAATAAAAAATTCTGACTCAAGCTCAGTGAGAATTATCAAATAAATAAATACATATACATATATATATATAGAGAGAGATATTTATGCTTCAGCAGTGAAAAATTGTCTTGCATTTATAAATAGGATTTTGAAGTAGATGATGGGGAAAATAAAGAGAGAGCTTCTAGGTCTGGAGAGATTGCTCAATAGGAGGGAGTATATGTTTTGCAAGCAGGAGGTTGTCATCCTAATATCAAATGGTCCTCTGAGCACTGCTAAGAGTAAAAGCATGAGCTAGAAGTAGTCCCTGAGCACCACAGGGTGCGATCCAAAAACAACAACAACAACAACAACAACAACAACAACAAAGAGCTTGTAGGTACCGAAGCATAGTCCTCAATTTCTATCATGTTCATCCTCCCCCCTCAAAAAAACCCTTCTACTGGATCAAATAATGAAACAATAGACTATAGGGCATATATTCAAAGAGTAAAACACTTTGCATACATTTAGAATGACTGGCATTTCTGAAAATTCATGATTTTCACTTTAGAAATAATTAAAACCTAAGAATGAATTCAAAATTTAAATTAGATCATATGACACTTAAAAATTAGAATAAGTTAGAAAGTAATGATACTGATGGGATTTATAGGCTAAAGACAAATTTACACCCACAGCTAGAGAAAAATCTGTATGTAACTCTAAGGTCAAGTCAAATGAATTCAAAGATAATTCTTTCAGATGGTGTATTTCTACAGCTCTTTTAATAGAAACAGACAATCCTCTATGCACTACAAGATGAAATTAAGTAAAAAGTAAACTGAACATGGAAAAGAAAAATAAAGATGTGCCAGAGGCATCTGCCAGTAGCACTACATTGTGTTTGTGTCTTATTTTTCACAATATATAAAGTTTATATATATATATATACATATATATATATATGTATATTTGGTTTTGGGGCCACACCTGGTGATGCTCAGGGGTTACTCCTGGTTACTTCTGGTTACTCAGAAATTGCTCCTGGCAGGCTCGGAGGACCATATGGGATGCCGGAGATCAAACCCAGGTCTGTCCTGGGTCAGCTGCATGCATGGCAAACACCCTACTTCTGTATAAAATTATCTTTAATTGGATAGATTTTGTACTTTAGAAGAATATAAACATTTCTGTAAAGTGATGGGGGTGATGAGGAGGAGGCACATTGCTATGATGCTTAAGAAGGAAAATAATCTCCCTAAACCTACCAATAAATACTAAATTTCCTATTTGGGAAGGGGTAAGGGAACCATATGGGGTGCCAGGGATGGAATGTGGGTTGGCCATGTGCAAGGCAAGCTTCCTACCTGCTGTGCTATCACTCTGGCCCTAAGAATTAAAATTATTTTTTGCTTTTGGTGTTTTTCAAGAGGCCACAGAGAAAGTAAGTTTGCTTACAAAAGAAAGTGACAAACATTGGTCTTAAAACATTATACATACACAACATATATTCCACTAATAAAATTAGTCATAAGGGGGCTTATTTTTACAGTTTACAATTATATAATACTTCAAGTTATCACAAATTTCCTATGATGATAGAATCAAAAATTAATTTTTCTCTTTACCTATCTTTACGATTTACTAGATTCAGTATATTCTTTTAGTTATGAAGCAACTACAGTCTAAACTTTTTCCAGTCTATCATCGTGAGAGAAATCTTTTCCCTATTTTACCCACAGAACTTAACTTTCCTCCATCATTCTCCATTTTTGGATCACATTCAGCAATACCCAGAGCTTTCTTCTAAATCTGAGCTCAGGCCTTCAGCTCCCTGCTGGCAGGAGTAAGAAACCATATGGGGTGCCAGGAATGAAAAGTGGACATGTGCAAGGCAAGCATTTTACCTGCTATGCTATCACTCCAGCCCCAAGATACAGTTTTATATTTTGCTTTTGGTGTTTTTACCTGTTACTTTGCATGGAGTACTGATAGGTCACACCATGCCTTTACCCAGAAAAAGGGCATTCCCCAAACTTCTTTCTTTATCCAAGCCCTTTTATTTTAATTTAAAGTATATTTGTTTTGTTTTTAATAATATATTTAATTAAGCACCATGATTATAAAATGTTAGTTGTTGGGTTTCAGTTATAAAAAAGAACACCCCCTTCACCTGTGCAACATTTACATGACCAATGTCCCCCATCTCCCTCCTTCCCCACTCCCTACCTATATTCAAGACAGGCATTCTATTTCTCTCACTCACTACCATTGTCATGATAATGTTAGTGTAGTTATTTCTCTAACCAAGCTCACCACTTTTTGTGGTAAGATTCATATCTTGGGCCTATCTTTCCAGCCTTCATCTCTACTTAATGTCTCTGGATATTATTACAATTATGTCTTTTATTTTTCTTAAATAGCACAGATGAGTGAGACTATTCTATGTCTATCCCTCTCCCTCTGTCTTATTTCAGTCAGCATAATAGTAGGTGAAATGAAAACCTCACTGGAAAGCTTCTCCAAGACCTTTAACTTGTAAAAAGCCACCTGGATCAGGACTTTTCTTTATCACTTGATCTTCCCCCTCCTGATAAATTTGTATTGGTTTAATAAAGAGAGGTTTTCAGTTTGACTTGGAGTGTGTAGAGACCACAGGGTGAGAAGCCATGATTCTCTCCTGACTGGCTTGATTTATTAGTTCTTTGTAGCACCCCACATCAGACAGGTTCACCTGGGGTTGAAAATACAACGTGTGGAAATTTATTTTATAGACTATAAGTATGTTGAGGATAAAATTAGATATCACACATTTTATTTATTTACTTATCTATCTATCTATCTATCTATCTATCTATCTATCTATCTATCTATCTAGAGCTTAGGGCCATATCCACCAACAGTACTCAGGAACTAAAGAGACTCTGCTCAACAATAATTCCCATAGTGCTGCCAGAAATTTTAAATGGAGTCTTTGGGGAAGAAGGCAAATGCCTTAAACCCTATTCTATCTCTCAAACTCCAGGTCTTGTACATTTCAAAACCATAGAATAGCTAGAAGTTCATGAACAGTCTTCTTAGTAAATGCCAGCGTGGAACTGAATGCCTTCTAGCTTTGAATCAATCAATAATACTTCGTGTCCTCTCCCCATGTAAACTGTACAACAGCTTTTTATTTCATAAACCTTATTCAAATAGAGATATTTTTAAAACTTAAATTATTTTATCTAGTCCACTGCTAGATTATTGTTTTAATAGTAGGAAGGCATTATAACAGTTATAAAATGTGGCTTCTAAGTAATATTTTTAATTTAAATGTAAACATATAAAGATCTTAATTTAAATAGTACTGGAGTAGATTGTTGGGTACATTTTCTGGTTATATTGGCACTTAATTTATAGTAAGCAAATACACATATGAACAGATATAAATGAAGCTAAGATTCATAAAATGTAGGAATAATACAAGGCGACAAACTCAAAATGAACTAAAGATAAGATATATACTCAAGTAAAACGACAAGAAATATTAAAATTCCAATTCACAGATCAAAGAAATAATAAACTAGCTTCTTGGAGCTGGTAGACTTTAAACAGAACACCCCACATTTCTTAGTTTGACTGCAAGATTCCCAGGGCTCAAGAACATGTTTCTGAAACCTCAGAGACATCACCAAAGGGATTCTGGCCTCAGCTTCATGAAAGCTGCTCTAACTGATGGGACTGAAGGAGAACCTTGGCAGCAGCTAGGAGTCAAGAGACACCCAGAAATTAAAATTGAAGTTAATTATAGTACTTACAGATTTCCCCCCAGACCTGATTCTTGGTGTTCAACAAAGAAGAAAAGCTCTCAATACAACTTCAACATGACAATGTCTTCACTATACCTAACCTGTTCTTGGAAGGAAGGGGTGCTGGGAAGGGGACTTGAATTTTCTCATACCATTAGAGCTTTTTGGGGGAATATAAGGGGAACAAGTTTTTTTTTTTTTAAAGTATGTAACAGAAATGGATCAAGAATGATCTTCATTCTCGGATTTTCTGTGCCCCCACTAATATCCAGAAACTTTACTTAGAGTATTCTCTCAGACTTTATGGGTTCTACCTGTTTGGGATAGAAATTTGTAATATTAATCATAAAGTAAAGCTGCCTTCAGATTTTTTTCCCTGCTCTTAACATTGTATAGTTTAGTCTGATGATCCAGGATATTGGGGCAGCATGTAATTATTACTAGTTATTTGGCCTGGGAAAATTTACTTGTCTTCTGAAAATGTGAATTTCCTTAACGACAGAATGAATATAATTAGACTATATCTATCTGTGTAAAACAGCTATGATGAGAATAGATTTTTTTTTTTAAGGTCATGCCTGGCAGCACTCAGGGTTTACTCCTGGCTCTACGTTCAGAAATCGCTCCTGGCAGGTTCAGGGAACCATATGGGATGCCGGGATTCAAACCACCGACCTTCTGCATGCAAGACAAATGCTCTGCTTCCATGCTATCTCTCTGTTCCCAAGAATAGATATTTAATAGGCAAATTTAGCTATCTATATGTATCATCATTGAGAAGGGCATCAGATAAACTCTTTCATGATCCATTTATGATTGCATACTTCAAAAATCCTTAGGAAATAAAACTATTCTGGATTTTATTCTGT
Organism: Suncus etruscus; assembly: GCF_024139225.1. Classification (NCBI taxonomy): domain Eukaryota; kingdom Metazoa; phylum Chordata; class Mammalia; order Eulipotyphla; family Soricidae; genus Suncus; species Suncus etruscus. The sequence continues at coordinate 91,237,248 of NC_064853.1, read as the reverse complement.
CCCCAAAGCTATAAGTGCTGGTACACTTATGGAACACAGTTTTCTGAGCAGTGCTGGAATTATATGGGATATTGTATACACTCGCAAAACAGAATAGGGTGGGAGGATTAGCAACATTAAGACTCAGGAACCTATTTAAAAGACACAAAATGTCAGGTCCCACCTGACCTATGAAATCACAAGCCACATGTTCCTAGATCACTTACTGATTTTTTAGCATAGCAACATTTGAGAGGCATTGTTGAAATTGAGAAAAATAAATTTTTAAAGATCCAGATTATTATACAAACACAGATTCAGATCATTATGAAATATTCAGATTATTTTGAAAGATCCAGATTATTGTACAAACTAAGATGATTGAAAAAGAAAAGAAAATATATCCTTTAAACTAGGAAAATTGTCTTGCTACATGAAGTAATTATTTGAAAATTAAGGGGTGGCTAGAGAGTGACAGAAGCCATCATAGGTAGGGTGGGAAGGGTGCTTGTCTTGCATGAAGTTTACCCAGGTTTAATTTCCAGCACCCTCTATGGTTCCCTAAGCTTTCCAGGAGTGATCCCTGAGTGTAGGGATCTCAGGAGTAGCCTCTGAGCACTGCTGGTTGTGGCCTAAATACCATACATAAAGCAAGGGGTGGCTAGGAAGATAGTATAGGGGTCAAGATACATGTCATGCATGTAGTCAACCTTGTTTCCATTTTCACGTCATATGGTCTCCTAAACATTATCGGGTGCAGCTCTGGCATCCTATAAACACATTTTAGATGATCCATTTAATCCTTGGCACTAAAAGCAATAAATCCTCAGGTCCTTGTACTAACCCACCTGCCAGGGATGCTAATAATCATTTGGAGAGATCCTAGAACCTTCTAGGCCCCCTCCCTCTTGCCAAAAAACAGACAAAATAAACCCATAAAACAGAAAAACAGCCCCTACCCCCAAAATACTTAGTAAGAGAAGGGAAATAGATGTCTGGCTCTATAATGTACTCACATATATTTTTCTGAGAATCAATACATATACCATTCTATTGTATTCTAACTAATATACCCAAAGAAGTCATAATAAAAGTAAAGTTATTGATCTAGCTCTGTCTCTCAAATAGAGGGGGAAACAAGGGAGGGTACCAGGACCAAACAAATATATGATCACTAATAGTAAGCTAGACAAAGAGAGGACCACCTACTCTAGCAGCCCGGGGGTGATGGTGGGAGATATGGGTTGCAGGAAGGGAACGGGAATGGGGGGAGGACAAATTTGGTGATGGGTATTCCCTTGATTCAGTGTTAATATGTACCTAAAATACTACTGTGAGAGATATGTAAGCCAATAAGTTCAAAATAAAAATTTAAAAAAATTTAAGAAAAAAAGTAAAGTTATTGAATATATCCTAGTACTATTAGAAACTTTCTTCTGAAACATAGTTTCAGATTAAATTCAGATAGTAATATTATTGGTCTCAAGTGTTTCAGTTCTTAAGACTATTTTGTAGTATTCATATTGTCTTCTCATCTAAATGAACATTCATTTCAAGGAAGCTTAATTAATCTTAAATATTATATAATATATATTTGTATCTTGAGAAAAAAGCAATATCCTATGATTATTTAAATTTTGTTTCAAATTAGAATGGGCATTTAACCTTTTTTATTGTGCATTTTTTGGGGGGAAATTTAGTTCTTTTGCTTTATTTCTATACTTTTATTTTTATTATAATTTAGGTAAGAGGGTTACAATAGTTTAACTGTTACTAGGATTTTACCACTATTGCCAAAGTGCTGAAGATCTTTCACCACTATCCTTGTGTCACTTCTAGTCTGTTTCTTTTTCCCTTTCCCTTTTACTCTCTCCCTGGATTGGCAATCTCGGCTTTGAAATAAAAATACAAGGGTTTATTCTTATTTAGTATTCTTGGTTCCCTTGTTTAATTTATTTTATATACGACAGGTAAATGATATTACATAGTATTTGTTCTCCCTCCATCCTTAATATGGTACCCTTCAGTTCCATCCAAGTTGCAGCAAATGGCAATATTTCATATTTTCTTACAACTGTATACCCCTTTATTTTGTACATATATAAATACACATACTATAAGTTCTTTATTCATCTGTCATTGGCCATTTGTGTTATTTCCATATTTTGGATATTACACTTAGCATTGCAATGAATATAGGTGTGTATAGACCTTTTAAAATAGATGTTTCTATGTTTTGGGGAATTATTTTTGGATCACAATAATGCTCAGGACTTACTCCCAGCCCGTGCTCAGGGATGACACTAGGCAGTTCTGAGAGAATGTAAGTAGTGGTAGATTCGAACTCAGGTTAGTTACCTGCTAGGTAAGTGCCCTCTCCTCTCTGTTATCTCTCTAGTTCTAATATTTTGTGTTCTTGGGATAAATGCCAAGAAAAGGGATTACAAGCAATAGAAATGGAAGTTCTATTGGCTTCTTAAGAAATTTCTATACTCTTTTTCACAAAGCTGAAACAGATGACATTACCACTAATAACACCAGAGGGTTCCAATCCTATTAAGAATGACAGAAGTTTCTTTTAAAACAAAGGGATTCAAATAGGAAAAGTCAAATCATCACTATTTGCAGGTGGCATGATAATATATAGAGAACTCGAAAATCTAAAAACTCCATTAGAAAACTCCTAAAAAATAAATCAGTACAGAAAAGTAGCAGACTACAAAATTAATGCATAAAATCTAAGGCATTTCTATATGTGAGAAATGAACTAGAAGAAAGGGAAATTAAAAAAAGTCTACCATGTTTAAAATTGTGTTCCGGGGCCGGAGAGATAGCATGGAGGTAAGGTGTTTGCCTTTCATGCAGAAGGTCATCAGTTCGAATCCCGGCGTCCCATATGGTCCCCCGTGCCTGCCAGGAGCAATTTCTGAGCATGGAGCCAGGAGTAACCCCTGAGCATTGCCAGGTGTGACCCAAAACACACACACACACACACAATTGTGTTCCAAAACATATAATACCTAGAATCAATTTATCAAAGGATAAAACTCTCATTTATAGTTGATGGGAATGTTACTTGGTCCAATCTCTAAGACAAGACATGTAATATAGAAATGTATCAAAAATAGTAGGAATTGGGGCCGGAGAGATAGCATGGAGGTAAGGCGTTTGCCCTTCATGCAGGAGGTCATCGGTTCGAATCCCGGCACCCCATATGGTCCCCTGTGCCTGCCAGGAGCAATTTCTGAGCCTGGAGCCAGGAATAACCCCTGCGCACTGCCAGGTGTGACCCAAAAACCAAAAAAAAAAAAAAAATAGTAGGAATTACTTTTCACTCAGCTATCCCACTTTTAGGCCTCCACTCATAAAACATTAAAACATTAGGCTCAAAGGGATCTCAGGATGTCAGAGACATAGAGTAAGTAGGGTTCTTCCCTTGCTTGTGGATAACCTGGGTTTAATCCTCAGCAACTCATCAGGTTCCCTGAGCACTTTTAGGAATAATTCCTGAGTGAAGATCCTAGAATAACTCCTGAGCATCTCTGAATGTGGCTTCAAAAACAAAACCAAAATATCACGACCCAAAACATAAAAACAATTCTTAAAGATATATGAATACCTATGTCTGTTGCAGCTCTTAGTACAATAACCAGGATATGGAAATAACCCAAAAGTCCAACAACAGTTGAATGGTTAAAGAAGTTGTGGTATATAATGTGGTATGCAGTTGCTAGAAAAAAATAAAGTCATGAAGTTCATGGCAACAAGGGTAGAATTGGAGGGTATCATGCTGAGTGAAATAATTCAGGAGTTAAAAACAAACACAGGATGATCACACTCACCTATGGTATAAAGAGAAATAAATCTAGAATATGGAAAATGCCAATAAAAATAAACTTTAGGTAATAAAGTAGAGAACCAAGAATATTAGGTTTGGGGTAAGAGGATGAGACTTTAACAAAAGAGGGATCCTTTTCATCACATCTGTGATTACATTGGTGTAGCATGAAATAATTAACGATGGGGCTGGATGGCGTGGATGGCGATGGATTTCTTTTTGCCATCCCAGGCCACGTGGCTCAGCAACCCCATGAACCGGCGAGTTTCAGGCCCAGGTGAAACGCGAAATCACTCACTCACAGGCAGGCGTCAGGAAGCAACATCTTTATTTATGCCGTATCCACCACATGTGTGTGGCCTACTCATAACCTTTCAAGCATTCAGCCATTCTTGGCTAGCCCTGCGTCTTAACTCACTTCAGCCATCTTCAGGGCCAAAGGAAACGGCCAAAAAAAGGGCCGAATTCCCTCGGTTCCAGCCTTATCTATCTTTTCCAAGACCCCTCCCAGGAATGGGAGGGTCTTGCAGGTAAGGTTACACCTACTATTCAGTTCCCAAGACCCTTCCCAGAAATGGGTGGGTTTCAGGTACACTACAATTGGCTATTTTCAATCTTTTTGATACCTGCCATTCTGACTTGTGTGACAGTATTTCAGTCATTTTTATTAATCTTTCCCCGATAACAATTGACAATAAACACTTTTTCACATGCTAACTGATCCATATGTCCTCTTTGAGGAATTGTTTATCCATCTACTGTCCCCATTGTAACAGGATTATTAGGGTTTTGGGGAGAAGATTATTGATAAGCTTTGTGAATGCTTTTTTTTTTATAGCATGAGGTTTACAGTTGCCTTTTTGGGAGCCATACCTGGTGATGCTCAGGAGTTAATCCTGGCTCTGCGCTTAAAAATCACTCCTGGCAGGCTCAGGAACCATATGGGATGCTGAGGATCGAATTCAGGTTTGCTATATGCAAGGCGAACTCCCTATCTGTGGTGCTCTAGCTCTGGCCCCTATTAAGTTTTAATTTTAGTCCCCATGGTTTTCAATAATGTTAATGATAGGATTTCATGCACAACACAATGCAACATCACTCCCTCCTTCAGAATGTCCATTTCCCTTACCATTGTCCTAGTGTACCCACCATCCTAACCCACTATCCCAGCTTCTGTTACATCTTGTGATAAACCTCATATCGAAGACCATTCGTTGGTTTCTGTTTCTATTGGCTATTTTTTAGTTCATCTATATTCCACGGAGAGATTACGCACTATCTGTTCCTCTGCTTCTGACTAATTTCACGCAGAAGCATGCTAGCCTCCAGGTTCATTCACATAGCAAATTTTGTGATTTTATCTTTTCTTATAGTCAAATAGTATTCTACTGTGTACATGTGCCATACTTTCTTTATCCACTCACCTCTTCTTGGACACTCAGGTTACTTCCAGATTTTGATATTTGTGAACAGTATTACAATAAAAATAGGAATGCAAATGTCTTTTCTGAAGAGTTTTTTGTTTTTATTTATTTATTTATTTGCATTTGGGTTTAACATGCTCGTGTTGGTGTGCAATACTGGTGACCCACGTTGAATGTGGTTTATTTAACACACGATTTCAGTGCTAATACAACTTGTTCATTTGATGGCCACTATTCTGTCCTCCTGGATCAGTACACCAATCTGAAGGCCTTGTCAAACTGGAAGTTCTCAGCAGTTATTTCTTAAATCACTCTTTTGTTTGTTTGTTTTATGATTTTTGGTTTTGGGGCCACACCCAGTGACACTAAGGTGTTACTCCTGGCTAGGTGCTCAGAAATCGTTCCTGGCTTGGGGAACTTTATGGGATGCCAGGGGATCAAACCAAGGTCTATTCTAGGTCAGTGCATGCAAAGCAGACACCCTTCTGCTTGTGCCACAGCTCCAGTCCCTAAAAGCCATTTTTTCTCTTTCACTCTTTTCTCCTCTGACATTCCTGTGGTTTTCAGGTTATATTGTTTGATAACATCAATTGTATTTCTTAAATTCTTTTAATTTCCTCTTAGTATCTTTTCTATCATCTTTTATTTTTTGATGGAGACAAGTATCTTGCTTTAAGGCTACAGACTCGATTTTTGGCTTTAGCCATTCTGCTACTGAAATTTGCAATGGTTTTCTTTAGTACCATTATTTTTACTTGAATGATATCTATCCCTGTCTCCAACAAACTCTTCAAGTTTATTGATTCTTTTTAAATTGTTTTATTCTTTTCAGACCATTAAACATGGAGAATTTTCTTGTTCTAATGCCTTCTTTAGACATTAGTCAATTAAAAAATGATCTTATGTAGTTGAAGATACTCTTAGACTTTTGCTGATATTCATTGATGCAAAAGAAACCTTCCAGTTTTCAATGATCTTTGTCTGTATCAACTGTAGGGTGGGCTGTGACCTGACATGGCTTCTATATAAACTGGGGATTTAGAATTGAAAGAATAACCTAGTGGCAAAGGGGCAAAACAATTAGTACTCAATGATACCAGTGAATTTTACAGCAATAGATGTTGTGATCTTTTAAAAGTATATACTTATATATGGTATTTGTATTTCCCTAATTACAGAATTTTTATTTTTTTATTTTTTTCATTATACAAATGTCTTTATTTTTCTCAAAACTCATAGATGAGTGAGACCATTCTGTGTTTACCTCTCTCCTTCTGACTTGAATTTTTATTAATTAAATACAATACAGAACAATTATGTGAAAATACTAACCTTTAGGAAAGAGGACTGAGACAGCAGGAATGGTAAGTCAATTTTTATTTTTGTCATGTGATTTTATTTAATTTGTAAAGTTTCTCTGTTTACTGGTTTTTTTTTTTTTTTGCCACACACAGCAGTGTTAGAATGGTATTCTTGGATTGGGGTTCAGGATTCCCTCCCTCCTTGGTGGGTCTCAGGGAACCATGTTAGTCTCAGGGAACCATGTGATCCCTGAACCATCTGTATTCAAAACATGTACTTATGTCTTTTGAACCATCTTTTCTACCCTGTACACATGTAAATTTAGCAATTCAAAAGGATTCAAAGATAGCTAATAGGTACATAAAAATGTTGATCTTTTCTGATTACGAGGAAAATGTAAACCAAAATGACAATGGGATATCACATCAAACCATCAAAATGTTCTCCATGACAAAGACTATACGATTAAGTACTAGTGAAGAATGTTATATAAAGGAACTTTCATTCAATGTTGAAATTTTAATATACTGTAGCCCATTAGAAAATGGTTTGGACTCCTCAAACCATTAATAGAAATACAATAAAAAATCCTGCAATCCCACTCTTGCAATATAAAGAAAACAAAAACTTTAATCTGAAAAGATGTATGTACAACCTATGTTCATTTTAGCATATTTATAATAGTCCAGATCTAGATACAACCCAGGTATCCAACAACAAATGAGTGGATAAAGAAATTGTGATCTAGATTCATAGTGCAATACTCCTCAATGATAATAAAATATAAAACTTTGCTGTTAGCAGCAACCTCGATAGAACTAGAGGGTATCAGACTGAGTAAAATGAATCAAAGTAAAAAATAAACAGCAGATAATCTTACTCTCATCAGATGAGGAGGGTAAAGAAATATAGAAAGTGACTAGACAATCCCCAGTAAAAACAAATCCTAAAACATGAACCTGGTTCTGAGGTGGGATAGGGACTATAGGAAAACTGTAGATGGAATCTATCTATCTAGGTGGAAGTGTAGCTATAACTATAAAATAGTAATCCTAATATCATGTAAACTATGATAACTCAGTAAAAAAGATTTGTTTAGTTAGCATTAGCTCAGATATCACTCCTGTTCTACACTCAGGAATTACTCTTAGCAGTGCTTGGGGAATATATGAGATGCCTGAGATTGATTTCAGGTCAGGCACATGCAAGGCAAACACTGTAGCTGTTGTAATATCTCTTTAGCTCCACTCAGCAAAATATATTAAAAAAGAACTGGAAATTCATAGTGAAACAGAGGTGAAGAGAATGATATTGAGTCATTTACTCAAATTGATGACAATTGTTAAACTGGTTGAGTTTATATTTTTCTAAAGAGAATATAGCCTCTAGAATCACTCCTCTCATTTTTTTTTTGCTTGTTCAATTTTTGCCCCATTTTATTATTATTACTTTTTTTCTCTTTCCTTCAAACAGAACCACACAACTTGAACCATCTTGCTCTGCCTCAAAATGGAGGGGGAAATAATGGAGGGTACCAAGACCAAACAGTCATATGAATATTAAGTAGAAATAAAAAAAGGTTCAAACTTAAGCACCAATCCAAAGCCAATGACAACAGAATCAATACCTAATTCACAACATACTAGACACAGAGAGGATCAACCTTCTAGCAGCCTGAAGGTTAAAAGAGTGGGATATGGGATACATGATGGGAACAGGGGTGGAGGGAGGACAATATTGGTGGTGGAAACACCCCTGATTCACTATCACTATTTCCTAAAATATTACTATGAAAGATTTGTAATCCACTTTGATTAAAATAAAAAAAAAGATAAAGAGAAGTAGGATTCTATACTAGTTTGACATAGTATTTAGGATAGTAGGATATATATATATATATTAGCATTTATAAAGATAAAGAGAAGTTAGGATTATATACTAGTTTGACATAGTATTTAGGATAGTAGAATATCATGTATACTAGTATAATATAAATACTCAGTATTTTTACTGTTTTCTTTAGAACAGGTAAAAATCTTTGAAGAGAAATCTTCAGGGTATAATCTACCTGTAGTCCTTTACATAACCTAATCCTTTATATAACTTATCTGTGACCCTTCTTCCTCTCAAAATGTAATAAATTAAATACTAGAAAAATTTTAATTCTTGATTGTATTGTATCATGAAAATAAAATGCCATGGTTATATTTCCTTTATCTAAAGAATCCCCAGGATGAAAGAGATTCTGTGAAGAAGAATAAATATGGTAAAACTGGGTAAATATTTGTTTAAAATGCAGGGTTTAAAGATATAAAGCAAGTTTTTTTAATGACATTTTTTACTAATATGTAAGATCAGGAAGAAAAACATATGCAGAATTTCCTAAATTGTTTGATAAATCATGTGTCCTAGACAAGAATCATGGCTGCATACTGTGGAAGCTTCAGCTGTTTGCTGAATAAAGAAAAGAGCAGGAGGGGGAAATTACTGAGAGGAAATGGGCATTAAGGGACATAGAATATTGGGATAAAAAAATAGAATATTGACCACATCACCACCATTATCCTATTTCCCTGAAGCTTTACACTAACTGTAGAAATCATAATGATAACCATTGACTCTAGAATCTAAATTTTGTGGAAATTAAGTAAATTTCTATTATACATCACATAAATGTCTTTGCAAAAAGGAAGTTTCTCTTTATAGAGTTTGATTCAATGGTCTAACGTGAAATTCAGACATTTAATATTTTTTGTTTGTTTTGGGGCTACATATGGTTGTACTCAAAGATTATGCCTGATTTTGTTCTCAGGGGTGACTTCTGGCAGGGACCAGGGTGGGGGGATCATATGTAGCTCAGAGAAATCCAATCTATATTTTGGCCAGATAGAAGGCAAGCTCATTCAACATAGTACTATCTGTCTGACAGGACACACTTTAGTTTGTTTATTCTTTAAATCATACTTGGCATTATAGGGGGTACCAGAGATTGAACCAGTTGACTACAAGTAAGACAAGTGTCTTACCACCTTTAATCTATTAGCCCCTAGGATATACATTAACAGGAAGATAATTTAAATCCTCACAATTTAAGGAACAGGTTGATAAGTGATGATTTATGAGAGTATAATTTAGATATACAGATATTAAAAATACAATGATGTAGTTATGAAGATTTTCAAAGTGGGACACACGGAAATAGGAATCAATATGGTTAAAGATGGTCTCCTGAAGGACATGACATAAATAAATATAAAGACAGACATAGAATGATACAACTCATTAGTGGAACTTTTTATTTTCAGGTTTTTGGCCACACCCGTTTGATGCTCAGGGGTTACTACTGGCTAAGTGCTCAGAAATCGCCCCTGGCTTGGGGGGGGGGCGCATATGGGATGCCGGGGGATCAAACCGCAGTCCTTCCTTGACTAGCACTTGCAAGGCAGACACCTTACCTCTAATGCCACCTCACCGGCCCCTTATTAGTGGGATTTTAAACAAAGGATAGTATGGTAATAATGCTCAAAGACAATTGAGATACGGGCCAGGAGGAAAATACTGGTCCATGGTAGGATGCTTCCCACAAAGAGTGGGGGATGCAGAAGGGCAGAGAAGGGACCACTATGACACTGACAGTTGAAAGTGGTCACTCTAGACAAGAACTGTCTCCTAAAAGGAGATAAAGTGATATGCATGATACCTTCTCAGTAACAGTAAATAATAGTGCTTGTTTTGTTTTGTTTTGTTTTTAGAAAGTAAGAATTAGGGAGACTAGTCGGTCGAAGCGATAGCAAAGTGGTAGGGTATTTACCTTGCACGTGGCAGACCCAGGGCGGACCTTGGTTCAATCCCTGGCATCCCATATGATCACCAGAACCAAGAGTGACTGCATAGCCAGGAGTAACCCCTGAGTGTCACAGGGTGTGGTCCCAAAATAAACAAATAAAAGAACTAGGGGGATGGAAAGAAAAATGTCATGCATTGAGACTGGAAGGGGGCAGGGAAACTGGAGACATTAGTGGTGGAACTTGTGCACTGGTGAAGTGACTAGAGTTGGACATTGTAGTACTGAAATATAATCATAAACAACTTTCACAGTGATATAATTGACCTCTTGTAAAATTTCTCATTCTAATCACATGTCCTGAAAACCTCTGGGCTGTTCTTATGTTGTTATCTGTTTGCTGTCATGGTATGAGATTATTTGATATAACTGAATTCACAGTACTTTAAAGTTGTTAAAATCTTCTCTAACTTGAACAGAAGTGGTCCAGAGTAAGGTACAAGTCACATTTAGGTGTACTTTCCAGTTCTATCAATTCCATTACTTTGATAGTTTGTAAATCTGTCAAACTATTGAGTGCTCCATTTTCTTCTTATAAAATGGAGGGGTATTATTTGTGTTTATATCAGTTATTGTGAGGATAAAATCAAATTGGACAATTTATTTAAAGTAAATTTAAATAGTAGATATTGTTTATGCACTGATATAATGCCTTTCATAAATAGCCTTTGTGTACGTGTGTTTGTCAAAAATGCTGATGACCATATTTCTTTGTTCAACAAAGTTGAGAAATATTGATAAATTTACACAGTATAATTTATTTTTGGCATTTATTTGAAATAATTTGCAAATTATTTAACTTGTTAATAAGAATCTAACAAATGATTTAGTACAAGGTGTTATTTAAAAAAAATCCTGGGGGAAAGTTTGATTTTAAATATTTTTATTTATTGCTCCCATAAACTAAAAAAATAGGTTCACTCCAGTAATTGGATGTGTTTGCAATATCTCCCACACTTCTTTTTCTATGTACCTTTACGTTTAGGGTAAATATAGCCCCCTAATGTATGCCAGACTCTCACTTCATAGCATTAAACTGGACTCTAAAAAAATAGTGAAGAAATTTTTAATTATTTTGGGGGGTGGCAAAGTTATCAGGTGATACATGGTAGAAATTTTCTTTATTTCCCAAAAACTAAGATTCTAAAGTCAATAGTTATAGTTATTTTCAGTCAGGGGTCTCAAACTCAATTTACCTGCGGGCCGCAGGAAGCAAAGTCAGGGCGATCCTTGAGTGCAAAGTCAGTAGTAAGCCTTGAACATTGGGGGGTGTGACCCAAACCACTAAAACAAAACAAAACAAAAAAAGATTCCTCTAGGGCAGGGCCACAAAATGTTGTATGGAGGGCCATTTGCGGCCTGTAGGCCGCGAGTTTGAGACCACTGAATAGTCTATAAAGCATCAAGAAAGTAAGATGAGATAGATTAGTAGTTATTCTATTTTCCTTTATCCCATTTCCTCTCATTAAAAAGAAACAAAACAGGTATTTAAGTGATACTCAGCCTTGGTTGCTCATTGGAATCATCTGAGAGAAATTTGAAAACACCTGATGCCATATCAGCAACAATATAGATTTGTTTTAATTATTCTCAGGTATAACTTGGGCATTGGAATTTACCAAAATTCATAAGCAAGTTTGAGAATTTTTCAAATCAGCATCATTTTATGCCTGAAGAAATGAAAAGTCAGGAAATGTTCAGGGGTGAAAAATGAATTTCAAAAGGCTTCTATACCCTCAGCTCTGAACCCTGAATATTAAAGGAACTTGATGTTGAAGGACCTTTGTAGTGATGATCAGTCTGAGAGCCTTGAGGAGAGTGCAGCCTACATTACACAGGTGGGCTTGACATAATTCCAATGGCCCTTAAAGAGGAATGCAGGAGGAATGAGACAAAGAAGCTGAGGGGTAAAGAGAAAGAAATGTGGAAATGCTATGCTATTTTCTGATTTTGAAGGTGAACCTTAAAACAAAGGATGCATGAGGCCTCTGGAAGTTGGGTCAATGAGGGAAACGGTTTAACTCCTGGAGCCTCCAAAAGGAGTACAGTTCCATGGAGCCCATTTAAAATGTCTCATTTCTGGAGCTATAAGATAATCACAATTTTAAAATGTTCTATTGGGATGTTTTTGTGTTTCTTAAAAATCCAAACACCAGAAAACAGCAAAAAAAGCACAAATCTCATTTTTGGACTCGATCCACATATTTTTTATCATATTGTAAATACACATCTTAATCATTTTTGAAAAACTTGAAAAAACTACACCAATGATGCTCAGTACAAGGCAAGCATCCTACCAGATGCACTTATCTCTCTAGCCCCACATCTCTTAAGTATCTTCTATTTCTTAATTTCTTTATATACAATCTTCTTGTCACATAGAATTTTTTATAGTGAAACTAATTAAATGTCAGCTGATTATAGCTGAGTAAAAGTTCTATAAAGCATATAAATGATGACCCAGCCAAACATTTTCGAAAAGCTGCCCACTTGGGGAGAGATTGGCTTTTCAGCTTTCCAGGTTCTAGCTCGAAGTTACAATGGTAACTTGAAGGTTTTAATTAGGTGACTTCATTTGAGTATGTTGCTTCTTTACTACCCCCTCATCTTTTTAAATTAAAAATATTGTTATTGCAGTAAACTGGTTTATGCTTTAGGTGTACAATATACAACCACCTCCAGATGCCCTTCATCACATCTTTTATTGAAGAAGTTACCAGTTCTCTATCACTGTTTACATTTTTTTTAGTCATTGACTGGACAGTTATCTGACCATTTCTATGACCAAACCTAGGTAGGTCTTAGCATATTTTGTATACTAAAGGAACAACCACAAAATACAGCACCTTTCTTATAGTTTTGTGCATTCTTTCTCAATTAGCTTAGGTTATTAGCCTTAAAAAGGAGATGGCCCAGGGGGTTGAAAAGATAGCACAGCCGTAGCGGCTGACCCTGGATGGTTCCGGATTTGATTACCGGCATCCCAAATGGTCCCCTGAGCCTGCCAGGAGCGATTTCTGAGTGCAGAGCCAGAAGTAACCCCTGAGCACTGCCTGGTATGACCCAAAAACAAAAACAAAAAATATGGCCTATTGATAATAATTGCTTGATAAATATCAATTTTCTATTTTTATTCCAATGATTTTTAATTTTAATTTTATTTTCTTTTGGTTTTGTGGCCACACCCGGTGATGCTCAGGAGTTACTCCTGGCTATCTGCTCAAAAATAGCTCCTGGCAGGCACGGGGGACCATATGGGACACCGGGATTCAAACCAACCACCTTAGGTCCTGGATTGGCTGCTTGCAAGGCAAACGCTGCTGTGCTATCTCTCCGGCCCCAATTTTAATATTTTTAAATAAATTACTTAATTGAATTACCATGAGATACACTATTACAAAGTTGTTCATAATTGAGTTTCAGTCCCACAATGTTCAATGTCCATCTTTTTACCAGTGCACATTTTCCACCAAAATGTCCCCAGTTCTCTTCCTGCCTTCCCTCCCTCATACTCTCTCCCCTGCATTCCCTGTGGTAGGCATTTTTCATCTCTTTCTCCATTTATTTTATACACTGATTTTCAAGGTTTTACAGTAGGCATATCATGCATATCTTAATTTTTTAGTTTTATTCAATTCATAAGTATGCACAAGACAATCTAAAACACATAAGGTTTTTGTAGCATACATATTTTCTAATATTACAAGCATTAGCGGTATTATCATCAGAGGTCTGGGGCTGTTAATTTCTATACAGACACATGCTCCATTAATGATTCAACATAAGAAACATTTTCCAAAATTTTCCTCTAGAAAAATATACAAACTACTTAGCTCAAAGCCTTTCTCTTTGTAGTATTTTTATTTTGTAATACTTAAATGCTGTGAATAAAAAGGATTGAAGCATTTTTAGAATCTTCTTCAATTGTTCTTTTCATACTTTCCAAAGAGATGGTGGGTTTATCAATAAAGATAAATTAAAATTTGCTGCAGAGTCAGGGGAAATGATAACCATTGAATTGAGGAAACTTCTAGCTAATCAGTGTCACAAAGTAAAACCAAACCACCAACAAAAAATCTGTACATCACATTTCTTTCCCAGTTCTAAGTACATTTCCTTTTTTGTGGACTGGGTCACACCCAGCGGCTCTCAGGGGTTACTCCTGGCTCTGTGCTCAGGAATTATTCTTGGCAGACTCTCAGGGAACAACATGGGATGCTGAAAATCAAACACAGGTTGGACATGTGCAAGGCAAACGCCCTAATTGCTGTGCTGTCACTCCAGCCCCTCTCAGTACAAAATATGAGTTACAAAATACTGTAAAAGTGTGGAATAAAATCTAATAAATAGAATGTTGCAGTTCTTATCTTTTATCTGGGAAAATAGGACGAAAACAAACACACAAAGCATATTCCTAATGGACATATACTTCAGCTCACAAAATTCAGCCTCTCAAGATTAACCCAGTGTCGACCCGAGTGACAGGGTACTTGCCTCAAAAATGGACAACCCGATTCGATCTTGGGCACCACATATGGTTCCCCGAGTCCACCAGAAGTGATCCCTGAGCACAAAGCCAAGAGTAAGCACTGAGTACCATCATGTGTGGCCCAGAAACAAAAAACTAAAAAGGATTAACTCAGTGTGTTCCGCAACAGTACCATACTACTGTAGGAGCTATTTTCTGAAGCAATTTGGGATTTTAGGACTGCTCAGATAGCATTGCCACACTCTAAAACCAGAAACTATCTCACCAGATGGAAATTTAGTTTGTTAAAAATTTCTTCTTCTTTTAAAAACATTAAATGCTTTATTTTTCTCCCAGACAAGTTTTCCTTCCTAAACTCCAAGATTAAATTCATCAAAAAAAAATGTAGGCGCTTAAATGTAATTTATATACTAATCAAAAATCTAAGAGATTATTTTTATTATTAATCTTCTCATGTAGTAAATAAATGTAACCCAGCAGCCTTAAAACCAGAGGTGGGCATTTCACTGGTAAAGCTTCTCTGTAGCTTCCTGATGAAGATGATCAAGGAAGGCAAAACTTTTGCATGATCTATTAATAGAGAACAAGGATTAATGAAGGATTATGTCATAATGAGTCTGCCTGCAGAGTAGCTTCGGTTCTAGTCCTTTGCTGCCAAAATACAGTTCTCATTTCCAACAAACAAAGTCTATCTGAGAGAAAGCACAGAGCCCCTTTAGAACTGGAAAGTCCTGTGCATAATAATGACTGTCTAACTCTTCTTTTGCCAAAGAGCTTCAGCACTTTCAATGTCATAGGTCAATGCAGTGATTCAGAGGGGGCCTGATCCTTATCTAAGCTTTTGCAACAAAATTAGAATGTGCTGTAGTCTTATTAAAGAAATGTTTGTTCCTCCATCAATGAGCTGAAAAGAAAGCAGCTCAATGTACTTTTGCAAATTACAGCAATAAACTGCTTGAATTAACTGCTTTATTACAAATATTTAATTATTCTGAGGGTTAAATATCCAACATTTTGGAAAGGCGAAATTAGCGGTCCACTTGATAATCTACTTCATTTAAAATCTGTTACAACTGTGTATTTTTGTTTTTATCTTTAAGCAATTTCAGTTTTCAGTAGTCTTCATTGTAAATTCAGTTTTCATGTAGAATTAAGTGGAAGACATAAAGTCCTTATTTTTTAAAGTAACTGGCTAAAAAGATGAAATGTACAACCTGTGAAAAAGTGCAAAAGACGGAATTGTTTTCATTTTCTAGGTACACGAATAGTTACAAGAATGAACTAGGACCCAAAACACAAATAAATAAGACCTATTTAAAGAGTAAGATAAAATAACATTATTATTATTATCATCATTAAAATTATCGCCATTCAAATATTGTTTAAAATACACTTCTCTTTAAAATAAAAAGGATCATGAATTAAAATTTTACTTTGACAGAAAATTTGAAATGCATTTTGAGCAAAAAGCAAACTTCTCTTAAAGGAAGTTTTTTATTCCAACAAAATAAAATTTAATTCTTCAATCTAAATCTGGTTTTCATTGCCTACTTCAGAAGTTCGTACCAAGAGAGATGAAAATTATTTCTAAAAACCGATCATTTTGTCTGGATTATATTCTTAAAAAATAATAAAGTAGAGAGGATTTTGTCAAAGAAAAAGAAAAATGTCACAATGACAGAAAATGGATCAACCCAGGATGTTGCTTCAACAGGGGGACATATCAAAGCATCATTATAGTCTCTCTTCATTTACTGTTTGGATTCACTAATCTACATCACTAAATTGACCATTCAGTGCCAGAAAATCTGCCATGTAGGTCTCGACTTTCATAGCAGCTCTTAAATGTGTATTCGGAAACTACAAAGTGCTGAATATATTTTCAGTCTTTTTATACTATGATTTACAACTAATGACCTTAAGCAATGTCATGCATATAAAACAAATTATGAGACCACCCTGATTTAGCGCCGCATAAAGATATAGAATCAAACTTTATTATCATCCAAATAGAATATGGGAGAGGAACAATAAAAATAATTCCACAGAAAAAGAGAGAAACCATTTTATAGTTTTACTTTATAAAAATATGCTCCACTTGAATTTTGCTATTACCGGCTCAGGGTAAGTAAGCAGACAATTATCTAAGCTTAATGCCAAAAGTAATAATGCACTCACTGAACACATTCAAAACCCTTGTACCACATCAGCCAGTGCCTGCAGGGATAAAACATTTATCAGTTGCTCCTTAGAGCAATAGTGGGTTTGAAAATTTGGCTACCCAGGCTGACATTTAGTGAAATCATAGTTTTTGCTTGATTCAGAACCAACACAGGAAACGCTGATACTGGGATGACTCCACTGGCAGCGTGCCTCCTGATACCCACTGAACTGCGGGCTACTCTCTGTTCCACTACTTCCCATGAAAGAAGTCCTTTTACTTCCCTGCTATAGTTGGCACACTGCCCTTTTCACAGACCCAACGAACAGTCATCTTGGATGTAACAAATTAGTACATTCTCAGAATAATAATAAGTGCAGGCATGAAAACACTATTGTTTTTATTTGGAAATGAAGTAACTCATTTTAGTTGGGTGACTTTTTTTTTTTCAGAGTAACACCACAGACTTTATAAAAAAAATCTTTTCTGAAAACAATGGTCAATTTCAGGAGAATATGACACATGATTTGCAGCAAAATTATAAAAAGGCCAAAGAATACAAAGATTGGCATTTGTGACAGAATATTTTAAAATGTAATAGGGGTTTAAAGTAAATACAATGTAAAACAAGTAACATGAACATTTGAAAGAACAATTTGACAAGCTTGAGAATGAGTTCAATGTAGTTTATTTTGTGTAGGTTAAGATTTATTAATTGACTTTCCTGTTTGTATTTGCAAAAACATATAACTACGGTCTTTTTTTTTAACAAACCAAGAATAGTAGAAAAAAATTAAACATAAAGATTATTAAAACACCAGAAAATAATATAGACATGTTTCCTTATGCTAATACATATGTCAAAATTTGCTTTCAGTTTTCAAGAAAACCCATTTCAACACCATATGTGTTTTTGTGTATTCCCATTCTCAGGGATTTAGTGTGATCACGAAAAGAAAAAAGTTAATATTTACTTTTGAAAAGCCTTCTCTACTTTCCAAACATTGATGTTTGGAACCCTGAAAAATTCTACTACCAAAACTTTTGTTTGTCAGTCTTTATAAATGCTTCAGCTGGGAGTTAACTGATTAGCAACTCTACCTTAAAGCAGGCAGTTAAAACTGGCAAGAAGTATGAAGGGTAAGGTAAATAAATATATTTTTGATATTTTAGATATTGTACAATTAAACTCAGCTAAAATTATAATTATGATATCTATATCATAACAATCATAAATCTACTTTCCCTTTGCCCTTGTCCTGATCATTTTAAACAAATCATGATATTCCATGTAAAAATGTAACACAGATTTGCAAAACTTTCTGGTTCAAATGAGTTCAATAATATCTCATTATAAATGGAGACAGTCCTGGAAAGGCAGCCAACCATGACTAAAAAGATCACTCTTTTACACAAAAAATAGCCTTCTTATTTTACTCTTTGTTGAAAAGACATTTGGCCAGCCACAGGGGAAATACATAATCTACTTTTATATTCAAATAATTTATTTGAAAACTCTATGGCTACAATGATTCTAAAACAATTCTAGATTAAATATATATATTACATGGGTTTATGTGATCTCAATTATTGATTTGTTTTCATGTGTTAGCAATGATTTTTTGGAAAATTTTTAAAGAAAAAAATCAAAAATATATTTGTACAATTCAATGAAAAATTTCCATTATTAAAATTATACCCAAAATGAAATAAGTGATCATAAGGTGATATAGATCTATAAATAATGTTACACATCGAATCAAATTTGAGTCTTGGTGTTCTTTTCATATCATAATCAATAAAAGTGGCCTAATATACATTCCAACACACAATCTATATGGTAACAACATGTCAGAAATTATGGTATCATAGTTTGCCTTTATATACAGGCAAGCAGTAATATTAGATCATTTCAAGATATATATATATTAATATATATATGTGTGTGTGTATTTATTTAAAAACACACAACTTCCCTCCACATAGACCTGTTTTTTTCAATTTCATGGATTTTTGTTTCATGCTTGAATAATAAGGTTAATAATACCAACACTTAGCTATGGCAAATTTGTGATATAGCCTGCCCCAACCTCAATTCACCCTAAACTAAAGAAGACGCTAGAAGCAAATGATGTTTGTTCATTTACTTTAAGTAAGACACTGTTTCTTTCATTCAGTTGCTCAATATCCAAGATTATATAACAGCAGAGAATAGCATACACTGAGGAGGAAAAGCTTAAAGCAATTAGTTTCCTTCTGAGTACTTTAGCCCTCCTTATTTAGATCTTAAAAAACAGGCAATCATACAATGAATTTCAAGCAGCCATACAAAGCATTTAAAAAACTGTTTCTACAGTCTTAATTTCCTTTTATCCTTGTATACATAAAAGAGAGGAAGTAGCTCTCGCATTCATGTCCTAAAATTGATCACTCAGATAACCTAGAAAGTTTTCTACGCTTCCCACCTCAGTGGAAAATTTCCTTCTTATGTATTTTCCCACTGATTTCTCAAGGTACAAACGAGGTCTTTCCAGCTGTGATACAGGAAGACCAAAATGTAAAATGTCTACTTGTCTTGCACACTCCGGGTGCCTCCCTAGACTCTGCCACTCTCCCAGCAGAGCAGAATGAATATCTGTGCTAACCACACATTTCAGGACAAAGGAACTAATTCATGGGGGAGGGGAGACCACACACCATTTATAAGGTTTGTTCAGTTTACAAGAAAACTATTGTCAATTCTTTGTTGATTCATTATGAATGACCCTGCGTGACAAATAACAAGCGGCCACCTCCTTGCTGAGTCTCACCAGAATGCTTCCTGCATTCGAGAGCAGCTCAGGATCTGCTGGGCTAATTGTTATTTAAGGAAACTGAAGCTGTAGGTCCACGAGAGAGCTCTGATCACAGAGATAGCCATCGGGTTGAAGATTTGATTAGACTGTGGCTCTGGTACCCAAAAGATCACGCACAATAGCACAGTACTGGCTATTGCCATACAACACACTGATGTGAAGGACCAAATTCCACTAGAGGGAGTGAAAAGAGCCCGAAAAGGATCATAGAGATGCTGACTCTATGCAGGGTCCCACCACTAGGACATTTTAGTCACTACGAAATCGTCTTGTCTCCCCAACTACAAAATGGGACTAACATATTTTTTTAAAGGAAAATCACCTTAAAATCTTTTGTTGGAAAATGCTATCCAGTGCACAAGTATTATCTTCACCATCCATTGAACCTTTGTACTTTTTTTTTTCTCTGTCCCGAGGGAAATAATAAATTGACATATTTTCTATCATCAGAGATCCTTTTAAGACCACAATGTGATTGCACTCCAGTACATCTCACACTTAGACCCATTAAAAACACACAAAGGGGTGAAAGCAGGGAAAGAAATAGGTAGGCATAAAGGGCAGCTCAGATACACTGTTGGACAACATGGGCGCTCGCTCCTAACCTGCCCCACCCTCGAAGATGGGGAGTGCAACCACCGCACAAAGAACGGGCAAATGGGCCCTGCGCATGTTCCAGTTGAAACGGGCTGCTCTGTGGGTAAGAGCACACAGATTGCTCTCCCGAGTAGCCATTTGATTGCAGATCAGCCATGTATCCCCCTACTGCTTCAACAACCCTGAACGGTACAACATATCTTTTTTAAGTGGTTGGTTTAGTTGAAAACACGGGAAGGAAATTTGTTCCTCTCTGTGGCCTCTACACAGTAGCACGGCCCGCTCTTCTTTATCACCCCTTCCTTGACGAAATAAAGAAATCTTAAAAATGAACTTCACACCTCCATCAAGAAAAAGCTCCCTGGGGGCCAGAGGGAGAAAGAATCCGTCCACTTTTACCTTCACTTCTTGATTTCTAGCAAGCTATGGGATTTCGCTCCACATCAAGTGGTTGTGAGAAGAGATTGTGAGAGGAGAATAAAGAGAGTTTCATAAGGTGGTGGGCAAGCCGACTTTCGTTTAAGTTTCCCATGGAAGGCTATTTGGTAAACGTTTGTGATAGGCATTTTGTCCATTTCTATCCAAGTCTTAGTCTTCAGAATCTAATCTAATAGCCCATGTGTGTGAGCCTTTGTATAAGAAGGTAGCTTACTGAATTGTCCAAAGACAGTTCTCTGACTTGACAGAGAATTCATTTATATATATATATATAAATATATATATGCTATAAAAATTTATATATACACTCAGCATTCTTTTCTTTTCTTTTTTATTTTTATTTTTTTTTTTGGCCTAACCACCACAGCCCCTAAAATAAACCCCTATTATTTTGCTCCCTGTGTGTCAGTATGCTTTACTTGACTCTCACTTAGCCATTCTTATCTTGGAAATTCTATCAATCAAATTACTGTTCCTTGACAAACAGATATCTGTGATTGATTAAATGATGTCTTACCATTTCTTGAAATTTTATAATGGGTTGGATAGTTTGTTTTGCTTCAAGGATTATTTAAGTTCAGCCGCCTTTTAAAATTTACTGCTGAGTACCTGTTGTGTGTTCTGTTGTCAATACCGTGGATCCAGATAAAGTTGAACACTAGATTCTCTTGATTCTTTTTTTAAATTAATATCTTTACTTAAACACCTTGATTACAAATATGGTTGTAGTTGAGTTTCAGTCATGTAAAGAACACCCCCCTACACCAGTGCAACATTCCCATCACCAAAGTCCCAAATCTCCCTCCTCCCCACACCAAATCCCAGCCTGTACTCTAGGCAGGCTTTCAACTTCCCTCATTCAACTTCCTTATTCACTTTGTTAAGATAATTCTCAATGTAATTATTTCTCTAACTGCACTCATTACTTGTGGTGAGCTTCATGTCGTGAGCTGGACCTTCCAGCCCTCCTCTCATTTGTCTCTGAGAATTATTGAAAAAAATTTCTTATTTTTCTTAAAACCCACAGATGAGTGAGACTATTCTGCATTTATCTCTCTCCCTATGACTTATTTCACTCAACATAATAGATTCCATGTACATCATGTATAGGAAAATTTTATGACTTCATCTCTCCTGACAGCTGCATAATATTCTATTGTGTATATGTACCACTGTTTCTTTACCCATTCATCTGTTGAAGGGCATCTTGGTTGTTTCCAGAGTCTGGCTATTGTAAATAGCACTGCAGTGAATATAGGTGTGAGGAAGGGATTTTTGTGTTCCTAGGGTATATTTCTAGGAGTGGTATAGCTGGATCATATGGGAGCTCAATTTCCAGTTTTTGGAGGAATCTCCATATTGCTTTCCCTAAAGGTTGGTGGTTGGTCCCACCAGCAGTTTATGAGTTCCTTTCTCTCCACATGCCCACCAGCACTACTTGTTCTCATTCTTTGTGATGTGCACCAATCTCTGTGGTGTGAGATGGTACCTCATAGTTGTTTTGATTTACATCTCCCAGATGATTAGTGATGTGGAGCATTTTTTTCATGTGTCTTCTTTGACAAAATGTCTGTTCATTTCTTATCCCCATTTTTTGATGGGATTAGATTTTTTTGTAAAGTTCTGTCAGTGCCTTATATATTTTGGATATTAGCCCCTTATCTGATGGGTATTGGGTGAATAGTTTCTCCCATTCAGTGGGTGGCTCTTGTATTCTGGGTACTATTTCCTTTGAGGTACAGAAGCTTCTCAGCTTAATATAATCCCATCTGTTTATCTCTGTTTTCACTTGTTTGGAGAGTGCAGTTTGCTCCTTGAAGATGCCTTTAGTCTCAATGTCATGGAATGTTTTACCTACGTGTTGCTTTATATACCATATTTGCTGGCGTATAAGACAACCCTTCAACCCATGAAAAACTTCCTAAAAGTCGGGAATCATGTTATATGCTGGTATATGGCATGCTGAAACTTGTTCCAGCTTCAGGGATGAGTGATCCATACCCCTCTTACTTTTAGGAAGTAACTTACTTTTAAGACTTTTAGGAAATTTTTCATGTATTGAAGGGTCGTCTTATATGCTGGCAAATATGGTACCTTATGGTTTCAGGTCTGATATCAAGATCTTTAATCCATTTGGTTTACCTTCGTACATGATGTTAGCTAGGGGTCTGAGTTCACTCTTTTGCAAGTGGCTAACCAGTTGTGCAAACAACACTTGTTGAAGAGGTTTTCCTTGATCCATTTAGGATTTATTGCTTTTTTATCAAAAATTAGGTGATTGTATGTCTGGGGAACATTCTCTGAGTACTCAAACCTATTCCACTGATCTGAGGGTCTGTCTTTATTTTAATACCATGCTGTTTTGATAACTATTGCTTCATAATACAGTTTAAAGTTGAGGAAAGTAATGCCTCCCATATTCCTTTCCCCAAGAATTGCTTTAGCTATTTGAGGGTGTTTATTGTTCCAAATGAATTTCAGAAATGTTTGATCCATTTCTTTGAAGAATGTCATGGGTATCTTTAGAGGGATCACATTAAATCTGTACAATGCTTTGGGGAGTATTGCCATTTTAATGATGTTAATCCTGCCAATCCATGAGCAGGGTATGTGTTTCCATTTCCTGGTGTCCTCTCTTATTTCTTGGAGCAGTCTTTTATAGTTTTCTTTGAATAGGTCCTTCACATCTTTGGTCAAGTTGACTCCAAGATATTTGAGTTTGTGTGACACTAATGTGAATGGGGTTGTCTTCTTAATGTCCATTTCTTCCCTATTATTATTGGTGTGTAAAAAGGCCATTAATTTCTGTTTGTTAATTTTGTATACTGCCACTTTGCTATATTAATGTATTGTTTCCAGAAGCTTTTCGGAAGAGTCTTTAGGGTTTTCTAAGTGTAGTATCATGTCATCTGCAAACAGTGAGAACTTGACTTCTTCCTTTCCTATCTGGATCCCCTTGATATCTTTTTCTTGCCTAATCGCTATAGCAAGAACTCCCAGTACTATGTTGAATAGGAGTGGAGAGGGAAGACAGCCTTGTCTTGTACCAGAATTTAGAGGGAAGGCTTTTAGTTTTCCTCCATTGAGGATAATATTTGCCATTGGCTTGTGGTAGATGGCCTTAACTATATTGAGAAAGGTTCCTTTTATTCCCTTCTTGCTAAGAGTTTTTATCAAGTATTGGTGTTGGACTTTATCAAATGCTTTCACTGAGCCTATTGATATGATCATGTCATTTTTATTTTTCTTGTTGTTGATGTTGTGTACTATGTTGATAGATTTATGAATGTTAAACCAACCTTGCATTCCTGGGATGAAACGTACCTGATCATAGTGAATGATCTTCTTTTTTTTTTTCAGGGAAGGGGCACACCTGGTGGTGCTCAGGGGTTACTCCTGGCTATCTCCTCAGAAATAGCTCCCAGCAGGCATGGGGGACTATATGTGGGACTCTGGGATTTGAACCAACCACCTTAGGTCCTGGGTCGGTGGCTTGCAAGGCAAACGCCACTGTGCTATCTCTCTGGCTCCAGTGAATGATCTTCTTGATGAAGCATTGGATCCTATTTGCCAGAATTTTGTTGAGGATCTTTGCATCTGTGTTCATCAGGGATATTGGTCTGTAATTTTCTTTTTTGGCAGCATCTCTGTCTGATACACTCAGCTTTAGAGAAAAGATAAAACCTTGGGGCCAAAGAGATAGTATGGGTAGGGTGCTTGCATTGTACAGTTACTTTAGGTTCATTCTCCACATTAAAGTTATTTTTTATTTTTTTAAAAGATTTTTGGACTACACCCAGTGATGCTAAGGGGTTACCCTCACAATGCACACAAAAATTGCTCCTGGTTGGGGATTATATGGGACGCCAGGGGATAGAATCGCAGTTCATCCTAGGTTAGCACGTGCAAGGCAGATGCCCTACCACTTGCGCCACTGCTCCAGCCCCTCACATCAAAGTTTTCTGGTTCTCACCTGGGGTGATCTCTGAGCCAGGAGTAAGCCCTGAGAATTGCTGGTTGTAACCCAAAAGCAACAACAACAAAGACTAAATCTTACCTTTTTTTCTACAACAAAAGTGGATTTGGGGAATAAAGCTAAGCAAAATAATCTCAATGGAGAACAAATTCCAGATGACCTCATTTATTTGTAGTATATAGAGAAACAGTATAAGGAAATGAACAACGGCCAGTTATAAATAGGTTATTATCAGCAAGTGGAAGGGGACTGAAAGCTTCCAGTGAACTGTGGTGGAGGGACATTGGCACTCCAGTGGTAGGAATAATTCGGGTAACATTGTACCAGTGTAGAGCATTTGTAAATTTAAATTCTTGTAAGCCAACATTACATTAATGAAAATAAATGAATAAGCCAGCAATGTTACTAATAGTACTGTAAAGAATTAAAAATATTTTGTATATTTATTGGGACTATAGTACAAGAATAAAAAAATAAGATTACAAAGTGAAAATGAATGAGGCACTTACTTAAAACGATATCCACGATCCTTTTTAAATATTAAGTAGGGAAAATTTTAAAAGGAAAACATGTTAAAATTAAAAGGAAGAAAAAATGGTACAGAAGATTATAAACTCTAAGAGACTACTTGTGTTAAATAGGAAAAACTAAACTTATACTTGCAACTTTCTAGTGATATTAATCCCCTGACTGACATCTTTGTGCCCTATTTGGACTGGAGGCAGATTCTCCTCACTTTTGGGTAGATCCCAGCAGCCTCTAAGCCCAACTTTCAGCACCACCTCTCCTCACAACTTTACTCACCGAACCTTACACTTTCTTTTTTTTTAAGTATAAATTTTATATTTATTTATTTAAATTTTAATTTTATTTAGATCATTGTGATTTACAAAGTCCTTCATAGTTGAGTTTCAGACATAAAATGAATCAGGGCCAGCTCCACCACCAGTGTCGACCTCCCACCACAAAATTTTATATTTAAGTATGAAAGTTATCTATGCGTTTTATTTAAGTTGAAATCCAACAGTGTATTTCTTGTTTATTAGAGGAACTTGCATTATAACTTTAGTTAAGTTTTACATGCAACACCACAAATCCACTATGTGAAATTCACCACTAGGGGTCTACTACCTTTCTTCACCATACACTTGACCCCCTTTACCCAATTTTCACACCCTCCACTTCCACTTCCCTTCTAGGAACCACTAATTGGGTCTGATAGTCTAAAAATTTCTTTTCTTTCATTTATTTATATATTTTTTTGGTTTTTGGATCACACCTGGCAGCGTTCAGGGGTTATTCCTGGCTCTATGCTCCACCTTACACTTCTTAAGGTTCTATTTCCTGTTACGGAGTGAAAATGAGAAGAAAAGTGAAAGAACCTAATTCATCAGAATCTCTCATGGGGGCTAACTAAAATGATTCACCTTTGTTGTATATGAAAATATTTCCATACGATTATCCTTTGCCTGTTGTCCCACCTTGACCTTCCAGGTGGAGGCGCTGTGGAGAGGCAAATAAATAGCTTGGGTGCCAGGCTTTCGGGGACGGTTTCCAGAATTGATTGGCTGGCTCTAGGCGGTTTGGAGCTAGCAGCAGGCTGACAAAGGACTCTCCTCACCCAACCTTTTAACCCTTAACCCTCCTGTCTGTGTGGATTATTTGCTGCGGATAAATATTACCAAGATCTCCCTCCAAAAGGGGACAAGGGGATGGAAATCAATTTCTCATTCTGGGAGCTCTTTGCAGATACTCAAACAATCAACAAAGGTGAAAACAAGACCCAACAAATGGGGCAACAACCTTCAGCACAACAGCATCACTGAAATTTAATGGGTAAAATATATAAAAAAAATACTAAGTTTAATGAGGAAAAACCATAACATTAATGGCCCAACCAAGAGCAACCAGTTCTGTAATTCCTCAGAGATTGACTTTAATGAAACCATGATGAGGAGGTTTAATGAGCTCAAAGAATCAATGACACAGGTAGTCAGTAAAGCACAAGAAATTGTGAGGAAGAAGAAATGATAAACTTAAGTAGAAATGAAAAGTATGGTAAGTTATATATATATATATATATATATATATAAAAATTTCAATAGAACCTTTGAGCAGAAAAGTAACAGTAGCTTATAATAAGATAAAATAGCTCCAAGATGAGATGCAGGAAACCTCTAGAAAATAGCAGGAGATTGGAAAAAGTCTGAAAAAGTAAAAAATAGCACACCAGAGAATTATGGTATGAGCTCAAGAGGAACAATATAAGCATTATTGAAGGATCTGGAGTGATAGCACAGCAGTAGGGTGTTTGCCTTGCACGACTTGGTACAGACCCAGGTTCTATCCTTGGCATTCCATATGGTCACCTGAACCTGCCAGGGGCGATTTCTGAGTGCAGAGCCAGGAGTAAATACTGAGCACAGCCAGATGTGCCCCCCCCCAAAAAATAAATAAGAATTATTGGAGTCCTTCCTTGACTATTATGAAGACAAATCAATGATGAACCAACAGAGAAAGACATCATTGATAAGAATTTCTCAGAGTTAAGGAACATAGGCAACAAATGAAATAAGTCCAAAAGTCCCAGAGAAAATATACTCAAATAAGAAAATTCCAAGACAAATTATGCTCAAAATGAGAAAAAATAAAGACAGCAGTAGAATATTGAAAGCATTAACATAAAGAATTGTAACAAAAGAAAGTTCATTAGATTAACAGCAGATATCTCAAAAGAGACTATGAGCAATGAGCCAGAAGTGAGTGAAGTGATATGTTACAAAAATTCAGTGAAATGAAAACCTCCAAAAGAATACATTATCCATCTAGATTATTAATCAGATTTGGAGAAACAATACACAACTTCATGGATATACAACAATTTAGGAAATCCATTGCTTTGAAATAGTTTTTCAAGCAGTATTCCTTTAGAAGACAAGACAAGGGGCTGGCATAATAGCAAAGTGGGTAGTTCCTTGCATTCAGCCAACCCTGGTTCAATTCCTGGCATTCCAAATGGTCTCCCAATCTTGCTAGGAGTAATGTCTGAGAAGAGAGCCAGGAGTAACTCCTCAGCACCACTTGGTTCAGCCCTCAAACCAAAAACAAACAAAGAAACAAAAAAAAAACAGGACAAGTATGACTGAATCTCAATCATAAACAATTTTGTATCTGTGGAAAAAAAATAAAATCATTGCTATTATGAACAACCTTATAACCAACATATTTAAATAAAGTAATTATAAACAAAGAACAGGACAAACTTCCTAGGATTTAGCACTGAGTATGGCATTCACTCCTGGCACTTATTTATTTATCTCTTAATTTTATTTATTTATTTATCTCTTTATTTTTAATTTACTATGGAATTTTATACATCTTCATTAATACATTAACATTTTATATATATTGAATGCCCTGTCTAATAATGTTATTCTTTTTACATCCATAGAGATTTTATTATAATATTTTAAACATTAATGCAGATACTTAAACAGTCTTCACAACAGTTTTTAATATAAAGCCAGTATTCCCTTTCTTTGTTTTGTCTTACTTTGGGGTCATACTGGGCAGTATTCAGGGCTTACTCCTGGTTCTGCACTCAGGGATTACTCCTGCTGGTGCTTAACCTATTGTGGTACTGAATATCAAAAAAATCTTCAGTTATGGGCCAGTTATGTGCAAGGTAAGTATATTGTCTACTGTGCTCTCTGGTCCCTGATATTCCTTTTATTTTTTAGGATAAAACAGATTTTTATAGGCTTATTCAGACTTCCCTTTAAATTTTTCTCAATTAGTTTTTACTCTTATAGTATTTATCTATTTCATGTAAATTTTAAAAGCTATTAGCACAGAATTATAAACAGTATTTGTAGTGGAAGCCTCATGCTCTGATCCCAGGGGATTGGAGGGACTTGGGTCTGAAAGCAATTATTGACATAGAAAATAATCCACACATGGTTAAGGGGATAAAACAGGTTCAGGCACTTCCACACACACACAAGTCTTCCACTCTTAAGAAGCAGATTTCCAGTGGTGGAAAACCAAACACCAAGCTTTTTTTTTTTTTCCTGAGACCCAGCGTCTTTATTGGAGAGCGCAAGACCACACCCTAGGGTGGAGAAAAGGTAGGGTAAGAGGCCAATAAAGGATGTTTCCATCTAAAGGTGCTTCCAGGCCCTGAGAGATAGCACAGTGGCGTTTGCCTTGCAAGCAGCCAATCCAGGACCAAAGGTGGTTGGTTCAAATCCCGGTGTCCCATATGGTCCCTCATGCCTGCCAGGAGCTATTTCTGAGCAGACAGCCAGGAGTAACCCCTGAGCACTGCCGGGTGTGGCCCCCCCAAAAACCAAAATAAATAAATAAATATGTAAATAAATAAATAAATAAATAAATAAATAAATAAATAAATAAAGGTGCTTCCAAACAATGAGTAACACTTATATCCTGAATAGAATGGAAATGATTAACCCAATAATACTAATTTTTTAATTTATATATCTTAAAGTAAAGATAGGATTTTTGAAAAATCTATGTTTTCTTACCTTACCAATAATTTACAATTTTGTAAAATTTCAGTAGAAATTTCCATCTATGTGTGTGCAGGTGTTACATCTTCACAATAAAAAGGAGCTCCCTCTCTGGTTTTGGGTAAAAGGAAACATAGTAAGAGAACAACAAATGGTCTAAATTATGGGAACTGAAGATTTTGTCTATAGATCTGAACTTATATGAATGGGTTGTGGTAAGTGGTCCTTGGAACATTGGTAGAGGGAAGTGGGCTCTCTGGTGTAGTATTGGGATGATTGTATGCATAAAGATTATATGCATAAAAGTATTATGAATCCTGTTACCTCAATAAAAATGGTTTAAAAGACAAAAGGTCGAAAGGAAGCCTGATATAATTCATAGGGACTATGAAAGTAGGTCTCTTGTTTTGATCACTTCTTTTTATTTTCTTTTTTTAATAAAATATTTAAGTACCATGATTACAAGCATGATTGTAGTTGGGTTTCAGTCATAAACAGAACACCCCCCTTCACCAGTGTAACATTCCCACCACCAATGCCCACCGCCCACTTCCCAACCCCTGCCTGTAATCCAGACAGGCATTCTAGTTCTCTCACTCATCTAGATTGTCATGATAGTTGTTAGTGTAGTTATTTCCCTAACTGCACTCACCATTCTTTGTGGTGAGCTTCATATTGTAAGCCCGTCCTTCTGGCCCTCATCTCTATTGTCGCTGGGCATTACAATAATGTCCTTAATTTTTCTTAAAACCCATAGATGAGTGAGACTATTCTGTGTCTACATCTCTCTCTGACTTATTTCACTCAGCATATAGATTCCATGTACATTTACATATAGGAATTCACGTATAGAATTTCATAACTTCATCTCTCCTGACGGCTGCATAATATTCCATTGTGTACATGTACCACCGTTTCTTTATTCATCTTGGTTGTTTCCAGAGTCTGGTTATTCTATGTGATTAGGGACAGCAAACACTTATTTTAGGTAAAAAAAAACTTCTGGAAAAATATTGTATAGAAAGAGTGAGCAAGATCAAAGGAGTCAAAAATAGATTTGAAAAACTGGATTCAAGTCTGGACTTGAATCTGAATTTAAAAATATTAGCAAAACTGATAGAAAATTTGATGAAAGTTTTAGATGAAAGTTTAAGAAAGACAAACACCATATAATTTTACTCATGTGCAATATTAAAAAACAAAGATAATTATCAAACAAAACAAACTCTTAGATATACAGAACAGATGGGTGGTCACCACAGGAAAAGGGCTAACTGAAAGACGAAAAGGTGCTTTGTAAGGTGCTTAATGAAAATCAGACCTTTGGGGTTGATCAGATGGAATATATACAGATGCTAAATTACAGTGCTGTGCATCAAATATTTAAAATATTTTAAACAAATGTTACAGCCTGGAGAGACAGTATAGAAGTAAGTTTCTTGCCTTGCATACAGTAACACATTTTATTAGAAATACATTTTTAAAAGTATGTTCTTTTGACAATCAAGATTAATTTAAAAAATCATACTGGTAAACTTAAGCCATCCAACATGAAGAAAATGAAATGTTTAAAAACTAATGAAAACTATCATTAAATATCAAAAGAATAGGATCAAGAATAATTTTTTTACTATTTTATCCACTGGTATAATTATGCATGCAGATATTATTATTTAATAAGTTAATTATGAAACAAAAATACTGACTTAGACTATAATCAATTATACTTGGTGACTCTGGATACATGATTTTGGGTGAGGAACAATTCAAGTGTAGTTCTTGATATTGTTTAGATATTGTTTAGAGAAGTTAAAGAGGCCAATGAGCTAAGCAATGAGCTTCACTATTAAACCTTTTTCAGAGTTTATTCTGTGAGATAGACTGAGAATTCCCTAAGAATTGAGTATTAGCAACTATAGTATACCAATTCTATTGTAAAGAACATGCAGCTCTTCAGACTTACATTAAGGGATCACCCAACAATTGTCCTTAGGACCCAGTCAGTCATGTTTTCTAAAGAAATGTATAACTGATTCAAAGCAATTTGACTTTCATTAGTATTGTTCCTATTGACTTGCTCATGAATGCACATGTATAGGTCAAAATTTCCTGTATACTCTGTCTCTGGTTACACAACAGAGGTGGTATGTTTAGCAAGGTCAGATCTTGTATTTGGTATCCTAAAGATCTCTTTTCTTGCTGATTCCCCAGGTTT
Organism: Suncus etruscus; assembly: GCF_024139225.1. Classification (NCBI taxonomy): domain Eukaryota; kingdom Metazoa; phylum Chordata; class Mammalia; order Eulipotyphla; family Soricidae; genus Suncus; species Suncus etruscus. The sequence continues at coordinate 91,205,601 of NC_064853.1, read as the reverse complement.
TCTGTACCTCTCCTGGCTTTGTTTGCAACTCGTATGGATTCAACGAGGCCTCTGTACCTCTGGCTCTCTCATCTCACTCATTTCCTGAGAGGGGTTCTGTCCTCTGTTCATCTTTGTTTGCCCTTTCCAAAAACTTCTGTGCTGAGGTTTAATTCTGTGTAAGTTAATAGCAAATATTACTGGAATCATATCCTACTTTTCCTAAAGCCCTAGAATTTTCAAACAATGGACTATTATGTGAATTTGAAAATGTTAGATTATATAATTTTCACTTCTATTACAAAGTCTCTGACAAGGAAGTATGTAGTTTCCATATTTCTCTGGTAAGTTAAGCTATAACTAGGATTTTGAGAACTAAAGAGTTTTCAGAGTCCCCAGGTCTTAATGGATTCCCAGGAAAAAGAAATGTTCAATTAGGTAGGAAAACTTGCTTTCTATACTAACTTCTTATAGATTCTCTAACAAAATTGGCTTTTAACAGTTTGGAAGAATCTTATAATTAAAATAGTGCTTAATTTTATTTTAAAACCAAACTTTCCTACATTTGCTTTATCATCCTGACTTTTTATAGAGTTCCTTTATTAGTTTATAGAACTAATAATTCATCAAGCATAGTGTGAACCTGGTCTAGTGAACAATTACTTCAAAAATCAACATCTTTTCTATTAACATTATTGTTAACATTATTATTTAATGAGTATACTTTGCAAAGAGCTTTATAAGAATGACCTCGTTTTTTCTCTATTAACCATCAAGAGGTAGAAACTTTATTTGACAAGATGAAAGAAATAGAGCCACAAGTAATTTAAAAACAAAAAAATATCAAACTATCATTTGATTTAACCATTTAAATTATGATTCAAATGGTAGCGATGATTTGAATGGTAGCTGTGATTTAATAATTTCCAGAGATTAACATTCTCCTTTTCTCTGGAATTTATTAAAGTCTTCTTTTAAAATTTTTGAATCTATATTTGTCTTTCCCTCCCTCCCTCCTTCCCTCCCTCCTTCCTTCCCTCCCTCCCTCCTTCCCTCCTTCCTTCCCTCCCTCCTTCCTTCCCTCCCTCCCTCCTTCCCTCCTTCCTTCCCTCCCTCCCTCCCTCCCTCCCACCCTTCCTTCCTTCCTTCCTTCCTTCCTTCCTTCCTTCCTTCCTTCCTTCCTTCCTTCCTTCCTTCCTTCCTTCCTTCCATTAATGTAAATGTTCAACAATTGGAGGATTTTGAAGTAAATCCTGGATATGGCTATAATGAGACATCATTTAGTTATTAAAATGATTTAGAAAAATGTTCAGTGACACAAATATGTTTCTTAGACTTAGGGTTTCACAGCAATTTTATAGTTCAGCATGCCTTGAAAACTTATTCTCTAGTAATAAAAATGAAATTTGTTGTTTCTAATGATTTTCTACGTAAATTGAACCAAAAAGTATGTTCTAATAAATAGAGAAGTTAAGTAACCATTGCCAGACATTTCAGTTGTTCTCAGTTTCCAGTTTAATATTATCCCAGTCTCCTTCCTTCCTTCCTTCCTTCCTTCCTTCCTTCCTTCCTTCCTTCCTTCCTTCCTTCCTTCCTTCCTTCCTTCCTTCCTTCCTTCCTTCCTTCCTTCCTTCCTTCCTTCCTCCCTCCCTCCCTCCCTCCCTCCCTCCCTCCCTCCCTCCCTTCCTTCCTTCCTTCCTTCCTTCCCTGAGCTGCAACCTGGAGAATGCAGCTTTCTCTTTGGCTTCTACCCAATGACCTCAATAAGCTGCTGCACATTGGGGAGCTGAGGCCCTTGCACAAAGCACATTTGGTAGAAGAAAGGTGATAGGCTTTGTTTTTTGGGACACTACCCTTAGTCTTCAGCTTTCTCCTCTCCACTGCCTGCTTCTGTCCCTCCTGTAAGGCCTCTGCCATGTTCAGAACAGGAGCCATGTGCACTGATGTTCTGGTGACAGGCACTGCATACTCAGTCCAGTGCAAGGAGGCCATCGTGGTGTTTATTCAACAGAGGTTCAAGGTCAAGGGTCACCATCCTTGGACTCTTCTTGGGTCCCTGGGTCCTAGGCCCCTATTTGGATGCCATTTGTAAAATAAAACCCCTGAGTTGTGAAATCACCCCAGGCACTGTGTTTCTAAAGCCCACACAGATGGGTCTGAATAAGCAGAGTGGCAGTGAAAGATTAATAAAACAAACTAGTCAAGAAAGAGCCATGAAGTCATTCTGCTTTTCATGGTCTCTTCACCTGAGCCAAAATCCAGGACTCCTCTTTCTTTATTAAACCAATTTCCAATACCAGGAGGGGGAAGGTCAAGTAATCCAGGTAGGCTTTTACATATCAAAAGAGAGATTCATGGAAGTAGGAAGAAAGGGGAATGCCTTTGTTTTGAGTAAATAGCTGGGAATTATTTTACAATGTCCCTCCTCTAGTCTGACCAGGTTCCCTCACAAGCCACTGCTCCCCCCCACCCCTTACCTTCCAATCCTCCCAGCCTGCCTCTTTGTCAGAAACATTTTAACGTTTGGTTGCTGTGGTTTGTATATCCTGTTTTCAGATATTTTAGAATCAAACTGATTCTGCAGTTTGTATATATAGCTACACCACTACTCCACACCAGTGATGTGCCTGAGATCCTTGACTCTTCTTATTTCCCCTCTTGACTTCTTTCCTTCTCTATCCTTATCCCTATACTCTAAGGTCAAGGGTGACTAGGCATTTCCTGCTGCACTACATTCTATTTCCATGCAAAGATATTTTAGTGATCAATGATGGGAAAATAGCAGGAAAAAAACTCTGGGTAGAAAAATGAGAACCAGGGGATAGAGAGAAAGTCTAGCAGGTAGGACTCTTGTCTTGCACACATCTAAACAGGTTTCCATCTCTGGCATCCCATATAGTCCCTTGCCCAGAGTGATTACTGAGTGCAGAGCCAGGAGTGATTCCTGAATCTGAACCAGGAGTAATGCTTGAGCATCACCAGTGACTCCTCCACTTCCTCCCCCTAAAAAAAGAAAGAGAACCACCTGTATCCTGTTCCTCCTACATGTTAGCTCTATGCTAACACCCTAGAGCTGTTTTTAGTTCCACACACAGATTACTGAGAACAGATAAAAAAAAAAAAAAAAGCAGCAGATTTCTTTGAACTGGGAAGATTTATTGTCTGCAAATAGATCATGATTTCATCCAAGATACTGTCTTAAAAAAAAAGTTGAAATTTCATGATTAGAGATTATATGATTAGAAGATCCCTACAGGATCTTAGGACCCTTCCAACCCAAGCTTTCCAGCAACACAATTGTGTGGGTCAATTCTCCCATTATGCTGCCTTTGGGCCTTTCTTGCTAGCTTGCTGTGTGCCTCAAAATTGAAGGTTAGACTTAAGGTGCTAATTGAGCAAAGTTCCTAAGACTTTAAGGGATGATATTTTAATAATTCTTCATTTCTTTTATTTTTGGTCAGTATTGACTCAGCTAGCCAATAGGCAGCTACAAGATAATATAAATGGCCTGCAACCAGTGCCACAATGATTATCTAAACAGTTGCTGTGCTGAAGGAGAGGTAAGAAATGATCTAATTCCCCTTCCAACTCTATTCTCAAGCCCAATTTCATGAACACAAACTGTGATGTTATGGTATCGTATTGCGTTGTGAATTTGCCAAGTAGTGAGGAAATGTTATGTATTCCTAAATTTCCATGAAACTTCGGACTCAGGAAGAGAGAAAAAGACTGGGATAATATTAAACTGGAAACTGAGAACAAATAAAATGTCTGGCAATGGTTACTTAACTTCTCTGTTTATTAGAAAATCCTTTTTGCTTCAATTTACGTAGAAAATCATTAGAAACAACACATTTCATTTTTATTACTAGAGAATAAGTTTTCAAGGCATGCTGAACTATAAAATTGCTGTGAAACCCTAAGTCTGTCTAAGAAACATATTTGTGTCACTGAACATTTTTCTAAATCATTTTAATAACTAAATGATGTCTCATTATAGCCATATCCAGGATTTACTTCAAAATCCTCTAATTGTTGAACATTTACATTAACAAAATTTTAGTATAATAATGTAATAATTGAAAAACTTCCTATGTAACTTTTTTTTTTTTTTGGTTTTTGGGCCACACCCGGCGGTACTCAGGGGTTGCTCCTGGCTGTCTGCTCAGAAATAGCTCCTGGCAGGCATGGGGGACCATATGGGACACCGGGATTCGAACCAACCACCTTTGGTCCTGGATCGGCTGCTTGCAAGGCAAACGCCACTGTGCTATCTCTCCGGGCCCCCTATGTAACTTCTAATGAGCATTTTTGTTCATGAATTTTGTATCCTGGAAGCAGAATTATTCACTTATAGAATGTGAACTTTCTAATATAGCTGATCATCTTGCTATAGAATGACTCTATAAAAAGGAAAACAAGTATAAAGTAAAATAGAAGAAACGTAGAACCCAGATTTTCTAACATCTAAGGTGATGAGATTCCATAAACTAGATTAGGCTAACTTTTTAGCTTTATGTCTTTAAATTTTCTCTTTTGAGAATGGTTCAGGGATGTGAACTCTGGTGGAAGGTGTGGTATCGAATGTTGTTGTATGCATGATGCCTTATCATCTGTGGTACTGCAAATCATGGTGTTTCAAATAAAATTAAAAAATAAGGAGATAGGGCCGGGAGAGATAGCACAGCAGCGTTTGCCTTGCAAGCAGCCGATCCAGGACCAAAGGTGGTTGGTTCGAATCCCGGTGTCCCATATGGTCCCCCGTGCCTGCCAGGAGCTATTTCTGAGCAGACAGCCAGGAGTAACCCCTGAGCACCGCCGGGTGTGACCCAAAAGCCAAAAAAAAAAAAAAATAATGATAATAAGGAGATAAAAATCAAGGTGTAAGTGCAGGTATGTAGCTAACAATACTACATGTATGAATAGTGACTGTGATTATGGATCATAGTATCAGTTAGAGAATTACAGAATATTAGAATGAATCACAGTAGGGGGGAAAAAGTCTCTTGCCTGCTTCTTTCTTTCCTTTTAGCCTCCTTCAAACATTTTCCCCCAAACACTTAGACCCAGGTACAGGAGCTTTTGCTGTTAGTGAATAATTCATTAACTTTTTTTTTTTCGGCCACACCTGTTTGATGCTCAGGGGTTACTCCTGGCTAAGCGCTCAGAAATTGCGCCTGGCTTGGGGGCACCATATGGGATGCTGGGCTATCAAACCGTGGTCCTTCCTTGGCTAGCGTTTGCAAGGCAGACACCTTACCTCTAGCGCCACCTCACCGACCCCTAATTCATTAACTTTTACAGAGTTGATCATTTGTTCCTTCAGCTCTTTCTACCTAGAATTTCCTTTTCATCTTAGCAAATTCCTACCTATTCCTCAAGCCCAGTCCTATATTGAGATGATTTAACCTCTGAGTCTCAAATTCTATCTGTAAAAGGAACTTAATTTTGTTTTCTCCTAAAATTTTTGAGGATCAATAACTTAAACATAAAAAGGACCTAAAATAACACTTCCCTCAAACATAAGAAATACTTTGTAATAGTATTACCTGACATATTATCATATCAGCACTGCACAGTTTAAACATAATTTTATTTTATCTTGAGGAGACCTAGGAGTCCATAAATTGGTTGTAGAGGTTTGAATCTGGAAGGAAATTCTGATCATCAAATGTTAATCATATCTGATAAATTAGCAGAGGAAGATGTTACAAATACAGAGGTTGAACCCCTTTCTATTAAGACAGATTCTCTGACAGTAGAGCCTAGGAAAATGCATTTTTATTAAGTCTTAGGTGAGTATTAAACATGATAAAATTTGGGAGCTACTCATTATAGTATAAAACCCTGGATCTTTCAAAGAGAGAACAAGGCCATAAAAGGTTAAGTAATTCTCCTTAGAGAAAAATGGACAAAAGCCCATCTTGTTTGTGGATTGGAAGAATTGCCATATCTCACATCACCAGTAAAACACAAATGATTTCAAGGATGCTTCGATGATGCTATGGTTCCAAGCTTTTGTCCTGGAATAAAGGAAGAATGTGAGCTCAGATCAGGCTTAAAATTTGATTCCAGGTCTATTGGCAGGAAGATTGATCAAAGTTTGACCTAATTTTTATCTTTCATTTATGGTGTAAACATGAATCCCAATGAAGAATCGATCTCAGTCACTAACAGCAAGGGACACTACTGTAAAACACACACCCACACCCCATAGGATAAAGCAACTTGCTCTTTAGAAAGGCATTTCTATTTTCTCTTGTCTATTTAATTTGACATTTGTCTTCTGGCAGAAGATGCATTATTGAAACAAGGAACAGAGAGGATGTCTCCTTCCTTTTGGAATCACATGAAGACATTTTATTTCACTTTATTTTAGGGAGTTGGGGGAAGATTTCCGGTATAATTACTTCTGAGACACTTATTTCCATTTGAGGACAAGCCATACAAAAAAATGAAGCTCATTCTTAATAAAACAGACTATTCATCTTATTCAAGACCCTTCTATTTTTAAAAATGAACATAGTTAATTCTAAAGTCAAACACAACGGTAGTATTAGACTACCACACCCATTACTAAATCATGTAATTACAACAGAGATCCAATTTTAAATAAACAAAATTGAGATTTTTTTTAATTTATGATTTATGATCCACACCCAGTGGGGCTCACAGCTTATTTTTGGCTCTGCGCTCAGGACTCACTCCTGGTAGGACTCGGGAGACCACTGTGGTGCTGCGTTAGTCTGGGATCTGGGTTAGTTTGACACTAAAGTTATATTTTTAGTCAATATTTCTGTGTCCTATACCTTCTTAACTTTTAGTTTTATGTTGCCCACTTTCATGAGAAAGATGTTTTTACAAAATGTATTGGATATTGTCTTTTTGACTTTAGTTTTGAATTGATTACTAGGCAACTCAAATAATCTGCAAAAATTAGATTATTCTTGTTGATATTACAATAACATTTATAGAAATAGACTAGGTTATATTACTATTATTATTTATTTTGAGGACACACCTGTTGTGCTCAGGGTTTATTCCTGGCTTTGTGATCAGGGATTATACCTGGCAGTGCTCCGAGGAATATAATGGGTCCTGGAATTAAAATTTGGGTTGGCCACAGGCAAGGCAATCACTCTACACACTATTCTGTATCTCTGGCCCTGTATATTTAATAGTCTAACTGCTAATAAGTTGGTATGTTGATAAAAAAAATTCTATGCTGATTACTTGTCATAATTTTATCTATTTTATATTGTCAGATGAAATATGAACAATAAAATAAAATTTAATTATGTACTTAATGACTATACATTTGATTAAAATATAAAATGTAATAAAAATTAAGAGAAAGGAGTGTTGTTTGATATGTAATAATGAGATAAAGTGTTCACAATAAGAAAAAATTTTAAATCAAACCTTTTGACATATTATTTATTATGTTACTGAGGGTCTACTTTATCAAAAGTCATCAATGTTTAAATTACAAATAAAAATATAGAAATAATTGTATTTACTTTTAAAAATCAGATATTCTGAAGCAAAAAATCTATAGCAATTTATTTTTTATGAAAGGGGAATTTGTAGTTACTTTATCATCCACTTTTATTTTTCTGTAAAAAAGGGAATTAAACTATTACAGGACACCTTGTTAAGTAATTATATAGCAGCATCACCATGCAATTAAATAGCCATCAGTCCCTGCAGCTGAGAAATTTCAGGTAATTATTCAAAGATAATTTAATAGGAGAATTACTGTATTCAAGCAAGCATTAGCTAGTAATCTACCTCAATTAAAGCATCCAATTAATTTCAGTACCTTGATAACAGTTGCCTTTGGCAAAACTATCCTTTCCCCTCATTTGATCCTCCATATACAATATTCCTTAAACACTGTACAAAGTGAATTTACTTCTCCTAAAAGTATAATCTATTAATACCAGTCTCTTGAGAAGTATTAAAAATTTATATCTCTCATTTTTACCTCCTACCAAATTTTTATATAAATTTTTTTGCACCACACCCAGTGGTTTCAGTTGTTACTTCTGGCTCTGCACTCTGGAATTATGCTGGAGACTGAAACCAGGTTGAACACGTGCAAGGCAAATGCTCTATCCGCTGTACTATCACTCGGTCCCATTTTTTGTAGAATTTAAGCAAGGCTGATTTTGGATTCTGGAATACCAACTTCCTCAGTTTTCATCAAGAATAAACAATGTCTAAGCAATCAATGTTTATGGGAAGGACTTTGGATTTTGAATTTATTAGCTTAATAGGCAAAGTGTCATATACGTTTTCATGATCATGTTTTTAATCTGACTTTTCATATTTAGTAGTTAAACAGTCTTGTAATTAGGTGGATTTTGGAAATGCATAAGAGAAATTATATTTTGGTTGTTTGAGTGGTACTGAACTTGTTGACTCTTTAAGTTTTTAAAGTGTCAATAGCTATTCTGGGTTGAGGTCTTCCACATTTACCTCAAGTTAGAGTCTCAGGAATAGAATTGACAGATGACTTATCTATATACGTCTTGATTGTCTTGATTGTCTTTATGGAGTGTATCATGCTATGGGTCTCCCAAAAAGGGTAGCATATCCCTAGTATCTTAACTTACTTTTATTAAGACTGACATAATGGTAGTCTTGGGTTGGTGATAATGGAAAAAGCATATGGATTTTGGTATATGCAGTACATATTTTGGTATGTGCATTATAGATGATTAAAAATGCTACAACACAGAGACAACAAATTATTTTCAGCCATCAATTTCAAAGCCCTGGTTTTCTTGGAAAAGCAAATACACTGGATAAGAAGGGACCATGCAGATGCTTATAGATGACTTTATTATTAGTAAATCATCTCCTCATATTCTCAGTTAGCAGTAAATTTTATCTTCATCTTTGTTTTGTTTTTGATTTGGGGCCATTCCTAGCAATGCTCAGGGGCAACTCCCTGGCTCTGCACTCAAGAATTAATTACTCCTGACTGGCTCAGGGGAGCAAATAGAATGCTGGGACTCAAAACTGGGTCATTCATGTGCAAGGCAAAAACTCTACCCACTATACTATTGTTCCAGTCCACAGCATCTTAATCTTCTTAAATGTATTAGAAGTTACTTTGACTGCCTTGTTTTTAATTTTTTTTTTAAATTAAAACCATTGTTATTTACAAAGGTCTTCATAGTAGGGATTCAGACATACAATGTTTCAGGACCAATCCCACCACCAGTGTCAATCTACTTCCACCCATGTTCCCAGAGTTCATCCTTTGTCACCACTTCCTGACCCCCAGCCTGTCAGCATAACATGCCCATTTTAAGTTTTGTTTGTTAAAGTTTGGATCTCATGATTACATTGTTGTGGACTCTGACTTGGATATTTTGACTGCCTTCTTTAGTCCGATTTGGAGAAAGGACAGTATGGGCTGCCCTTTGATTTTTATACTTTGATTCTTTTTCTTTTATGATTCACTATTATCTTTGGTTTCTGCTTACAGTTTGTGGTGGGAAACAGATCACATCATACTACATCTATGAACAAGAAATCCTAGCTGACTCGGGCTCCTGAAATGACACAAATCCAGCCCTCATTTGTTAGAGCAGGGAACAGTGTGATTGATTGTGGTTAGTAGACTGGAAATAGACACTGCTCAGGATTGGCTCAAACATGTCAAATTTGCAAGAGACAGGTTATAACCTGTCTGTTATATATATTTATTTACATATATATAATATAGCATTACTATTGCTACTGGATTGCTTCTAGTTTTTCACTACTGGAATGGACAACTAAGAATATTCTTTCCACTTCTTGTTTCATTTTATTACACTCCTAATAAATCCACCAAAATATAAACTTTCTTCATTAAATATATCATCATATATTTCTGCTTTGGCTATTTTTTTTTTTTTTTGGTTTTTGGGCCACACCCTGTGATGCTCAGGGGTTACTCCTGGCTATGCGCTCAGAAGTTGCTCCTGGCTTCTTGGGGGACCATATGGGACGCCGGGGGATCGAACCGTGATCCGTCCTAGGCTAGCGCAGGCACCTTACCTCCAGCGCCACCGCCCGGCCCCACTTTGGCTATTTTTTAAGGTGATAAAAAACAAACTACTTTTCTATTACAAAGCTAAATAGTAGTGCTATAAACACTAAAGAATTTTTAAAGTAATTATTTATTTTCAGCTCACTTTATATTCCATGAGACTTAATATGTTTTTGTTTTTGATAACAGGGTTTAAGGATTAGAAATTTGTATGAGAAAAAAATTTTGGCAAACTATATTACATTGTAATCCAATCTCCAAAAGGTACTCTTGAACTTGAGTCTTCAAAACAAAGACTGAGAGTAAAATTTAGCAACAATAGTAATGACTAATTAATAGGAAAGAGAACAGTCACAGATCAACCATTACCATAAGCATGATACCGAAATGGTTAAATTTAAAAGTTAAAATTAAAAATAAAACAAAAAGGCTGGAGACTTGAAAGAGAACCTGGGGTAAGTGGTAAAGGGATAGAGACATAGGGTTGTGAGAACACCGTGTATCTGAAAATTTATGTGAACAAATAATTAAAGTGTAAAAAAAAATTTAGAAAAGGAAATTTAGAAAGGGAACACAGCAAGGAGGATTTAGTACCATGAACAGTATATTAAGTTCAAAGTATATATATTTTTGTGTACAACTCCCTATGCCTTTCTTCCCAGAACAAGTCTTTGAATGACTTAATCAATGTGCAGTTGTACTCTTAACTTAAAAAATGTGCTAACTTTTGAATTAATGTATTATTTTCCTATCACATTAGTATTAACCAATAGGGAAAACTAGAAGTATAAAAGCAAATGTGAATGTTTTATATACCAGTTCATTTCGATTGGCAGAGAGGGACAAAAAGAAAAAAATGGAATAAATGGCCAAAAGAAAAATCAGTGATATTCCCTCTCACAAAGAAGTTTATTAGAATAAATATATTAATGAGAGCAGAGCCACAACTTGTAAGGTTTACCACTTTGTTAGTTATGCAGTCATCATTAGTAAGTGGCAATATTTACTTTCAGAGTTGTGATCCTGTTGACATTCTGAGTCAAATTACACATCTATCAAACCCCTAATCACTATCGCATTCCCAGCACATATAATCCAAATGATTAAAGCAGATAATGACTTCTTCAAAACAACCACACGATGCCCAAAGGATTTACTTTGTTCTATCTTGGTATCACTTGCTATTATATTATTGCTTTTGGAGTTAAAGTACCTATAATTTTCTTTGAGAATTACAAACTGTATGCTTTGCTTTTTTTTTAAATCCAAACTTTAATCCTAAAACTTTGATATTTTGGGGAGAAAATCTGAGATTTTATAAGAAAATCTAAAATGTATAGTGGATCCTCCGCTGCTACAAATTCACTGTATCCCCTAAATAGAGTAGCCCATAATTGATTAATAAAAAGCTAAGTAATTTTTGTATTAATATGATCCCCTAGAAGGCCTATATAATCATGGATAGTCACAGCATTACTCAATTACAGATCTAGGTAAATAATCTGCAAATTGGCAAATGCTACAAGGGGATTTTCAGCATTTCCAATTTGTTAATCCATGATAAATGCCTTGCAGAGGCCAGACAAAGCACAAGCACTTTCATGTTTTAAGAGTTTTAGTTTGTTAAAATGCTTTAAAGGAGAATACTAATATTATTTTATATTAAAATGTAACATATAAAATGCTATATATTTATAGTTTTGTGCTACAGCCCCACCATGATATTATGTGTATTCATTGTCTAGTTAAAAACGATATTTAAGGGTTGGAGCTGTGTAATGAACCTTCAATGATGTGAAAAATTTCTGTAGCCAGATTCAATCCCCAGCATCCTATATTGTCTCTTTAACCATGCCAAAGGTGATCCCTGAACACTGAACCAGGAGTAATCCCTGAGTACAACCTGATTTGGCAAACAAAGCAAACAAAACCAAAAAACTATACTTAAAAAAAAACTCTCAAAATCCAGTGCAATACAGAAGGCTTGTTTTCGAACTATACTTTTACAGTTCTCTCTCTCTCTCTCTCTCTCTCATCTGTCAGGATATTTATGAACATGCTAGTCCATTAGAGATTTTTAATGAACACCAGGCCTGGGTCAAATCCTACTGTTCTCCCTCATCATCAGGTTCAGGCAATCAAGCAGCCACAGAAAAAATGAAATATGTCCTGTATCTGTTTTTTTCATGTTAAACATCTAAGAAATACTGTGTTAAAAATAAAAAAGAGATCGGGCCGGAGAGATAGCATGAAGCAAAGGCATTTGCCTTGCATGCAGAAGGTCGGTGGTTCGAATCCTGGCATCCCATATGGTCCCCTGAGCCTGCCAGGAGCGATTTCTGAGCATAGAACTAGGAGTAACCCCTGAGCGCTGCCAGGTGTGACCCCAAAACAAAACAAAACAAATAAATAAATAAAAAAGAGAAAAATTGATTTAGAAACTCTATTAACTATTATGCCTCAGAAAATTAAATACATTAAAATCAACTTAACAAATGAGACAAAAGACCTTTTCAAAAAAAACTATAAATCACTACTAAAAGAAATAAAAGAATACATAATGAAACACAAATATATACCTGTTCATGGATTATAAAGATTAATGTCAAAATGACAATCCTCTTTGGGCATTTGATATAATGCCCAACATATCATACAGATTTAATGCAGGACTTATACTAATGTATGTAAGGTTTTCTTTAAAGACAGATCAAATGTTGTTGAAATTTATATGGAGCAATAAAACCTCTAAATAGTCAAAGTAATCTTAGAGAAAAGGTGGGAGGATGCTCCTTTTTTAACTTCAAATAATACTACAAAGCCTTTGTAATCAAAACAGTGTGTCACCGGAATAAGAAAAGGCTCTCAGACCAATGAAATATAATTGAGAGTCCAGCAACAAATCATTAAGTTTTTTTACAGTTAATCTTTGACAAAGGAGACTAAAGCATAAAGTGAAACAAGGAAATGTTCGTCATTAAATGGTGTTGGAAAAACTGGTGGTTACATACAAAAAATTTAATTCAGACCTCTTCTTAACATGATGCACAAAAGTTAAATCAAAGTAGAATAAAGATCTCTATATCAAACTTGAATCAAATATATTGGGAAAACAAATAGAACTTTTCATGATATTGAAATTAGAGGTATTTTCAAAAGTTAATTGCTATTGGTTAAACAAATAAAATCAAAGTTGAAAAAATTTAATTACATCAAACTGAGAAGATTCTGCACCATACAAAAAATGAAGACCAGAATAAAAAGGACACTCCTCAGACTGAGAAAATATTTATATTTATTCACTACTCATCTGATAAAGTTAATGTCAAAGATAGAAATAAAAAATAAAATGTTTGCTAGGATACAATTTTATGGAAGGCAACTATGCTCACCATTATAACACCAATACAATATTAGATATATGCAGAACAGCATTAAGAGCAACAGCATTCACTACTATAAGATTTACATAAAAGTCTTCAAATGAATGACCCGAAGTCTTAAATGAAAAGAATCTTCAACTAAGAACCTTCTATCTTGCCAGGTTATCACTCATACTTGAAGGAGTGATCAATCATTTTCTGGGTCGGTGATACTCAGTGATACTCAAGGGTTACTACTGGCTCTGTGCTCAGAAGTTACTCCTGGCAGACTCAGGGGACCATATGGGATGCCAGGAATTGAACCCAGGTTGACCTTGTGCAAGGCAAATGCACTACCTGATGTACTATGCTCCAACCCCTTGTCAAATTTTTGGTTGTTTATTTATTTATTTATTTATTTTAATACCTCTTTTTTTAAAAATATAATTGTTATTTTAATTATTGTGGCTTACATATCGGTCACAGTAATATTCCAGGTACATATTTACATTGAATCAGGGGAATTCCCACCACCGAATTGTCCTCCCACAACCGCTCCCATCCTGCATCCCATATCCTCAACTCTCCCCACCAGGGGTTGCTAGAATGCGTGGTCCCTTCTGTGTCTAGTTTATTACTTAGTGGTCTTATAACTGTTTGGTCTTGGTGCCTCCTTTACTGCCCCCTCTAATTGGGAGGCAGGACTAGAAAGTTCAAGTTATGTGGTTTTGTTTGAGGAAGAGAAAGGTAATATAATGGGGTAAAAATCGACTACGCCGAGTATGAGCAGAGTCATTCTAGAGGCTCTCATCCTTGGTTTGAGGGACGAAGGGGAAAAGAAGAAGGTGAAACACCACAACAGTTCAAAAAGAGGAATCAAAAAAGATATCCAGTGAGCACTGCAGCAATAAAAATATGCACCACATAGTTGCCATGGTCTTGAGATCGGAAATATGGCAAGGCGCAAAGAGGAAGAAGAGAAAAGAAGAAAGAAAAAGTAAATTATAATTAAAAAAAATGGACAACTACTTCAATATCTACCCCAAAACAAAGAAATCGACAAAAACTAGATAAAAAATAATAAAAAAGAAAAATGAAAAAATGAAAAATTATTTAGTGTTTTTTGTCTCCCTCCACCCCTGCATAGGCACAGTAAATATTGGGGTCATCCGAAACAGGAATCCCCTTGGCCTAAGAGAGACAGGGTTTCTCTACCCTTGGAATATATTGTCATGGGATTATCTATAGACTCCTTTCACGTTCATTAATACCTCTTTTTAAGCACCATGGTTACAAACATGTTTGTAGTTGGGTTTCAATCATAAAAGTACACCCCCTCTTCACGAGAGTAAACATTTTCTGACAAACAACAGCTATTATTGCCTCTGATGTAGCTCTCCAAGAAATACTAAATGGTATCAAAACTACAACGAGGTGCCATCTTACACCACAGAGACTGGTATACATCACAAAAAACAAGAACAATCAGTGCTGGTGGGTTTGTGGAGAGAAAGGAACTCTTATTCACTGCTAGTGGGAATGCCTCTAGTCCAGCCTTTATGGAAAACAATATGGAGATTCCTCAAAAAACTGGAAATTGAGCTCCCATATGATCCAGCTATACCATTCCTAGGGATATACCCTAGGAACAAAAAATGCAATAGAAAAATACCTGCCTCACACCTATATTTATTGCAGTACTATTTACAATAGCGAGACTCTGGAAATAACCAAGATGCCCTTCAATAGATGAATAACTGAAAAAACTATGGTACATATAGACAATGGAATATTTTGCAGCCATCAGGAGAGATGAAGTTATGAAATTTTCCTATACATGATGTACATAGGATCTATTATGTTGAGTGAAATAAGTGAGAGGGAGAGAGATAGACACAGAATAGTCTCACTCATCTATGGGTTTTAAGAAAAAATTAAAGACATTACTATAATAAGGTCCAAAGACAATAGAGTTAAGGGATGGAAGAGCAGGAAGGACTGGCTCACAATTTGAAGCTCACCACAAAGAGTGGTGAACGCTGTTAGGGAAATAACTACACTAACAGCTAGCATGACAATGTTAAAGAATGAGAGTAGATTGCCTGTCACGAATGCAGGCAGGGGTGGGGGCATTGGTGGTGGAAATGTTGCACTGATGAACGGGGGATATTCTGTTTATGACTGAAACTCAACTACAATCATGCTTATAATCATGATGCTTAATATTTATAATA
This sequence comes from Suncus etruscus, assembly GCF_024139225.1. NCBI lineage: Eukaryota > Metazoa > Chordata > Mammalia > Eulipotyphla > Soricidae > Suncus > Suncus etruscus. Next base: position 91,189,978 of record NC_064853.1, on the reverse strand, counting down.
ATAAAATAAAGATAAAAAAACATGGGAATCTCACTTTACTTCTGAGTAGTATGATTTACAACAAAACATAAATTGGGGAGGAAGGAGAGTAATAAAGGACATTTTGAGAAAGAACTAAAAGCTTAACTGCATTAAATTTGAAAAAGAAAATAAGCTTAGAAATTTATATGTAGAGATGAAGAGAAAGGTCTGATGTTAAGACATGAGCCTTGTGTACTTTGCATGTTTGGCTAGTATTCAATTCCTAGCATCACATATTACTCCCCAGTATCATTTAAGCACATAGGCAGGAATAAAACCTGAGTGCCACTGGGAATGACCTCAAAAGAAATTTATATAAAAATTATAGGTAATCTCAGTAGCAAAACTCCTTAGAAGAAACTAAAAAGGACTAATAAAAGGAAACTGATTATGGAGACAATGAGGGAAAGGCAAGTAAAAGATGAACTTCAAAATATCTAAAACCTAAAATTGGCTATAAATTATTTATTGCCAAAAATTACTCTAAAGCTTAACTAATAAAAAAACAGAAAAAATATTCAAGATTCTGCTACTTATAAGGGACACACTTGAAATTATATTTTAACAGAGTAAATAAAGGGCTGGAATACATTTTTATAGGTTAATGTTGGCAAAAACAAAATAAAAAACAAAGAGCAACAAAGTATGGTCACCCTTGTTTCAGAACATGGAGTCCAAACAAAAGAAGGTAATAAGATTTAGGAATGGACATTATATATTGATTAAGGCCATAACATCAAGAGCACTTAAATCTTATCAATGTGTATGGACTAAATGAAGAAGAAACGAAGTTCTTAAAGCAACTAATAATAGACCTAGAAGGAGATATCAGTAGTAACACAATACTAATAGTTACTAATACTAATACTAATACTGTTGATTTTTTTTGGGTCACAGCATTGCTCATATCTTACTCCTGGTTCTATACTCAGCAATTACTCCTGGAAGTACTTTGGTATTGAACTGGGTCAGCCACATGCAAGGTGAACCTTTTATTCTTTCCATATTTTTTTCCAGTCCAACTATTAGGAGACTTTCATACCCCAGTTTTATCAAAAAGATTACTTTGACAGAAAATCAACAAGGAAACAAAAACTTGAAGCAAAGAGTTAAAGAACTGTAATTAGTAGATTAGAATTAATTGGGTTCTCCACACTCCAAATTCAAAATACATTTTCTTCTTTTGTATTCATGAGGCAACCTGAGGCTAGACTGTGTGCTGGAACATACACACACACACACACACACACACACACACACACACACACACACACGCACACACAAAACCCCCAGAAAAATCAAAAATCATATCAAATCTCTTTCAGACCACAATAATAAAAGGTTGAGACTAACCATAAAAAGACAACCAAGAAAAACTTATATCTGCTGATTTCAAACAACATACTATTGAACAACTAATTGATTAAAAGGGAAAATTAAAAATCCCTGAAAAAGAATGAGAATGAGAATTAAAATACATGAAATCAGAATCATGTGACACAGAACAGGAAAGACAAACAGACTTGTAGAAATAGAGATTCACATCAGGAAAAAGGAAAAATCTTAAATGAATAACCTAATTTCATATAGTAAGAAATGAAAAGAACAACAAAGTAAATGTAAGGAAGGGAATAAAAATTAGAGTAGAAATTAATGATAGAAATCATAAATCAGTGCACAAGCTCCATGAAAACAACAGCCATATTTTTTAAATAATAAGAAACATTGACTAACTTAAGCTAGATTCACAAAGGAAAAAATCGAAAACTCTGATTAATTGATTAATTGGATCATAAATAAAGGGGGAAATGTTACAGCACATACCACAGATATAAAAAGGGTAATAGAGATAAGTATGAACGGTCAACATTACTCTAATATAATAAGCCAGTGGAATCTTTTCTTAAAAAAAAGCACTATTTTAGACCAATAGCTCTAGTGAACACAGATGAAAATATCTTTAATAGTTTTAGTGATTGAGTTCAATAATACATTAAAAATATCATACTCCATGATCAAAAAGGGTTTAGGGATGCAAGGATAGTTTAATATGCACAAATCAATTAAAGTTATATACCACATCAAAGGGACAGATAAAAATCATATAAGAATATAAACAGAGAAATACAGATGGCAAAAAGACACATAAAAAATGCTCCACATCACTAAACATCAGAGAGATGCAAATCAAAACAACAGTGAGATATTATTTCACACTTTCACACCACAGAGACTTGCAAACATCACAAAAAAATATAAAACAACCAGTGCTGGCATGGCTACAGGGAGAAAAGGATTCTCATTCACTGCTGGAAATGCTGACTAGTCTAACCTTTCTGGAAAACAATATGGATATTCCTCAGAAATCTAGAAATTGAGCTTCTATATGATCCAGCAATACCACTCCTAAAGATATAACCTAGGAACACAAAAACACAATACAAAAATTCACTCTACACTCCTATGTTTTTTGTAGCACTATTTATAATCATGCCAGAATCTGGAAACAACCCAAGGGCCAGGGAACAGATGATTGGTTAAAGACTGTGGTACATCTACACAGTGGCATACTATGCAGCTGTTTGGAAAAATGAAGTCATGAAATTTGCTTATACATGGATAGATATGGAGATTATTATGCTGAGTGAAATGAGTCAGAGGGGAGGAATAGCCATTAAATAATCTCATTTATTTATGGATATAAGAAAAATAAAAGATAGTGTAATAATAATATACAGAGACAATAGAGAGGAGGGCCAGGAGGACCAGTTTATAGTAGGAAGCTTGCCATAAATAGAACAGTACAGTTAGGTCAGAGAAGAGATCGCTATGGCAATGATAGTTGGAACTGATCACTTGGGACAATAATTGGATTTTGAATGGAGATAAAGTGATCTGTACAGTACTCCTTCATTAACAAAAATGTAAACCACAGTGTCGAAAAGAAAAATGTAAGAGAGTGAGAGAGTGTGCATGTGAGAGAGAAGAGCAAAATGGCTGTCTCAGAGTCAGGTGTGGGGTGGAAGGGAAACCAGGAGCATTGGCGGTGGGAAATGTTCATGGGTGAAGTGTTTTTACTAGGAAATCAGGCACAAGCCAAGATTATCCACTTTCACAACTATTTACTCAACGAAGTTTGAAACTGTGTTTAACTATGTGACTTGCCTAGAAAAAAGGAAGCTAAGCTATCATTCTATGAAGACGATGTGATAAGATATTTAGAATACCCTAAATACTACCAAGATCTTTTTAGAAACAATAAAACCAATATGTACAGTAGCACATTGCAAAATCAACACACAATATTGTATTTCTATATGTAAATTATAAACCAGAAGAAATAAAAATATTTTATTTAAAATTGTGTCCCCAAATAACATGCACCTAGAAATCAATTTAACAAAATATGTGAAAGACATATCAAAAATTATGTCATGAAAAGAAAAAGAAAGACACAAGAAAATAAAAAAATGTTCCATGTTCATGGTTTGAAAAAATTAACATTGTTAAATATGGATATCTTGGAGAGAAAACAGCTGACCAGGGTTCAGTCCTCAGATCTACCTATGGTTCTAGAGCACCACTAGGAGTGATCCCTGAGCACAGAGCCAGGACTAAACTCCTCACACTGACAGGCATAGCTCCTGATCCTCTGAACCCCTCACCCCAAAACATTATAATCTTGAATGTAATCCCTGGAAAATTCCAATGGCATTCTTTAAAGACATAAGTATTATGAGCTATAGGCTTCCCTACCATTTTTTTTTTGGTCACACCTGGCTGTGCTGAGGGGTTATTTCTGGCTCCAGGCTCAGAAATTGCTCCTGGCAGGCACAGCACAGGGGACTATATGGGGCGCCGGGATTCGAACCGATGACCTCCTGCATGAAAGGCAAACCCCTTACCTCCATGCTATCTCTCTGGCCCCTATGAGCTATAGGCTTCCCTAAGAGTCCAAATAAGTTCTGAATAAATATAGATGGAAAACATTTTATATTCTGGCTTTAGATTATACTTCAAAGTAATAGTAATTAAAATACTGTGTATAAGGTAGTAGACTCTCAGAACAAGAGAATAGACCTGGGAGCCCAGAAGGAACTGCTCAGTTGTATAGGCAGTTTATTTATGATGGTGATAGGCTTATATAAGGAAAGCCTCATCAATAAATGGTATTGAGACAACTGTTAAGAAAGAAAAAAAATATTGGATATTGAACACCTGTACCATAGCATATATAAAAGTTAATTTAGAATAAATGATATTCCTCAAATCCAAATACTCAAATCCATCAAGGCAAATAAAGGTTCTCTAAAATAATGTCTTTGAGCTGCATTCAATGTTTCTACTCTACTGCCAAAGAAAGCAATAATAAACAAATAGAACTACACCAAACTAATAAACAACAAACTGCACCAAAAGCCAAACTAACAAAACTACATTTTGTGATGTTTTGCATCACAAAACAACTATGGATCAAACAAAAATACTCTTATGAATAGGAGAAAATATTAATATATTATAAATATAAAAGGTTAGTATTTAAGGTATCTAACATATTCATATACCTCAGCAACAACAAAACAAATGAATAAACAATGAAAGTGGGGGAAAAGAGATGACCAGACATTAGTTAAACAACAAAACCCTGCCCATGACTAAAAGGCATTTGAAAAATTGTTCCTCATCAGTAATTATCAAGGAAATGCAAGTAAAATGGACAATGAGTTATCACCTCAGTGAGAATGGTCTACATAAAAATTCTGGAAACAACCAGTGTTGGCAGGGATGTTTCCTGGCAAGGATGAAAAGGAACCCTCCTTCATTATTGGTAGAAATGTCTGGTTTAGTCTTTGGAAATCTTTGGAAAACAGTATGGAAATTTCTAAAAAAAAAAATTAAAAGAGTTACCATACAATCCAGAGTTTCTACTCGTTGGTATCTATCTCCAGGGTATAAAAATCTTAATCAAAATGATATATGCATATCTGTGTTCATTGCAGCACTACTGACAATAGCCAAGATTTGGAAATGCACAAAAATAAATGAGAGAATAAAGTAATTATGTTATATAGACAATGGAATACTACTTTGATGTAAGAAAAAAATGTAGTCTTGCCCTTTGCTACAACTTGAATGAAACTGGAGCAGCTCATGTTAAGCAAGATATGTCAGAGAGAGAAGGAGAAAGACAAATATCATATGATTTCACACATGACTGGTACAGAAAGTAACAAAGCAAGAGAATGTCCAATGTCCAATAAAAAACAGATCCTTGGTTAGTTTCTGACAACAAAATTCAGTTAGCAAGTAGAAGATGGACATAGGGAAGCTAAAAGGTGGACTAGAAGTGATCAAGAGCAGCAGTGGATGGTTTTGGGCATGTAAGTGATGGATGTGGTACAGTAACTTTGTATTACAGATGCATGAGCATTAACCCTATTCTAAAACATCTTCTCATTACAGAACTAAACATTTCAAAGAAATTTTATTCAAAGAAAACAGAAAACATTCAATCAATTAATAGTATCTATCATTGCAATATAGAGAAACTTCATCTTGTTAAAATCTAAGAAGTTTTTTTAGAAAAATTCTATAGTTTTCAAAACTAAATAGGCTAAATACTGTCAACATAGCAAATGTTGGAGATATTAAAACAAAAGACTAAAGAGAAATATATGTCTTATTAAAAATACTGAACATTATACACTCCTTGGCATACAGAAAATTACTTTGGTTCACTTCTGTCCATGTAAAGTTCAGAAAAATCAAATTAAAAAGATTAAGGGCCAAAAGGAGGAGAAGGAATTCTGATTCATAACATGACAATATTTTTTTAGAGGCACAATGAGAACAACATCAAACATAGCTTCTGAAGACCTGCCAGAATTTGAATTCCACTTATATTTTAGAGTGCATATGGGACCATGTGCAAGTCACTTTACTTTTCACATCCCAGATTTCTTCATTTATAAAATAAGAACCAAAAGAAATTTTAAAAAATCAAAATTTTATTTATTTATTTATCCCTCTGCAAGGCCTTTAATCCATTTTGAATTGACTTTTGTGATACTAGTGATTCTCAAATAAGGTTTATTCTGAAGAAGGCATTTAGCATTATCTGGAGACATTTTTATTTTTCATAATTGACCAGACATGACATGCCATTAATCATTTCATAATAATCAGTCCTTTACAACAAAGAATGATCAAAGTCTTAATGCTTAAACTTTGATCTTTAATTTTTTATAATCATTATATGATTTTACTCAGCTATTAACCAATGATTTGAATTTATTGTTATTTATCATAAATATTTAAAGAGTTTTTGGAAAAATTAATCAAATTTCAAGCAATGCATCTAAAATGATTTTTTAAGCACATACTTTTCTCCAATTTCTCACTTTTCTCTAATCAACACCTATTGCCAGGCACAGATATATAAAAAATTGAAAAACCTATTACCTGTATATGATAAACCCATGACACCTAATTTTTTCAATGTGAGCACTGAATTTTATATAAAATAGTAAAGAATTGTTGAAATAACACATAGAAAACAGCAGCTTTCATTCAAGCAGCAAATTCTTGAGTTGTCCTGACTACCCACCTACACTATTCTGAGAACAATCACTAATAATGTACATTAATAACATACTTTCCAAGAATATTAAAGTTTATAGAAAGAAAAATAGTGATTTTTGTCTGACTTACTGGTTTGGTTTGCAGTTATGGAGCTTCAGTGTCACCTTCTGCAAAGCGATAGTTCACAATTATTAATTTTTCTAATTTTTAGAATATTTATAATAATTTATCCTCATCAATATGGTTGTAATAGGGACAGCATATAATCCTTTTCTTTTCCATGTAAGTAATTATGAAGGAAAATGATAATACATGCTTATGTCCAGTATATGTGACTTAATTTCACAGGTTAATATATAAAAGGAAAAAATGCATCTCTTTAGAATCACAATGTAAAACCCAGTTAGTTGAGTCAACTCTTAAAAGAATGGAATGAAATAGACATTCAATAATTTTAAAAAAAAGTTCTATTCATACTAGTTGCTTGACTCAAACTGTATTTGCACATAAAAATTTATGTGATTGGTTAAGTCCATCAGCAGTTCAAGAAGCTGGTGAATAGACATCATTTGAAAAAGATGATGCTCTTTTAGTCTCATGGAGATATAACCTTAACCTAACTCTAAGTGAATGACAAAATTATGTAGTTCTCTAAAATTATATAGTCAATTATGAATACCCCAATTAATCAAAAGAAAAATGCCTTTATTTTCTTAGTGGAGAGAGATGGGAAAAACAAGGAAAAGTACACATGCTCTTCAATAGACATATGATTAAATCTAGATGATTCAGTCAGAAATCCTATTCAGAGAGACAGCTATTTATCTAAACGAAATCACCTTCTGTGTTTGCTTAATGTAGAAAGCACCTTAATTTCTTTGACATATAAAGGAAGTAGACCTTGATGCCTATATATGTATTATATATATATATATATATATACATATACATATACACACAGAGAATACTAGCATTTTCATACACTATTGTCAGATAAGAAGCCAAGGAACATTTTAAAGACACTTGGGAGGCTACTGAACTTGTACAGCTCTTCGCTAAGTTATCTAAAATACTTCAAATACTTTAAAATAAAACTAATCCATGCACTGGTGGGTTGAAAACTTTTCTATCCCCAGGGCACTAAAATAATACCCTTTTGAACAGTAGGTGAAGTATTTTAGGTGACAGCTTTCTAGTTATAATAAGGGAAGTCAATTTTTAGGAATTAGGGATGCTAATCACAGTGTCTCAAGATGTGCCTTGCTGGGGAGTAAAATATAAGACCACAAACTGACAGGACTGCAATATGCTGCCCTCCCTGGAAGGAGATGTAAATGGGAGAGAGATTTGTCTTCCTGGTCCCACCACGGCTTGATCTATCATAAAGGTCAAGATAATTGGCCACATACAGCAAAATCAACACCACTCACTCTCCCCTTGCCTAGCAGATAAGCGGAGCAACTCAGCTTCCCACAGGGCTAAGTGGTGGCTAGCCCAGGTGGAGGAGGAGAAGGTCTGAAAATATGCATGTAAGAACACAAGGCACTGTAATGATGCCATCAGATTTAGCATTAAATATATTATACAATCAATTGAGATACCATAGATTGCCCCCAAACATGCATGAAATACTCCTGAGTTTTACCAGAAAGCACACTCTTTCATGTTTATAACTTTCTAGTGTTTTTAGACTTAAAAAAATCTATTGACACTATAAATTTACTGGTTTTAACATATGAAATAGCAATAAATGCAATTTTATATTTAATGCCTTTATTAAAGTATGAATATTTCACAATTCCAATTCTCAAAGTGGTCTAATTAATTGTATAACCCAAACTAAGGTGGATAATGATTAAAATAAATGGGCTGAGAAAATTCACATGAAAATAAAATAACCAAGTTACTAAAATTCGCCAAAAATATTATTACGTATAATAAAACCCTATTATAGAAATAACCAAAGGTATTTATTCACCTGAAAGCATGAAGCCTATGATAAACACTAAAAACCAGCAAGATGGTCAATATGCATCTCCAAATAGTAACTACATACAGGATTTCTTGTTTTTTTTTTTGTTTTTTTTTTTTTGTTTTTTTAATCTCATGTAGTTGCATAGGTCTTCATGCTTTCATAGTTCATAGTTCCTCATGCTGTTGCTGTTTTGGAATTTTAATATTTTCTCAATCAATAATATCCCTGAATTTTTTATTTGCACTGGAATCCAGAGAATATATAACCTATCCTGACTGAACAATTTAAAACCACAGAAGGGCTCTTGGCATATATACTTTTTGGTAATACTCTTTAGAAGAAATACCATCCTCAAAGGTATACCTAAACAGAACAGGTGGCAGCTTAAATGAACACAGAAAACGTTTTATAGGAAGCTGAAAATATAAAGACAAAAATTAATTATGGATTTTGAAGAAATGATTGACTCTTTCCACTCCCAGGAAGTGGAGTTAAAATCATAATGTAGAAAGGCAGCTCTTTGATTGCTAACCAGAAGTCACTATGGGTATAAAAAAAAATCCAATGTCTGAACCATAGGACACTGAGAAGCAAATTAATTTGAGTTCTTTTCTGAAGTTCATTTAAAAGGAATAACTGGAAGCATTTCAAAGAGAACAGTTAAAGGGCTGCTGACGTATGCTCAAGTTGGTCCTAATTAGCGCTCAGAGTAGGTTTGACATAGTGTTCTAGAGAGTAAGTACAAGCGTAAAACTATGCTCAAGTATTAACAGCGATTAAAAGTATGCCCAGTGGGTGGGAGTGGGTAAGAATGTTTATTTTATAAAGTGGAATTGCTAAGCACAGAGAAAGAGCTTGCAAGAGAGAGTGGGCAATTTTGAAAGAATTGTATGGGGGAAAATAACCAAAAACAGTATGAGAAAAGTATGAAAGCACACAAAATGCTCAAAAGAGCCAGTGAGGACTTATTACATGGCCACTAATAAGAACTAATAAGCTCTCCAGGATTTGAGGCCTAAGGCTATTACTGTATTAAAAGTTCTCACACTTGTTCACAATAGCTTATATCCCATCAATCCTCCCTCCAGAAAGATCAATTATACTCAGATGCAAAATCAAAATTAATGTGTATGTATAATGCATCATAATGTATATATATGATGTTTCACATAAAATATCTTTTACACTTAAGACACCCCTGTAATATTCATAGTATAATGCCATTTGACAGATGAGATAATCAGACTCACGAAAGTAATGTGAATTCCCTAAGAACACAAGTTGGGAGGTAATAGTCAGCAATTACAAAACCTGTGCTTTTGTTCCAGGTAGTATATGACATGTCATATATTCAAATATTAAAACAAGATCAACAATAATAACCTCCTTTGAGGTTCACCTGCCCTTTTCCTCTAAGAACCTAGATGACCGCTAATCTCCGCATCTTTCAACCAGTTTGTTCGTAATAGGAAGATGATACCATAGGTTTTAAAACTTAGAGTTTTAAAAAATTAACAAATTGCTAATGACTGCCCGAGCTGTAGTCAGTACTTGATTGAGGTCCAAAAAGTAATTCTATGAGTCTTTGTGGACATGACTCTAAAAAATAAGGGCATTTTTCTATCGCACATTTTGGTTGAAAAATCAAGCTGAGAAACTTGGACAAGAAGCCAAAGATGGCAAGCTCTCTTAATTTTACTTTTTTGGCAACTTGATTTCTGTCTTTCATACTACTGAAATTGATCTCACCTGAGTCACTGACAAGCTGGTTACATGAACTGTTTTATTCTTTCTTCTAGAAACACATTTGTTATTTTACATTTTTGACATTCTATGCTCCAAATAATTGAGCAAGCTCTTTAGTTATTCACCTTCTTCTTTTATTCCATCCTTAAGATGAACATTGCAGGGGTTAGAACAATAGTACAGTGGGTAGGGTCCTTGACTTGTAAACAGCTTACCTGAATTTGTTCCCCTGATCACTACTAAGAATGACTCTGAGGACATACCTTTTAGCACAACTGGATATGACAAAAAGATTAGCATTTTATAGGGATCTTTTGTGGTTCTCAGTGCTTCATATTTTCTCATTTTGGCAAAACTTGATTTTCTATCTACATGCTAATTCCAAGAATACATTCAATTCTGATTATTTTTTATTTGAGTTTTAAACTTACAATATACAATTAGAACTTACTACTAGATTTGCCCAACAATATCTCTATACAGCATCCTTAACTCAGAACTGTTTTTCCTAAACGATCTCCTTTTTCACTTGATCCAAAAAATAAAAACACTATCAGGTCAGAAACTCGGGTATAATTCTTGACTCTGTTGTGCTTCCATTCGTTTATTACTAAATCTTATAAAAGTCTTCCTCCTAAATCTTCTCTAATTCATCTACTTTTCTTCATCTTCATTACTAAGTGCTGATCCAAACCAGTTTTATCTTTTCCTTAGCTTCTTGTGTGTTGGATCTCAATGAGCCCCTTTCTCTGTTATCTTATCTACCTCCATTTTATACATCACATCCAGTATAATGATTCTTGAACTTAAACTTGATCATACAATTCTCTTACTTGTCATTGTTCTCAATGTGTCCCACAAGATGCTGGATGATATGAGACCTGCTTGCCTTCCTGGTCTAATCCCTCTGATTAGGTAGAGATGCTGATAATGCAGCCACATGCATGTCCTCAATACTTTTCTCTTGGCCATTGTCCCAATTTTCCCACATTCACCTTCTTTTTCCTACACCTATTTCTGAATATTATCTCATGTTCTGGTCTCTATTTAGACATTTCCTCCTAGAACTCTTTCCTTGACTTCCTCTCTCAATGTCTTATTTCAAATTTAGCTACTTCCTCATCTCCTGTGCCTATGGTATTGCTCTTATTGTTCAAATGTGTTAATTACCTAACAATGTTAGATAGTTATACTAATCTAAAATATTATCAGACACTGCTCTTACTATATAGTAAAAATTTTGTCTGTTATATTTGTGTTCTTAGTATCTAATAGTAAAGTGGGTGTTTACTATAAGTTATTAAAAATCTTGCTGATAAATCTATTTTAAAATAGAAAGCATTGATATTATAGAGACATAAGTTTTTGGGTTTTTTGTTTGTTTTTTTTGGGTCACACATGGCAGCACTCCTGGCTCTGTGCTCAGAAATTGCTCCTGGCAGGCTCGGGGAACTCTAACCCCCATCCTTCTGCATGCAAGGCAAACACCCTACCTCCATGCTATCTCTCCGGCCCCAAGAGACATAAGATTTTTTTAAATTTTAAAATAATTTTTACTGTGACCAATGTGAATTAGAAGTCTTTCACAGTTAGACTTAAGGTATGCAGTGACATTGAATTAGGGTCATTCCCACCACCAGTGGGAATGTTCCCAGCATGCATCCCAAACCTCCCCGCTTTGCCTCTGGACTGCTAGTGTAACAGGTCCCCTTTGTAGATAGCTTGTTGTACATTGGGTATCTTGATTCTGTTGTCATTGAATTTGGGTTTGGTATTTAGGTCTGATCATTTTTGTTTCTACTCAATGTTCATGCGACTGTTTGCTCCTGGTGCCATCCACTTATTTTCTCTCAATTTTTGAAGTAGAAGAAGATTAAAATTCTGTGGTTCTGTTAGGGGGGAGAAAATCTGGGAAAAGTCTATCTAGAAGCTATTAATATCATTTTGAAAGAAGAAAGGGAAAAAAAAACGAAGAGATAGTAGAGAGGGGTATTTCCCTTGCACACAGCTGACCTGGATTTGATCCCCAGCACTATTTATAGTCCTCCAAACCCTGCTAGGCATGATATCTGGGCATAAATCCAGGAGGATGCCTGGGGTACAGCCAGGTATAAGCCCAAATCCTCAAATAGATAAATATAAGCAAATATGGTTTTTTTTCTTTTTTTCAGCCACACCCAGTGATGCTCAGGGGTTACTTCTGGATATGCGCTCAAAAATTGTTCCTGGTTTGGGGGACCATATGGGACACTGGGGGATCAAACCATGGTCTGTCCTAGGCTAGCGCTTGCAAGACAGATGCCTTACCATTTATGCCACCGCTCCATCCCCTAAGCATATATGTTAACAGCAGAATAGAAAGCCTAGAAACAAACTCCTATATATGTGGCCAGTTAATTTATGACAGAAGAACCAAGAATATTGAGCAGGGCTAAGAATAGAATAGACATAAGAATAGAATAAGCATAAGTTTTGTTTTTTTGGGGGGGGCCACACCCATTTGATGCTCAGGGGTTACTCCTGGTTAAGCACTCAGAAATCGCCCCTGGCTTGGGGGGACCATATGGGATGCCGGGGGATCGAACCAAGGTCGCGATCTTTCCTTGGCTAGCGCTTGCAAGGCAGACACCTTACCTCCAGCGCCACCTCGCTGGCCCCAGATTTTTTTAAAATGGATTATATGCAATAAAAAATAAACCAGAATCCTCCAGCACTGCTGGAGAGACTTAGGTCCCTAACATCACAGTGCTTAGGGAGCATCATATACTTAGGTCCTTCAGTGAACTGTTGATCTTGTTGATTGAGAAACACTTGTGAGGTCTAAACATCTGGAGTCCACCTTGGAGTCTCCTGAAAAAAAAACAAAAACCTACAGGGCTGGAGAGATAAAGTGGGTAAGGCACTTGTTCTGCACATAGCTCATCTGAGTTCAATCCCCAGAACTCCATAAGGTTCTTTAAGCATTTCCAGGAGTAAGCTCAGAGTACCCCCAGATACAATCCCCAAACCAAAACTAAATAGTGAGAAACAGGGTTCTTTTGAAAAATAAATTTTATTGGAAAGGTTTTATTTTGATTATATTAACATAGTTTAAAAAGCAAACTCATATCCAAGTGTTCTAAATAGATTAAGAAGTTTCCTATTAAATTTAGTTCTTTGGGTTCCTATTAAATTTAGTTCTTTGGGTTCTTTTTATGTTTCTTTATTTTGTTAGCAGAATAGGGAATTGCTTCCCAACTGGTGCCCAGGGAACCAGGGGAAAATTCTTGGCCAACTAGACCACCAGATCAGTGCAAGAACCTAAGGAAGTAGTGCTGCATGGGCACTGGGGAAAAAGGGATTATCTGGGCTACTGTGAATATGAACAGAATCTCTAGAACCTACAGAGATCTGTCAATGGTTATCAAGGTATTAGAGTCAAGCTAAATCAGTTGCATGTAATGCATATACCTTAAACCTTATACTCCCTCTCCAGCCCCTAAATTAGTTTTAGATTTGAATATTAAGTTATATTAAACTAAAAACTCAGTTCCTTAAATTCACTATGCATACATCAAGCTCACAATACATCTCTACAACAATTCTCAACAACCTTAAGCTGAACATATATAAGACCCTGATTCCCAAATCATCACAAAGCTAAGCTGTATTTTCAGTTCTGAGTAGGGACATAGGGAATTTCGTGGCATGAGGGGACTTAGTAGAAAGCCAGACATTATGTGACATCTCCAAACTACTACTACTACTACTTCTCCTTCTTCTTCTTCTTCTTCTTCTTCTCTTCTTCTTCTTCTTCTTCTTCTCTTCTTCTTCTTCTTCTTCTTCTTCTTCTTCTTCTTCTTCTTCTTCTTCTCTTCTCTTCTTTCTTCTTCTTCTTCTTCTTCTTCTTCTTCTTCTCTTCTTCTCTTCTTCTTCTTCTTCTTCTTCTTTTCTTCTTCTCTTCTTCTTCTTCTTCTTCTTCTTCTTCTTCTTCTCTTCTTCTTCTTCTTCTTCTTCTTCTTCTTCTTCTTCTTCTTCTTCTTCTTTCTTCTTCTTCTTCTTTTCTTCTTCTTCTTCTTCTTCTTCTTCTTCTTCTTCTTCTTCTTCTTCTTCTGTTTTTGGGCCATATCCGGTGATGCTCAGGGGTTACTCCTAACTAAATGCTCAGAAATCACTCCTGGCTTGGGGGACCATATGGGATGTTAGGGGAATCAAACCACAGTCCATCCTAGGCTAGCGCTTGCAAGGCAGATGCTTTACCAATTGTGCCACAGCTTGGGCTCCAACATCTCCAAACTTCTATAAAAGAAAAGAAACAGGTTTGTTCTGTTTTGAACACATATCTTTGCTTGCTTTCCACTCTGGAGGAACCTATGATCTCACTTGAACACAAATTCCTCTATCACTCTCCACTCACATCTTTTTCAGTAAATTTCATTCAATAAAAATCTATCTTGGGGTTGGAGCAGTAGTGCAAGTGCAAGGGTGTTTGCCTAGAACTGACCGCGGTTCGATCCCCCAGCATCCCAAATGGTTCCCTAAGCCAGGAGCGATTTCTGAGCACACAGCAAGGAGTAACCTCTGAACATCACCTGATATGGCCCAAAACAAAAATAAAAAACAAAACAAAAAACAATCTTGCTGGGGCCAGAGTGGTAGTATAGTAGGTAGGGTATTTTCCTTTCATACTACTGACTCAGGTTTGATACCTGAAACCCCATATGGTCCCCTGTGCCAGCCAGAATAATTCCAATGTCAGTACCAGAAGTAAACTCTGAGCACTGCCAGTTGTAGCTCAACCATTTCCCCAACTAACCATCCCCGAAGAAAAATCTAACTTGCTTCACTTTTAAAAATAGGAAACAATGATGGGATTCATGGTTAGAGGTTAAACAACTCAAAGTTCTCCTTTGTGATTTGTAGTGGCTCATGTCAAGGAATTTATACTTCTCTGTGGTAAAGTAGAATTATTAACGAAGTATTTTACATCAATTATATTTAGTATGCTTCTACCTTTGCTTTTGAGTGTATCTTCATTCATTCATTTATTATTTAGTCATTGTCAATGAATTAGTTATCAATCAGGTGCAAGTATAAAGTTTAATAACATAATTTGTATCTGGATGAATTGATTGGCCATCTTATAAGTATGTATGAACAGCAATATACACCTAACAGCCCTGTGAACCATACATACTTTAAGTTTATAGTTGAACAACTGAAACATGCATTTTGTGTATTGCCTAAGTGTTTAAAACTGTATGTGGTGTAGTAACAATGCATACCTAAAACTTGTCAACATTTATACTCTTGTAAGCCAATGTTATCTCAATAATAAGAAAATTAGAAAAATGGCATAACAGAGGACTCAAAACTTGATCTTAGCTGCTATATAAAAACAATGCAGCTGCTGAGAGAAAACAGATGCCAGGAAGAACCATGCTGAGGATAAAGGAAGAACATTGTGGGAAGCACAACTTTATAATAACTTGAAGCATCCCATCTAATGACATTATAATTTGGCTCTCACTTATCGGGTAATGCACTAGACAGCTTCAACTATCATTTGTCTAGCACCCATTTAGTATTGTCTTACTTATAATAATTAGCTTTGTGTGTTGAACAATGAATGAGGTGGGGGAAAATCATCTAAGGCATATGAGAAATAAACCTTAATGACAACAAACAATTTGTCAGACATTCTTTTCCTTCAGCTTTAACATTTTGGTGCCATGTAAAGAATTAAATGATCCAATCCATCTCATTCATCATCCAAACCACAGAGCAAACTGTTAGAGTCAAGCTTTTCTAGAAGATCATCTGACAGGTGCAATATTAGTCTACAGAGGTTTGTATGACGTAAGAGCGTTAAATAGGACAAGTGATACTTGAGTCATGTAACAAGTTACTTTTACTTTAATCACATGAACATAGAATTCTGAGTAATTGGTCAAATTTAATTTGATGCTGACTGTCAGTTTAAGGGAAGTTATAAAAGACAACAGTGCAGTAGATGGAAACTAATTATTGCTGCCAGTTTTGTACCATTTTTCACTCAGTGATACTAAACATTTACTTTGGGACAGCGTTATTGAAGTACCTGATTTTTCTTCTGTTGGCTCAGAGAATTATTGAATCGTATTCAGGATCATCAAGCTAAAACCTAGCAAGTCAGGGGCTCAAGTATGATTCTTCAGAGTACAAACTCCGTAGTCTGAACAGTATTCCATGCTGCTTCTCAGCACGTAGTGATAAATGATTTGGCTACTGCTCCATTTAATTTTCCTAGTTCTTCCAGCTGCCTCCTCTCACAGTGAAGGCCGTTACAGCACTGCAGGCCCCAACTGAATTTGTCAACTTGAATAGAGAATTTTATGTAAGGGAAAATGCATATGAGCTTCAAACTTGACGTTTAATTTTCTACAATATGAGAAAGGGACCAAGAAGGCAGACAAAGTAGACACATTGTTTTAAGCATTTTAATGAAGTAAAGCTCCCAAGTTTTAAGTTTTTATCCTCACTTCCGAGTTTATTCTGCAGATTAAACTAATCTGGTATTATATTGAGAGACTCCTTGGCTTTTAATTTTACTTAAATATTGCTTCCAGATAAAAGATATATCAAGAGCCTATGTGCGATTGAGGGGAAGAAACCATTCTGTAAAGGAACAAAACCTTTTTGTAGTTAAGCAGTCAAGGAAAGGTAGGAGAAAGACTTGTATTCTGAATAGACATTATGTTTTAAATTATGTGCTACTCAAAACATCTTTAATATAAGTCATTGTGATTTACAAAGTTTTTAATAGTGTCGTTTTAGGCATACAATGTTTTAGTACCAAACTCACCACCAGTGTCAACCTCCCTGTACCAATTTTCCCAGCATCCATACCATGCCACCACCCCTGCTCCAGCCTGCCATCATAATAAGTCCTATTTTAATTCTGGTTGTTCAAATTTGGGTATCATGATTTCATTGTTGTTGACTCTGTGGCTTCAATATTTAGTTCTGTCCTATCTTAACACCACCAATGTCCCTTGAATCTCCTTGGGCCCTGTCCCCCTTTTTTTTCACTTTTTAATGTGATGTTATTTCTTTTTAAAATAAATTTATTAATAGAAAATGCACCATAATTGACATAACTGATCATAATACAGTTGTTTCAGGATGAAAGAAAGCAAAGTTATCAAAAATATAAAGAAAATAGGAGATCGAAAATTAAAAAAAAAGAATTGGATAAAGAAAAGGAGAGTTCATTAGCCAGATATATTCGTAACAATTATTGTATCACCAATACAATTATCTCAATTATTGTATCACCAAGCCAGGGGCAATTTCTGCGTGCTTAGCCAGGAGTAACCCCTGAGCATCAAACGGGTGTGGCAAAAAAAAAAAAAGACTAAATCCAGCTCTAGGCCTAGTAGTTTGACCAACCCCTTTGACAGTCTCTGTGGTCCCAGAAAATTCTTCACCATCACAGTTGTTGCTGTCGGGTTTCTGTAGTTATAGATCATGGTTTCTGTACAGGTCCTATGTTGAAGGCTGTGTGGTGTATGGCGTCTTCTTGTTTCATCTCACCGTTAGGTAGCATTGCAGAGAATCCTGCCCTAAAAGCAGACCGTTGCTGTTTCTAGGTGTCACGGTGTCATAAGTACCATCTTTGGAGTAAGTCAATGCCAGACGGTAGTGGCCTTTCTTGTTAAGAGTTCTTATTCCTGGTGATGGTGTAGGAAATCATTTTGTTTCTGCAGACAGTGTCTACAGTTTGGGGGTGAATGGACAATGTCCAATCAGCTGAAGTCTAAGCCAAATCACTGTGCCAGGAGTGCAAGGTGTAAGGTCCCACTGCAGTTTAAAAATGTGCTCCCAGGGGGCCGGGCGGTGGCGCTAAAGGTAAGGTGCCTGCCTTGCCTGCGCTAACCTTGGACGGACCGCGGTTCGATCCCCCGGTGTCCCATATGGTCCCCCAAGCCAGGAGCAACTTCTGAGCACATAGCCAGGAGTAACCCCTGAGCGTTACTGGGTGTGGCCCAAAAACCAAAAAAAAAAAAAAAAATGTGCTCCCATCTCTAATAGATAAGAACTTGTTTGCATATGTAATATTTTCCCATTTTAATGTGCCTATGCAAAAAGGAAGAACAACAAAAGGTATTACTAGTGCATATGGAGGTCGAGGTATCAGACCAACAATCCCCATAAATTTTTTCTTACATGGCCTCTAGACAAAGACTTGTCTACTAGAATTCTGAACTAAACAGATCCCGAGGATGGGGGAAATTGTCACTACACGAGAGGATATTCGGTCACGGATATGCGTATTGAAGGAATGTAATTAAAGAGATATTCAAAGGAGATTTGTATATTCTTTTTTTTTCTCTCTTAATAATAATTTGTATTGACCAAAGTGGATTACAAATCTGTCCTTTTTAAGTCTTTTGAAATAGGGGGAGAAGGGATATGATCTGGAACCCAGCTTCAACCTTTGAGTTGGTTTTTGGAGTCTAGGGAAGATGGCTCCCAGCAATCACGTATCAGTGAGTATCCTCAAGTGCAGGGCTTCTCAACTACCGAATCCCGTAGCAAGCAAAAGTCCACTATAGAGGGAAATGAAGGGATAGGGGCCATCTAGAGCGAATCAATAGTAGCTGAGTTTCAGTGTTTCTCATGTAGGGAATCTATATTTTCACTTTGGGAGCTGGTTGACATCTGGCTGGGGTGGGAAGGATGTTCTGCTTTGTGAGGAGTTAAGCACAGAGAGTGTTATACTGTGGGTCTTTGGTATTCCATTATGAGCATTGTGGAATCATGGTTAACAAAGTACAGTTGTGCGCACACGCATTTTTGGAAATGAGGACTGATGAGAAAGGATCCCAGTGCAAGAAGGTCCCCTGCACAGCCCAGTTTTGGCCCTAGAAGGGGCTGTTTTCCCTTCCCCCACACCCCCAGGATCTGGCTGCTCAGCCTTGCAGTGGAGGCCTGGCTTGGGGTGGTTGAGTAGGTCTCATATTTCTGCTCTAGGGTTCAATACAGGGATTCTGTTGGCCAGCTCCCCTGCTCAGCGACATCCCAGATACCGGTTGCAGAGGAAAGGTGAAATCCTGGAATCTGGGGTCTACAGAGCAGGTCACCAGCCTACCCCAGTTTTATGCACTAGGGAGGGGCTGTTTCCCTCCCCCAAACCCCAGGAACTGACTGCTTAGCCTTGTAATGTGATGTTATTTCTTACAGAAATTCTACTAATAATTCTACTATTTTATTTTCACTCAAGAAAAAAATGGCGATTTAGTAAGTTTAAGACCCTGGAGAGTTAGTGGTAAAGCATTCTATTTATTGCATGTGCAGAGATAGGGAGCTTACATAAAATCTTTAGATCTCTCTTTTTGTTGCAAATTTAATACTTCTCCAAAACAGTCTTGAAATAGACTATTATTAATAGTCACAGCAATGACTTTGGGGATAAAATAAGAATTTTGAATTTCATTAAGATCATGAAGGCTGCCCCTCTAATTCCAAAGCCAAAGAATCACTTAAGGATAAGACAGTTTTGGTGAGATTCCAGAAATTAAAAGTCATATTGAGAAAAATCCTTAGAATTAGGATTTCCTTACTTAATCTAAAAGGTCCTAACCTCAAAGTTCCAAATATTTTTAAAACATATAGAAAAAGTGTTGTATCAGATTTTTATTTTCTCATGTATTTGACAAAAAACACATACCATCTTTTATCTTTGATTCTATTAATAGGCATATGAAGAAAAGAGAGTAATGAATATCATATCAATATATAGGACATTAGGAGGGCTACAACTTCATAGCAATATAGATATAAATGTAAGTTAGGTACAATGTTGTCAGTATAGAAAAGAATATCTTCATTCTCCTTGTTTCAAATTAGAATGGTCAAAAATAGAGTTTAGAAAAGCCTGAAAATATTATGAAAGGTTGGTTATTGGGATTTGTGACAGTACCCTGTTTGCTAGAGCTCATTTCAATGCATTTCCTGACCATACTCTGCTTAATCTCTGGAAATATAGACAAAGGATCTGAGGGGGGTCAGAAAAAGGATACCTATATTACAAGGAAGGAAATAACCTTGGATTCAGGGATATAGCAAGAAAGGCACAAAAGTGAATTAACATTTTCAGGAAAAAGAACGACTGTACTTTTATTTATTTATTTATTTTTAAGAATGATCTCTTTCTTCACTCTGATCCACACATTGAGTGTGTCAAAGAAAGGTTTATGAAAACCATAAATTCATCAAGTTGGTAAATGACCTTGCAGAATCAGGTGATGTACCTATAAAATCCTTCCAGTATCTCTTCTCAGATGAAGTGACTATGTGTCAGCGAAAAGTAATCTGCCTGAGATATTCTTTGTTTGTTTGTGAGGTATTCTTGAATACATGACTACCTCAAATTCAGGCACCTATTAACTATGTTATACCATATAATATATTGTTATTCAAAAGAGAGAAAACATTTGCTTACTCCTACTATGTGACAAATCCTGGGTTTATTTTTTTATAATTTATTTCACATAAGCCTGACTTAAAAATCCTATTAATTCCTTTATTTAGCAGAGAATAAAACCAAAACCAGTGTTTACATACCCAATAAGAGAAGGAATCAGAAATAAAATGCAACTGAATGATTTGTATTGGTCTCCAAAGTAGAGATTCATCATAAGCTAAAATATACTTTGGGGCTGAGCAATAGTACAACAGGTAGGGAGTTTACTTTGCCTTGAGGTCAACCTGGGCTCAATCCTCAGCATCTCTATGGTCCCCTAAGCCTGCCACTGAGCACCTTCAGTTGTGGTCCCCAAACAAACAAAAATAAAATATGCATTTTAAACTAAATTTATATATATAATTATTTTATATATTAAAATATACAAACTAGCAAATCAGTATACAATATTTGAACTAGTTTAGGATATTTTTATAAGAAAAATTGAATTGTATGAAATTACTACATTTGAATGATGTATTTCTCTGGGATGATTGAGGATTGAAATTAAGGTGTCATCCATGAGTAGTGCAGTTTCAACTACTGAGCTCTAACCCCAGGTCCTGGAATTGGGTCAATAATATAGGTCAAAGTGTTTGGGTATTGTGATTACATATGATTTGATTGTTTTTTATTTGATATATTATTTACTATTTCCAAATTTTTATCTTTATTCAATCTTTGCCAATATTTAAATTATGAAGTAAATGGGAATAATAATGATAATAAAAGAACATAAATAACAATATTATCAATTACTCTCATTTAAATATATGTATATGTGTATATTTTATTGCAGTAATGTTCATAACAAAGGATTTGCCATATTAACCCTTTTGAAATGAAACGTTCAGTTGAATGAGTAGATTCACAAAATGTAAGATATCTCAAAAACTCTTTCATCATGTAAAACTGAAACTGTATACCCAATTAAGCAATAAAGGATCATGAAGGAACATATGGTCAATTATGCCACATTAATGGGCTTGTCCAAAAGATGTCAATCTTGCATTTTGTATAAAATTTCTGTCTCAAGGCTGGAGTGATTACACAGCAGGTAGAGAGCATTTGCCTTGCAGGTGGATTCGATGCTAAGCACTCCAAAAGGTCCCCTGAACCTGCCAGGAGTGACTCCTGAGTGCAGAGTTAGGTGTAGCCTCTGAGCACTGAAGGTTGAAAAAAATAAAATTTCTATATCATTATTAGTTTAAAAATAATTTTGTTGAGCTATAATTCAATTCTGTATATTTACCTATTTAAACTTCACAATATAATGTTTATATATGTTGTACAGTTTCCATCTTTATCATTTTCTGAAACATTTTAACCACCTCCACACTGTACTCCTTAATTAGTTGCTTTACATTATCTGATTTTCCTAGCCCCAATGACGATTACTAGTCTACAGTTTTATTTTTATAAGTTTGACTATTTTGAGATAATAAAAATCTTATTTTTTACTATTTCTAAATATGTAAAAATCTACACGATACCATACATACTTTATCTAATCCTACTCAAGATTATTGATTTAAGAACTATTATCTTCATTAATAGCTTAGGAAACAAAATCTTAGGTTTTTTAATATTTTAATGAATTTTAATAACTTTAATATCTTAAAGAATATTAAAAGTTATGTCTTATTATAATCCATTACTACAGATGTTTAAACTCTTTAAATTTGTTACCAGTAAAAATAACATATCATAGAGGGTTTTTTTTTTTTTTTTGGTTTTTGTGCTACACCCGGTAATGCTCAGGGATTACTCCTGGCTGTGTACTCAGAGATCACTCTTGACTTGGGGGACCACATGGGATGCCAAGGAATTGAACCACGGTTCGTCCTAGGTTATCACATGTTGCACCACTGGTCTGGCCCCATATAAAAAATATTTTATTTCCAATATATTTTATTAATGCAAGTGATTGTACGTTTCCAAATAAATCCATGCTTTGTCTGTGAATGTATGAAGAAAAAGGAACGCTGGTACACTAGTGAGAATGAAAATTTGTGTGATCTCTATAAAAATAGTGTAATAATTTTTGAAATATGTTATTTACCAAACTCCATTCCTCATTTTACCCCAAGAATATTAAAACTTTAATTTAAAAGGATATATATAACCCCATGTTCACTGAAGGCTGGTCAATCATTGGTTAGAAAAAAATAGAAGCTTTGTGTTCATATTTTAGTTTCTTTAATATAAACATAATTTGTTAAAAAGTCATATTAGAAACATCGCAATACATAAACCAATTGGAAAAAAATTTTTAAAATATTTGCTTGAATGAGCATGCTATTTTTTTTAAAAATAAATGTGATTTACTTTAAAAACGAGATCACATTCTAATAATACAATTTAGTTTTTAGGAAAATTATATGATCAATAATTCTTACTAAAATATATTGAACAATGATAATAAACTTATTAAAATATCCTTATGGATCACATGTATTCTTAGAAATATGGATCATTTGTATTATAGAAATTATATTGCTATAATGAAATAACTTTAAATTTATGAAAGAAAACAATTACATATATTTTTCCTTTATGAATAAATACCATCATTGATGGCCCTTCTTTCATTAAAATTCCTCCAATAAAAACTTTTTCTTTAAGATATGAAACATTTTGGGAAAATAATACATATGCAAACAGGTTCTTATATAATAGAAATGGAGACACAAATTTGGTAATGCAATTAGGCCTTATCCCCTGAACATTGGCATAATGATTTGGCTTAGGCCTCAGAAGAATGGGCATCGCCCACACACACCT
The DNA here is from genome assembly GCF_024139225.1 of Suncus etruscus. NCBI lineage: Eukaryota > Metazoa > Chordata > Mammalia > Eulipotyphla > Soricidae > Suncus > Suncus etruscus. The sequence goes on along the minus strand of NC_064853.1, from coordinate 91,166,384 downwards.
GAACAATGGATACCATCTATGGAAACAACCACAATTGTCTATAACATTACCAGGATCCAAGCCTCTACCAGGGAAGATCCACCATTGCTTTGACACTGACTTACTCCAAGGAGTGCTCCCAACACCCAGACGACTCAGCAACAGTCTGCATGCAGGGCAGATCGCTCTGCATTTAATGGTATGCTGAAACTAGAGAATGCTCCACATCAGCCTGACATCGATGAAAAAATGCACAGAATCCAGAATCTTTAAATATAAGAATCTGATACCAACAATAGCTAAAGTGTGAAAAAGTTTCACCTGGACCAGGGAGAATGACTCGGGTTGGACAGACTGGTATGCCTGGAACCCAGAGTCGGTCTTATGCCAATAAACTTCTGGGGTGAGGCCTTTTTGTAATCAGGTCAAGGATTTTTTTCCATTTTCACCATTTTTCTGGACCTATGCAAACAACGGCGATTGCCACTATCACATCTTTACTATATTTTTTTCACTCTTATCCTTTAAGGAAAAAAAATACAATTTACTGAACTTATAAACAAATAACTGTAGTAGAATGACTGTCTCGAATACAGGCAGGGGATTGGAAGGGGGAGGGGGGAATGTTACACTGGTGAAGGGGGGTGTTCTGTTTGTGACTGTAACCCAACTATGATCATGTTACTTAAATAAAAATATATTTTAAAAAAAAGATATGAAACATTTCAGAATCTTCATCTCTCTCACCCAATACATTTTGTGTTCTTCGATATTATGTTTGAACTTGAATGTGAAGGCAGCCAAATCATTGCCCTGAGTATGTCATGGAAATGCTAATGCCCATATCTGATTCCAATGAGTTTTGACCTTCTGAGATTTGTCAACTACCCAGATGTCAAATACTTTTCTTTTCTGAAAAGACATTTTTTCAACTCAATGCAAATCATTATGTCATCTTTCAAGGATAAAAGAAGAAATAAATTATGGATCTCAATTTTTCCCTACAACTATCCAAAATAAATGTTTTTGAAAATATTAAGAATGTTACTACTTAAGTGTCGCTTGAATCCTTCAAGTCAATTACATTTATTCCCTTCATTTTACAAAGAAAGGAGTTGAGTGACTTCCCAGACATGATATACATAGATTTTGTAGGCAAAATCCAAACACAGTTCTTTAGTGTTAATAAATGGCTGCACTCCAACTGTTACCTTCTTCAAATTTGTCAAAATCCTGTACACTACCACGTTGAAAATGGAAACAATTAAATTAATTAATTAAATTAGTGAGTTTTTGAGGAAGAAAACTCCAAGATAGTGAAGTTGGATATGAGTGAATCCAGTCTCTGAAACATCACTCTATACAAAGGGGAACAACAGTCAGCATCTTGGCCCGGGGAAGAGCACAGAAGCATTCTATCCCCTACTTACCCTGGAAAAGTGGCTGGATCACCTAATCATTTCGCATCTCAGTCTGCAAAATGGGAATAATATTCATATTCTGTGTGACTAAAGGGACAGAAGTAGATAAGGGATGTTAAAAGGACAGCAGGGCTCCCCACTGCACAGACGGCCCTGCCATGATTTATGCACAGACCTGCTTCTGAAGGTATGCGCCTACTTCCATCAACAATAAAAGACCTTGAGGCATAGATTAAGGGACTAGCAAGCATAAGGCCCAAGAAAACTCAGAATAATAGAAAAGGCGAACCCACTATGAAGCACCTGATATAAAGGAAGAAACACACCCTGGCCTATATATTTGATGCGAGGAAGAAATAATGTCATTTTGAAATTACAGGTAGATGTGTTTCCCTTCTCCCCACCCCCTCATACTTTTTTCTAGCACATTTTGGGGAGCTATGGAGAATGAATAGAAGAGACAAAAAAGTACTTTGCCCGGCAGGAATACAAAATTGTAAAAGCACAGACAGCACTACAGAGGCGCGCTGCCATTCACTCACAAAGAATTTTGTGCATGTAGATGGCTGATTAATTGCCGGCCTGCCTAGACGAAGCTGCAACAAGCCAGATACTGTCAGCATGCCATCGGTTACCATGGAAATGCACAAGGTTCCTGTTTCTGACAAACCCTTGAATACTGGATAGATTGTGCCATATGTAAATAAGGCAAATTAGTTTTCCTATATCTTCCAGACAAGGTTAGACGAAAAGAAAATATAACTGTTTAAACATACTCTCTAACCTCTTAGATGTGACAAATGAGAAAGGGCCTTCTTTCTTAGGAAACTGAACTCAGATTGTTACAAGTGAAAGGCACTTGGGGGAAAATGACCCAAAAATGCAAAATGTGCCCATGTCTAAGAAAGGACTTCAAAGTCGACCATGCAAAGCTAGATTTATTAGACTTTGTTTTGTAACCAGAAGATTTATTTTATGCCCTGTTATTAGACAAAATTATAAGACATCAACAGTTATTTCGATGGCATTAGATTAGAAGTTTTTATTGTTGTTGTAGAGTTTTTCTTATTACACAGTCCCTAGATTGCATAGGCTAAATAATAAATCACAAACCAGCATAACTGACAATATGTAACTCCACTTTTAGTGATTTCTTATTAGCCATAACTTTGGTTATTTTTTAAACAGATGTTTTACAGCACTAAAAACTTTCTATTTTTCCCATGCTGCAATAATAATTTTTGATTACCTAGCCTGATGGTATTTCAAAACAAATCTTAGAATTACCATCAGAATATTCTTAAATACACAATGACACAAATTTCTTATATAGTTCATGATACAAGACTAGTCTGATGCTCATATTTTATTACATACTTATAAAGTAACCTGTTTGCTTAAACAGTAAAAATAAACAAATATTTAATTTCTTTATGATATAGTTTTTTGAATTATTTCAAAACGTGAAGCCCTCAAAAGGAAATATTATATAGCCTAAATAGAGCCTATAATCTCAATTATAAAGTACCAACTTTATATTTATTTTCACTGATATTTTTCAGGGATATAACTTTTTGATACTTAAATTTGACTATGTACATGTTACTTAATAAGCCATAAAATATGAAACCAAATAGCTCTATAATTATCTAAAATAATCCTTCCCCAGGTTTAAATTTTATGCTCTATGCTCTTATTGAGAAAGGGCAAAAATCTCCCATATTTTTTATCAAATGACTCACATATTTTGTATGCTCAGAATTCAATTTAATTATAATGTACTATGTATTATTCCATGTTTTAGAATTCAGAGATGAAATATAGTTAATAGTTCCCAAATCTTAATGTCATTGAACATTATCCAATAGAAAGATATTATATACTTATGTATTTTCTTTTTAAAAATAAATAACATTGTACTATCAAAAATAATTGACTTTCACTAATTCCTTTAATAGTTTTTCTTTCATACTCAAATATATTATATACAAAAAGAATTTTTTATAAAAATTTCTAAACTTATTTATCTAAGCCTATAATATTTATGCAATAGTAAGTAAGACAAATGATCAGAATGATTCTGGCTAGAATATACATCCATAAACTGACAGAATTGTTCATTTTGTTCTTTATTTTGTTTTATATATTCAAACCTAAACAGGCTCTCATACTTCTAAAATCATTTCAGTATGTTTGCACTTAAATGATCTAGAGATGAAATATCATTTCATATCTTCATTCCCTTAAAAATAGACTATAAGCATTTGGGTTTCTTTCATAATTATACAATAATGCCTATTTCTTTTTGTTGTTGTTTTATTTTGTTTTGGGGTCACATCTCGTGGTGCTTAGGGGTTACTCCTGGCTCTGTACTTAGAAATCGGTCCTGGCAGGCTCAGGGGAACATATGGGATGCTGGGATTCTAACCAGGGTCTATCCTGTGTTGTCCATGTACAAGGCAAACGCTTTATCACTGTGCTATCGCTCCAGCTCCATATTAATATGCCTATTTCTCTTAACAGTAATCATGTCAAGCTCTTTAATTGTGAATGTGGTGTTTGAGGATTTGAATAGTAATATGTATATTGATCCAAAAGTTTCACCACAGAAAGTAGACAAATTTCATTTTTAGGTTTTTTTTAATGATATCTTTCTGGTTATAAGACACAGGTTTAAACATACTCAGTATATATGGGAAATAATAAGGTCATATATTTACATTTTCAACTCTATACTTCAGAATATACAATTTATAAAATGCACACATTAAGCTGAATGATAAGTATGAGGATTTTATCTTATTGGTAAATATGGTAAAATAGGAGTATTATACTTTGGTACATCACCAGAAGGACAGAAAAATGCAGGAGTGTCAATGAGAAAAAATAAATCTAATAATTGTGAGAAGAATTAATATCTTCTAAGAGGAAAACAACTCTACTTAACATTAAGAGACAATTATGGAAAGAACTTACACTCATTCTTTGAGCACTTAGTACATTTCACTGCATAATCATCATAACTTTTATAACAAGACTTCATTAACAAAAATGTGAGGTGGTACTAAAATGTGATGCTTTTACGATTATTTTAATGATTTATTTAAAAGCAATTTGTGACTTTGTACAGTGAAATACAATGTGACGCAGCAATAAGCTTTTCAGACCTGGGAAGGTTCCTGTCTCCATAGAGTTTATACTCCTGAGAAAATTCAAAGTCGTTTCTTTTACTTATGTCACTTTTATGATATAAACAAAACACTATATATGTTCTATTACTTTTTTTAGCCTAGTAGTAGCTGTATCAGATATGGTATGAGTCTATGTTATTTTTGGATCATATACCATATTCAACTTATATTTTCTAATAATATTGTTTGTTACATAAATAATTAACTTTCTTTTGTATCTATACCATAATTTTAAGCAAGGTATTTAACTGTAAGAGTTTGAGACATTTGAGATGATATAAGTCATCTTCAAAGTTAAATTTTATATTTCTATGATATTTCTTAATATGATGGAGTAAAAACATTTACTCTATCTTAGTGGTTAAACTAAATTTTTTTCAAAAGACCCCAAGCATATTGGTGGCATAGAGGTAGATGTATATGACCAAAATGCACAGCCAACAATATTTCAAGCTGGAAATTCAAACTATAGAAACTAAATTTTAAAATGTGCCTGTCAAGGAGGCAGGATTGAGTGTGAGGGGAAACTCAAGATGGTCTTTGGTGAAGGGAAGATCACGTGGTAGTAGGATTGGCATTAGAGCATCACAAGCCTGAATTTCTACTATGAACAGCTTTGTAAATTACAGTTCCTTAATTTAAAAACTAATTAAAAACTATTATGGACCATAGTCAACCTGAAATCATTTAAAAATAACACAAAGCAACTCAGTATACCTCTGATTATAAAGTAATAATATTTCATCTCTAAAATCTAATAAATACAGGGTTGCATTTTCTTGTCTTCTTTCTGCTATCTTTTTCCAAGAGTGATAGTACAAATATAATCATTTTATTTTTCATAAAAGGTAATGTTCGGGTATAATATTAAATTTTTTGTTTTGTTTTGGGGCCACATCTGGTGGCACTCAGGGGCCACTCCTGGCTTTGTGCTCAGAAATTACTCCAGGCAAGCTCAGGGAACCAGGTGGGATGCCCAGGATTGAGCCAAGGGTCATTCTTGTGCAAGGCAAAGACCTTACCACCCCTAACACTGAATCTAAACTTCCGGCATTCCTTGTCAGTCAGATGTATAAAATAGGATAATTAGGTACAGAAAACATCACAATTTTGAAATGTTAAACTAAGTTAATAAAGACAGAGGCAATAATTTCCATAAAATAAAGGAGAAATTCCTTTAAACATCACAAATATGACTGTTTCTTCCAAGCTCATATGGATCATATATCACTAACAAACTGTAGGTGATATGTTAAAAGGAAAATGACTGGTTCATCTGTAATTTATCTGATAATATTTCAAATGATGGTAAAATACTGGACGTAGTTTGAAAGGAATTGTGGACTTATTTCCCTCTACCAGTTTATTAGTTTTATTTTATACCAATCCAAACAGACATCCAGTGTTTGGTGCCTCCTGAGACAGTACATAATTTTCCATTGGTCATTTTATTGGAAAAGAAGGTGAATATTTTGTAAGGCTATCCTAACAATGCCTATATTTGGATAATAGTATGTGTAACTGAAAAAAATGAATAGAACTTCTTAAGACTTCGATCTATTGTGGGAAATAATTCCTTCATTTTCTTCTCAGACAAGTGACAATCCAAACTCTATATATCCACATTGTGAAATAAAACTTCACATTATTTTCACATTGAAATCTATGTAATCTGCATGTTTGAAAGCAGAGAGTATGGAGATTTTTTATATAAGGTAATATATAAGATCATTTTCTCTAATTTCCAGATAAACACATTATTGACATTTCTTTCCAAAGATTAACAAAGAAGAAAAGCAAATGAATGTTAGTAGATTTTATATTTGCTTTAAAGCTAAGGAATTTAAAAATGTATTTGGTTAACTGGTCATTGAGTTTACAAAACCTCTATACAGCACACTTTTTGTAGTTAAGTAGGGAGAGAGGGAGGTTGGGAGGAAAATAGAAAATGAACACTATCAAGCAGGATCCCAATAAAAGTAATTATTTAATCAAGAGAAAAGGTAAAATAACAGTAACTAAAATAATAACCTAAGGTATAATAAAAAGAAACTTTCAAGTAAAAAGTGGCACTGTTTTCACTATTAAAGGAAAATTCTTTTGAAAATCCACATTTCTCTCAAAAAATTAAATATATTATGGGTATATTTAGTTGAACTTTGCAAACTGCTTCAGATTAAAATATTAGTTAAAGCTGAAAACCAATTTGTTCTAGGTAAATCGCATTTAAAACTTTCCAACTCAAGATATTATTAGTAAAACTATTAGTTTGAAGCATTTAAACCCACTAAAACTTTGCTATAAATTTTTTTTGATTCAGTAGTCAGGTTTTCACCAAAAATTAAATTTTTCACATAATTTATGTATTTTGTCCATACTTAATGTCAAAAGAATCAATAACATGCCACATTTTTCATCACTAGGTCCTGAAAAATCTAAAAATAGTCTGATTTTTAATTGCATTAAAAAGCCAATTTTTTTTCTTTTTTCATTCCACATAGAATCTGTATGTGTATTTCACAACCTTCTATCCCTAATAGAAATCTATAAGGTAATCTTGACTTAATTGATTCCACAAATATTGTTATATGATGATTTACATGGTATTTAGATTTCAAAATCTATGTTGCTATACCTTCTTTTTTAATTATATGTCTAAAAAACTTAACTCTCTTTACTTATATTTTGAAATTTTATATGTCTTAATACTTACTCCTTCATAATAATTAAAATTTTGATATGTTCATGTGAATGAATGAGGGAAGTAGAAAGCTTGTCTCAAATACAGGTGGGGGGTAGGGAGGTGGGAGATTTGGGGCATTGGTGATGGGAATGTCGCACTGGTGAAGGGGGGTGTTCTTTATATGACTGAAACCAACTACAATTATGTTTGTAATCAAATTGTATAAATAAAGACATTAATAAAGAAAAAAAACAATAACAACACACAACCCTTATTATCAGCAGGCTTGATTTCCTGCATATTTTCACCACTTTGGGCCTACTCACTCAGATTGGGTTATCCATTCAGCATATTTGGAAACCTGAAAAACATAATAGAGAAATATTGAGCTATTTTTGCCCAGAGTATAATATAAATATATAACTAGTGATTATTATATTTATATATATTGAAAATACTTTAGCATTTCCAGAACAGTAATGCAATACTTCTCTTCCTTCTAACTTATTCATCTATGACATCTACTAAAGTAAAATTTGGACATGATAAACTCCATAACAAATACAACATATAATAAATATATAAATATTTTCATCCCCTTAAAATTTATATAGAAGCAAATTATATTTATAAATATATTAAAGGACAAGACCCTTTAAAACAAAATATACATCTTAATGGTTATTAAAGGTAAACTTTTAAATGTTTTTCTTATCCATTTTATATCCTTAAAATTTTGAATGCTTATCTTCCATCTCTTAAAAAAAGGAGTGCACTAAAACGTTCGTCTATTGTATTAATGATTTTATTGATGATACAATAATTTCCACGAATATAACCACTAATGAACTCTCTCCTCTTCTTTTTCCAATTTTTTTAGATTCTTTATTTTCTTTCTATTTTTAATAACTTTGCTTTCTGTCATTTTGAAACAAATGTATTATGATTAGTTATATCAACTATGACACACATTTTCTTTAAATAAATTTAAAAAATTAAAAAAAATTTAATGCCAATGATGGAGATAGCTGTGCTTCAGGCCTCTTATCTTGCATAAATATATCTCATGGAAAGGGTCAAATTTGTTAGAGGAGGTTTTACAATCGTTGACTTATATCTATTCAAATATTCCCAAGAGACAATTCATAATTACTAAATTATCAAGACATTAAGCCTGTGAATATTACAAAATTATATTGTATAGGATAAAAATTAATTTTTATACTTAATGGCCAAGAAGACACTTGCATAGAATAGGAGATATTCCTTTCAACTTTCTTTTTTCCTTTTTTAGAAATTAGACTAACATTAGCTTATGACATTATGTAGGTTTTAGATATATACAGTCTTATCCACAAATATCTCTATGTAATTAAGTTACCACTAGAGTTTTAATGTCCTTCTACCATCATATAGCTAAACTCTTTTTACCAGACTTGCCCTTCATTGTTCTTTTCTAATAAGTACTATATTATTTTAAGTTTAAAAGTTATTTTCTTCATTCATTTGCTTTCTTTTCTACCACATATGAGTGAAGTAACATAGCGCTATCTTTTTTTTTTTTTTGGTCACACCCGGCAGTGCTCAGGGGTTACTCCTGGCTCCATGCTCAGAAAATCGCCCCTGGCAGGCACCGGGGACCTTATGGGATGCCAGGATTCGAACCATCGTCCTTCTGCATGAAAAGCAAACACCTTACCTCCTTGCTATCTCTCTGGCCCCAGCGCTATCTTTATCTGTCTAAAATATCTTACTCAGAGTAAAACCTCTAAATCTATTCATGTTAAAAAATTTTAAGATTTCCTCTTTTATAGTCGAGTAACGTTCCATTGTGAACATTAAACAAGTTCTTTTTTCAGTCATTTGCTAATGGGCATTTAGGTTGCTCTACCTATTGGCAATTGTGAATATGCCAATAGGTACATATATATGTGTATATATTTCTTCAAATTCACATTTTTGATTCTTCAAATAAATTACCCAGAAGTGGGATATTTGGGTCATAAATCTACTGTTAACTTTTGAGGACTTTCCATACTGCTTTCCATAAGGTAAGTACTAGTTTATATTCCTACCAGTTTCAATATATGCATTTCATTAAATTTCATTAAATTCATTTAAATTCCATAATACTAATAAAACTGACATCCTCCTTTTTTAGTTTAATTACAACCAATGGCATGTTCTCGTATACTGTACTTGTGAATACATGCACATGTGTTCTCATGAATATGGCTTACTCTTCACTAGCTGACACTGAGATAGATACTAATTTTCATTTCTATTTTATTTGACTTAATGTATACTTTTTAGCAAGTGTCATGGAAAGCATACTAATATGTCAAAGCAGAAAAATATCTTATAGTCAACTACTTTTCACCTAACAGTAAAGGATTGCACTAGTCATTTTTCCTTTTACTTTATAACTTTTTTCTTTCCCCTTCTTCCCTCCCTCTCTATCACTTAGCAAATCATTCTATCATAGAAGCCATACACACAAATATCTTCAAATATGAAGACTAATCACAGTAACCAGCCTTGCTCACATATACACACATACTTCCCACTTTTTTGGAATCACTAGAGGACAGATTTGCTTCCAGATTGTATCATTTTCTTGTGGCATGAATTTGGGTAAATCATATATTTGAACCTTCAGTCTCTAATGTCAGTAATAGGATAGAGATAAAGATAATCTTTAATCTACTTCATAGAATTAATTAAGAGACGAATATATTTTTTAGCAATTTATGTATTAATTTATTAATTGATTGGTTTGGGGCCACACCCAGCAATGTTCAGGGATTACGCCTGGCTCTGCACTCAGAAGTTGCTCCTGGCAAGGTCAGGGACCATATGGGATGCCAGGAATCAAACCGGGACCATCCTTGGTTGGCCACATACAAGGTAAATAACTTACCACTGTGCTATCTCTCTGGCCCCAAGAAATTAATATATTTTCATTTACATTTATAGGAAGCTTTTTTGAAAATATGACTACACACATGGTCAGAATACAAGTTACTCTGAAGTTGAAGAATTCATTTTGGGATGAATTATATTTAAGATAATTTTTAATATTTTAGAAAAATTTTTTTTTTTTTTTTTTTTTTTGGTTTTTGGGCCACACCCGTTTGACGCTCAGGGGTTACTCCTGGCTATGTGCTCAGAAATCGCCCCTGGCTTGGGGGGACCATATGGGACACCGGGGGATCAAACCGCGGTCCTTCCTTGGCTAGCGCTTGCAAGGCAGACACCTTACCTCCAGCGCCACCTACCCGGCCCCAGAAAATATTTTATTTATAGGAATCTGAAATATATATTTTGCATCCTATTATATATTTAAATATTAACATTATTGACTAAAAATAACTTAATCTGAAACATAATTTTAATGTTATAAATAAGAAATCTTTGATAGAAGTGTATTAATAATCTGTTGAGTTGCTATTATATATTTATTATTTTTGGTATAAAATTATACCAATAGTATTGGAATCCCAGAAAATGAGATTCCTTAATTATATAATCTCTTAGAATATTTGAGTGCTAATACATTTTTTAATGAACCTGTTTTTAACCAGTAAATTGAGCATACTGACACACCCACTTAAATGACATGGACTTTTTTTATTTGTCCTAGTGCTATATTCGAAATTTTAAAATGCCTTCTGTATTTCTACTTTGATATTGCTAACCATTTCAGCCCATCTTGCTTATCAGGAGCAACCTAACATTAACTTAAATGACAACCGAAATGCCTCTTCCACAATTTCACATCTCTCCTTGACATCCTTGACTTTAGCTGGCCTTACATGCAGACAATGGCAGTACCTTTATTTATTATTAGCAATTTTCCCTCCATAACAGATCACTTAATTACCAACCTGACACTCAGAAACACTTCTATCCAGCTGCAACAAAGTGCTTTGGACAACTAGAGGTAAAGGCTTCCATTGCTGCTTTCAACAAACAGAATATTTTAGATAATTTTAGGTGTTTGTCCCATTTTACTTTAGATAGAGGGATGCATGCATGTGTATATCTCTGTGTTACATATTGGCTATTACAGTATTATTGTAATACTGTAATAGCCAATATGTATATGTATATATATAAATATATACCAATATCAAAGTACACATTGCCAAGATTTTTGTGTAAGAGAAGCACTTTCATGATACCCTCTGGGCAAAGTGCTGAATTTAATAGGTGAGTCAGTTATTAACCAAAGAACATTCTGTTTTACTAAACAGATAATATGCAATCATAACTGTCTTAGAAAAAATCAAAACAATGCAAAACTGTAGATTCCTTTCTGTTCATCTGATAACCATATTTTACTAATAAGAGGTGTCTCTCTTTTCCTTATTAAAACTATCACTAATTTTATGAGGCTATCCCATGATTTCTTTTCTTTTTATAAGTTACAAATAAAATCCTAGCTCTCAAACATTTTTCATTCTAAAACTTATTAAAGAAAAATCAGTTTTTTCTGCTTTTGCTTATATGCCACTATGCTCAATATTTTTCTTTTAAGAATCAATGATCTAGTTGAATCTTGATTTCAACATAAGGCCATCCATTAGAGGAAGTTAAGAGCTTGAAAAGGGTCAGTCTTTTCTGTCACTATTAGACTAGGTAACTTCCATCTCTAATGGAATCCTTTTGATAATTATTTCATACTTCTGGCAAATCTTGATGGACTCATTCACCTCAATGTTACCTTTGCAGATCATTCAAAAGCTTCTATTAGGACACCTTAGAGAAGCCTCCTTTTTGCTTTATACTCAAATAAAGGAAGGTAAAAACTAAACTTCAAGAGCGGAAATGCTTTTCAGTGTAATCACAATATTTTTCAGTCTACATAAGTGGTATCAACTATTCTTTCTCTTTTCAACGCACTTTGACCAGATGGGAGTACTTTAAATGCATATACATATTCTGATCTCATCCACTGTATTTCACTTATTTTCATAAAGGATTTTTTTTACTTTCAAAATTTAGAGAATATGAGTTTTCTATGGTATAAAAAATCTGACTAAAATGATAAAACATTGTATATTATGATCAACTGGTTAAGACTGAATCACCACACAAAAAATGTTATAATTTTGGACACTTATTTTGTAAAGCATCTCAGACCTCATTCAAAACACAGATTTTCTTGCTAATGGTATTTTGCTTAGTTACTTACAAATATCAATTTAAATCCCCTAGGTAGAAAACAACTGGATAACAGGTGAAAGCTGCTTGAGAATTAAGAATTTTCTGAGAGTTTTACACAGAGCCGTTAATAGTTACTTAAGGAACAAAGTGCTGAATGTATAAGATGGTCTGGCTTCCACTTTTTCACTAGACCTACTCAAAATTTAACTTTGAGCATGCTTAGAATACTGTGGACTTGAGTAAATCCATTAAGACCTGTGCACTGCAAAGTGGTAAAGGCAGGGACTTTCTTTTGTGACCAGTTATGGAGAAAAAAAGAGACCAGCTCAACCTTACTTAGTATTTCTACTCAAACACCTTTTACAAAGAAATTAAGGTGACTTTAAAGATATATCCAGTGTGAGGGATAGGTTTGTCAGATAAATATAAGGCACATGAAAAGTAAAGATTGAAAAATAGTAAGATTAAGGGTGGAAATTACACACAGACATACATAACCCTGTTTGCCTGAACCTCTAGGGGTACTGGTCTAGGGTTAAGTCAGTGGAATGTAGTTTCAGGTGTATGACTTACAATCTCTAATAGGTTAAGGGAGAACTTGGGGGCATATTTTTTTTATAAAGATGTAACATATGTATTCTGGTAAAAATCAGAGATAGGATGTGGAGTGATAGGATGTGGAGCAGAAGGGTGCTTGAATTACATGTGGCCATCCTGGGTCTGAATCGGCATTCTTTATGGTCTCCTGAATCCCACCAGGAGTGATTCCTAATTATAAAGTCAGGAGTAACTCCTAAGCATTGTTATGTGTCCCCAAAGACACAAACAAACAAACAAATAAACAAAATTAAATCAGACCTAGGATTCAAACTCAGTTGGCTTGGACATCAAAAGTTGTGATTACTTTATTTCAGAAGGTCAGGGACAAAATGTCCTTCTCAAGACTCAGTTTCTCAGGCCTGGATATCTTTTTTTTTTTTTTTTTTTGGTTTTTGGGCCACACCCAGTGACGCTCAGGGGTTACTCCTGGCTATGTGCTCAGAAGTCGCTCCTGGCTTGGGGGACCATATGGGACGCTGGGGAATTGAACCGCGGTCTGTCCTAGGCTAGTGCAGGCAAGGCAAGGCACCTTACCTCTAGCGCCACCGCCCGGCCCCTGGATATCTTCATAATAGAAAAATACTAAAGACATCTTTATGAGTTCTTAGAAAATTAAGTGGGAGTACCTGTAACTCAATAAAAAACATAAGCATGGTCCATAAACAAAGGTTTTAGCTAGCATGCTGAATATCACATTTAAATTATATTTTATTGAGTTTTAAAAAAACATTTCCTATTGTTACCTTTGCAGATCATTCAAAAGCTTCTATTCCTTTTGGTAAAAGTACTTGGCTTTTCTCCCACACAAATCATGGTAAGAATTTTGGCTTAAAAAAAGACTATGTATCTGGTTGCATGTTTAGGAACCCAGAAAGGTGATGAGTCTGGTTTTTGGGAAAAAGTAATGGGACTTTAAAGATATGAACCCTGGGAACAGGACTTAGACAATAAAAGAAGGTCCTTGAGCATTTAAATAGGTGACTATTTAATATTTCTAGAGAATGAGACGGGCAAAGAACTGCCTTTATTCTGTTCCCCTATAAAAGAGAGTGTCCCAGGACTGTAGTAGGCCCCAGAAAGGGGGACAGGGAGCAAGGGAGAGAGAGGAGGAAGCCCTGAATGACCAAGCTAAGCTCATCAGCACAGTTAGTTAAGGAGTGCTGTCAAGCTGCTACTGCCAGGTGGCCAAGAGAGTACAGGAGTAAAGAAATAATGCAGCAGGAGAGCTGAAATAGCAAGCAAGAGGGTGGGGAGAGAGAGAAAGAGACAGAAAGAGATAGAGAGACAGAGAGCGGTTGTAACAATGTAGGAGCAGAGAGAACAGCAGTCTGAGATCAGCTAGCTGAGAGAGAGAGAAAGAAAGAAAGAAAGAAAGAAAGAAAGAAAGAAAGAAAGAAAGAAAGAAAGAAAGAAAGAAAGAAAGAAAGAAAGAAAGAAAGAAAGAAAGAAAGAAAGAAAGAAAGAAAGAAGGAAGGAAGGAAGGAAGGAAGGAAGGAAGGAAGGAAGGAAGGAAGGGAAGGAAGGAAGGGAAGGAAGGAAGGAAGGAAGGAAGGAAGGAAGGAAGGAAGAAAGAAAGAAAGAAAGAAAGAAAGAAAGAAAGAAAGAAAGAAAGAAAGAAAGAAAGAAAGAAAGAAAGAAAGAGAGAGAGAGAGAGAAAGAGAGAAAGAGAGAGAGAAAGAAAAGAAAGAGAAAGAAAGAAAGAAAGAAAGAAAGAAAGAAAGAAAGAAAGAAAGAAAGAGAGAGAGAGAAAGAGAGAAAGAGAGAAAGAGAGAGAGAAAGAAAAGAAAGAGAAAGAAAGAAAGAAAGAAAGAAAGAAAGAAAGAAAGAAAGAAAGAAAGAAAGAAAGAAAAAGAAAGAAAGAAAGAAAGAAAGAAGGAAGGAAGAAAGAAGGAACAAAAGAAGGAAGGGATGAAGGGAGGAAGGAGGAAGGAAGGAAGAAGAAAGGAAGAAAGAAAGAAGAAAGAAAGAAAGAAAGAAAGAAAGAAAGAAAGAAAGAAAGAAAGAAAGAAAGAAAGAAAGAAAGAAAGAAAGAAAGAGAAGATAGAGGAAAGAAAAGAAAGAAAGAGCAGCAGTCTGAGAGAGGAGTAAGCTGCCCACTGAGACATACTCAGAGAGCAGAACTATTGTTGGTAGCTAAGGTCACTGAAAGCCATGGAAGAGCCATTGGCTGTTCCTGACCCCTGAGAGGGCTGGGAGAGCTTTGAGAATGTCATAGATAGCTGGAATGTGCTTTACTCTATTAGAGAGGGAGATCCCTCCCCCTCAGCTCTCCTCCTGTGCTTCTGCCACACTTGGACCTAGAGCCTCCAAGGAAGTACCTATTGCTCCACAAGTGGCAAAGAGGAGGCAGAATCCATCAACTACGCCTCAGAAACATATGCCATGAGCTGGAAGCACTTGCTTTTTGTGGTCATCATTTTTCCATGTTCACACAGTCTTTTGTTTGTTGTTTGTTCGTTTGTTTGTTTGGAGATCATCCCAGGCAGTGTGGGTCTTACTCCTGGCTCTGCACTCAAGGATCAATCCTGGCAGGGTTTAGGAATATTGGGGTGAATTCAAGGCTCCAACCCAGTGTTCAAGGCAAGCACCCTACTCACTGTACTATCTCTCTGGTACATGTTTTTATAATTTTCTTTTGAAATACCTTTTACAAATAAATTAGTATCTATTTTTAACTATAGTTTTATGTAAAACTTATGTATTATTGAACATGTATCAAGGGAATTTTCAAGAACTATTAAAATTAATTAATATTCCAAATATTAAAATCACATATATAAAAGACAGTATTTTCTTAAGTTTTTGGAGTGCTTGATTTCAAATTTTAGCAATCTATTGGTACAAATCTATCACTTTAAAATGTCTAACATATATGACACTTCCTTAAGTTTATTTCCTCTAACTCTTGTTATAACACTATGATTTACCAAGTTGTTTATACTACATTTATTTTTAGACATTAAATGCTCAACCACCACTAGTGTGACCTCCCCTTTACCAGTGTCCCCAGTCACCCATCACAACGATACTCTGTCTCTCTGCAGGCACAAACAGATAGATTTTATATTGTTCGTTATAATACAAAGGCAAATGAGATTATCAAAACAGATTAATAAGAGTCAATTTGAAATGATAGTTATATCTCTCCATAGTATTACTAAAGTTAATGCTTAAGTAGGGCTTTAATTGGTGCTTGTTGAGCCTGCTGTTACTGTTTAGGCTTTCTGAGCTGGGTTGATTACAAGGTTCTTTTCCATCAGATTTCCTGTGATTCCATGGATTCACACTACTATAAAATATTGAGATGTCCATTATTCATCGCTGCACTCAGGGTAATAGCTAAGACTTGGATTTATCCAGGTGTTCAACAACAGACGAGTGGATCATGAAGACGTGGTGCATATACACAATGGAATACTACACAGATGTAAGGAATAATACAATCAGGCAGTTTGCTGGAACATGGATGGTACTAGAAGATAAGTTTAATGATGTAAGACAGAAGAAGGATAAATATAACATGAGATCTCTTATTTGTGGTATTTAGAATAACTGCATGAATAAATGCAATGGTATATATGGAAGTGTTGGGGAATGCTCTTGGTCCCAGAGTACAGTGTGGAGAAGAAAAGAAATTGAGTGGAAGGTAATGTCTTAGATAACTATAATACAGTATCAAAACTAAAAAATGTATAATCTTATTTAGATTTCAATTCTTTAACATACATCGTTTCACTCATATATATGTATATGGTTTACAGGATGTATGGATTCATGTAACCAACATTATAATCAAGATACAGAAATACAATACTACAAAGATTCCTTTTGTTAGCCATTTACAATCTACACCTATCCCCTATTTCATTCATTCTCCAACCATAGACATAAACTAATCTACATTTCATTTTTATAGTTTTATGTCATTTTGAAATTTTTATATAAGCAGGATGTGTAATTTTTCAAGACTGGCATATATCGTTTAGATTAATTTTCTTGAGATTCATCTAAATTGTTATGTACATCACCACCAGAAATACATTTTATTATATTGCTGAATAGTATTCCAGTACAATTTGTGGGTGTACCACAAAATGTTTAATCATTATCCATTGAAGGATATTTGGATTATTTCCAGATTTTGACGACTGCAAGTAAGCTGCTATGAGTCATCATGTGCAGGTTTTTGTGTGACATAATTTTTTTATTTCCCTGGGATAAATGACCAGAAATGTGATTGCTGAATTATATAGCAAGTGCATGTTCAA
Organism: Suncus etruscus; assembly: GCF_024139225.1. Lineage (NCBI taxonomy): Eukaryota > Metazoa > Chordata > Mammalia > Eulipotyphla > Soricidae > Suncus > Suncus etruscus. The sequence goes on along the minus strand of NC_064853.1, from coordinate 91,149,073 downwards.
ATATTTTGGGAGCATTGTAAAACTAGTTTTCAGAATGATTGAAAACATTTTATATTCCCACTAGTAATATATGTCATTCAGTTTTGTCCTCACTAGCATTTGGTAAAATCATAATTTTTTATTTATCTATTCTGGTAGGTATGAAGTAAAATCTCACTGTGGTTTTAATTTGCATTTCCTTAATGGATAATGATATTGAGCATCTTTTCAATTGCTTATCTGCCATCTGTATTTCTTCATGATAAAATATCTATTCATATCTTTTGACCCCCCCCTTAATTAGATTTTTGATGTGCTATTCTTTGCTTCTGAGTTTTAAGAATTTCAAAATCAAGTTCTTTATCAGATATATGGATTGTAACACTGTGTTTTAGCCTGGAGGTTGGCTTTTCATTTTTCATAGATTGTTTTGGGGAACAAAATTTTTAATTTTGATGCAGTCTAAACTTTATTTTGGGGAGTATCCTTACAGTTTTATATATGGGAACTCTGTGTTCTGCCTTGGGTTCCAGAGATTTCCTTATATGTTTTCTTCTATATATTTTCTAACTTTACACTTTACATTTTAGTCTATGAGCCTTTGTGAATATTTTTTAATGAACTGTCTAGTTTACTACATTACCTAGTTTTGATGACTTAAGCATTATTTTTCAAAAATATTATTCTTCCTCCATTGAATTGCTTTTTTATCTTTGTTAAAAATCAATTAGACATATCTGTGTGAGTCTATTTAAGGGTTCTTTATTTCTTCAAACAGTTTTTGTTCAGTTAAAAATATATCTGAGCCTATCTACAAATTTTACCTAAAGCATGCCACTCATTAAACTTGTCATGGTTTATTTAATGACTACCAGTTTAGATATTTAGGCCATTCTTTAATTTTGCTACTATAAGCTATTCAATAATGAACATTCTTATTACACAGCTATAAATATGTATATATTTTTGATGATTTTTCTTGAGTTTTCAAAGTAAATTTTGATATCTAGTAAATATACATTTCTAAGAAAATAAATTCTTCTCAAACTGGTTGAGATTCAAAGTTCTTAAATCTTTGTTTAAAATTCTATGAAAAATTTTATGTAAAATTTTATTGGGATGTAAACCAATAAAAAATAAAGTTGTTATTAAAGACATGTATAAATATAACATAAACATAAATGTAATGGAAGACAGAGTGAATGAAGTAGGTTATCTACGTTTCATTATTTGCTATTAATTCAAGATTAGCTCCTTTCATATCTGTTAAAAATTAGGGACTGGAGTGATAGCACAGTGGTAGGGCATTTGCCTTGCACACGACAGACTCAGGACGGACCTCAGTTCGATCCCCGACATTCCATATGGTCACCTAAGCCAGGAGCGATTTCTGAGTGCATAGCCAGGAGTAACCCCTGAGTGTCACCATTTTTGGCCCCGAAACAAACAAACAAAAATCAATGCAGGAGCCATATTTCTCAGATCAATCTGTTGTATTATGAAGGGATATTTCTATAATTTTTCTAATATGTATTTGGTGTTTGTTAAATACCAGATATACCAATGAAGCAATGTAAACATGACTCAGGAAGTTGTATTTGAAAATAGGTTAAATATAAATTATTACCTATATATTGTCAATATCGCATTCAAAGAATAACTACTAGTCTGCTACAAAAGCACAGGGTTGTTTAAAAGACAGTTCAGTAGCAAAAGGAAAAGAAAAAAAATTAATCTTAGCTTTATACATTTAGAAAACTTTCCTGAAAATGTAGAATTGGTGGTGGGAACTGAATTTGAGTCAGAGAAACAACAGTATTTCAGAGACACAAAGGGTTAAGCAAAATGTAATGGTGGCTGGGTCACTCCAAGACTATGCATGTATTGCATGGATGGGGGGACATAGTTAGAATACTGGAAAACCTAACCTGATGCTGACTCTGGAGCAAACTGGAATCTCAAGAAGAGTAAGGAGAATTAAATTCAAGTAAGGAAGCTCTTAAAATTGTTATATGGGAATAGATAATCTGAGTTTACCTTTTTTTTCTAATGAATTAAGGGAGTAGTGAAAGTTTCTAGAAAATTTCAGCTCAAAGTAAACCACATGGTTTAACATTGTTAGACCTGGGCCCGGAGAGATAGCACAGCGGCGTTTGCCTTGCAAGCAGCCGATCCAGGACCAAAGGTGGTTGGTTTGAATCCCGGTGTCCCATATGGTCCCCCGTGCCTGCCAGGAGCTATTTCTGAGCAGACAGCCAGGAGTAACCCCTGAGCACCGCCGGGTGTGGCCCAAAAATCCAAAAAAAAAAAAAAAACAAAAAAACATTGTTAGACCTATTTGAATATCACAGGGAAATTTAACTTCCAGAACTAGCTGAATCTCTTGGTATCTCACTTTTTCTCAATTGCAAAATGAGAATGGCAATAGATCCCATGACTCAGTGCTTATACAAAGTAAAGTGTCAACTGTTTAGAAGAGTACATGGCACATGTTTACCATGACTTACTTTGCTAATACCATTATTTCTTAGATATTTTATGAAGTGTCTAGCTAACAAGATCCTCTTAACTGGGTAAAAGGGAAGGAATTCAAGTAGTAGAGAAGGAAAATGTCAACAATGATTCTTTTATTATAAGGTGCAAACACATCACCCGAGGATGGTACTACAATGTATATTCTGATTCAATATATGTACAATGAGACCCAATATTACGAATTTCTATTAAGACCTCAGCTTTGAACCAGGATCTAACTGCTCCTTTGCTTTTACTTTCCTCCTTGCATCCAAGTTCCTCTTGAACTTTGGATGCAACATGGTATTTAAGTCTTTATTGGTATAATTTTGTTTTCAGGGAAACTTCCTTCATACAATAATTATAAAAATGATTCCTAGCATATATGCCAAGGACTTTGCAAGATATCTATCTCTAATCCTCTTAGATAACTTCCAACGATAAGGTATTATGTATTCATTTTTCTAATGTGAAAATAGGTTAAGCAACAAGCTTCAGGTCATACAACATATGGTGGTGAAGGTTACATTCAAAGCTAGAATATCTGGCATACAAGCTCAAGATCTTTTCACATGGTGTGACATTTTTCAGTAATTCTGCCCTGCAGAGACACCTCAAAGTAGGGTCTCAACCTTTTTTTTTTCCCAACTGTAGTTCCTTTCTGATCTTGTTTCCTTCCTATGCACCCCCGCCCCATTCCTACCAGTGGCTCCTAACTCGTGGCTCCTCATTTATGTGATTTTTCTTCTGTGGTCCCCTTGGAGTACCCTGGCAGTTTGACAGTTTCTAGGGAACTATATTGCTATAGGTTGAGAAACACTGGTCTGAAGGACCAAGAAACTGAAATTTGAAAGGTAAGAATAGGAGTATGTTCCCTGTTGTAAAGTCTTTCAGGTCTGGAGACCAGCTGTTTTATAGAGATTTCTTATATAATCCTGTAAAGAACTTGTTAATCCTGTGTTCAATCCTGTGATGCCAGGATTTACAGCAAGCAACTCCTTTATACATACCCCCTTTTTAGGCAGATCTTGTTTATTCTGAATTGCAATCATTTTTTGATATGGCATTTCCCAAGAACATTAGCACATTTGCTCATTGACCAAGACAATTTATATGAACAAAATGAGTGATTTCTTATTTCTAATTGATATTACCTTTATAAATCTAAAATTAGTAAAATGGCATGTTTGAGAGGCATGTATATTTCTATTTCATTGACTAGATCCATCAAATTAGTACCTTTTCGCCAATCAGTTCACACACAATGCTACTATGTGAAAGAATGTTGAAGTAAAGAAAAATTTCCCATCTCAATGTCTAATAATGTGATTCCTAACAAGAATCTAATGAGCATTACATAAGACATCTGACTTTGTATTTCTACCTAGAAGCATATTTTCTTTTTTTTTTAATTTTTTTCTTTTTTTTATATTTTATTTAAACACCTTGATTACATACATGATTGTGTTTGGGTTTTAGTCATGTAAAGAACACCACCCACCACCAGTGCAAAGTTCCCATCACCAATGTCCCAAATCTTCCTCCTCCCCACCGGACACCCACTGTACTCTAGACAGGCTTTCCATTTCCCTCATACATTCTCATTGTTAGGACAGTTCAAAATGTAGTTATTTATCTAACTAAACTCATCACTCTTTGTGGTGAGCTTCCTGAGATGAGCTGGAACTTCCAGCTCTTTTCTCTTTTGTGTCTGAAAATTATTATTGCAATAATGTCTTTCATTTTTCTTAAAACCCATAGATGAGTGAGACCATTCTGCGTTTTTCTCTCTCTCTCTGACTTATTTCACTCAGCATAATAGATTCCATGTACATCCATGTATAGGAAAATTTCATGACTTCATCTCTCCTGACAGCTGCATAATATTCCATTGTGTACATGTACCACAGTTTCTTTAGCCATTTGTCTGTTGAAGGGCATCTTGGTTGTTTCCAGAGTCTTGCTATGGTAAATAGTGCTGCAATGAATATAGGTGTAAGGAAGGGGTTTTTGTATTGTATTTTTGTGTTCCTAGGGTATATTCCTAGGAGTGGTATAGCTGGATCGTATGGAAGCTCGATTACCAGTTTTTGGAGGAATCTCCATAACGCTTTCCATAAAGGTTGAACTAGACGGCATTCCCACCAGCAGTGGATAAGAGTTCCTTTCCACATCCCCACCAACACTGTTTATTCTCATTCTTTGTAATGTGTGCCATTCTCTGTGGTGTGAGGTGGTACCTCATAGCTGTTTTGATTTGCATCTCCCTGATGATTAGTGATGTGGAGCAAACTCCACTGTCCATATCAAATTGCATTACTGTTTTTCTATTTCCTGTCTGTTTCTCCTAAATAGCTTTTTAAATTTGAGTTATTCACATATTCTGTTGATAAGTCTTTGAATGTTGAGTTTATACATAATGTTATTTGCTTGCTATTTATTACCTGCATTATAATTGCCTCCATGTTTTTCAAATTAAATGTATTTTAAAAACCTTCAGCTCACTTACATGTTTAGGAAATCAAAATAATATTTTATATTAAAATAACATATCTTTCATTGAGATCACATTAACTTACATAAATGTATAGGTGGATAGTGAATACAATTGGATGTAAATATAAAAGTAAAACTAAAATTTAAAAATATTCTACCCACTATCAAAAATCATCTCTTAATACTACTCATAGGGATAAACCCTAGGAACACACAAAAAAAATACAAAAATGCCCTCTGCACTCCTATGTCCATCGCAACACTATTTACAATATTCAGAACCTGTAAACCACTCAGGTGCCCAAAAACATAGGGATAAACCCTAGGAACACACAAAAAAAATACAAAAATGCCCTCTGCACTCCTATGTCTATCGCAACACTATTTACAATATTCAGAACCTGTAAACCACTCAGGTGCCCAAAAACAGATGAGTGGCTAAAGTAACTGTGGTAACATCTACACAATGGAATACAATGCAGCTGTTTGGAAAATGAAGTCATAAAGTTTGCTTACACATGTATGGACACGCAGATTATTATGTTGAGTGAAATAAGTTTGAAGGAGAGGCATAGACAGAATAATGTCACTCATATATGGGATATAAGAAAAATAAAAGACAGTATGGTTTAATATACATAGGTTATAGAGATGCGGATTAGGAGAATATGATCAGGAGAATATGAGGTAGGAAATTTGCCACAAAGGGTGATAAATGCAGTTAGGTGACAATGATGGTTGGAACTGATAGACAAGAACTGGGTGCTGAAAGAGGATACAATAATATGTGTGGTACTCATTAATTAGCAATAGTGCAAACCATAGTGTCAAGAAAGAAAAGAGAGAACAAGAGAAAGAGAAGTAAAATACCTGTCTCAGAGATAGGCAAGGGAAAATGGGTGGAAGGGAAACAGGACATTGGTGGCAGTAAATGTGGACTGTACTGAAAATTAAAGTGTCTAAAAGGATTAAAAGGAAGATAGAGAAAGGAAGAGAGACAAAGAGAGATAGAAAGAAAGAGAAGAAATTTACATGCGCCAGAAAAAAAGAAAGTTGGGAGGGCCTCCGGGGAGGGTGAGAGGAAAACTGGGAACATTGGTGGCTGGAAAGATGAACTGATGAAGGTACATTGCACGACTGAAACTCAATCATGAACAACTTTATCTGTGGGGGGAAAAAAAAAACTGTTTCATTAACATCCTAATGACCACGGTGTTTAAATAAAAAATTTTTTTAAATCATTGCTTATATCCTCTTGAAACATTTATTACCTTAAGAAAATTCATTCCTGGGCCCAGAGAGATAGCACAGCGGCGTTTGCCTTGCAAGCAGCCTATCCAGGACCAAAGGTGGTTGGTTCGAATCCCGGTGTCCCATATGGTCCCCCGTGCCTGCCATGGGCTATTTCTGAGCAGACAGCCAGGAGTAACACCTGAGCACTGCCAGGTGTGGCCCAAAAACCAAAAAAAAAAAAAAAAAAAAAAAAAAAAAGAAAATAAAAAGAAAATTCATTCCTGGAGTACTACTTTCTTTTCTAACATCAAGGCAAAACACACAGGTTTACTTATTTTTGACTTTTTTTTTTTTTTTTTTTACAAATACCTGTTTTATTTTGATCTGGCTACATTTAACTGATCAAAGTAATTTACATGACTGAGTTAAGATTGAAAAAGTGAAGAATAGACCTCTGTAATAGATGGATTGAAACATCCATTGGCAAAGAGGGTAGATAATGGAAGGGTGAAAAACTGAGCGATCAAGTCTAGCATAGCCAATATCTACTCTTAAACTTCAAAATTCTGAATATAGTCACTAAGTATAGGCATCTCTGTGTTAATAACACTTAATCGATGTGAAAATTAATTGGTTTTAGAATAAATAAGAGATAAGATGTGACATGATAAAAGAAATTCTTTGTTTTTAAATTTTAAATTCTTCCTCAGACCATGAGTTTAAAAGTTGATTTTTTTAACTTTGCTTAGATTTTACTTATATAAAAAAAATCCAAATACTGCCCACCCCCATCCCTGAAGCAAAGGAATTATCGTTGCCTATTTCTTCTGCAAGGCAGGTTATTATTTTATTCACACCCAGTAGTGCTCAAAAATTACTCCTGGCAGGCTCGAGGACTACATGGGATGGAGAGGATCGAACCCAGATTGACTGTGTACAAGGAAAATGCCCTATCTACTATGCTATGGCCCTGCCTATTTCTTCTGTCCTTCAATCTATTAATTTTTTCTAACTTTAAAATCTTCATTTAATGATAAGTTAATAAAGGCACAAATGTGATATGAGCAATAATATGAGTAGGAAGTAGTTTTGACTAAAGTTGTCAGAGATTATATTTATGGTAACCATGGTATCAGAACCAGATAAATTTTTGTGAAAAACAACTATACAAATGATAAAGTTATGTAAGAACATTTTAAATATCCCCCACGCTAGAACAGAGGTAGAAATTTCACAGCAAATCCAGAGAAATATTGATGTATCAATATTATCATTATAGACTTAATCTATTTTAACGGGATTCTTTCCCCAAGACGAGATATCTCTACTACCTGAGTTCTAATTAAAGGTGTTTAAAATTCATAGCTGAGTGGGAAAATTTGTGGTGAGAATATTTCTGAGTAAGGCTTTGATGAGATGGAGTATTATACCACTAAAATGATATTATTAGAAAATTACCTCAGAAGAAGTTTTTGTGGTCCAATGAAATGGCATGACCCAGTAAATGGGATACTTGGGAATTTATTAATATGCACTTTAAAATTCCTAAACACTATATAAATGTGAACACTTTCTATTAAGATCAAAGCTACCTTCAACTTAAAAAAATTTATTTAATTGAATTTAATGATTTTGGTTCCCGTTTGACTAAGTTACTTCTTGGGCAGTTTATGATATCAAAGTATACAATAAATAGGCTTAATAAATGTCTCTTGTCTTAACTATGGAAATGTGTTCTTGCATTGCATTAGTGTAATGACAAGGCAGCAATTCTTTTTTGCAGGGAAAGAGGGAGGGTATATCAGGCTGTGCTTATGGCTTACTCTTGGCTCTAAACTCAGGGATTACTCCTTGCAAGGCTCAAAGGACCATATAGGATATAGATAATCAAATCTGGATACTGCAACTTTTCACACCACTGGAGGCTTTCCACACAAGTTTAAGTTTTTCCACATACAGTTATTTATATTAATTAGACAAGGCCATGTGTGCTTTCAGAGAAACAGAGAATAGTCAGTAATTAGGATCATAATGCTGCACAATAATGGAGAAGGGTAGATACAGGATTCGGTTTAGATAAGAATCTATCCCTCCCCTCCAAAATACTTCAAAGGGCACAGTTAAAGAGGAAAATACCCCCAAAATGTTACAGAAAAAAATAAGCCAGGGAAAATTTTTTTATTAAGACATAGAATCTAGGTTACCTTTCCAGTAGAGTGGTCCAGCTCCTCTACTAAGCTCCAAAAAAAAAAAAAAAAAAAATGATAGCTTCTGAGTCGTTCCAGGTAAGCTGGTCCAGGCTGAATACACTGGTGCCTTCTAAGAATGAAAGGGGGCAGATTGACCTTCTGTCTGAAGGCACAACAGCCTTCAACTACACCTAGCACCCTCCAACAGAAATACCCCAGTAACTTAACCATATCAAACTGCCAAACCACCAAATTTATTCCAGTTTTATAGGTTCTGATCTGCACAGCTGAAAGCAGCAGTGTGACAACTCAAAATTTCAAAGTAGTGTCAGTTTAGTAGGAATCATAGGAAATCTGATGGAAAAGTTACAAAGAAGATCACCAAGCTCAGTGAGCCTAAACAATAACACAAAAGGCTCTTCTAGCACCAACCACAGCCCAATAAATCCTTGAGCAATGAAATCATGGTTATTTCAAATTGACCTTTATTGATCTAAGTTTTGATGATTCTATTTGCCTTTGTGTTCTAACAAACAATATAAAGTAAAAGATTTTGTGCCTGTATGGGGGAAGGCTATGGTAGCAGGTGGGAAACTGAGAACTCTGGTGGAAGGAAGGTCACATTGGTGTTGGGATTGTTGTTTGAACACTTATTTCCCAAAATAACTGTTATGAACAATTTGATAAATCATGATGTTATAATAATTTTTTAAAAAATACATAGAAAAAATTTTTATATGTTTTGGTGCTCAAGTCAGAATTGGTTATTTGATGTGTTTTTTTATTATATATAATTTTTGTTTTGACCATATTGGCTTACATATCTTGCACAGTAGTATTTTAGGTACATATTAACATTGAACCAGGGAAATTTCCATCACCAAAATTGCCCTCCTTCCACCCCCGTTCCCATCCTGCATCCCATATCCCCCACCCTCACCCCCTAGGCTGCTAGAATAAATGGTCCCCTCTGTGTCTAGCTTACTACTTAGTGATCAAATATCTGGTTGGTCCTGGTACCCTCCCTTATTTTCCCTCTGTTTGAGAGGTGAAACTAGATAGTTCAAGTTATGTTTTTTCCTCATATATTCTAATTTTTAACTGCTCATTGGCTCTCAGTTACAAAAATTTTCAAGAAATACAAAATGCAGAATAAAATTTGTCATGTGCAAAAAAATACATAGGAGTTATGAGTTAGCAAAAAAGATAATCCTCTCATGTTTCAAAAGGGCCAGTGTCCTATACTAGGACACTGTGAGTCTAAGATGCTCTAATTCCTTTAATTCAGTAAAAATATCCCCTTCCACACAGACAATGGCAGAAGAAGCTCTGGTAACCAATGAGTCAAGTGTTTGCAGATGTATGAGAATTAGCCACCATTTAAGAAACCGCCATCTTTCAGAATGAATTCCCTACATGTCACAGTAAGTTCAACTGAAAAGAAAAGAAATTTGCTACTACTTCTTTGCTATACATATCTTACCACCTGTATGTTGGATGTTTCAAACTACCAAATGCTGCAAGAATTTATTCAGGCATATTATTAATGCCAGCCCATCACGGCAGAAACACAAATAGGCAAGATTTGGAGCACTTCAAAATTGACTGCCTAATTTGAAATTGCTTGAGTGTACTTAATCAATATATTTTTGCTGCTTTTAAGAGATGAAGCAAGCCTATTATAGTGCTGATTTCATCATTTATATGTTAAGAAAGAGTGAGAAGGCCATATAATAGTTCCAACATAGACCTTGGAGGCAGAAATATCTAGATTATAAATACTAAAGAACTGTAGACGTGGACAAGTTACAACTAAACTACAGTTTTATCAGCTATGAAATAGTCACAATTAGTTCTTAGTCCATAGAATTCATAATGAGTGTGTGAAATAACACACTTCACATACTGCAAAACATCTGCAAGCGTTGTCAATACTTTCTGATAAATTTCTATATTTTAATCTTTTGTTCTCCTTTATTATGGGGCAAGTCCTATGTTATTAACTAAAATAAAATTTAACCAAAGGAACTTAATGGAGTCAAGCAGGTAATATATAAGCTAGAAATGTGTTTTCAGGATTTAAAAAAATTTAAGAATGAGTGATAATTGGCAACTATTTATTGTCCATGGCAATGACACTGTGGCCCATGGGACAATTCCTTCACTAGTCAAAGAAAATAAAATATAAATCCACTTTTGTTAAGTTTTTCAAGAAAATATCAATTATTTTATTTTATTTTATTTTATTTTATTTTAGATGAATCATACCCAGCAGTACTGAAGTATGAGGAAAAGGGCTGGAAATGTGCCTCACCAGCATTGTTAAACTGAATGGTTTAGTGCATGGCACAAATCCTTAAATATAACATAAACTTATCTTTTTTTTTTTTTTGAGGGGGGGGGACTATACTCAGCTGCCCTTAGGAATCACTTCTGAATGTGACCATGGGACCATATGTTGTGACACAGATTGACCAGCATTAACTTTGTACAGGGAAGTACCTATTTCCTGTACCATCATTCTGGCCCCTCTATTTATTTTTTAGCAGTGTATTAAAACAACAAGGACAAACTAAATAGGTTTTGAAGTTAAACTGAGCTCATGAACTGAGCTACCAGATGTTAATTTCTAGATTTAAGGAGGCTAAAAGAAAATGAATTTAATGTATTTTGAAGTTCTTCTAAAATGTGCTCTAATCCTTATTGCCAAGGTATTCTTCCATACTACCTGTGAACACCTAATCAGTAGTTATTCCATCTTTTTTTTTTACCATCTTTCCACCCATTATCACATTGTATAATGAATTAGGTAGTATTCAAAGATGTAAATGACAGAATCTCTCACCTTAAAGAACTCCCAGAATCTGAGACATATCAGTGGTATTAGACATGAGTGTCCTACAGAGTTGTGTAGGGGAAAGAGGAATGAAATGAGTCAGTATGTAATAACAATGGAGTGGCATTAATGAAAAGCAAAGCAGACCCTCCCATCTTCAAGTTCCCTCTCTCATCTCTTCCTTTTCTGCTCTGGGCCCAGATCTGAATCCACTTCTTTGACCTACATCAGTCAATATCCATATACTTAGCTACCACAAGGTCACAGATACAGTGACCACTATTATTTTCAAATGAAAATGAAAACTTATAACAAAAACAGTGCTAAATTATAGCATTCATAATTCCTAGTAATTCTACTGTGTTTATGCAAACTTTCCACCAAATTTTTATTTTAGATTACTATTGTATTGGCTGATTTTATACATTAATAAAAAAAAAGCCATTTTAAATGAGATTTTAAAACATAGAATCAGGAAGGTATTATAAGAACAGAAATCAGCTAAATTGGTCAGAGTCTTTTTGTGTTGTTTTGTTTTTGAGTCACACCCGACAGCGCACAGGGGTTGCTCCTGGCTCTACACTCAGAAATCGCTCTTGGCAGGCTCGGGGAACCATATGGGAAGCCAGGGTTCGAACTACCGTCCTTCTGCATGCCAGGCAAACATCTTACCTCCAGGCTATCTCTCTGGCTTGGTCAGAGTCTTAAGCTCATCTGACAAATCTATATGTTTTAAGTAAGGCTGAGAGAAGACATTAAGCAATTTAAAAGTTTGGCCAGCTCTAAAAGAATCTAAAAGAGTATGTCTACAAGTTTGATAGTAAGTTTTGTTCTTATATTCAGTATGTTAAAAGGGAGTAGATTAAGCAACCTTATCTATTTGATAGCATAAATTCCTGGTGGAAAGCATAAGCAAACTATAAATCCTTTTATAAAGGTAACCTGATGTTACCACTTTGTATTTATCTTCCTTAGTCTACAGAACAGATCTCATCCATAATTAGAAAAATTTATACTGTCACGTCATTAGAAATGAAGTTATGTTCTAAAGGTAAAGGGGGATTATTCTAAGTCTTTGTGCCTATATGTATGGCAGAACCTGGCCTATTTATTTTCCCTAGACTCTAAAGAAAGGAAGTTAAGTCCAAGACCATCACCTGAGTAGTCACTGCCATTTCCATCCCTAACCTACTATATACAATATATTTTATGACACTCTGAGAACCATACTAAGTATCTCATGGCACATTATGATCTTCTTTAATCTTATATGTGATCTATGAAATGGTAGTATCAACTTCACTTTACTGGTTGATTGGGGTTTGGAAAAGTAAAGTAACTTCTCTAATGTCACAGAAATACTGCTGAAATTAGTAACAATTAAAAATGACATCTGTTGAATGGCTAAAGAAACTGTGGTACATATACACAATGGAATATATGCAGTCATCAGGAGAGATGAAATCAAGAAACTTTTCTGTACATGGATGGACATGGAAACTATTATGCTGAGTGAAATAAGTCAGCGGGAGGAATTTAGATACAGAATAGTCTCACTCATCTATGGGTTTTAAAAAAGATAAAAGACATTATTGTAATAATCTCAGAGACAATAGTGTTGAGGGCAAGAAGGGCTGGCTCACGATATGATCCTCACCACAGAGTGGTGAGTGCAGTTAGAGAAATAATTACTCTAACAAATACCATCACAATGTAAATAAGTGAGAGAAGTAGAATGCCTGTATTGCATACAGGCATGGAGTGGGGGAGGAGGGAGTTGGGGACATTGGTTGTGGGAATGTTGCACCCACTTTATAAAGTTATTTTAAGAAATGACATCTGTCTTATTCTGAATTACTTCAAAACATCTTTTAAAGTGATGTAGTTAGAAGGATACTATGAGAGATAACAAAAGTTGGGGTAAGCAGATGACTTGTAAGAGAAGGTTATTAGTGTGCATGCAACAATTATTGGATAAACATTATGCAAAAATGCAGAGATGGAAAGGAACTTTTCAGAGAATGGGATTTGTCTGATTGGTTTGGAGGAGAGTGTTATAGAGTTCCATATTGCACATGTCCACAATCAAACACAATTTTCAGTTATATTTTTGCATCCTGTTGGAGGTCCAATATCCAAATAAAATTCTATAATGTACTGTCTATAGATTAGGGTGGAATTACAGCCTTAAAAGGGGAAAAGTAGGTTGGCTCCAAACTGTGAAAGGCTTTGAATGCTGCAACTGATTTTTATCAAAATAATGATAATGAAGGATATATAAAGTTTTTAATCCTGGGGATTTGACTGACCATTTGACATATGTGTACAAAGAGACAGGTTTTGATTTGAGAGGCTTTATCAGAAAATACTAGATTTTCAGTCTTCATATAACAGTAAAGTAGAGAAATCATTAATTTCTGTATTTGGGGGATTTAAGTGATTAGGAAGTTCAGACAGTTGTGAGAATTATGGAAATGAGAATAATCAGTTCTTCAACTATTTTAGGTATACTGAAGCATAGCATAGATTAGCACACTAGAAATATGTATAAAAGCAATATGTGTAAAAGCAAAGGATTGAACTTCATTGTAGTCATTATTGCAGAAGGCAATTTTGGAGGTTTATCAATCTACAGATAAAATAAGAGTCATTGGAAGCTTATCTTGAACTCTACATCACTGATTTTTGGGGTTGGGCATATATGTGGTACTGGGATCAAATCCGCTCTTAAGATTCATTTATATATATATATATATATATATATATATGTGTGTGTGTGTGTGTGTGTATATATCTTATGAAATATAAGAGAGAAAAGTGAAAAAGATCCCAGATTCTTTATGTAATTATCTTTATATTCTGATGTCATTTTTATGGATGCATACAAATATGAATCTTTTTTTATTAAAGTAGCTACACCAAATATATATATATATTTATATATATATATTTATATATATATATATATTGTTTTTTCGGGCCACACCCATTTGATGCTCAGGGGATACTCCTGGCTAAGCGCTCAGAAATTGCCCCTGGCTTGGGGGGACCATATGGGACACCGGGGGATCGAATCGCAGTCGCGATCTTTCTTTGGCTAGAGCTTGCAAGGCAGACACCTTACCTCTAGCTCCACCTTGCCGGCCCCAAGATTCATATATTCATACAGAATATGTAATTATATTCTGGTATGAGTTAACCGCCGTCATGAAAAATTCCTCTCAATAACTACCACCTTTATGAATATAAAGCAATGGAAATGCCAATGGTCTTCACAAAATTCATTAGTCACAATTATATTCATAAAGGAATTTAATTTTAAGATTTGAATACAACATAAAACTTTATATGAGACATGACTCATAAAACCCCTGCAAAGTATATTCATAAATATTGATTAAAGAGAAGGCATAAACCAGATGGTCAAACACCATGATTCCTGAATTCTGTAATATAACAGCAATAATTACAAGAGGTCAGTTCAAGGCACAGAATTAAAATAAGACAAAAAATGTTTTCTATAAATGTATAAACTAATTTGTAAATAAACTAGACTAATATAATAATATATATGATTAAATTTTATCCTCTTAAATGTCTATTTATTCAATAATTTTAAAAGATCTTATGAAATATAAGAGAGAAAAGTGAAAAAGATCCTAGTTTCTCTATGTAATTCTCTTTATATTCTGATGTCATTTTTATGGATGCATACAAATATGCAACTTTTTATTAAAGTAGCTACACCAAAACAATATGTATGTTTCAGTTATGCAACATTGGACATATCTATCCCCAAATTAAATTCACCCTAAAAGTCCAATTCCATCACACAATATAAAATTGTTCCCTTTGTTGCTATTTGCCTACCTCTTTCCCCTTTCATTCTGTTAATTTGTTAATTACTAATTGGCCTCATATAGTTTATCTTTGTTTTGTTAAGTTCATCCATTTGTCTTCTCTATATACTACCTATTCTCTACATATAGTTAAATTATATACTGTCCTTTTTAGTTTGGTTTATTTAACTAAGTACAGTATTCTCTAATTCTCTCTCTCTCTCTCTCTTTTTTTTTTTTTTGTTTTTTCGGGCCACACCCGTTTGATGCTCAGGGGTTACTCCTGGCTAAGCACTCAGAAATTTCCCTGGCTTAGGGGACCATATGGGATGCCGGGGAATCGAACCCTGGTCCTTCCTTGGCTAGCGCTTGCAAGGCAAAGACACCTTACCTCTAGCACCACCTCGCCGGCCCCGAGTATTCTCTAATTCTATCCATGTTTTTAACTCAATCTATCCAGAATATCAGGCTGGTATGAATGTCATGGTTTCAAATTATTTCGTATGCACAAAATGAAACATAAGACAGTATTTCATATCTTTGATTTTCAGTCAATGAATGTTTATTATTTTAAATTCTTGTCTATATCAAATTCCAAGTAATGCTGATTATTTGGTTTTGGGTGGAATAGAACACCTGGTAGTGCTCAGTTTATTTCTACTTTAGATTCAGAGGTCACTCCTAGCAATACTTGGGAGATCATATGCAATGCTGAGAACTGAACCTGTGTGAGTTGCCTGCAAGGTACTGTTCTGTACTAGACTTTAGACACTGCTTTTTATTTATTTATTTTAAATTGTAGAGTTGTACAAGTTCCTTGTGCATTTAGAGATTAATCCTTTGTTGAAGCATGATGTGAAAATATTTACTTTCATCCTTAGGATGTTTTTTAATTTTCATATAGGTTGTATTCTTACTGTGCAGGCATCTTTAATTTGATGTGTTTCTGTTTTATTTTCTTTTTTCCCTTATCACTATAGTCCAGTTCCCATACACATATCTAAGATTGATGTTAAAAGGTATATTACCATTTTTGTGTATTTTATGGTTTAAAAGCAGTGATCCTCAAACTATGGCCTGCGGACCACATATTGTATTTGTATCTGTTTTGTTTCTTCATTGCAAAATAAGATATATGCAGTGTGTATAGGAATTCATTCATAAGTTTTGTTTTTACTATAGTCAGACCCTCCAATGGTCTGAGGGACAGTGAACTGGCCCCCTGTTTAAAAAGTTTGAGGACCCCTGGTTTAAAGCCTTACATCCCAGTTTAATTCATTTGAATTAATTTTTGTGTATTATGTTTGAGAGAGATCTAATTTCATGCTTTTATTTTCATTTTAATATTAATACTTTATTTTTATTTTATTTACATTCCTTATCTTTCTTTCTCTTTTTTAAATTTATTTTTGGCTTTGTGGTTATACTTGGCAGTGCTCAAGACTAACTTCTGGGTTTGCATCCAGAAGCCTGCACCCCTAGCAGGCTCACGGAACCATATATTGTGTTGGGCACTGAAACTGGGTTGGCAGCGTGCAAAATTAACACCCTATCACTGTACTATCTCTCTATCATTTTTTATCTTCTATTTCTTTCAATAGTATAAGTTTTCATGCATAGATTTTTCTTGTTTTTGATTAAACATATTCCAAGATATTAAATTTCTTTTAGATGAAATTGTGAATGATATTGTTGCTCTGCTGTTTCTCAAGTTTAATATTTGTGTATGGAACTCAGATTTTTCTATACTAATTTTGTAGCCTGGAAATTTGCTTATTTATTATTTCCAATACCTTTTTCCTGGATCTTTGGAAATTTTATATTAATTATCATACTGACTGAAAACAGTGGTAGTTTGCATTCTTCCATAACAAGTTAGTTAACATCTAATCTTTTTTTCCCCTTCTATGAATACTCATGATGAAAGTTGACAGTCTTATTACTGATATTTGTGGAAAAACTTGATTTTCACCATTGATTATGATGTTATGTATTTGTCAAATGATATCATTTTTATTATTTCTTCTATAACCATTTTCTTGATTTTTATCATAAATTTTTTTTGTCAAAAGCTTTTTCTGCATCTACTGAGATTATTATGACTTTTGTTCTTTCTTTTGTTGATGTGGTATATCCTGTCTAATAATGTGCATATGTTGAACCTTCCTTTCTCCCCTGGGGAAAATATCATACTTTATTTCTTATGTGTATGATTGAATAATGTTCTCTTATTGAATTCAGTTTATTGATATTTTGTTGAGAACATTTCTATCTACATTCTTCAGATATACTGGTATTTTCTTGTGACTTCCTTATCAAGTTTACATAACATGACAATTAGAAATTTTTATTCCTTTTCAGATTCATAGAAAAGCTTGTAGGAATATATAAATTATTCTCTGAAAGCCTGGTAATATTCACTACCAAAGATAATTGGTCCTAGACATTTATTTGTGGAAGGATTTTTGATGTTTGTTTTGGTTTCATTATTCATTATGAATTTGTTCCTGCTTTCTATTTCTTCCTGATTTATTAAGATGTTGTAGGTTTCTAGAACTTTATCTTTTAAATCTAGATTGCCCAAGTTGTCATATAAATGTTCAAAATACTCTCTTATGGTACTTTATATTTCTGTAGCATCTTCTTTATTTCTGATTTTATTTATTTACTATATGTCCTTGTTCTGAGTTTTTAACTTAGAGTTAAACTTTACTTTTCCAGTAGGTGGCAATGTAGCTTTATTTAATTTGATATACTTTTTGGGCCTCTGCTGGCTTCCATTCGTACTGAAGCTTTTATTTGCTGCTGCTCTGTTGAAGAGTTGAGAAGAGATATACTAGGGTCTTTCAGCTACAGCAAATATGTTGGGAGGTGTTGCTGTTGGTAAACAAGCAAATAACAATCTTCCTGGGGTCCCCAATCTGAGACTTTGCCATCTTACTGCGTTTCAAGAGGTGCATGACCTAACCTTTTTTTTTTTTATAATGTAGGCACCATTCCTGAAGGGTAGGAATTAGGGTGTACAGTCCAGAGCACTTGTCTCGGTTTTCCTTCTTGCTGAGTTCCTGGCCTATAAAGAACACAACAGCTAACTATGAACTTCATTTGATTCAAGGACATATGCTCAATACAGTTTCTTCTCAAACTGCAGTCTCTAGATATTTCTCTCCATCTATCTTCTGTCCCATTAAAAGAAAAGGGTGAATCCTCTGTGTGACATCTAGTGCAAACTGTTTTGTTACAAAGACTGTTTCATTCTCACCTTTAACTGAGGAACTTTCAGTTAGGTGCTGTATAATTCTGATAACAATTAAGTTGTTACTACTGAGAGTGAAACAAGTTACCATATTGGTGATAACTTTTCTATAATTTTATTGTATATTATTTAAGATTTTTCTTGGTTAAGGCAATGAAGTTTGATTTATTGACTTCGGCAAGGAACAGAACTCCATGTTTGACCACCAAAACTTTGCACACTGCAGAACCAAGAATGGTGTTATCTCATATTATTTTCTTTATTGATTAAAATATTTTTCCCATGAGTTCCCCTCCCCCTCCCACCAGCAGCTTTTATACAAGGCATTTCACTGAATGGATGGGCCAAATTTCTGGTGATCATACTCTAACTTATTTTCACTTTTAAGACCAATAATGACTAACTCAATGTTCTTGTACCAATTTTCTTTCCCCAATTTTTTGGGGGGTCTGGGAGGTTGCTAGAGATGGAATTGCTAGAAAATAAACTGCTGCTTTTTATAGTTCTCAACACAAATATGAGAATATGCCTTCCAAATTTCACTTTGATCTTCTCTAGCACCAAGAATGTAGGAATGCTACTATATACTACATTTGCTGACTCTAACTACTATAATATTTCAGTTGAAAATTTAATAGTGACACATTGTTGATTTATAAAATTGTTAAGAATCATACCCAGTGGTGGAGACACTCTTGGAGATGCTTTTTTGTGTTATGGTTCTGATGATGGTCATGCCTGGTGACATGGTGCTTGTGCCTGGCAGTGCCACACCCACCTATATTCCAGAGTCACTGAGCTGATACTCTATCTATCTAGTAGTACTTGAGAGAAAGTTCAGTTGTTACCAGGAACCAAAATCAGGACCTCATACATGCCAGGAACATACTCAAGTATATGATTTTTTTATCCGATACAAGGCATGCTTTTTGTTTGTTTTGTTTTCGTTTTTGGATTTTTTTGGCCACACCTGGTGATGCTTGGGGGTTACAAATATATGATAAAAATATTTTCATGGAACATCAGTTGCCAATTATTTTAGACTCAAAAATAACTATTCCAATTACTAATTGATGTGTAAAAACCAACGTTAAGAAATGACCTAAAGTGGCAGTGCTTTAATATTTCTCACGAGTGTTTCGGTAGGCTGAAAGGTTTTATTTAGTATTTGTTTTTGGCCAGATAAACTCATGCAACTACATTCATTGGAAGTTAGGCTTGAACTTGGCTCTGCTGGGACATCTGGGATGACTAGGCATTGTTCAGTCTTAAATAACTGAACCAGGCTACATGGCTTCACATGGTGCTTGCAGAGTTTTAATAAGAAAGATCTGACATGTAAAACACTTAGTTTCTGCTAAGGTCATAAGTGCTTATTTCATAAGTGCTTATATGAGAGCAAGTCGCATCATCAAGTTTAGCTACAACATCAGAAATAAATACTACATGAAACATAGTAGGTATGTTTTAATTTTTGGAATTCTTAGAAAAATTAATTTTTAGTATAAAATTTTAGCACAACAGTAAGGCATTTGCCTTGCATGTGGGCAATCCTAGATAGACCCCAGTTTGAATATCCTCATCACAAATGGTCCCTCGAGCCTGCCAGGAGTTACTGCTGAATACAGAACCAGGAGTAACCTCTGAGCACTGCTAGGTATGACCCCCAAACAAAACAAAACAAAAAATTCCAGATTGCTAGAGTCCTTATGTGCAAAACTGAGTTGATTGTTTTCATATAGATCCCAAAAATGTTAATTCTTTTGGATGAAAGAAGTTTGTTCGAGGCCGGCGAGGTGGCGCTAGAGGTAAGGTGTCTGCCTTGCAAGCACTAGCCAAGGATCAGGACCGCAGTTCGATCCCCCGGCATCCCATATGGTTCCCCCAAGCCAGGGGCAATTTCTGAGCGCTTAGCCAGGAGTAACCCCTAAGCATCAAATGGGTGTGGCCCGAAAAACCAAAAAAAAAAAAAAAAGAAGAAGTTTGTTCAAATGTGCATTACCTAGATCTTTAATTTTAGTAAGATTACTACTACTGTTAATAATATTATATGTAATGAAACCAAGAGAAATTATGAACCAAATTTAAAATTAAAACCCCACAAGCTCTACTGGGCAGACAGTTGTCCTTTTTCCTCAAACCTATTGGCTGAAGTTTAAATCTTTAGCTTAAATTTGCAGATAAGCTAGAGTGTGCCTTGTCATTAGCCCTTGAGAGAATTTATCCTTTACTCTGAAGCCCACCTTTCTGTATCTCACCCTTCTTAAACAAGTGCTTCTTTTTGTGTATAAAAATAGCTTCTACTATGCTGGAAAAGTGTTGTTTTGGTGTGGCTAATGATTATGGCATTTTATGACAGTAAAATGACACTTGAATCAACTGGTTTCCCTCCACTCCACTAACTTTTATCTTCAGACAACAGGCACCTGAACTTGGATTTGCTACCAATGAGTTCATCAAGAAACAACTAAGATTATCGTAGTAAAAAATGAGAGAGGAAGAATAGCATAAATATATCTTTGTAAAGTAACCAGGTAGATATGGACCCTCTGGCAATGAGTTTCTTGAAAAAGAATGAAACAAAGATGTGATCTAAAGTTTCTCTGTCAGTAGCCCTTAAGTGGTTAGGATCAAGACTCTCACAGTGCAGACAGTTCAAGTGGATTTCAGAATAAAGCTTGGCATCTGCCTTATGGGACTGCTTAGACTTTAGCAGCCTTGCTATGCAGATAGAGCCTGAATGAATGATTTGACCTGTCATAGCCCTCCCTTCCCTTTGCCCCAGCACCAAGATACTTTCCAAGTAAACCAAGGTGGGTCAAGTAGGAAGACAGCAACATTCTTCTCCCTCTTGAGTCTACTACTTCCCTTGCTTCCCTCTTCTCTTTCTGAAATCATTTTATGAGCCATTCAGGAGATATTATGTCAAGCTGATGGGAAAGCTCAAACTCAATATTCCATGTATTTGAAACTAATCAAATTAAAGGCTAAACACCCAAGTGGTGAGATCATCAAAGTGGCACTTTGGCTGTTAAAAATGGGAAACACAAAACTATTCTTCTTTCATATTTATTACTCTTTGTGTTAACCTGTAGAAAGGATCAGGTATCCTCGATGTTAAATTCTGGAGCTGAGTAGAAAGCAGAAATTTTAAAAGAAAAGTCAAGAATCTGGGGCCGGCGAGGTGGTGCTAGAGGTAAGGTGTCTGCCTTGCAAGCGCTAGCCAAGAAAGGACCGCGGTTCAATCCCCAGGCATCCCATATGGTCCCCCCAAGCCAGGGGCAATTTCTGAGCGCTTAGCCAGGAATAACCCCTGAGCATCAAATGGGTGTGGTGGCCCGAAAAACAAAAAACAAACAAAAACAAAACGAAAGAAAAACAAAACAAAAACAAAAAAAATAAAAGAAAGAAAAGTCAAGAATCAATATAGTGAGGACATTATTGCCACAAGCAGCTGAAGGGTTTCAGATGCTTGCACCAGTTAGCAGCAAGCTTTGAGCAGTCAAGACGTATACTGAGGAGAGAGATAGCTCATCAAGAGCATAACTCATATGACACAGAGAAGATGGATACAAAAATGCAATTTAAATTCTGCATTTGTTTGGTAATTTAAAAAAATACTGTCTTCCCCTCCCTCCTTATTTCTCCCTTTTAACTTGCTCTTTGTGGGTGGGTTATTCTTCTGAAATGCCTACTTCCTTCCTCTTTTGTCTTTCTGTCTTGGTCCCTGGGGAGAATGGAAATTAGCTAAGTGTGATGGGTGTTCAGGAGGCAGGCATTGGTACTTGGCCAAGATAGAACTAATTCCCCCAAGAGTAGCCAAAAGTATCAGCTTCACAGTCTTTCTTAGAGCTGAAAGGCTTCTTTGTTTCTTAGATATTTTGAATCAGGGCAGTTTGCAATCTGCTTTAAGATATCCTTGATCACAGTCATACAAATCTTTCAAATCAATTCCAATATCAATTAATGTCTATTGAACTATGGAAAAGGACATTGGATTGGAGAAACATAAAGTAGAATAAAACAAAGCCTTTACTCACCGTGGAATTCCTGCCTTAGGTGTATGTATGTGTGATAGAGTTTTGCAGTCTAAAATTATATCTATGATCAACAGTCATAAAATAAACAGATTGAAATAAATGCCAAATAGAGGGATGTACCTAATGCCATGAAGAAACAGAGAAAAGAAGATCTTGAGAAAGATAATACATTTGAAGTGACTTTGAAAGATGAGAATGACTAAAAGTGTTCAAGGCAAAGTCACAGTGAGCAAAAATTCAAATCTTGGGTATGACTGAAAATGTCTGAATTTTGAGAAGAGGGTTTTTGCTGTTGTTTTGTTGTTGTTTGCCAATGTTAGAAGTCTCAGGATGTTCTAAAATAAGTTTCTTCTCTCTAATAAACTTTTCTCTGAAACATTGCCATTCATTAAAATAATCGGGGACACTGTGATAGGAAATACGTACTGGTGAAGGAAGGAGTACATTGTTTGACTGAAACTCAGCCATGGGTTTTTGTAACCATGGTGCTTAAGTAGAGTAATAAATTAAATACATTAATAAATCAAATAAAGTAATTAAAGTAATAAATTAAATTAAAAATAAATTATTATTTTAAAAATAAAATAAATAAAACTGAAAAATAAATAATTTTACTAATTTTTAAAATTGAAACCATAAATTTTATGTTACTTTAAAATCTTGATATTGATTGATTTAAAATCTTGATATCTTGATATATTGAAGCAACAAATATTTTAAGTCCCACTGATGGTTATAGTAAAAGAGTTAGCAAAGAAGTTACAAAGGATATGTCTCAATTAGCAAAGGCTTTTTATCTCCGCATACTTTGGTAGATACACAGTATATAATGAATAACTTTTTCCCTAATGAATAAAAGCACATGATCATGATGATACCCTATTCTATATTATTTTATATTATTAATTATGTCTGTGAAAATTTGATTCCACTGATGCTCAAGGGCCAAAAATTAAGAGAAACAAACAGTGACAGATCAGGGGCCGGAGAGATAGCATGGAGGTAAGGTGTTTGTCTTGCATGCAGAAGGATGATGGTTCAAATCCTGGCATCCCATATGGTCCCCGAAGCCTGCCAGGAGTGATTTCTTAGTGTAGAGACAGGAGGAACCCCTGAGCGCTGCTGGGTGTGACCAAAAAAAAAAAACCAAATAACCAAAATAACCAGTGGAAGATGGTAGACTCATATCCTCAAAAAATATCCTTTCTGCATGGTCACAAGAAGCTGTTTTTGGACTGGAGTAATAGGACAGCATTTACCTTGCATGTAGCCAACTTGTATTTGATCCCTAGCATCCAATATGGTCCCCTGAGCCTGCCAGGAATAACTTCTGAGGGCAGAGTCAGGGATAACCTTTGAGTGTCACTGGGTGACACGACTAGGCCTCAGTTTTGGATTCGCACAAAAGCCATGATCTCTAATCCCAGAGGTCTGGCTTTGGCAACTGCAACTGAGTAGAAGATCTGGAACCATGCTGGAAAACTATAGCCTAGGCTCTGACCTTGTTCTGAGCAAATACCAAGTCCACTAATCACAGAAGAATGACTACAACAACAGTAATGAAACAGAAATCCTAGAGCCTTAAAAAACAAACAAACAAACAAGGAAACAAAGAAATAACAACAACAACCCTCTCTCCTAGCCTTCGCCCTAGGACCTACTCAAATAACAAGATCTTCAGCTACCAAGATCTTCAGCTACAAAGGCAGGATGTCATTGCCCACACCTGAGCAGAAAGTCTTCTGGCAACATAAAAAGACCTTGGGTGTGTAAAAGAGTGAGTATGGAGCCTGTAGTTGTTCCCATGGCAATATGCTTCAAGGGCGGAGAAACCCTGTATCTCTCAGGCCAAGGGAATTCCCGTTCTAATTTCCCCAATGTTTACTGTGCCTATACAAAAAAAAAAAAAAAACAGCAACCCTTTTTTAAGAAATTGCTGGTATGGTTTTTTTTTTTTTCCCTCTTGTTTTTGCTCTTGTTTTGTTTTTGATTTTTTTTTTTTATGTGTTTCTTCGTAGCAGATGGTTTTGGTTTTCGGTTTACTTTATTTTTTTTTTCCCTTAATCTTTTTTGTATATTTTTGTTACTCCATTATTGGTTTTTTGTTTTATTTTGGTTTGTTTTTGACTTGTCTCATTTTATTTTGTTTTACTTTTTTCTTCTTTTTTTCCTTCTTTCCCCTTTCTTCTTCCAAAGGGATACTTACAGCACCTAGACAGACTTGTCCCATATCCCTTCTTATATCTCAAATAGAGCCACATTACTCGGATCACCTTGATCAGCATCATATTTGGAGGGAGAAAAATGGATGGTACCAAAACTAGACAGTTGTATGTTCATTTGGTGGAAATAAAAAAACGATAAGACTTGAACACAAAATCCAAAGTCAATGACAACAGAAATGATACCTAATCTACATCAAGCTGTACATGGGGGGAACAGCTGCACTAGCATTATGGATTGTAGAGGAGGGGGAAGAGGGATGCATGCTGGGAACAGGAGTGGAGGGTGGGAATACCCCTCATTCATTACTACTATGTGCCTTAAATATTACTGTGAAAGATTTGTAATTCACTTTGCCCACAATAAAAAAAAAGAAAAAAAGTTTTCTGAGTCAGAGTTTAACAGGTAAAGACAACTGGGTTTTTATTTTGAATTAATTTTATTTTGAATTAATTTAATTTATTTGGGGTAGTTTCATTCAAATGTCTAATGGGGTTATTAAAATCATAGCATACTAAATTGACTGGATAGGGAAGATAGGATTCCCTGTAATGTTACATAATTCAGGCTTAGTTCTTGTTTGTGGTTCATGTCTAGTAAGGTCAGTATGAAGATCTGCTCAATATAGTGACTCATGGATTCAGGCTGTAGAAAGTAGCATCTTGACACCTGCTTTTAGAGTAATCAAGATAGTGAAATAAGGACATTGGAAATGTGATACTAACCCTTCAGCCATATGTGACACAGGTCAGTTTGACCCACATTTCATTGTCTACAGCAAATCATATGATCAGATATATCTCAGAGGAAGCAGGGAGGAAAAAGACAATAGCATTCTCACTTATAAAAAGCTTTGAAAAGCTGTAAAAGAACAACACACTTACCTGGTTATTTCCTTTATTCAATATCCATCTTAGAAGCATGAAGACAAAACATAAAATTTTTAGAGAATCATGGATAAACCTAAACGCAGATGAAATATCCCTCAACTACATTTCCTAGACCATAAAAAAGGGGGAACAGCGGCTGCTTTATTAATTAAAAAAAATGGTAAAAGCTGAAGGATTACCTTTCTCTTTGGTTAAGGGAAGGGAAAGGACTAAGACAGGGAAAAAAAGTCTCAGTCAGTAGGAGTTTATTGGTTCTACCTTAGAATAGTCTCTTTAAGTAAGGGTAGCAGGACCAATGTGATAGCACAGTGGGTAGGGTGTTTGCCTTGCAGGCTGCAAACTTGGATTTAATCCCAGGGATCCCATATAGTCCTCCAAGCTACCAGGAGTAATTTTTTACTACAGAGCCAGTAGTAATCCCTGAGCACTGCTGGTGTGGTCCTAAATAATAAAACAAGCCAACAAACAAACAAAAAAGTAATGGTACCAGATTTCTTAATGCTTACAGGGCTTTAATTAAACTTAGTTTAAAACTTAGTTATATTTCTTAGAAAAGGCCTGATCTGGACATAAAGAAAAACCTGTCAGATGCTTTTAAAGAGATTGAAACCATACAAAAAAAAAAACTTAAGAAAAGCAGTTTTGTGAACAAGTAATTGTGAAAAAATGATTAATTCTGTGTGTATAAGTAAGATGCTTACTTCTATATCAGATTTTATATGTAAATAAAATTATTCCAAATATTCTTAACAGAATTCTCTGCTGGTTGAACAAATGACAGTAGTTTTCTTTAAATCACTTTAAATCTCAGTATTGTTTCCATGTCAATGGCAGCCATTTGGTACTTCTTGCCTCTTGAGCAATGATAGCAATTTATTCTAAAAACCTTATCCAGTCATTGAACATCTTGCAGCAAATTTAGCTAGTGTAGACATATACCTAATGCTTGTACTAACATTTTCTATCTTCTATTCCAACACTTATTAGATGATTGCTTTAAAGCTATTTTTGAAGAGAGGACTTGAAAGAGGAGAATGGATCAATCACTGTTTAGCCTGCTAGACCCTCTTTGATGTATGGTTACCAAAAGTCATTCTCATCACATCACAGAAGGTTTAGGTGAGGCAAGCTTGTGATCTCAGCTGAATTCTTAATACACGATAGGCTGTCTAGTGTCCACACACAGGGGATGTAATTCAGTTTATAATAAAAGCTCAGTGCCCTTATTGCTGTTACTATACACAGCAGACTTACTATATACCATCTATTGTATTTGGGGGGATGAAAGAAAAAAAGTATTAGCTTATGTCCTGACTGCCTTTCAGAGTCTATTTAACCAATTCACTGCTGCTAATTAACATCTGGATGTCCTAAAAGGGTAATACCCTGGGCACTTCATAGCTTTCCTCCTGTATCAGACCTCCATAAGACTACTGTCCCCTTGTGGTGATGAACAAATTATGCCCATTCCCTGGTAAACATAAAGCTGTTTTCGAAGAACTTGGGACATGCTAGCCATCTCCTTGCATTATCCATCAATTGGAATCACAGAATAAAGTAAGATATGTTCCAAAGAAAGCTTTGTATATTGAATCTTGCTGGAAGAAATGCTCAATGCTGAGAGTTCCTAGATAACCTAGTTTCTCTTCCTCTCAGCCTCTTGTAACATATTGTACTTTCTACCTCAGCAAACATATTATATAATCAATACTTAGATGGCCTTATTGCATTTGGGCATACAATAATGCATTCAAAAGGCAGGATAAGCTCCCAGAAACAATCATTTGTCAATGAAGGCAGTTTTTTTTTTACAGAGACTTTCCCTCCCAAAGCAGACCGCTAGAGGAAATGTTGATAATTTCAAATGTCAGGCAGAGTTTTTAGGGCAGCAATCTATTGTGGGTTTCTTGCTGATGAATCGAAAGAATTATTTAGGATGTCCAAATATTTTCCTTATAGTTTTGTTTCAGGACCTTCCTGTTCTGCTGTAGTGTTAGAAAGAGCAGGAGCCCAATCTTCCTATCACTGTAACCACACTAATGAATACTAAAGGACACAGGGAAGTTGAAGATACCAGATAAACTCTGGCATTAGACATAAAGAAATACTTTTCATTGTAAATAGAAGTTCAAGAATTTATTATGATTCAAATGATTTTACCCAAGGATTATAAAATATACTGAAGTATAAAAAGATTTTATTAGAAGATTATTATGGTTTGAGTCTTGGTAAGCTGTTCTCTGAATTTGATTTTTACTTGAGAAAGGACTATAGTTCATTATTTTAGAGTATGTCTTTATTTTTTATGAAGCTATTATCATTATTTTCTGAAAAAGTCAGAATTAGTTCAGGCTCTGTATTATCAATGAGCTTTATATCGAAAACTTTAGCAGTAGATATTGGTAGAATGTATCTCATTCATTTTGTGAAAACCATAATCAGGAGGTATATGGAATGAGAACAGGCACTCTAAAATGCTAACAAAGAAATCTCCTCACAATGACCCCCTCCAAAAAAAATTCAAGTAAGCTTGTAGGCTTTGCAATCAGGCTGCCTCGGGGGGGTCAGAGATCAAAAATAAATGGTGGGCCACAACATGCAGAGCTTTTAAAAAATAATGTCACATTCTTTCATTCTCAGCATAAGAAATGGGCAACTTGTTCAGGGCAAATAATTGTTTGAACTGAGGATTTTATTATTAATCTCTGAAGACTGCTGAATTTGGGGTCACAGTAAGGGTTGATTAGGTACAAGGTGCATAAAGCTCTCCTCTGTCGATGCTATTGAAAGAAGCAAGTAATTTAGATTCAGAATTGGTCTTGGATTGAAGCTCACTCCATTACCGACCATTTTCAATTTCAGCTATACAATAAACATCAAGCTCGGCAAGGAAATTAGTACATTTGGTAATGTATTGGAAGAGATGGGTGGGTCTTTGACAAGATGACACTTATCACCAAAGCTTCAGTTAATGAAACCCTTGAGTGGTATCTGCGTTTGACATATTTTGACATTTTTTGAAATCACATCCAGCGTTTTTTCTCCCACAATGTTCTTCTTTATGAGAGAAAAAAAAATCCATCTATCTTTAAAATGAGTACTGGAGTACTGCAATATTATTGGGGAAAAATTAAAGAAATGCTGCCTGCATTGACAGGGTACTTTCTCAAAATCTGCAAGAAGCAACAGATTCAGAGGATAAATTATATTCATATGAAGACCACAATGTTTTTCTAGGAGATGCTTTGGGTTTAAATGGAGCATTTTTTAAAAAAATATTATACTTTCCTTAAAAATATCTTTTACTATATAAAGTGATGTCATTAATGTGACTGCAATTTACATTTCTTCAAAAAAAAAGATGATTTGGGGGTAATTGTTTCCTGAGCAAAATCATCGTATAACTGTTTCCCCTGTACCTCAACCTCAGTTCCCCAAAGAAAACTGCTTGTGCTCAGTAAAAGTGGTGGTTTTAAAGTGAAACAAATGAAAATAAATAGAAAATGAAGAACATATACCAACAAAAAAAAGTTAATGAAACTTTATAGACAATTAAAGTTCAAAATAAATAGAAGAGAAGCAGATAAGAATAAAGTTATCAAGAATAAACAACTTCTGGCCCCAAACTAGTTCTTACTAGATCGTGACCCATATTCTTAAAACTGAGTTCTCATGTTCACGTATAATTGAATTTGTTTTGTTGCCAACTGGCCTAGATAATGAAAAAGAAAAAAAAAACTGAAATGAAGCAAATGATTCCAAAGTGACTGAAAAATTTAGGTTTACATTTTTGAAGAGTGGTTTTTGCTATTTACTTTTTCATTTTCTCTGAAAGCTGGGTGAAATTATTATGGATTCAGATATTTTAAGTCTCACACAGCTCTATTGTTCATGCCATGTTTTTTATCCAGTGCTGGGAGAACAATTGTAACAAAAAATACAAAGCGTTCTAAATGGGGGGGGGGGGTCCTTCCTGAACTGAACAGGACCGGGTGGCACTTGCAGTGTGGTAGGCCAAGCCGGGTGGTCTCTTCTACATCACACACGGGAGGAAGAGGTCACCTTGAAGTTTGGAAATGGGGGACTGGAGAGGGAAAGCGTGTGAAGGAGGCAGAAGGAGCAGAGTAAGGAAAGCAAGACGATGGCTTTATACAAGATAGACACTCTCGAAGAATTCAAAACTCACTTAAGAGGACTATTTTAACCTCCATGTTGTAAGTGATTTCTTTAATAACTCTTTAGCCCTACCCTTTCTGACCTCCATAATTCCAATTTAAGAATCCAAATCTTTCTGTTAAAAGAAGAAACAAATAAACAAACAACTTTTGTATTATCCCCCAGTCTTAATGTTATCTCAAAAAAGCTGCATTTGATATTTTGCTGTCTGACAACTCTTACCCCACCCCAGAATATCATATCTTGAGCATCTGTAAAAATACAATGAGCACTGTGGAGTTGACCTGTCATCTAAAATATGTGGTATGCTCATTTCTACCCTTCCTCATTATTCTATAGGTGGGTACAATCAGTTAATTGGGTTTCAATTGAATGGCAGACTTGTAATTGACCTCAAGAATGGTATTTTATTTGGCTTGTTTTTAATAACACAGGTATGGCTTTCAATATGTATACTTGTCTAGAAAGCTTTTCTTTTGCTAATTTTAATATCACATATAGAATAACAAAATTTGAAGAGGTTGTTTCTATATTCTGCGATGATACTTAGTGGAAAAACATGAGGAAATTCATTACTGGTTATCTATTTGGATCAGCTAATATTCATGCCCTAGAAGTTAAATAAATATACAAAATATTTGCTGGAATGATTGGCCATGAATGAAGGACTCACTAGGAGGTATTACCTTTTTTATGTAAATATATATATTCGAATGTTCCTTACTCTCTACAAAACATACCCCTTTAAAAAGCAAGAGAATTTATTTCCTGCGTCTATTCTACTGTATAGAAATAATTCTAGAAATAAATATATTTGTATATGTATATGAATACAAATATATATATATGTTAGGATTTTTTTTTAATCCCATTCATCTTTTTGCTTTTGTCTTTGTTTGGGATTACATCTGATGGTGGTCTATGTACCCTGCTGGGAATGGAACCTGAAGTTAACATACATAGAACATGCATTGTTTTTTTTTTTATAAGGAAATATACTTTCTACATGCATATGAGCATATTCCCAGGCAAAAATATGTATACATATATCTAATTATTTAATTACATATTCTTTGCATATCGACGTTTATGTCGTGTTAGCAATCTTAGAAGAATAATGACTTTTTTTTCTACTCTGGTAGCATTGGTTGCTGATTTGTTCAGAAGAATTCTAGCATGGGATATGGTAAAATATGGAGAAATATTTTTCACTGTAGATTGTTCTTGAAATCCATATAATTTAGAATGAAATGTAGTGTAAATAGTATGTCCTGATGTTTTGGAACTTAAAACATTAGAATTAAACTCAGTCCTCAACAGGGTAGAGGATGGATAAGTAACTCTGCTGCTTGTAAAGAAGGAGAGGATCTGGCTATCCAACTGCAGAATAGCAGATTTTGTGGGGATGATCTCCATCTGGGGTTTGTGATGCTCTGATCCATTGGTGTTGAAGGTGACCAAAGCCCTGTTTGGAAGAGTTGGGCAGGGCACACAGAGTCAAGGAGAAACAATCCAGTCCTTTGAACTCTCTCTGCAATCTCTATAAAATATAGTAATTGGAGAGTGACTCTCCTATTTTCAGCATTATCTAAATATCCATCTTCAGAAATACATTGTGCCCAAGAATCTTTTGCTTTTCTGGGAAGATTTAATTTTAATTTATTTTATTTGAGTCTGAGATTTCCAAACCGTCAACCTAGGTTTCACATTTCTCGGGCCTGCCAAGTCTTTTGTTGCTGTTTATCTTTTGCTGTGTTCTTTATCTTTGTATTGTTTTAGTCACTCTATTGTAGTATAGTCTGATTGTAGCAATAAGCACAGGTCAAAACATGTTCTTGGTGTATTATTTCATAGATTTAATAAATTTTCTAGAGCTGGAGCGATAGCACAGTGGTAGGGTATTTGCCTTGCATGCAGCTGATCGAGGACAGACCTCAGTTTGATCCCCAGTGTCCCATATGGTCCCCCAACCCAGGAGCAATTTCTGAGCACATAGCCAGGAGCAATCCCCAAGCATCACCAGGTGTGGCCCAAAAACCAAAAAATGAAACAAAACAAAAAACCTTTCTACAATTTTTACCCCCCTTTCTACAATTTTTATATGAAATTTATTCTGTAGAAAATGTTTTATGCAAGTAATGAAATATGTATTTTTATAAAATTATATTTGTAAATACTTACATATACATGAACTATTTAAATATTAATTTGTTGATTTTGTCCATATCAATATTTGCAGATCTAAGAGTGATAAAAAGAATTCACATGTGCAGAAATAGCTTCTCCTTCTTCTACTTACTAACTTTTACTTCCCCTGAGAAAGAGAAGAGTTCATCACTGCCTGAACCAGGAAGAAGGTTAAGTAGTTAGGACTTTTAAGAGTCATAAAATTTTGCGATATCACTCTTCAGGCCCCGTAAACTGTTCTTCCCACTGGCTACTGCTTTGGCCAATAAAATGTGATATAACTGATGCATGCAGTTTTCCTTTAGAAAATTTAAGAGTTATCATTGGGTGGGGGGGGTTGTTGTATTAAGGAGAAATTGGGCTGGAGAAATAGCACAGCTGTAGGGTGTTTGCCTTGCATGCAGACCCAGGATGGACCTGGGTTTGATTCCTAGCATCCCATATGATCCTCTGTACCTGTCAGGATTAATTTATGAGCACAGAGCTAGGAGTAACCCTCGAGCACTGCCAGGTGTGTCCCAAAAAGCCAAAATAAAATTAATAGTTATCAAGGGTATAGGGGAGAAGGTGTTTGCTTTTGGTTTGGGGCTGTACTCAGTGGTGTTCAGGGGTTAATTCTAGCTGTGCACTCAGAAATCACTCCTAGTAGGCTTGGAGCACTATATCGGATTCTGGGATCAAACCTGGGTTTGCCAAATGCAAGGCTTGTGCCCCCACCTGCTGTACTATATAACTCCCTCTTGAATGGCTTAGTCACCATTCCTACTTCTTTTCCAGAAAACTTAGTAGCTATTCCTGTAGTCTGAGACTCTACCAAAAAAGACATAGACACAAAGCTTACCACCGACACACAGCCAACTACACCTAATGTGCACTTGACCAAAAAATAAAAAATTGTCATCATCATCATCATCAATTTTTAGTAGAAAGAACTATTGCAGAATAACTTACTGCAGCAGATTAATACAAGAATATATATCAGTGAGAAAAATGAAGGGAAAAGAAATTATGAATATAGAAATTAAGATAATTGGTCTCTTTAGTGTAGAAGAGACTATTGGGAGTAGTAATTACATTGGAATTTTGTTGTTCCTTTTCACCTCACACTTCATCTATCTTCCAGTCCAACCTTCAGTGCTGCCTGGAAATACCTTTATTTTTCCTTAATACCAACTGCTCCCCCCGCCCATGATAACTCTTAAAATTTCTAAGGAAAAACTGCATGCATCAGTTCCATCACATTTTATTGGCCAAAGCAGTAGCCAGTGAAAAAAAAACAGGTCATAGGGAGTAATATTACAAGATAAACGGCATAATTCTGTATAGGAAAGCTAGGGAGCGGTGAGAAACAATAAAATAGACTTCATCTGACTTTAGCTCTTCAAAATATTCATTTCTTGGGGGCCCAGTGACAATACAGCGGGTAGGGAGGGTGTTTGCCTTGCATCCGGTTGACCAGGCTTCCTTCTCTGGCATCTTA
This sequence comes from Suncus etruscus, assembly GCF_024139225.1. Taxonomy (NCBI): domain Eukaryota; kingdom Metazoa; phylum Chordata; class Mammalia; order Eulipotyphla; family Soricidae; genus Suncus; species Suncus etruscus. Next base: position 91,115,735 of record NC_064853.1, on the reverse strand, counting down.
TATAGGTCCCCTGAGCACTGCAAGAGTAATTCCTGAGTGCAGAGCCAAGAGTAACACCTGAAGATTGCCAGGTGTGGCTCCACCAAAAAATTTCTTCCATATTACATTAATATGCTCCCCTTATCCTCTAGAAAATGGCTCAATTAATCTACCCAATCATAGCATCACTTTCTAGGTTCAAGACTTTGTGACTAACTTAAGACTGAGTTTAGATATAACTTTTTCCACAACAGAGCCATGAACTAAAACCGAAATGGACGAGCCTGCAAGTCTGAAAGCTCATTGAGCAAACATTGTGAGGGCCCTCCACCATAGAGAAAAGCATCATCAAGAAATGCTTCTTGATTAGGCTCTTTGTCTAGATGCTCAATTAATGGTTGGAGGAGTTAAATTCTTGACTTCACAGTATCTTCCTTTTCCATTTTCTTCAGTGGACCCCCTTTGAAACAGTATTTCAGAATATGCTCCATTGAAACTAAGATTTTTCTTGCTTCCTATTCTTAGATTTAAATAGACAAGCTCTTTTCTAGATTGATAGCTATTTTTGTAGTATAAATCTCCCAGCGATCAATTTTTTTTGTACAGTCACATTGTCAACTCTTAATGAAATATTTATTTAGCTTATTAGACTTCTCTAGGGAAAGTTAGAAGTTCTTCTAAGCCATTTTTACACCTTAAAATATTTACCACTTATCACAACCATTGAGAAACTCAATGGCATTTTGTGGCCAATAATAACACCTATACTCTAAATGTCAGAAATAGAAAATGATGTTTTAAGAAATTATACAGTATTAGTATAGGTTTAAATAAGCAGGCATTTAATTTTCTGCACACATGAACAAAATTTTCAACTCAACATTACAGAAAGACTTTTTTTAGTGAGAAAAAATATGAGCAAAGCAGGAGAGATAATACAGAAATTAGGGTGCTCACCTTGTATGCGACTGACCTGAGTTCAATAACAGACATCACATATGGTCCCTGGACCCTTGCTAGGAGTGAGACCTGAGCACTAAGACAGGAGTAAGCCCTGAACACTGCCTTTTGTGGTCCCCTTCCCCATATATACAAAAATAAATTAACAGTGGAGAATTTCTTGGAAGAAAATATTGGTTAACATTTAATAATTCTAGAAATGTTCAAAAGTCCTGTGATTTAGAACAAAAAACATTTTGATTTATGCAATTCTAAGATTAATTGAGATAATTACCAATAATACTGATAAAGCTTAAGAAGCTGACATTTCTCTTATTTATTAAGTGACACATTAAAATGATGTGACATTCTAAAATTTTTTAATCAGCTTAGTCTTTGTTAAACTTTGTGCAATCAAGGAATAATTAAAGTACAGGTCTGAACCAGTAATCCTAGACAAGAAATTTCAATAAAATGTAAGAAAGTATTCAAATGAAATCTAAATGAACATCATATGTTATGGTTTTATTTGAGTACTATTGCTGAACATGAAAAAATGTGGCAATGATTCTTCCATTTGTAAGAATTGAAAGTTGCATGATATATGGGTGTTACTCAGGAGTTACTTGTAGTTACTGATCTACACTTAATCTCTGGGTCCTCCTTACCACCCTCCCTTTCAAAAACAACCATTGGTTGTGTATTGTTTCCACAGATCTTTTCCAGGCTCCCCTTTCCACCATTAACTATTGAATATTCATCTTTACATTGTTAATCTGGGCCATTATCTATTAAATATTAAGTTTGATATACTAACACTTTTCATGGCTATGTTAGCTAAGATTTTTTTTTTGTGGGGCCAGAGTTAGAAATCAAATATAGGCAAGTACTCTACCACTGAGCCCCAGTCTTGGTAGTTAAAAATAAATTAAGATGTACTATTAATAGCTAAAATGGTGAAATACTCAGTCCCACAGGTTTGACTTCTGGTAATAGCAGACTTTGTAACTTGGCCTAAAATTTTCAATACTAGAAAATTGGAAGATATTTTCATATTTTTACATATAAAAAGTTGAGAATTCCAGAAGATAAAAGAAGATAGGCAAAGATGAACCTAAAATTTGGGGTTCCTCTTATCATAGTAAAATGTTCTTATTCCACAATAAACATTGAGGTGCTCAGTGCATCTTTGGCTTCCTCAAGCTTTAGGGAAGTTTAAATTCTAGCTCAAAATTTATATTTTAGCTTGGAAGATGTTAGCTCAGAATTTAAAAACAATGACTAGACAGTACTTTTTAGAATAAGGTCATAAAGAAATAGGGTAGACTGGTTCATTTATTTCAATCTTAAATGTTCTTAATTCTTAGAGAGAGACAGAGAGAGAGAGAGAGAGAGAGAGAGAGAGAGAGAGAGAGAGAGAGAGAGAGAGAGAGAGAGAGAGAGAGAGAGAAAAAGAGAACATCGAATAGGGTGTTTGCTTTGGTCCCTTGAGTCTGACAGGAGTGATTCCTAAGTGCAGAGCTTTAGTCCTGAGCACTACCAGATGTGTCCCCCCGAAACAACTAACAAAAGAAACAAAACAAAACAAAAGAAACAAAACAAAACAAAAACTCTAAAGCCTTAATGTTTGAAGTAAAATACAAATAATAACAGGAATCCAGGGAATCCAGACATCCAATATTGCTTGTATCATTCAGGTTTTCTAAAGAATATTTCATATATTTTAAAATCTCATTTCCTAAGAACACCTGAAGGCAAATCTGCACTGATTTATTGAAGAATTAGACTATATTACAGGGTAGAGATGAAGGTGACTCTAAACTTTTGGTCATCATCTTCTGGAAATTTCAAATTCTTCCATATTTTAAAAATATGCATATAACACAGTTTTCTAAGTATGAGAATATTAAGCCAAGTTACAATTTCTGTTAAATGTAATATTTTAGAAACAAATTTATTAGTAAAAGTAGCCAGTGCTTACTATATGTAAGATGAGAAAAAAGTAAGAACTTTGGCAAAGGAAAGATGGTCAGAGAAATGAATAAAACTCATTTTCGGCTTATCTGATTTTTACCCCACTTTTTTGTTGTTCTTTTCTTTAAACAAAACCATATAACTTGAACTATCTAGTTCCGCCTCTCAAATAGAGGGGGAAATATAGGAGGATACCAGGACCAAACAGATATATGACCAATAAGTAGTAAACTGGACACAGAGGGGACCACCTGTTCTGGTGGCCCAGGGGATGAGGGTGGGGGATATGAGAGGCAAAAAGGGAACGGAGTGGTGGGGAGGAGGACAAGCTTGGTGATGAGAATTCCCCTGATGCAATGTTAATATGTACCTAAAATATTATTGTGAAAGTTATGTAAACCAATATGGTCAAAATAAAACTTATATATTAAAAAAAAGAATGTTAAATCTTGAAACCCAACCACAATCATGTTTGTAATCATGGTGTTTAAATAAAGATATTAATTTAAAAAAGAATGTTAAAAATAGGAACTGGAATAATAACTTAATGACTGATATAATATCTGACTACATACAGGTGAAGAGGCTTAATTTCTTGAAATGACTTAGTGAATCCTGTAGAACCAAACTACTAAAACACAAAGAAGTAAGTTTTGAAGCACACACACATACAAAATCAAGCCAAAACAAACTTTTAAGTTATAAAAGCTGATAATATTTTAAAACTCAAGAATGATGGCAAGATTTTGATTTAAGAAGAGCCACACATTCCAGAAATAATAGCTAAAAGAGAAATACACAATAAAACATTAAATTAAAGCATCTAAAATTCAAAAATAGAAAAAAAAAACCTTGAAATTTAGGTATAGGAGGTTATTATTTTTATGCATTTGTTTTAGGAGGCCACATGCTCAGAGCTTACTCTTGACTCTATGTTCAGAGATCACTCCTGGAAAGACTGACCATAAATCCCATATATAGGATGTGAGCAACAAACCTGGGTCATATCGTGCTGGGAATCAAACCTGGATCAGTTACATGTTTGTTAAGTACCCTACCTGCTATATTATCTCTCCAGCCTAAGAGATTACTATTAAAAGAATAATGATGCAACAGTCCACATTGAACCACAACTGAGAAGGACATTTCCTGGGGTTCGACAATGAACATGTCCAGAGCATGTAGTTGGTCTCATGACAGTATGCTTCAACAGTGGAGACACCCTATGTCTCTTAGGCCAAGGGAATTTCCTTTCTAATCTCCCCAATACTTATTGTGCCTATGCAAAGAAAAACAAACAAAAAGCTAAACAACAACAACAACAAAACCCTTGTCATATCAACTCCTCATTTTTTTCTATTTCTTTTTTTCTTTTTTCTTTTTTTAAATTTATATTTATTGCTTCTAGACAGAGGCTCCCACTCCTTCCTTCCTTCCCTTTTTCTTTCTTTTTTTTTTAACAGAACATTGAACATGAATCATCTTGTTCTGCATCATATTCCTATGTCTTCCTACAAATTGAGAAAAAAAGTGAATGGTATGAGGGGTAAAACAGTCTCATGAGCATTAAGTGGAAATAAAAAATGATCAGACCTAAATACCCAACCCAAAGTCAACAACAATGGAATCAAAAGAACCAAACTACAACAAACTATACACAAAAAGGACCTGTTATACTAACAGTTCAAGGAGCTAAAGATGGAGATATGGGAGTATGCTAGGAAGAGTGGTGGAAGGAGTTCAACACTGGTGGTGGGAATTGCCCTAATTCACTGTCACTATGTACCTGAAATGTAACTGTGAAAGACTTGTAATTAAAAAAATAAGAGCAAAATTTAAAAATAAAAAAGTATAGTGATGAAAATTAAAGTTGACTACTTAGCAAAAACTCCCTAAAAATGAAATAACTTGGGGCCAAGAGATAGCACAGATAGCACAGGTAGGCTGCATGCAGCCTACTCAGGACAGAGAGTGGTTGGAATCCCATCATCCTATCTGGTCCTCAAAGCTTACCAGAAGCGATTTCTGAGCTCAGAGCCAGGAGTAACCTCTGAGTGCCACTGAGTGTGACCCAAAACAAAACAAACAAGAGAAATATCTTGGGCTGCAGCCATGGTACAAGCAGTATGGTGTTGCTTTGGATGCACTGACCTAGGAAGGACCAGGGTTTGATCCCCCATGTCCCATATGGTCCCCCAAATTAAGAACAATTTATGAGTGCATAGCCAGGAGAAACCTCTGAGTGTCATCAGATGTGATCCAAAAACAAATAAAAATAGAAAAAAATATATTCAAAATGTAATAGAAAAACAACTGTCAGCTATTCTCTGAAATTTATAGTGAAAAATTCTTTTCAGGTTAATAAATTGAGACAGCTCCTCAAAACTAGATTTACTAAAGGAAGTTCTAATGGAAGTTCTTTAGACAGAGTAGAGGAATATGTTTAGAACTAAAAAGAAATTAAGAGTAATAGAAAGGAGAATACAATAAGCAACCTTCTACCATATTTTTAGAAAACTATGAAGTTACCCCTCCTCCCTACACTAGCTCCCTTTGCACTTTGTTCCACATCAAAGCAAACCAATACAACTATCTGGAAAGTCTCTTTCTTTGGTGCCAGTGAGATTTAAACCATCTAAATCCATAGTTATTCATAGGAGTCTTTGCCAACTTCACCCTTGACAAATACCAAGCCTCTTTCATTTTCCCTGTCTTCAAGCGTTTGAGACAAGGTTAGGAGACCTGTTCTGCTCTTTCCAGTTTTATTATACTATGTAAGAAATCTTTCATACACTCATTTCATGTGTATGACATTCATCATCACTTGTTTATTTGTTTATGTGTTATAACTGGCAATATAGTAGTATTCCTGGCTCTACGTAAGTCATTTTCAGAAGTGATAGGATCCTGCATTTCTGGGGAGGAACACAGGTTTCCTTCATGCAAAACATGCACTCAGTCCATTAAAATATCTATCCAGCCAACATCATCATTTTTGACAACTCAATCAAATTTTGAGAGGACACCATTCTATATTGAAGAATAGCTTCAATAGCTAAATAAATGATAAATCAAAATTATCATTTACTACCCAAGAGTCTTCTTGAATATAAATTTGTATATGTGGCATTTTTATTTTATCATAATTTAGATAATATATTTATAATAGCATTAATATTTCTAATTTTAAGGTACAATTACCACACCTCTCCACCAAAGTGCCCATTATACCCCACTTTATTCTGTTTTTAGTCTGCCTCTTCATTCCTTTCAACTTCTCCCCCATACCTTGTTTGGTATCAGTTTTATAATTCAAAATCAAGGATCTGTCATCATTAAATACTGTTTTCTTTTTATTCCCTTATTTGTTTTTTTATATATGCATAAGTAAGATAGTCCTGTGTTTTACCTCTCTTACTTCATTCACTTAACATAATATAGTATTTTTAAGTGGAGGATAAATACAATCAAATCATTTTAGTTTAAATGAAGTTAAGTGAAATTAAATTATTCTGTATTTGAACTACTTGTGTTATCTTATGAAGTCCAGAAAAACAATCAATATTAAATTATTCATGTCACAGAGATTGGCGCACATCACAAAGAATGAGAACAAGCAGTGCTGGCGGAGATGTGGGGAGAAAGGAACTCTTATTCACTGCTGGTGGGAATGCCATCTAGTCCAACCATTATGAAAAGTGATATGGAGATTCCTCCAAAAATTGGAAATTGAGCTTCGATATGATCCAGCTATACCACTCCAAGGGATATACCAGAGGAACACAAAAATACAATACAAAAATTTCTTCCTCAGACCTGTATTCATTGTGGCACTATTTACAATAGTCAGACTCTGGAAACAACCAAGATGCCCTTCAACAGATGAATGGCTAAAGAACTGTGATACATATATACAATGGAATATTATGCAGCTGTCAGGAGAGATGGTCATGAAATTTTCCTATATGTGAATGTACATGGAATCTATTATGCTGAGTGAAATAAGCCAAAGGGAGAGAGATAGACACAGAATAGTCTCACTCACCAATGAGTTTTAAGAAAAATAAAAGAAATTCTTGCAATAATTCTCAGAGACAAAAGAGAGGAGGGCTGGAAAGTCCAGCTCATGACATGAAGCTCACCACAAAGAGTGATGCATGCAGTTAGAAAAAATAACTACATTGAGAACTATCATAACAATGTGAATGAATGAGGGAAGTAGAAAGCCTGCTAGAGTACAGGCAGAGGTGTGGGGGGAGGAGGGAGATCTGGAACATTGGTGATGGGAATGTTGCACTGGTGAAGGGGTGTTCTTTACATGACTGAAACCCAACTACAATCATGTTTGTAACAAGGTGTTTAAATAAAGATATTAATAAAAAAGAGGAAAAAAACAATCATTGTTTTCAGTAGTCAAATATAAAGACTATTTATATGTTAAAAATAAAAGTATATGGGTAGATCAATTATAATGTGTCTCATATTTGAGTAAAATATTCAGAAACTCTGGGAAAAATTATTGAAAACTACAGAAATGCATAAAAAGAATATATAGCTTTAGAGCAAATAGAGGGAAGTAGAAAAATAATTATTAATCCACTGAAGTAGAGAAAAAATAGAATGAAACAAAGTAGAGCAAATAAAATGTTCAAAATTAAATGGTAGATTTACATTCAAAATATCAGTAATTATCTTAAATATATAGAGAGTATTTAGTCTAATTAAAAGATAAGAGACAAGATATCACACATTTGTGTTACACAGAAAGACAAAGCAAGAGGATTGATAGTACAGAAGAAGGACACTGGAATACAAAACCACTTACTAAGTAGAGGGGGTATTAAGGGTGATAATAGAGCAGAATAGAGGTGACACTTGGACAGTGGAGGAAGGTCACTTTGGTGGTGCTTTTTAAATCTTTTTTAAGAACTGACAGAAAAATTTAAAACGTTACTATAGATTGAGTAACAAAGTAAGGATCTACAAATTTCAAATAAAAAAATTATACGAAGTACTTTTTAGTATCACAATAAAATGTTTCTAGAAATAAATAATAAATACTAGAATTTCACAATTAATTGGGAAATTAAGAATAGCATGTTTGAGGAAATTATGACTCAATAAATTTAACACTGAAAATTTAAAAAATGATCAGGAATAATAAAAATGCTAAATATCAAAATAGGCTGTTTTTTTAAATAATTTATATTGTGGCCAAAGTGAATTACAAATATTTCACAGTAATATTCAAGGTTCATAGTGACAATAAATCAAGGGCATCCCACCACCAGTGATGTCCTCCCTCTACCCCTGTTATAATAGGATGGTTTTAACTAAAGTTAAATTCAGGAAAATTTAGAATTTTGGTGTTTTTTTTTTTTGTTGTTGTTGTTGTTCTTGGTTTTGTTTTTTGGGTCACACCTAGTGCCACTTCAGTTTATGTGCTTAGAGATCACTCCTGACTGGTTCAGAGACCATGGAGGGTGTCAGGGATTAAACCTGTGTTGGTTCCCAGGTAAGCCAAACACTCTACCTGCTGCACTATCTTTCTAGCTTCAAAATTTGGAACATTAAAAGAACAAATTTAATAAGAAGAAAAACTAAGTCAAAAAGCTATATATATATATATATATATATATATATATATATATATTTCAAAAGTTTGAAGAGCAATGATATAAAATTCAAGTAAAGTTCTTTATAGGACTGAAACCCAACTACAATCATGTATGTAATCATGGTGCTCAAATAGAGATTTTATATTAAAAAAAAGAATTAAATTGGGGCCGGCGAGGTGGCGCTAGAGGTAAGGTGTCTGCCTTGCAAGCGCTAGCCAAGGAAGGATCACTGTTCAATCCCCAGCATCCCATATGGTCCCCCAAGCTAGGGGCAATTTCTGTGTGCTTAGCCAGGAGTAACCCCTGAGCATCAAATGGGTGTGGCCCAAAAAACCAAAAAAAAAAAAGAGGAATTAAATTAACAGCAGGACATAATTACCATAAAAGCAAAAGAGAAGAATAAATTCCAATATTATTTCTTGAAGGACATTAGCAAAATTTTGGAAACTACATTTTTATGAAGAAAGACATGAAAAATCTGTAGCAGCAGTAGGTACTTTAGACACTGGAAAAATACATATTTTAGAAATTTACAAACCCATATATTTGTAAACATATAAGTTGATTTTAGCCAATCAGTGTGAACATGCTGAAGTACAAAAATTCCTAACAACATAACGTTTCAAAAGGAAAGCAAGAGAAATATATAACTTGAGTAGTTAGTTATATATTCTATAATATTACTTATATTGGGGCAGGAATGGTGACACAGCTGTAGGGTGTTGGCCTTGCTCACGGCTGACCTAGAATGGATCTCTGTTTGATCCCCCAGCATCCCATATGGTCCACCAAGCCAGGAGCGATTTCTGAGCACAGAGCCAGGAGTAACCCCTGACCGTCTCCAGGTATGGCTCAAAACCCAAAAATAAACAACCAAACAAACAATGTATTTTACAATAAAATTCTATTAGTTTGAAGTGTGAGATAAAATAAGAATTCCAAGAGCGATTAATTTAATTAACATTGTGTAAGAATACAAAACAGCAAAGCAATAAGGTATATATAAAACATAAGATTTAAAAAAAGAAAAAAAAGATCGATGAAACACAAAGAAATAAAATTGCTATTCGCAAAAAAATATTACTGCATTCATAGAAAAAGTTAAAACAACTAACCAGAAATAGATTATAAAAATGTTATGTGGGTTGGGCTACAGAGGTAATATGGGAGGTAAGGTTTTATGTAAATAGTTAAACCCCAAATACCATGTGATCCTCTGAGCACTACTAGGAGCAAACATTGAAGAGTCTGGAATAAGCCCTGAGCTCAGCTGGTTGTGGCATCAGTCCTACTTGCCCAAATATATACATATGAGTGAGGGGATATTACTAAGAATAAGAGTAGCAACGTTATATTTTATGCTCTATTTCTTTAATTAGCAACATTGAAATGCCACATATACTGGAATATAAACTGACCCTCCTCCCAATTTTACCCTTAAAAATGGGAAAACTGGGCCATTCAAGGGAACCTTGAGCTCCCGGAACAGCCAGAGTGAGTGCAGGAGGTCGCCACTGGAGAGGGTGAAAGGCGACCATTCAAGGGAAACTGGAGCTCCTGGGACAGGCCAGAGTGAGTGCAGGAGGTCGCTGACTAGAGCGGGTGGAAGGCGGCCATTCAAGGGAAACTTGAGCTCCCTACACAGGCCAGAGAGTGAACCTACATTGCCTTGCAGGAAGGGGGTGGCGATTGACCAAACTTGACTGGAGGATGAGGGAAGGTCCAAAACTCAGCGACATCACCCAACATACTCACGTAGAGCCACACCCCGAAAAGGGACCCAGTTCACGTCACAGGTGGCAAAAGCGCGCTGAAACCTGAAAGCACTGCAGTCCAAGCCAACCCAATAAATGCAAAGGAAGAAGGGTAAACCAAGGAAAACATTAACAATAGGGGAGATGGAGAGAAATCAGAACAAGTTTCCAAGTCCACCAAAATTCACAGACCCAAGGGAGGAAGACCTAAAAGCAGCCATGAGAATAGAATTCCGAGCCATGCTATAAGAAAGACACACTAGCCAGAGAATACAGTAAATCAATAGATAAACAAATGAACCAATTTAAACAAGAATGCCTACAAAATATGAAAGACTCCATACAAACAGAATAAAAAGAAATTTGTAAAACTGTAGAAAGCCAGAAGAGCAGAAACGCACACTTGAGAATCACATAGAACAACTCAAAGATAAACTGCAAACAAAAGACAACAAAGAAGTAGAAGGTAAAGCACTGGAAGTAAAAGTCCAGTATTCAATGAACAAAGACAAAAGAAACAATCTAAGAATTGTAGGTATACAAGAAGAGGAGGAAACAGGGAAAGGGGAAGAACAATTAGTCAGGGAGATAATAGCGGAAAATTTTCCCACCCTCTGGAAAGACACATCTGAGCAAATCCAGGAGGTGAGAAGAGTCCCCAACAAAATAGACCTTAACAAACCAACTCCAAGACACATAGTAATTCAAATGGTAAAAAACAAAAAACAAAAAAAGAACAAAAAAAAAAATCAAAGAAAAAGGCGACCTACTTAAAGCAATAAGGGAGAAAAAAAAACCTCACATACAAAGGAAGGAACATTAGAATCAAACCAGATATCCCATATGAAATACTTCAAGCAAGAAGACAGTGGAATGACATATTTAAACAACTGAATGAAAGGAATTTTCAACCTAGAGTCCACTATCCAGCAAAACTCTCATTCATATGGGAAGACTAAAATCATTCTCAAACAAAAATGAACTCACACTATTTGCGCAAACAAAACCGACCCTAAATGACCTACTCAGAGACGAATTACACAATCCAAACCCCTGATTGTAACAACCACCCTAAACAACACAACTGCACAACAGCCCTCTCTGTCAATAATCTCCTTAAATGTTAATGGACTAAACTCTCCCATTAAAAGACACATAAACAGAGAACTGGATTAGAAAACATAAACCAGATTTTTGCTGCCTACAAGAAACACACCTACAAGTACAAGATAGGCACTTGCTTAGAATAAAAGGATGGAAAGCAATTATCCAGGCCAATGGAAATAAAAAAAAAATCAGGGACGGCCATTCTTATATCAGACAAATTGCATTCAACCTCAAGAAAGTGATCAGAGACAAAGAGGGTCATTACTTACTGATCAGGGGGACACTAGACCAAGAAGTGCTAACGCTGGTTAATATCTATGCACCTAATGCAGAGTCAGCAAAATATGTACAGCAACTGCTTGCAAAACTGGAGAAACACATAAAAGAAAATGTGATAGTAGTAGGAGATCTTAATACTCCACTATCACCACTGGACAGATCCCCCATACAGAAAACTAACAAAGAAATAAGAGCCCTAAATAAAAATTTAGAAGAACTAGGGCTAATAGACTTATATAGGGCCCTCCACCCCCATAAAGCAGAATACACATTCTTCTCAAGTTCACATGGAACCTTCTCCAGAATAGACCATGCCTTAGGATACAAATCTAACCTGCATAAAATCACAAAGGTAAGAATCATTAGAAACACCTTGTCAGATCACTATGCAACAGACAACAAAATTGACTGTAAAAAGAAACAATGGAGAAAATCCAACACCTGGAGATTAAACAATATGCTGCTCAAAAACAGCTGGATCAAAGAGGTACTCAAGGAAGAAATAAAAAAATCCCTTGAAACAAACGACAATGAGGAAACAACTTGTCAAAATTTGTGGGACATAGCAAATGCAGTAATCAGAGGGAAACTCATAGCAATACAATCCTATGTCAGGAAAGAGGAAAACGACAAAATTAGCAGCTTAAAGGACCATCTTAAGGAACTGGAACAACAGCAACAAAGAAACCCAAACACAACCAGATGACACGAAATAATAAAAACCAGAGCAGAAATAAACAACATAGAAATTAAGAAAACAATACAGAAAATCAATGAGACCAGGAGTTGGTTTTTTGAAGAATAAACAAGATAGACAAACTACTGGCAAGACTCCCCCCAAAAAGAGGGAAAACACCCAAATAAGCAGGATCACAAATAAAAGGGAAGAGATTACAACAGAACCCCAAGAAATCCAACACATCATGAGGACATATTATGAACAACTATACTCAGTTAGGCTAGAGAACCCAGAAGAAAATGATAGATTCTTGAAAAAATACCAGCTTCCAAGACTAGAACAGGAGGATTTAGAAAGCCTAAACAGGCAATCACGTCAGAGGAAATTGAAAACAGTAATTAAGAAACTCCCCAAGAACAAAAGTCCAGGCCCAGATGGTTTTACAGGTGAATTCTATCAAACATTCCAAGAAGAATTACTTCCACTGATCCACAGGTTCTTCCAAACCATTAAAAAAAAAAAAAACAGGAATCCTCTCTAATTCCTTTTATGAGGCTAATATCACTCTGATTTCCAAAGAGGGCAAAGATACCACCAAGAAAGAAAACTACAGACCAATCTCACTAATGAACATAGACAAAAAAATACTCAACAAAATCTCAGCAAACCAAATTCAACACTACACCAAAAAGATTATACACCATGACCAAGTGGGTTTCATCCCAGGGATGCAAGGCTGGTTCAATATACGCAAATAAATCAACATCATAGACCACATCAATAATAAAAAAGACAAAAACCACATGATCATATTAATCGATGCAGAGAAGGCATTTGACAAAATCCAACACCCATTCATGTTGAAAACACTAAGCAAAATGGTCTGAAAAGAACCTTTCTCAAAATAGTTACAGCTATTTATGAAAATCCCACAGCTAACATTACCCTTAATGGTGAAAAACTGAAAGCATTCCCACTAAGGTCAGGAATTAGGCAAGAATGTCCACTCTCTCCACTCTTATTCAACATAGTCTTAAAAGTCCTAGCAATAGCAATCAGACAAGAGAAGGGAATCAAAGGAATTCAAATAGGGAAAGAGGAATTAAAACTATCTCCTTTTGCAGATGACATGATGATATACATGGAAAACCCTAAAGAGTCCACAGTAAAACTCCTAGAAACAATAATCCAATATAGCAAAGTGGCTGGTTACAAAGTCAATACACAAAAGACAGTAGCATTTCTCTATACAAATAACGAAGTAGAGGAGAGAGAGTTTTAGAATACAACTTCATTTAAAATAGCATCAAAAAACATCATGTACCTAGGAATCAACCTTACAAGGGAAGTGAAGGACTTATACCAGGCAAACTTCAAAACACTTCAGAAAGAAATTGAAGAGAATCTAGAGAAATGGAAGAACATCCCATGCTCATGGGTAGGTAGAATCAACATATTCAAAATGACTATCCTACCCAAACTCCTAAATAGATTTAGCACAATCCCCATCCAAATTCAAGCATCATTCTTTAAAGACTTAGAACAATCAATCATAAAATTCATCTGGAACCACAAAAGACCCAGGATATCCAAACACATACTAAAAAACAGGAAGCTGGGTGGCATCTCTTTACCTAAGCTGAAGCTATACTATAAAGCCATAGTGATCAAAACAGCATGATACTGGTACAAGGACAGAGCCTCAGACCAGTGGGTTAGAACAGAATTTCCAGACATAAGCCCCCAGATATACAGTCAACTAATATTTGACAAATAAGCCAAGAACTTGAAATGGGACAAAGAAAGTCTTTTCAACAAATGGTGTTGGTACAACTGGAAAACCATGTGTTAGAAATTGAAAATTGACCCATACCTCACTCCATGTACAAAAGTCAACTCAAAATGGATTAAAGACCTTGAAATCAGACCCGAATCTATAAAGTTTATTCAGAATAAAACAGAACACTCGAAGACCTATAATATTAAAAAAAGTCTTTGATGATAGAATGCCAATGGCAAGAACTTCAGCATCAAACATAAACAAATGGGACTACATCAAATTATAGAGCTTCTGCATGGGAAAAGAAACCCTACTTAACACAAGAAGACAGTTAACTGAATGGAAGAAAATTTCACATTCAACATGTCAGATAAAGGGCTGATATTCAGAATATACAAAGCACTTAGAAAGCTGAGCCCCCCAAAATCAAATAAAGCTATAGAAAAATGGGGAGATGAAATGAATAGACACTTCTCTGAGGAAGGCCGAAAGATGGCCAACAAACACATGAAAACATGCTCACCTTCACTCATCATTAGGGAAATCCAAATCAAGACAACAATTAAGCCAGTGAGGATGGCTCACATCAAAAATAATGGGAACAATTTGTGTTGGCGGGGATACGGTAATAAAGACACCCTCATCCACTGCTGGTGAGAATGCCCCCTTGTCCAACACCTATGGAAAACAGTCTGGAGAGTGCTCAAAGATCTCAGAATTGAGCTGCCATTTGACCCAGCAATTGCTCTCCTAGGTATATACCCCCAAGATGGAAGGACATTCATTCAAAATGTATGTGTGCACCCCACTGTTTATCACAGCACTCAGTATAATAGGCAAGTCTTGGAACCAACCTCAATGTCCAACAACAGATGAATGGATCATTAAGATGTGGTATCTATACACAATGGAATACTACATGGCAGTCAGAAATGATACAATCACAGACTTTGTGGCAACATGGATGGACCTAGAACATATTATGTTAAACGAAGTAAGCCAGAAGATGAAAGACAAACACAGAATGATAGCACTATTCTGAAGCACCTAGAACATACACCTTATATACAACTAATACTCAACAATCAAATAACAGGGCTTAAAGGCCCATAATGATCCCTTAGGGATCTTATACAGGATTACAGGTAAAGAATACCATGGGAAATCACTTACTCCAATGGAAGCATTTCATAACAATTTGTTTTAATGCCTTAATCTTACTATATTTAAAATAACCTCTCAGCTTTTCTGTCCACAGGCGTTTTTGGATACAAAAAGTGGACAAACTAAGATGTAATCTCGGGACTCACACACACGAGATACCATACCCAGCTTGCACTATCAGAATGTTCTGATAAAACTCTTTAATATACCCTTTATCTCTAGGTTATACCTTCTTTTAGGACCTAAAACACGTGACCAGCCAGACCACTGAAGCAGTAACTGTGACCTACAGACTTATACTACAGGCATTACTTATCGAACACAGTCAAGCAAACTAGCATTCCCATGCTCTTTTCTCCTCTATTCTCACTAGTTCCTTTTTTATTTCTCTCTTTCTTTTTAATTGAGTTTCTCTTTTTTCTCTTCTGCCCCTTCCATATACTTTCCCCTTTCCCCCCTTTGGAAATCCGATTATCCCTTCACCCCTCAATCCCACCCAGATTTCACACCTCATTAAAACTCTTCACCCTCAGTTCTTAACTCATTAGGCATCAAGACTGACCTCCTACCCCAACGAACCAGTACCCAGCACTCAAGCAAAGAGACAACCAGTCAAACCCACACTTCGTCCCCTGCAAGAAAAGGCAATAAACTCCCCTGCTGACGCATGCTGTGCGGTCCTCCTTACCAACTCTTCTTAACATGGACTGTTACTTGAAACCGGACATAGCTATAAAAGTATCCCCAATGCAAGAACTCTTCCCAAGACCTCCCTGCCGCAAATCTTTTGCCATTCTCAAGAGGGTCAAGTTGTGTGATGAAAAGGCGCCCAGGAACCCACACACCACAAGAAAATCTCAAAAGACAATGGGGAAACCTATACTTCCATCATAAGTTTAAGACCTGTATTACACCACCTCTTTACCTGTTTTTCCTGAAAAGTAAGGTAGTCTCTTGCATCACTCTGTTCCTTTAATCACTTTTTTATTTCATTTTTTAAATCTTTTATATACATATGTGAGCACATATATTTTTATTTCTATTATTGTCTTTTTTGGGTGTGTGACTTATTTCTGTTTTCTACTCTTTCCACCCTCAAATGCACCGGCAATATAATGTAGCACCATTTCTCCCTGCAAAGACACACTAAAAAACGGGGGAAATCTTATGTATAAAAATGAGCTCTTATCTACTAGAGATAAGAACTCATATTTCTTTGCAATACAGGGGCATCTCCCATCTTGAAAATATGTCACGTGGACCCAACTTAGACCCCAGGTGATTAGACACCAACCGTGAACACTGGATCCCAGACATAGAAATGACACAGTTCTTCACAACAGCCACAGGAAACAATCCCATTCGGGACATCCTTAATACTGCTCGGACACCAACAAGTGCCAGCTCTAACATGATATCCTGACAATGAGGAAACTGGGAATAACTTGACCTAAGAGCAGGTTATCCTATCTCACCAGCTAACGATAAGACAAAATCAGAAGACTTGTCACCCTTTGGTCTGTCCAAATGCCAAGATCGCAATTTACAGATGACTGGCTGATAGAACCATGATCGGACCTTATGTATCCTGGGACCAATAAAAAAGCCTTTGTCTAGGGTTTGAGCTATGACCTGCACAACCATGACCTCTAGTTCCAGAGGTCTGTCTGAGACAATTGCAATGGAATGGGTCTTCTGGAAAGATAACGAAAGACGCTATCCCAGGCCCCATCCTAGGATTAGCGCAAAGACCAAGGCCACCAACCACAGAAGACAGATTAAAATGACACGGAGGGAACAGAACTTCTAGAACTACAAAGAAAGACTTCATCATAAGTTTCACTCCCTGACCTGTGCAGATACTGAGATCTCTAGATACAGAGGTCTGATTTTATCATCAAAGACAGAGCAGAAGTCTTCCATATACCACAAAAGCACCAAGGGGAGAGTAAATGAACCTGAAAGGAGTCTATAGTTAATCCCATGACAATATACTTCAAGGGTGGAGAAACCCTGTTTCTCTTAGGCCAAGGGAATTTCTTTTCGAATGACCCAGATATTTACTGTGCCTGTGCAGGAGGGAAGAAAAAAGGAAAAAAAAAGGCAAAAAGCACATTTTTTAAATTTATTTATCCAGTTTTTGCCGATTTATTTGTTTTGGTGTGGTTATTGAAGTTGTTGTCTCCATCCTTATTTTTTTTCTTCTTTTCTTTTCTTCATTTGTGTGCTCTGCCATGTTTTTTTTTATCTCAAGACCATGGCCTTTATATGGTGCTTATCTTTATTGTTGGAGTGTTCACAGGATGTTTTATCTGACACTTCTTTTTGTTCTGTTGTGGTGTTCTACCTCCTTTTTTCCCCTTCGTCTCTCAAAACTAGGATGAGAGCTTCCAGAAAGACTCCGCCTATTTTCAGCATATATGAATTTTCCCCCAATTTATTACTTTTCTCTTCTTCAAACAAAATGACATAACTTGAACTATGTAGTCCCACCTCCCAACTAGAGCAGAAAATAAGAGAGGTACCAAGACCAAACAGGTGTAGGGCCACTAAGTAGTTAGCTAGGCACAGAGGGGACCACTTATTCTGGCAGCCCCGGGGGTGAGGGAAGAGGATATGGGAGATAGGACGGGAACGGTGGTGGAGGGAGGACAATTCGGTGATGGGAATTCCCCTGATTTTATGTTAATATGTACCTAAAATATTATTGCCAATGATATGTAGGCCTATGATTAAAATACAAATTATATTTAAAAAAAACTGGGAAAACTTAGTGACTCGAGTATAAACCAAGGTAGAAAATGCAGCAAACACTGGTAAATTTCAAAAATAAAAATATATACCCAAAACAATTACAATAATTGAGGAGTCATTAGGTTAATTATTTTCCAATATTTATTGCTAAAGAAAAACTATAAACTAGCAACAATAACTTTAAAACTTTAAAGTGCAGAAAACTGTAGTTTAACGGGTAATCAAGCTAAATCACAATGGTTAAAATCCTTCAAAACTGGATTCCTCCTCCTCATCAGATGTATGTCTAAACAGAGCTTCAGCTGTATCTGATGTGAGGGTATCAGCATAGATACTGTCATCATCACCGAGTTTGCAGATATCATCATCACCGCTGTTGGTCTCATACAAAGCACAGAATATTGTGGGTTAAATAGGTTCAGTGGCATATGGTTCAGTTTAGCTGCCTACCTCTTCAGATCAGCAGCAAATTGTGGACTGAGTTGAAGCACCGTCCCCTCCAGCAGATGGCAGAAGACAACTGGAGACTACGTGCATTTGAGTCCGAGTGCACCCACCAAATCAAATAATCTGTATGACCCGAGTATAAGCCAAATTGAGGTTTTTCAGCACAAATTTTGTTCCAGAAAAAATCGGTTTATACTTGAGTATATAGGTAACTTAAAATTACCTCTTTAATAATAACATAAATTTACCTTTTATGTAATGAAATATTTTTGTATTATCAAAATATTAAATTAATAGACAACCTTTACTAAAATTTCAGTATCTTTATAAAAAGAATTAAAACATGACAAGCTTTTTAAGTATTACAAGAAATTAAAGAAAAACTAAGCTAATGTAAGAACATATGATGTTTATGGGTCAAAGGACTCCTATTGTAAATATGTCAATTTATAAAGTCAAATTAAACTAAAATTATAAACCCAAATTAAAATAGTTATAATGAGGTCTATTTATGTGTATGTCTTTTTTTAATTTTTTATTATGACACCATGATTTGCAAAATTGTTCATAGTAGAGTTGTTTTAAGCATACAATGTTCCAACACCAATTTTATCACCAGTGCCCCAGATTTCCTCTAAACCCTCATCCTGCTGTTCCTCTGGAAGACATATAATAAATACTTGCTCTAGCTTAAAAAATAGCAAATGAAGTTATTAATATCATGCATTAGGTATAATATATATTAGACAAATTTAATATTTAGAATATTTTATGTATAAGTGTATTTTAGACATGTATAGATATATTTTAGACATTTATTATACATATTTTAATAAATATTTGAAGAAAATTTGTTTTATATATTTAGTTCTTACCTAAAACATACCTACAAACAGCTCACATAAAAAGTAAACTCTTATTTTTCTAAACATTTTAATTGGGAAAACAACACAACTATAAAATATACATACATACATACATACATATAAAAATATATACATATAAGTATGTATATTTACTGCAACTGGAAAGAATATTCATTACTAAGAATAATTTAATAATTTAATAATATTTTTGTTTTATTTATTTTTACCATTTTAATTGCTTTATTTAAACACCATGATTACAAGGTTGTACACAATAGTTTTTTTTTCATGGATATAAAGTTGTTCATTATTGAGTTTCAATCATATAATATACAACAATTGTCATCAGTGCACATTTCCTGTCACCAGTCCCATTTCCCTCAGCCCTAACTGCCTCTGGGGCAGATATTTATCTCTCTCTCTCTCTTTCTTTCTCTCTCTCTCTCTCTCTCTTTCTTTCTATCTCTCTCTCTTTCTTTCTCTCTCTCTTTCTCTCTCTCTCACTCACTCACTCACTCTTTCTATGTCTTGTTTTATTATTTTTCCCTCTTAGACACTGTGTTTTGTAATATTGCTCTGAGGGATATCAAACCTATCACTTTATCTCTTTTCAGTACCCAAATTTTGTCCAGAGTAATCTTTCATTGTCATAACTGTCATAACTGTACTCTACTGCTATTGATTGGAAGCCTTGTACTGTGGACTGGTCCTTTTGTCCCTCATCTCTATTATCTTTAGATATTATTACCATATTATTTAAAAATATATATATATACCATTAATGAGTGCAATCACTCTATGCTTATTTCTCTCAGACTCACTTTGCTCAGCATAATACTCTCCATATCTATCAATGTATAAGCAAATTTCATGATTTAATATTTCCTAATAGCTGCACAGTATTTCCTTGTGTAGATGTGCCACTGTTTCTTTAGCCACTCATCTGTTCCTGGACACTTGAATTGTTTCTAGGTTCTGGCTACTGTAAATAGTTCTGTGATGAACATAAGAATGCAGAGGGCTTTTATATATTGCGTTTTTATGCTCCTAGGTTATTACTTAGAAGTGGTTTTGCTGTGCCATCTGGAAGCTCAATTTCTACTTTTTTGAGCAAGCTTAATTTCTAGTCTTTTGGGGAATATATATATATATTCTAAAAAGGCTTGACCTTTCTCCCTGCATCTGTGCCAGCACTGGTTATTCTTGTTCTTTATTTATGCCAGTCTCTGTGAGGTAAGATGATATTTCATTGTTGTTTTGATTTTATGTAGTATATTTTGTAGTGCAGCATACAAGTATTATATTATCATGACTAATTGTAATCACATCTATATTTTCCTCTTTCCTCAGAAAAATAATAATCTGTGTAATACGTGCAGGAAATAGGGAATAACATACTAGAACTGAAGCTAAGACCATAACCTGATCTTCAGTCTGTAAGACTCAAATTCTCTTGCAATATATCTCCCTCAGAAGATTTTTTCATCTTTCACCTATATTTCATCTATATTCATTGAAGTGCTATTTACAATAGCCAAAATCTGGAAACAATCCAGATGCACGACAACAGATAAATAGCTAAAGAAACTGTGGTACATATATACAATGGAATACAATGCAGGCATCAGGAAAAATGAAGTCATGAAATTTTTCTATACATGGATGGACATGGAAACTATTTTGCTGAGTGCAATAAGTCAGGAGGAGAAAGAAAGAACATACAATAGTCTCATCTATGGCATTTAAGAAAAATAAGACATTATTGTAATAATACCCAGAGACAATAGAGATGAGGGCTGAAAGGATCGCCCCATGGTATAAATCTTATCAGAAAGAGTGGTGAGTTCAATGAGAGAAATAACTACACTGACAAAAATCATGGCAATGTAGTGAGTGAGAGAAATAGAAAGCCTGTCACAAATACATGCAAGGAGGTGGAGGAGGAGAAAAGAGGTGGGCATTGGTGGTGGGAATATTTCACTGGTGAAGGGTGGTGTCCTTTTTTATAACTGAAACCCAACTACAAATATGTTTGTAATCATGGTGCTTAAATAAAAATATAAATTTTTTAAAAAGAAGATTTTTTTCATAGTACTGAAAATACAGTTTATATATTTTGGACAGTTAAAGATTTAAAGAATAAATTCACTTTGAGAGACCAAGTGATAGTATAGGAGGTAGGGTACTTGCTTTGTATGTGGCCGATCCAGGGTTAGCCCCTGGTCTCCCACTATGATCTTTAAGATCTTATGCCAGGAGTTATCCCTGAGCAAAGGACAAGCATAAGCCCTTGACTTACTTGCCAGAGTTATCTGGGTGTGGCCTCCAAGCAAAAACAAAATATTCACTTTGAAATGAAAACAACTGAAACCATATTCACAAGGAAAACTGATTTGTACAACTGATAACAAGTATTACTGTCTTGCTTAATCCAGGAGCAAAGCTTGAAACTAAGTCTTAGGTAAAAGTGGCTTATATTGAAAACACCTGGGTAAAAGACTCCATGACATTGAGACTAACGGCATCTTCAAGGAGGAAACTGCACTCTCCAAACAAGTGGAAGCAGAGACAAACAGATGAGAATATATTAAGCTGGGAAGCTTCTGCACCTCAAAGGAACCAGTGCCCAAAATACAAGAACCACCCACTGATTGGGAGAAACTATTCACCCAATACCCATCAGATAAAGGGGCTAATCTTCAAAATATACTAGGCACTGATAGAACTTTACAAGAAAAAAACATCTAATTCCATCAAAAAATGGGGAGAAGAAATGGACAGACACTTTGACAAAAAAGAAATACAAATGGCCAAAAGGCACAAAAAAATGCCCCACATCACTAATCATCAGGCAGATGCAAATCAAAACAACTATGAGGTACCATCTCACGCTACAGAGATTGGCACACATCACAAAGAATGAGAACAAGCAGTGCTGGTGGAGATGTGGAGAGAAAGAAACTCTTATTTACTGCTAGTGGGAATGCCATCTAGTCCAACCTTTATGGAAAGTGATATGGAGATTCCTCCAAACTCTGGAAATTGAGCTCCCACATGATCCATCTATACCACTCCCAGGGATATACCCTAGAAACACAAAAATACAAAACAAAAATCCCTTCCTCACACCTATATTCATGGCAATGCCATTTACAATAGCCAGAATCTGGAAACAACCCAGATGCCTTCAACAGATGAATGGCTACAGAAATTGTGGTATATATACACAATGGAATATTATGCAGCCATCAGGAGAGATGAAGTCATGAAATTTTTCTATACATAGATAAACATGGAATCTATTATACTGAGCTAAATAAGTCAGAGGGAAAGAGATAGATGCAGAATAGTCTCACTCTGGCCAGAGAGATAGTATGGAGGTAAGGTGTTTGCTTTGCATGCAGAAGGATGGTGGTTCAAATCTCGGCATCGCATATAGTCCCCGTAGCCTGCCAGGAGCAATTTCTGAGCATAGAGCCAGGAGTAGCCCCTGAGCACTGCCAAGTGTGACCCCCCCAAAAAAAAAGAATAGTCTAACTCAACTATAGTTTTTAAGAAAAATAAAAGACATTTTTTGCAATAATTTTCAGAGACAAGGCTGGAAGTTCACTACATGAAGCTCACCACAAATAGTGATGAGGGCAGAGAGAAATAACTACATTGTGAACTATCATAACAATGTGAATGAATGAGGGAAGCAAAAAGCCTGTCTAGAGTACAGGCAGGGTTTGGGTGGGAAGGAGGGAGATTTGGGACATTGGTGATGGGAATGTTGCACTGGTGAAAGGGGGTGTTCTTTACATGACTGAAACCCAACCACAATCATGTGTGTAACTAAGGTGTTTAAATAAAGATATTATTTTTAAAGTGTTTTATTTGAAAGAAAACCCCAGGTAACAAGAGGAGGGAACAGTAAAAATGATAAAAGGGAAGGAAGAAAAGTCCATGTAGGTTTTTCCCAATATATGAAAGTAGAACTTTCCTACTTGGCATGAGTCCATGGGTTACATTTGAGTTTAAGCATACTATTACTTTAATTAATATGCCACATATTTTTGGAATTCTAAGACCTCCACAATGAGCTACAAATTATACCAAGAAAAAATGTTTTATTTTAAATAGTAGGAAGCCTGTATAAAGATTTAATACCAAATTCACCAGAATGGAAATAAGGGCTGCATTTGTCAAATCACCTAGAAATGTTCAAAATGCCTCAATGATTAGAGGCTAAATTATTCATTGACTCCTTTCATCCCCTATCTAAGAGCTTCTAGGCCACAGATCTAGAAATTCTGGCTTTGCTTCTTCCCCAGAGAAGCCCATATTTCCAGGAATGACCTCAGAACATCCACCATTGGGTGTGTTTCTCTCTTCAACTTCCAAAAAAACCTACCACTACCACCAAAAGAGCAGGTTGGTTATTTAATATCAGTTGGTATTAGGAGGTCTGAAGGTTGCAAAGATTACTAAAAATATGAGTCAGATAAATAAATCAAGAACATTTTCAATCCCTTAAGAAAATCTTAAAAGATAATTTTTTAAATTTTTTTTTATTTTGACACCTGGCAGGGCTTAGGACTTACTCCTGGATCTAAGCTCATAGATCACTCATGGCAGGGACCAGAAAACCATATAGGGTGTCAAGAATTGAATACAGATCAGCTGAATGCAAGGTAAATATCCTACCACTGTACTCTCTCTCCAACCGCAACTATCACCATTTTTGTCACTGAAACAAAATATTAGTACAATTTTCTCTCAGAGCAACATGTTCATGATGGGTTGGGTGAGATCTCCACTACATGCTTATTGCTTTCAAATATGTGATTTTCAACTCACACTACAGAGACTGGCACACATCAAAATAATGAGAACAGTCAGTGCTGGCAGGGATATGGGGAGAAAGGAACTCTCATTCACTGCTGGTGGGAATGCATTCTTGTTCAGCCTCTATGAAAAACAATATGGAGATTCCTCAAAAAACTAGAAATTGAGCTCCCATATGATCCAGCTATACCACTTCTAGGAATATACCCTAGGAACACAAAAATGCAATACAAAAATGCCTTCTGCACACCTATATTCATTGCAGCACTATTTACAATAACCAGAATCTGGAAACAACCCAGATGATGGACAACAGATGAGTGACTAAAGAAACTGTTGTATATATAGTGCACACAATGGAATATTATGCAGCTGTCAGGAAAAATGAAGCCATGAAATTTTCATATACATTGATGGATATGGAAATGTATGCTGAGTGAAATAAATCAGAGGGAGAGAGATTAGACACAGAATAGTCTCAAATATTTATGGGTTTTAATGAAAATAAAAGACATTATTGTAATAATACACAGAGACAATAGAGATGACGGCTGAAAGGTCCAGCCCACAATATGAAGCTTACCACAAAGAGTGGTGAGTTCAGTTAGAGGAATAACTACACTAACAACTATCATGACAATGGTAGTAAACGAGAGAAATAGAATGCCTGTCTTGACTACAGGCAAGGGTGTGGGAGGAGAGAGATGGAGGGCATGGTGTTGGGAACGTTGCACTATTGAAGGGGGGTTCTTTATTTTTATGACTGAAACCCAACTATAAATGGGCTTAAAAAAAGAAAACAAATACGTGATTCTTAATTTTTAGGGCAGAAAAGTCAAGAAAATTAAGTATCTTGTTCATAATCACTTCATCCTAATAAGACCTAAGAGGAAAACATATCTAATTCAGCATGTTCTACTCCTTTCTTATTCTACTCCATTATAAAGAACTTTTAATTTAAAGCATTGTGATTTACAAAGTTATTCATAGTTGAATTTTAAACAATATTTCAATACCAATTCCACCACCAAGGTCAGTCTCCTTCCACTAATGTTCCCAGAGTCCATCCGATGCCACACCACCTATGCCCCAGCATTCCATCATCAGCCATGCTTTTAAGTTTGGTTGCTAAAGTTAGGGACTTGTGATTTCATTGTTGTTGACTCCATGCTCAGATATTTAGTTATATTCCATTTAAAAAATTATAGGACAGGGTATAGAACTCAAGTATAGATCATTTAGCTAACATGTATGAGGCCTTGAGTTTGACACCTGAATCTGCACAAGCCCCAGAAGTACTGGGCCCCTGAGCTTTGCCAGGTGTGACCCTTACAGAGAATTATAAAATTAAAAAATTAATTTAGCTCAAACTCTACAAGCAAAGTGAATACTACAAGCAAACTGCCTCTGACATACTTTTTCATATGTTTATTTTAATCTTATTATTTTAACCTTATTATTGATATTAGACCTGTGTTAGCTGCTCTTACACTTAAAAGTTCTAACTGCTGAAGCCAGAGCAATGGATGCCTCAATGAACTGAGCACATGTCTATGCAGGTTGCCTGGGTTTGCTCTCCATGACTTCATGGCTCTCTAAGCACCACCATATTACACTGATATACTGCTAGGTGTGGCCCTAAATCTCCAAATAAAAGGTTCTAAATGATAATCATAGTTTGAAAGTTTTTTTGGGGACACAGATGGACAATTTGGACTTGCAAATTGCCAAACCCTACATATCCTTCTATATTTGCTCTTTTCTCTTCCAGTTTTCACTATTGTTAAACATATATATGCTTCCTAAAACTTTCTATTTGGTTTGATTGCAGTGGTATTATGTAAGTGTATTCGTCTCATACTTGTTTTCATCAATGACTTTTTATGCAGATAATCTAAAGGGTGAGAATTTTTAAAGCTCCTGTTCCAGAAGATCTTTTCTTTTTCTTTCTTTTTTCTTTTTGTCCTTTTTATCTGAACTTCATCACCTCTCCAAGTATTTTTAAAACATAAATTCTCTATAAAGGGCATTGAAATTTGCATCATTAATCTTAAGTGTTCTCCAGAGTAGGGGACATCATCATCCACTTATGTCATAATCTCAGAAGAACCAGAGCAAACTATTAAGACAACATCTTTATTGAATAAATTCTAGTTGTGTTCTTCAACTCTTCACCTTAATTAGTCTATCTTGTGACCAATTCTTATTCCAGTCCACACGAAGGTCCTCATACTATAGTGAAATAAAACTCCTGACTATTGTAAAGTCATATTTCAATTTTCTTACTTTCTCCAGGACCTCTAGTCCTATTATGCTTCCGAGTGTGGTCACTTCATTTCCACTTGCCAATACTTTAATAATACAGATAGTCACACACTTAGAAATTAAAATGCAAATAATATGTAAATAGAGTTTTGAAAATAAGCTGTCTGATACAGTAGTAAATGTCTCTTACTTTGTTCAGTTATGTCCAAATGTTGATAAAATCACAAACAAACGTAACTTGTTTTTTTCTCGGAATCATATCTCTGGTATCTTAAGTTTTTTCAGAGAAACAAATTTTCCCTTACTAACTTTTTTTACTTCTTTAATTTTTTTTATTTAAACAACTTTATTTTATACATGATTGTGTTTGGGTTTCAGTCATGTAAAGAACACCACCCATCACCAGTGCAACATTCCCATCACCAATGCCCCAAATCTCCCTCCTCCTCACCCACCCCCCCCCCCCGCCTGTACTCTAGACAGGCTTTCTATTTCCCTTGTACATTCTCATTATTCGGATAGTTCAAAACGTAGTTATTTCTCTAACTAAACTCATCCCTGTTTGTGGTGAGCTTTATGAGGTGAGCTGTAACTTCCAGCTCTTTTCTCTTTTGTGTCTGAAAGTTATTATAGCAAGAATGTCTTTCATTTTTCTTAAAACCCATAGATGAGTGAGACCATTCTGCGTCTTTCTCTCTCTCTCTGACTTATGTCACTCAGCATAATAGATTCCATGTACATCCATGTATAGGAAAATTTCATGACTTCATCTCTTACTAATCTTAAAATTTCATGACTGCATCCCTTACTAATTTTTAAATTTCCTTATATGTTCACCTCCTGCTTAGCTTCTCTAAATTGTTTCTCAGAAAGTAATCAAACTTGCTCTTTCTCTCAGGGGCCAATATGAGGTGTTGCCCCCCCTTTATTAAAGCTTTTCATACCCTTTCTCTATTTCACTTCTAATATTTTTCATCATTTGTTTCTGTACAGAAAACTTTATCACTTATTAGTGACCACTTGTTGCATCTACTAACAAATTTACTTCACTATATTGTTTTTATCTGACCTAGTTCTAACAAAATACATTGATATAATGCTCAAATGAACTATCAGAGGCATCCTCTAATATATTGTATATATATACACACATTGGAATGTTCAGAATTTTTAAATTCTAGCTAACACTAGACTTGTATTTTTGATTTTCATCTGCTCTTACCAGATTAGCTAATTCCTCACCCATGATACCACTATGAGGGGAAATCATCTTGCTTTCATCATTATATCTTGCAGGGAAAATCAGATTACATATGAGAGGGCCAAAGGTTCTGGGAGTAGAAATGAATTCATTGCAGCAAAGTCTCCAAAAGAGAGAATAGAGTGATAATACCACCTTATTTTTTTTTTATTCTTTTGTTGATTTTCTTTTGGTCCTGTTAAATAAGGTTCTGAGATGAGTCCTCTCCTTCCTAGAACTCAACAATTGAAGTAGAGATGTTACAAATGCCACGAAAAAAGGAAAAAAAGACCAAGGAGACAATATAAGAAGGAGAGTACTATCCTGCTTATGGAATCCATTACTGGCTACAGGCCAACTTGGACAATGAACTGTGTGCACCTTTATCACTACAAAAGCTGCCTACTTTTTCTAGTTCTGGGTTATGAAAGGCACCAAGCTCAGATTTCTGCAGAAAAGAATAAATAAGGCCACAGTCACATTGACTTGTTTTATATCTATGTTTATGAGTGAGCCAGGTATGCTTATGACAGACCAGACTCATGGGTTCTGATTACAATCAAATGTAATATCATTTATATTTTTACCTCCACAAAAGAGGGAGGGGTTAATAATATATTAGTATATAGAAGGAAATAAAAACTGAGTCAGGCAGTCTGAAATGTTGATTCAACTACTATCTTTGAACTTAACCTTAGTTATTGAACATCTCTGTTTCAGCCCCCTTGAGAAAAGCCCTAACCAAGAGTCTCAATTTTTTTTGAGAAGAGAGAGATCATGAGGATAAAATAAGGTGCTATAAATGGAGCATTTTCTTGAGAACAAAGAACGTTTTGATGCTCACAGGCTGCTTCCCTTACTTCTCCATACATGCCTCCCAGTGTTTCCCACATTCTGCCATGTGTAAGGTAGGATGTCTCCCTTTTCACAAGAATGGTGAAGATTAAAGAGATGTGTATCTAGCCTATTAGATGAACTGATCATTCAGTAAATGTTTGTTTTTCTTCTTTTCAAATTATAAAATAATACTCTAGGAAGATACATGATACAGATCTTTATTACTCATCACTCTATTCAGTATACTATCAATACATCTGATACAGAGAAGATAGTGAGTGCAAAAACTCTGAAGTAAGAATGTCAGTAAGATTTAAAAATGGAAAAACGTAGATGGTCACACTGGGCCAGCTCTATAGACTCACTATTTTCTCAAGAGAGATGTAAACTAAGCCCTGAAAAACCCTGGTTACACCAGCCAAACAGCAGAAAAGCTGGTAATCTCAATCTTGGTAGGAGAGGGAGGGCCAAGCGCACACCTGTTGAAGCTATTTCTACTGCATCTATCACCCAGAATCACCGCTTTACCTATGGTTCTGCCTCATCACTCCTCTACGATTCTCTTAGGAAAAACCAATCTGATTAAACTTTAGGTATACTGGTATTTGGGTTGATATCACCAGGGCTTTTTTGGAGTGAGTGTAGACACCCTCCTCCCACATCTTCCTTCTTTCAAAAGGTCTGGCAGCTGAGAACACATCCTACAAAAGTCACAGAATCAGTAATAATGCTTTGAATTCCTGGAGAAATTCATTTGTTTGATATTGTCATCCTTAAAGGGACACATCAATTTAACAGAATAGACAGCTAACACAAGAGCTTACTAAACCTTCTGCCATAGTATTAATGATTTCTTTGGATGTTGGGGTACACCTTATTTTACCCAAAAGAAAGATCATCCCTGATTTCTATTCTATTTTCAATAACTTTGCTCTTTACATATCTGAAAATAAGTATATTATTGTCAACTATGTCATGAATTTTCTCTAAAGTAGGAACATAAATAAAATGGAAAAATATGTAGCATATTAAGAGAATAAGAGAGTAATAATAGGATCAGGATTAGATAAATTAAGGTTTCATAAACTATCCTAAGTATAAGGTTCATTTTTGTGGGGTGAGCATGTTTGTCTAAATTTAATGCAAAACTACTGTAAGGGTTTGTGATGGCAGATTTTGCTTTATTTTTCTGTTCATTCATTTTTTAATTTCCTTATTACAGGGAATAAGTAACATGATCTGATTTTGATTGTAAATGTGGCTCTGCTGTTGTGTAAATCTGTCCTAAAAGAAGCAAGAGTATCACCAGGATAAGTGATTGATATGGAAACCATACTAGATTCAGAATGTCTTGATTATATTAAATAGTACGACTTGTTGATGGTTTGAACTGTCTAGGGATTAGAGAGGAAAAAGCATAAAAATACTTGAATTATTCAACAATAATTGGATTAATTTTGTTTGATTGATATGCTGAAGAAGTGGTATCTACTTAAATGCAAATGCCCAAGATTGTGTAAGGGGTGGAAGAATTATGAGTTCAGGTATAACTAATTTTAACTAACTTTGAGATAGTGATTTTGCTGTAACAGTCATTTGGTTATAAAAGTATAGAGTTTTGGTAAAATTTTAAGGTTACAAGAGAGATAGAATTTATTGCCTCTACATGAAATCAAATGGTTCCTAGGTCAAAGCTCTAGGCCAGCCACAAGAAGTTTATAATATTATTTGTAGGATATATTGTTTGCAAGAGAGATAGAATTTATTGCCTCTACGTGAAATCAAATGGTTCCTAGGTCAAAGCTCTAGGCCAGCCACAAGAAGTTTATAATATTATTTGTAGGATATATTGCTTCTTATCTATTAACAATTTGATAATTTTTTTCAGCCATTAAGGCTATTTTTGGTCCTAATTTACTTGTTTGTGGGTTTTTTGTTTTGTTTTTTTTTTTTTTTGGTCACACCAGCAGTGCTCAGGGGTTATTCCTATCTCTGTGCTCAGAAGTCACTCCTGGCAGATATGAGGGACCATATGGGATGCCGGGATTCAAACCAATGTCAGTCTTGGATCAGCCGCTTGCAAGGCAAAGGCCCTACTGCTTTGCTATCTTTCCCGTCCCTTTGGTCCTAATTTATATTTTAATATTTTAGTTGAAATTGGGTAAAGGAGGATCATTATCTACTTAGACCTGAAAACTCTCTTAAACTGGAAGTTAGCTGTGGAACAGTAAATTCTTAAATCTTTAGAAACCATTTGGAGGGTCTGGAGTGAAAACAGTAGTAGGGCATTTGTCTTGCATCTGGCTGACTTGGGATGAACTTGGGGTTGATTCCCAGCATCCCATATGGTCCTGCGAGCCTACCAGGAGTGATTTATGTGTGCAGAGCTAGGAATAACCCCTAGGCACTGCTGGGTGTGGCCCAAACACCCCTTCCAAGAAAGAACGTAAAGAAAAGAAAGAAGAAAGGAAGGAAGGAAGGAAGGAAGGAAGGAAGGAAGGAAGGAAGGAAGGAAGGAAGGAAGGAAGGAAGGAAGGAAGGAAGGAAGGAAGGAAGGAAGGAAGGAAGGAAGGAAGGAAGGAGAAGAAGGAAGGAAGGAAGGAAGAAGAAGAAGGAAGAAAAGAAGAAAAGGAAGGAAAGGGAAGGAAGGAAGGAAGAGAAGAAAAAGGAAAGAAAGAAAGAAGAAGAAAGAAAGAAAGAAAGAAAAAGAAAGAAAGAAAGAAAGAAAGAAAGAAAAGAAAAGAAAAAGAAAGAAATGAGATAAAAGAAAAAACCATTTGGAATGACTTCTATTTACACAATAACTATTAATAATTAAAGATCTATTTTTAAATTAATTTTTAGCTTAAGCACTGTGACAGAAGTAAAAAGTTGTTGATAGTTGATTGATCATACAAATGTTATAACACCATTGTCTTTCTAACTACTCATTTCTTCAGTTTCTCTTCTGATTCCCACCCACCCTCAGCCTGCCCCTATAAAATATATATTTTTTCTCTATTTATATATGTATATACATAAGTATATATGTATGTATTTATATCACTTCTCTTTTTTCCCTTTTCCAAGATCTTTTAAGATAACAGTTTATATTCCCATCACCACATAAGTAACTCCCATGAGCTTTGTTGAATATTTGAAGGATCCAAAGGATATATTTTCACATCCCTTTATGTCAAATTGTTTTTCAATAGAACATCCAAAGACAGGAGGTTTTATAACAGAAAAGTCCAGTTCCAGTAACTATTTTTGAATGACCATAAACTAGTTATCAAATATATTTTCTTATTTAATATGAAGTAAAGTTTCTATAGGAGTATTGCTAATAACAGATAACAAGCCCCATTAATAAAAATAATAGCACTTGTACTAATTATCTTTCTTACTGCTTGGATATAAAGACTAAGTGCAACTATGTCTATAAAGCATTTACCATATTACCCCTGGCACAATATAAGGCCTAATTACAGTCATTTATAGAGCTAAGACAGGGTGAAGGTTAAGGAAATCATTCTTATGGCTCCGTCCTTAGCCCAAGATCTTTTTACAAAGACCTTGATGCCCTATGCAACAAGAGCAGTGAATTGAGAAGGCAGGGGATGTGATCAGAAAGAGAACAGGGACCAGATTAGATGGCAATTTATAAATCGAAAACAAGAATATGGATTTTCACCCTGAGAGAAGCCATTAGAGAGTTTTCAGCAGAAAAGTGAAATATTCTGATTTACGGTAAGAAGCAATTTCATGGCCCTCATTTAAAAACAGTGCACAAGGGGGGCAGAGCAATAGCACAGTGGGAAGGGCATTTGCCTTTCATACTGCCGACCTGAGTTCAATCTCCAACATCCCATATGGTGCTTCAAGTCTGCCAGGTATAATTCCTGAGCGCAGAGCCAGGAACAACCCTTGAAAACCACGAGGTATATCCCCAAAACAAAACAAAGCAAACAAAACACAAACAGTGTTTAATACAGAGTAGATGTTTAGTAAACAAACTAAATGTCTTTAGGGAAAAAAATCAATAAAAACTATTGTCCTCTATTAATTCTGATTATGTTCTTGAACTATGTTTTATGACAGTTTCAATGCTGCTGGTTAAATTGCTGCTCATCTTTAATGCATAAGTAGATGTCTATCAACCATACTTCATTTTTGAATGTATCTTCTTTTCTACTACTGCACTGAATTCTAAATATGCCATTTTGGTGAAGTTTAAAGTTTTTACCAAATGAAATCATTCCCAACAGAAGTGACTATCTTTTGGTTAAGCATCAGCATTTTGCATCATCTCATTTGTAACTCAGCAAACTTTTCTTCATTAAAACTTCCTCAATAAAATAGTTGATCTTTTTTAAGTGAATATAATCCTTCAGAATAATAAAGGGAAAAGAGAACGCCTACATATGCATTTGGGTGTCACTTAAGCTCATGTGGGAAATAATTATCCCATTATTCACCACACTCCAAGGTTCATGGAGAAAACTGAATAAAACTTTGGAGCTATATATACAGCTATAGCATATTTGGAAAGAATCCAAAAGGTAGTAATAATGACAAAAGCTTGGAAAACATGCCACTACAAAGAGATTTTAAGAGAATGTAATATGAAATGCCAAAATATCAGAAAATTGATAAAGGTAAAAACGATTTTAAAATTCTACCTGGGACCAAAATCTTGAAGAAAAACAGGTTATCATCGTCTCCCCATCACACAGACATAGACACACACACACACACATACACATACAAACACACACACACAAATACACTCCAGATACTTATATCCATCATTTAAAAGGAAAAATTAAATTAACAACTCTAGGGAAAACATTTTGCCTAATAAGACATTCCAGAAAATAACATAGAAGAAATGGGGACAACATCAGAGCACTCAGGATCGTCATGTTCCTTTCATACAATTTGCTGTAATATGGATGGAACTAAAAGACATTATGTTAAATGAAGTTAGCCATAAAAAGAAGGATAAGTACAAGATGCTATCACTTATATGGGATATTTATAATAGCTTCATGAAAAAAATGCAATGGTTTAAATGGCAGTTGTCAAGAACATTCTAGGCCCCAGAATATAGTGAGGAAATAAAGTGGAGGAGGAGAAAGGCAATATGAAATGACAGGGGCCAGGGGCTGAGGGGTCTCAGATGCATTGATGATCTTAAGCAAGGACAGAACTATATATCCAAGCCAGAGTCCATCCACAACAATGAAATTACAACCAAACTTAAAAAGGTTCCTGTTATGATGGCAGGTTGGGGGATGGGTGATTATGGCATTTGATGGACACTGGAAATATTGCTGTAAATATTGGTGGAGGAAGGTTGACACTGGTGGAATTATCTGTCAAACATTATATGCCTAAAATACAACTATAAGTAACTTTTAAAATCACAATGGTTTAAATAAAATATATCTTTAAATATCTTAGGCAACATATTCTGAATCCAACAAAAATCTTTTCAATCTACAGGTTGTGCACACAAATGAGAAAATTGATAGGATGAGTTTGTATTTATTCTTTATATATCTTACAGTAACTGGGGAACAGAGATGGTTCAAAGGAGTATAGCATGAGCTTTACATATCAAAGGCCCCAAATTTGATCTCAAACACTCCATGAGCCCTTAACACCATTGAGTGTGGCCCTGATAACCCTAGAACCACAGGGCCAAATAGCACCATGTAGGAACACTGGTCTAAGAACCTAACCATCAGGCTAGCTCAAGGATCACCAGTATTGGTTCTAGGACCATGACCATAGCCAGAGAAAGCCCTATTGAAAAGTAAACAAACTTTATGAACTAGCCTATGATTTCTGAACAGAGTAGTAGAAGAACATATACAAGAAGACACCGTACTTACACACTAAAGAGCTAAGGCTATCTGACAAGACAGCTTGAGCATAAATAGTAGGTTAAAAGTGAAGAAGCTGTGGGACAGGCAATAGTGTCTATGAAGTATGTAGGCTTAATGTTTTTAATTTAAACCTAGTTAACAGTACTGCTTTCCAATTCATTCCAGGGAACTGACTGGATAAGTGAGCTAGCCATTTAGAGTCACTTCTTTAAAATCCTGTTATTAAAGAAAAATTTTTGGCTTCACTGATTATCAGGAGAATGTGAATCACATGCCAGAGGAATTAATATAAATAAAACTGAAAAACAACAACAAAGAGTTAGATTGCACTCTATGTCCATACCAGCTATAGTTAAAATTGCCCATTTTTATCTAGTCATTCATTAATAAACATTTGGTGGTCGAACTTGTGGTGATCAAGTTCAGTATAGTAAGTCAGAAAGAATATTTCAGAAATATTTCACTTCTATATGAATATAAATAGCCAGAGCAAATGAACCAAATCATAATAAAATGACTCCTGGACTCTGCAAAATACATAATTGTATTTATGTGTGTTTATATATACATATATATTCATTACATTTACAAGAGTTGGAATTCAAACCAAAACCATTTCATATACATTATTTTAATAATATTCATATAAGTAACAAGCAGACATTCTTAGCACATTGTAGAGAGAAAACAGATAACCAAGCAAATCCTTTTAATTTGGTCATACTATGATAAATAAATAAAAACATATATTTATAATTCTGGGATTTTTGTTTTGTCTTATTTTGCTTTGGGGCCACCACTGGTTCAGGGCTTACTCATGGCACTATCCTTAAGGACCATTCTTGGTGGAGCTCTGGGGATCAAACCCAAACCAGCTATGTGTAAGGAGTGAAAGAAAAGCTCCCTTGTATTATTTCACCAGCTTCCCAAATTCATAATTCTAGTGTGTTAAAGTCACTTGAGTTCTAGAATGACAAGTCTACACTGCCCAAGTTGCTAATCATATTGCTCTTTCTACTTCATAGTCAGAAATGGCATCTTTCTCAACTCAACACACTGACTACCATTTCCCCTCTCTTAAAACAACTTCATGATCACTAGGAAGATAATATTGAAAGAACTTCTCAGCTCAAGATTGTTAACACATCTAGAATATATATTACTATGAATTTAAGTACATATTGAGAAGTTATCTTTAATACATCTGAAAGTTTTTTGGTTTTTCCCATGGAAGGTCATACATTTATTTACAGGCTTAGGTCATTATAATGTAGGTAATTTTTAAGATGCCATTATTCTGTCTAACTAACTATTCACATAAGGAGAAAAAGCAAAGAAGTAATGTAATATTACTACATTGCATTAAGCAAAGTGATTGAGATCCTGGCAATTTAATGACCACAAAAGTTACCATCCATACACCTGCCTAGAAAGAAATAATTTTATGCAAGTGTTTATTTATTACACAAGTGTAGGTTTTATTTGCAATATTAATTTATTTTCTCAAGATGAAATTTATATCTATTCAATTTGAATAATTCCCTTCCCTATTGTACAGTAAATCTGGAACTGCTGTGTTTTTAAATGTTCCCTATAAAGGATTTTATAAATATTACATCCTAACTGTAAGAAATCATGCTTACTGCTCATATATTGGTGTGGATTAATTAGTGTAATTAGTCTTATGTATATAACCATTGCCCAAAATGTCTCTGACAGCTAAAAAGCAACCAGCCACATAATGTCTTTTGGATAACTTGGCATGCAAAGGCCAGGCAACTGGTGATTTTCATTTTTGCATGGTGTCAGAAAAGCAGCTCAAAATCTGGCACTTAGGATTTCACATTCAAAAAATGAAAATAAAATGTAATACACTTCTACATTAACTTGGCTTTCACCTGTGAAATTGTTTTATTTGGTATCTGGATAAATACAGGTTTATTTCTTATGCAAAGTGAATACCACTGTAGCTAATATTAAGTAGAAATCATTAGGTAGCTTATTGTACATAACTTTGAATATTTTTAAAATTAGTGTGGGTTTATCTTAGCTTTTATTCTTTATTTTTAATGTGAAATCTTGTTGGAAGATCATAATTTCTAATGTAAACTCCTACACTCTAAGACATCCATTCAGAAAATAAAGTTATGCTTTCTAAAGTGTTAATAAAAAGTAAATTCTTAGAAATGGGGGGCTTTCTCTCATATTAAAACAGGGGCACATGGGGTGCAAACTGCAGGAAGTAAGGGATTATAGTTACTCTGTAATTTTACCTAGAAGGTTTGAATCACCCAGTAAATAATTTATGGGAAAGCCAAAAATAAGCATGATGGATAAAGTCTTAAATACAAAGCAACATGAACAATAATTATTTTTAAGAGACCAACAAATTCTTCATATTAAGATTATTCATTTGTAAGGTGCCAAATTTTTAACAACAAAAAATATTTCTTACAGGTGCATTTATATTCTTAAAAAAAGTAAATAGAAAGATAGTACAGTAGGTAGAACTTGCCTTGCATGCAGCTAACATAGTTTTGAAACCCAACAACCCATATGGCTCCTCAAGAATGAAGTCAGGGGTGAGAGCACAAAACTAGGACTAAGCCCTGAGCATAAAGCCAGTATTGAGCTCTGAGCACAGTTAGGTGCAGCTACTTAAAATTTCTTTTTAATTAAAAGTGATAGTACCTATTATAATAAATATAAAATTTATATAATCATTGTTGTATTTACAAAGTCCTATACTGAACAAAAACATACTCATAAAGTTTTTTTTTAAATTCCATTAAAAATCTTGATGAACATAAAGATTTTTAAAGAAGTGTTTACCATCATATATTAAAAATGAAAATATTTATTTTTCCTACTTAAGGACTCTCAGGGGGGAATTACTATCAAATATATAGATTCTTATCATAAAGCATATGGGGCTATAAAAGGATCATCTCCATGCAAGTAAATATGATATTTGGATATTTGGAACAGGTGGACCTTTCATAAAAGGTTCCTAATTATTCCTATACGGTTGAAATTATTTTAATTTTGCATTTCAGCAGATATATTTGTATGCTAGAAACAGGTGTTCATCAAAAGACGATGATAAAGAGACACTGCAGTCAGGGCTTGGAGCCCAGCCCGCATGGTGTGATGACAGATAAATTAGAAAAATCCTGCTAAACATCTCTACACTTCAGAAGGAGATTACACCTTTTTAAAAAGGCAAAACATGTGGTTCAATTACTTATTGTCTTGGCATGTGGTTATGATGAAAGACGGAGTCTTAAACATCAATAGAGCTAAACTAACATCCCAGATGGGCTTCGGAAGAGGGATCTCCTGCCGCAATCCACCTGCACAAAAAGCAACTGGGGAGGGGGGGGGAATTAAAGAAATTCTTCTCGTCTCCTCCTTTCCTTAATTTGTTGCCTTATATTAAATACTGATATAATGAATAAAATGAGCTCTAAGGGGAAAAAAGTGCAACAAACTTTTCTTTCGACGTCTTTTTTTAGGAGATCCAATAGGACAGGGACAGATTTTGTGGTTCTTTACAGAGTTATTCAGATCTCACGTGGGGCCTTCGGGTGAGAATAGATAACCTCTGAGCCTGGTGGAGGAAAGGCCATGCCGATCTGCACAAAGCACTGTACTATGCTGACAACATGCTGTGTGACCTCGAGTAAATCACGGAACCTCTCTGGGCCTCATTTTTCACATCCGTAAAGGAAAGCTGTGATTACATTTGGTCTCATGCAGCTACAATCTGAATATAATCTTTACTTCTGTCATAACACGCACAGAGTAAATGCTACCGGGAGACAAACAATGCAGAAAGAAACTCAGTGGGGACCAACATTTCTCCACAAGCTATTTTTCTTCTCAGATAGGACTAAAGTCTCCCAGATGTCTCAGATGTTCCAGACTAAGGTATGAGGCTGTCAAGAATTAGCAGTGGGGTATAAGAACCAAGGAAAGAGAAATAAAGAAGGATAAAGAAGAAAAGTGTGATCTACTAATTAGGTGTATTATACTAATTTCACTGAAGCCAACAACTCTGTAAAGTAGGTAGGGCTAATCCATTGTATGAGAAACTTAAAATAATGATCACCACATCTATTGAGAAAGGATCATGATTTGTACTTTTTTATGCAATTGCTCATTTAAGATTAAGTCAGTTCAGAAATAATGTCATTTCATTGCCATTGTTATTCCTCCCAAATACCAAAATAATTGCCATCTTTTAAACAAATCTTGATCATGTGCTTTGAACTACAGTAATAGCATTTCCAGGTATTTAATTTTAGCCTCCTGACAATCCTATGGAGCTAGGTAGTAATGTCTATTGAATGAATAAGAAAACTAGACTTAGGGAGACGGAATAAATTGCCCAAGGTCAATTAGTTAGTAAATAGTAAGTAAAGTAACTATGGAAACTAAATTGTAAGTCATAGAACCAAAAAGACAGAATAAGAGTTTATAATCATTGTAGCAAAATGTTGCTAAGGACTCAAATAAATTCACCAATATAAGATTACCAAAATTATTGATATAGATGGAAGTGGCATTTAAACTTCAAAGCTGTCTCAAAGACATTATTTTGCACCAATGTTCAATATTGCACAGCATCCATCTATTGTCAATAAATATGCTTGGTGTCTATATTCCCATTCTCCCCAACCCAAGAAAGTTTACCTTAGGTAAACTATGACATTTATTTATGAAACATTTCAGTTAAAAACTAGAACAGGAGGCTAAGAATAAAAAGAAACAGCAAACACAATAAGTACTCAAGAATACTGCAGGGAGAAATCTTTGACTGGGGGTTGGGGTGAGGTATAATGAGACAAAGCATAAGAGAATGAGAAGATCAGGATGACAGCAGTGTGGATGGAATATTTCTGAAATAGCCTTAAAGTAAAGAATAAGAACAGAAAGTGAATATACTTTATAGTATTTTTTAACATGTAAAAGTTGGAAATACAAATGTAAAGGTATTCTGAGACAGATTTTAGGCTTTGAGTGCACAATTTAGCTTGTGAATATTCAAGACTCCTAAGTAGCGGGTGATGTATTTACCTCATAGGGCAAAGATCAAATCATACTCATTTGGCTACAGAAAAAAAAAATCTTGGAAGAAAAAGAATAACTTCCCCTTGGAATAATAAATGGAACAAATGCTGATCCAATTTTTAAAAGATTTTTTTTGTCATTCTAAATATAATAAAGGAAAATTGATTTCCATTGGGAAATAATCAGGAAAGTGCAGTCAAAGAGATGAAATAGTCATAATTCCACCATTTAGAAAACATCATTATTAACACTGATCAATTTCCATCCACTCATTCAAGAAATACTTATTAAGGGCCAAGGTGATAACACAGCAAGTAGGATGTTTGCCTTGCACACAGGCAACCCAGATCCAATCCATAGCATTCCATTTGGTCCTCTGTGCCCTACCAGGTGTGATCTCTAAGTACATAGCCAGGATGTCATGCAAAAACAAAGAAAAATTAAAAAAATACTGATTGAGCACATGTCAGACACCATGGTAGTTGTTATCTATAGCAATGGGTTTCTATAAAGATATTTCTATGATGAGCCTATGGAAGTATTCTTTGTATGTGCTTTATTCAATTGTCATAGCAAGTTTTAGATCATTTGTTTTGCATATAGCTTAGCAAACACTTTACATGCTTGATATTAAATTATTATTGTCAAATATTTAAAATTAAATATTGAGTTATTTTTGGGCCACACCCGTTTGATGCGCAGGGGTTACTCCTGGCTAAGCACTCAGAAATTGCCCCTGGCTTGGGGGGACCATATGGGACGCCAGGGGATCTAACTGCGGTCCTTCCTTGGCTACTGCCTGCAAGGCAGACACCTTACCTCTAGCGCCACCTCACCAGCCTCTAAATAGTGAGTTTTTAAGTGAAAAAGTTAAATATTAATGCTATGTTATCAAGGAAATTTTTATTGTTATTTACAGTCTTTAGATTCTCAACATTTTATTTACCCTATTAATATGAGAATTGGTTGCTCTTTGTGAAGATGATGAAAGTTACAGGCATGCAACACCAAATTCAGCATATTATTTCAGGTGTTCAATTAAGAACCTTGATTTCATCTTTCCCAATTGTTATACATTTGAATAATAATTTTTCCCATTATAACTAGCACTTAGAGAATATTCTGCATATTAAAGCTTTGTCTGTATTTTTAATTATATCATAAGGGTGAAATCCTAGAGGTGAAAACTCAGAGAAGAAAATATGATCTAATTTTAGGGTTCTGAGACATCTTTTGTTCTTAGTGTGTAAAGTTTCTTATTCCAATATTCTCTTAAATTTCAGTGTTATTTTCACAGATTGTATTTATCAGCAATAATTTTTTGTTAAAACAAAGTGATCCTTTTTCATTTGCTTATTAATTCCCTGAATTTCATATTTTCTAATATTAAGATTGTCTCCCTGTTTTATTTTTATTTTTATTTACTATCATCTTCGATGATGATTTTTTTGGTTTTGGTTGAGTATAGAAAGGTTTATTACTGAATTTATTTTAATGGATTTCTTACTTAGGTTTATTTTCCATTTTTTCCTCCTTAACCAACTGGTGGTGCTTAGAGTATATTTCTGGTTTGGTGCTTGGGAAATTGTGTTGAGTTAGTGATTGTTTAGGGTCATCTGCATGCAAAATATGAACTTCAGTCCACTAAACTATTTCTTTAGTCCCTGAGAATATTTTTAAATTCATATAATATGGAACATGGTTCAATTTTTTAAAAATATTTCCCTTATTTTATTTCTAGCTTAAGTGATTTATAGGTTTTTTTTTATAAAATTGAGAGATTTAAGCTATCATTTCTGAGTGATTTTGCTTAATCACATTTATAGATAATGAAACATTCAAACACTTAAAATGTATTTGTACACTTAGTATCTGGTCTCTTTTTTAAAATAATTCAGGTATCTAGTTATCAAACTCAATCTTCCTAAGTACCTCATTAAAATACATATTTTACATTTATAGATATAACTAATAGTTATTTTGGTTGCTAATATTGTGTTAAGATTTCAACTTAAAATTATAAATCTTAATCACTTAGTTAACATAAAATTGACAAAACATTTAAACTGGAATAACAAACTGTACCAGGTGTAATCAATTTTGAATAGACTCTTGCAGAATTAATTTCAACCTTCTAAGTACACAAAATGCTAAATATGTATATGTATGTATATGTAACTTCTTATCACAAGAATATTTACACATTTGACCTTGTTTTGCTTTTTCTATACTTGATTTACATTTTTCCCAGGATTGAAAGATTATGCCTACTAAAAGATAACAATTTCCATGGGAATTAATCGAGATAACTTGATTCTAAATATTTCTAGATTGAATATCTTTCATTTTGGGAAATGGAATTACTTCTAGTCAGAACACTAGAAGGCAAGAGAATTGTGCCATGACAATAGATATTAAGAATATGCCCTCTTAATGTTACACATGAATTTTATTATTTTTGTTTTGTTTTTGGGCCACACCCAGTGACACTCTGGGATTACTCCTGGCTATATGCTCAAAAATCACTCCTGGCTTGGGGGACCACATGGGACACCGAAGGATTGAACCACAGTCCTTCTTAGACTAGCATGGGCAAGGCAGACGCCTTAACCCTTGTGCCACCGCTCCAGCCCCAACTTTCTTTTATGTCACTGTTAAAATTTAAGAAATTAAATGATAAATCTATTAATCTTATATATAGATAGCTTGCATCTATGAACTCAAGTTTAAAATGTTAATTGTCTTACATTTTTCCTTTCTTTTTTTAAATGTTTTTGGATCACATCCAGTGATACTTAGTGATCTCTCCTGACCTTGCACACAGTAATTACTCCTGAAGGTGCTTAGGGGACCATATAAAATGCTGAAGATTAAATATGGGACACGTGCATGAAAAACAAATATCCTACTTGTTGTATTATCTCAGGATCCTTACCTGCTTCATTATTTTCTTTATTATTATATTTTTGCTTCATTGTTTATTTTCATGTTTTCCCTTTTGGAGGGTAACTTTAACCACATTTGATATGTCAGATTTATTTCTTAAGTTATTTGGAAATATTTACTTAATTTTTATTATATAGAAAGACAATCCATATCTATATCTATAAACACACATATTTCCCTATAATGAAACGATATCTAATGGCCCTGATATAGGTGATTATAGCTCATTTTGCTTCATCTGTTCTCTGTTCAACTCATTTTCTGTCATATTTTTTGTTATCTGAAGTCCTGGGTTCATTTTATTATTAGTTGTAGTAAATTTTTAGTCTTTATTGTTATAATACTATAGTATTGGTAGTTATAGTTGTAGTGGTGGTGGTGGTGGTGGTGGTGGTGGTAGTGGTGGTATGGTAGTAGTAGTGTAGTCTAATTGGCATTTCTACTTTTGTATTTTACTGATGAAATAGAAACCAGCAGAGAGGAAAAACTAGATGCTGTGCTTTATTAACATTTTGCTGAGTTGTTTGTAGGTCCTTAATATACATAGTTAAAGTATTGCTGGAAAAGTTTTAAAATATTCAGATTCACTAATGAATTATGACAGAATCCTTCCCAATAAATTCTCCCAAATAAACTATGGTTGTTGGAACCTTTACCTAGTTCATAATTGAAACAGTTTTTTAAGTATTATTTTTACTTGTTTTTCTGTGCTGGAAAGGGAATTCTTGAGAGCAATAGGGATGCTTCTCACATGATAGAATTAACTGAGTAGATTTAATTTACAGAAACTTGCCTATAAATTTTGTCATATTAT
This sequence comes from Suncus etruscus, assembly GCF_024139225.1. NCBI lineage: Eukaryota > Metazoa > Chordata > Mammalia > Eulipotyphla > Soricidae > Suncus > Suncus etruscus. Next base: position 91,072,520 of record NC_064853.1, on the reverse strand, counting down.
TTTCTGAGTATGTTTTAACAATTCCTCATAGCACTTTCTGGGCATAAGGAGCAACCCAAAAAATAGCCCACAACCAATAGCAGTTGTTTAATACCAATAATCTATGCATTCACATCCAATCGTGGAATACTGGTATTGAGCTATATGAATTCTCATCAAGTAAATAAATTAATCATTAAATTTGTGTTAATAGAAAACTACAGTCACAATAAGTTAATTTGAAAAACCTGTGGTACTGGCAAATATTATGATAAGATATATTGGCCTGATGGTGTTCTGCAAATAGGTCCTGATTTGCAAAACTAACCAGCACAATAGCAATCATTTCCCGTGAAATATTCCTATCAGAAATGTTGACTAGAGTGATTGAAAGTCATTCACTTAAAACTAATAAATAAACACACTCATCTCCCTCGTAATACTGGATAGTTGTACTCAATTTAGCAATGTGCCTTTGCATTATTCTTGCTTATCAGCGAAGTGACTTAGAATAAAATTCAGTTACCAATTTTCTTGACAAATAGAAGAAAATATATGTTTCTGCATGAATAGTAGAAACAGAATAGCATTTCAAAAGGAAAGTTATAGCACAATTTACATTTGTCTTTGATAATAAAATGACATGACACTGATAGTTTATGCCAGGCACATGCATTCTCATTTTATCCTACTAGCAATCTAAGGTTGTTTTTCTGTTATCTTTTTCTTTTTCTTTTCTTTTTTTTTTTTTTAGATAAAAACTTAACCAAGTTTAGGCAGCTAAAAAAGGAATGAAAGGTTCAAGATTTCAACCCGAGTTGCAGGAGTCCAGGGTCCATGCTTTTACCCATTACTCTAAAGGTAATAGTAATGACATTAATTTTAGAATTTCACAAACATTTTATTATATATAAGGACATCAATGTATAACATGTTTCTAGTTTGTCATCCTTGTCAAGCTGATAATAAAAAGTTACCTGTGCTTATAACAATAGCTACATCTTATTATTTTTGTCCTTATCTACTTCGTCCAAGATCAAGGCCACTACACTGAATCTACAATCACCTCCATTTCATTACCACAAATTGTGCTGTCCAGACCAAAACCCGACTATATCACCAAATCTGAAAGAGAAATTATACTTTAGCACAAACATCTATAAAAGTGACAAAAGAAAAAAAATGATACTTTTAAAAATATATTATTGAGGTCTTATCATTCTAAATAAGCCTTGTTTTGAAATGACTAAATTGACTTTACTTTCTGTTTAATTTTTCCCGTTCAGTCCTTTTTCTCCTGCTTAATAAAAAAAAAGTCAAAGTTAGAGAACTACCCTAAATAAATCCCTTTTCCACAACATGATCATTTCTGGCTTCCAGGATTTAATAAGCAACCCTAAACTCAGTTGCCAATGATCAAATCAGAGGAACAGAATTCACTGTAAGAGAGAAGCTATAGCTATGAGGAAAAATGCCACTAAAATTAAGGTTATAGCATCTTGGCCATCAATGAATTGATTTCCTAACCTAGTAAAAATCTCTTTAACCTCATAAAAATAATACTGATGGCCTGATCATGTGGCAAATGACATGAGTGATTGTTCACATCAAAAGAAAAAAGGAGACTTTTACTCACTTGAAAAGATATATTCAACCTTTGTCAAAATTAAAGGGACAAATACAAACCTATTTTACAGAAATAGTTAAACTTGGCACTGTATTTGGAAAATAACAATATTGTCAACATGCACATGTCCTCCTATATCTCCCCATTTACTTCTAGATTTCAATATGTTTTTACTATCATTACACACAGGGGCAATGTGATAACATTGCTCATAGAAACAAATCTCTAAATATAGCCTAAAGGACCTTTCATTCACAACAAGCAACATTAAAATATTTCTGGGGAAATCACATAAAAAGTTGGTCTATGAAGAGAGTATGGGAGAGGTAGGATCACGGTTGGAAAAATGAAGAAATGATTTTCAGTTTACAGATATTTATCCTTCTTGGTCTTATAGTTAATTTTAGATAGTCTTACTTATAGTCTTATAGTCTTACTTATAGTTTTAGCACTTTGGGAAAAAATGGAAAGAAAGCAGGTCATGCACATTTTAATTTCCTTTACAGATAACATTCCACATAGTAATCAGAAGGGCACCAACCAGAGGGGCTGAAAAGGTAGTACAGTGAGTGCAAGTGGCTAATTGAGGTTAGATCCCCGGAATCTCATATGGTCTTACCCTAAGCCCAGCTAAATGTGATCCCTGAGTGCAGAGCCAGTAATAAGTCCTTAGTACCTGTTAATGAGGCTCCCACTTAAAGGAGACCAATCAGAGAGGAAAAATCTGGAAATAACCTCCCAGGATTATATGGTAAATGTTTTATCAATTTTTTATATTTTCTATTATACTTTCTTCAAGATGGACCCATTCAAGCAATTGTAAATTGAACAGTACTTCACAGTTCAGTGTCAGAATTCAACACATAGCCATAACTGAAATAGTTCAGATCATTTAACTTACCAAATCACTTGCATTCTTCAGGCTATTTTCCACATAACCAAAAAAAGTTTTCTATTTTTTAAACATTAGGTTTTCCAAATCATGGTGAATGCTTTCTTGACAGAAAAACATAATGTATAAAACGTTATCGTTTTAAATCTCCATTACTATGCAACATAAGACTAGTGGGCTTATAAATTTCTTGCATTTGTCAAACAAATTACATGGAAGATCATAGTGTTAATTTGGAAGAGAAACGGTTTTATGGCATCTAAAGGACTGAAAAAATTACCTCTAATCCTTTTGGGAATCAAAGAGGCAATAAAGTGAAATTGAGTGCAGAAAGACTCACATTGTAAATCCATTTACTACCAAGCCTTGTTTACTCAAGGATTTATTTGTGCCAGTAACTAGTCATGAAATCTCAATAGCATGACTTTACCAGAATTTCATTTAAAGAAGTGGCTGATTTTTTTTAACAGAGTTCAGCTGATTAAAACCTAATTACCACACATTGAATTAAAGGTGTGAGTGCATAATAAAATGTTCTAGCTAAAAGGAATCTGTGCTGGTGTTTGATTTCCAGCTAGTAATTTGGCAGGAATAAAATGGAAACAAGAAAGCAGAATTGCTTCAAAAGTGCAGCTTCATGACAGCATGCATTTCTAAATGGAAGAAATAGACAAATACACCGTGTACTTTTAAAATGGGTTGTGCTGAAGTCGAAAACAGCCTTCTCTGTTCCCCAACATTTGTAATAATAATAATACTTGCCACCCTCACGGAGTGCAACAGCCAGGAAAAGAAAACATATTTCCATTTTAACGCCTTTAGATGATCAAAGCATCAGCTTAATATAATCAGCTGAAATCCATTTACCCGCATGCTTGCCACTGCGCCCAGGGACAGCTTTCTCTTCCAGCCCTATCTATTCTGGAACAGGTGCTATACTAGTAAATTAATTAGTCTGCGGAGAAGCACCTTGTTCTCCATCTCTGCAGGCCTCTTGTGGGTCAGGGCCTTGAGGACTTCGCCATCTGGGCAGAGTTTTCCCCAGAGAAACAATCAAAGCCTACAGATTGCAGCCTACAGAGGAAGGTTCAGATGACAATTAACCTTATTAGGCCTCATTTTTTACAGTTTATAGTGTGTCAACATGTTGGCTCCATAAATAATCTGCTACATCAAATAGGTGGAGAGAAATGCTGTCTCTCCTGAAATTTGAGAGTACCCCTGGGAAAGGAGTCTAGCATTTAGGAGAAATGAAGTCATTTACAAATATCAAAAAAAAAAATGCTGGCATTATTGACTAGGAAGCTAGAGTGACAAATATAGCTTATGGTAAACTTGCATCCATTTTTGCTAGATATAAATGGGAATAAAAAAGAGAAGGCCCCCTTAGATTTTTTTCCCAAGTCCTTCACGTTTTTTCAAGTTTTAGTACTTTCCTAGATGTGGCTTCTTTCAGAAAGATACATTTTCTTTGAAACAATTTTTTTGTTCTTTTATCCTCAACCACATTTATTATGTATGTAAGATCTGACTCTTCTGGGAATACTAGGGAAGGAAGACAATTAACATCTAGAGCGTGCCACAAAATCAACAGATATTTAAGCCTACACCTTAAATCTACTAAATTTAATTAAACATTTCAAAAATGACCTTATAGGCTGGCACCAAAAAGTGCCCACTTGATCATTTCTAAGTATTTAAGTTCAATTTAAAAAGAGAATTTACTAACGAATCTGTTAGTATACAGAGTTGCATAGGAGAAGACTCCACATACTCTCCGTTTAGTGTTCCCCATAAAACTTTACCAGGGGCTGGGCCCTACACTCTTCCTCAATTCTTGACATAATTGTGAGGTGAGCTTTTAAACTTGGAAAAGATACCTTCCCTGTGGGCTTCTCCCTCTTATGCAGCTTCCTTAGACAGCTCCAGTAGGGCCTTGTGAGTCACCACTGGGTTAATGATGTGTTTGGAAGCTTCTGACAGTGTGAACAGCTTTGTCTTCTCATATGTTCCCTGTGTTGATTCGCATGCAAGTTGAAAATATTTGCAAACTTGAACGGTTTGACATGAAAGCCCAGAAAACTCATTTAATTCTGCTGAGAGGTAGTTCTGTGACATTAGACATGATGGAGAAAGAAAAAAAAACTGTGTAGCTTTTGTAATTTGTAAATATAGCAAAACACACTTCTGATGAAGTACAGTGTGCTTAAAATTTCCCTACTATGGCACAATACTTTTATTAAATAAGTGCAAATATGAAATTGGAGGCTTAAAAAATTTTACTTAACTTTTTTATGTTGGAGTCAGAAGAAAATATAGTAGTGTAGGGAAGTTTACTGGTAAGAATAGAGAAGTAACATTAATGCATATAATAGTCTTAGCATATACCCTCTTGTTATTAAATACATATTTATCATCAGTAAGTTCTCTTGTAGCTAAACTTATAATTAGTTTTAAAATAGTATTTTCTATCACAATAATAGTTTTGTAACTTTAGGTGTGACATAGCACAGAGTTATTCGTTAAGAAATATGGAGAGAACCTGAAGTTGGAAGAGGGCCATAAAGTTAATATCTATCTAAATATTGAATAAAAGGCTGGAACAGCCTCTGACAACACAGTGCCCTCTAGTGGATATATGAACACCTGGCGTCAAATCAATTCTCTCACATGGAGTGGGACCAGGAGTAGGAAATCAGGATGTATAAAGAAATCACTATTACTTAATATTGAAGATAAAGAGAAACAGTACCTATAATCAGTCAAATAGTATGTTATTCAATTAGACTGTATCATTTAGGACTTACATGAGTTAGTATTCACGCTCTATGTATGTGTACAAAGCCAAAAAGAATTGCTCATTAGGGGCTGGAGAGATAGCGTGCAAATGCCTTTCATGCAGAGGGATGGTGGTTCAAATCCCGGCATCCCATATAGTCCCCTGAGCCTGCCAGGAGTGATTTCTGAGCATAGAGCCAGGAGTAACCCCTGAGCACTGCTGGGTGTGACCCAAAAACCAAAGAAAAGAAAAGAATAGCTCATTAACACTATTGAAAAATGAAAGTACAAAAGAAAGATCAAAGAAAGATAAAAGTGAAACTAAGTCCCCGAAGGAGAAAAAAATGATAATTTTAATATGGAATCATTCTTTTAAAGTGCTAATGATGACTATTCAACAAGCATAAAAATAATTATCTTTAAGTCCATATATCTGTAATATACACATACACATAATATATACATATATAATATATAATACATACATAACAAAAGCAGAAGTGGGAACTAGATAACTTATGTATTATATTTCTTAGAATTATTTTGTATTTCAGAGTTCAAAAAAGGGCTTAAGATCTTGGTGCTAGAAAAGTCAGGATTTTTTGCAGTTAGCTGAACTGCTAGATACATCACTACAGACAGAATTCACGATGCTTCTTCAGGCTTCCTTTCATAAATCCATCCCATGAACTTCTGGGTAGAGTGTATTAGGGTCTAGTGAGAGGTGGGCATTAGAGGATCAACCTCAAACATGAGGCAGTGTCAGATTCCTTATAGGACACACCCTAAATAAATAAAGCTTGTATTGTAATGTCCTCTTCAGCTGTTATCAATTTTTATACTCACCTTACGTTTTAAAATGAAAATTTCAGAGATGGAGAAAAAATACTGGAGTTAAGACCCTTGCCTTGCATGTAGTCAACCTTGATTTCATTCTGATACCACATAAAGGCCCCCACACATGAATAGGTCTGATTCCTGTGCACAGACATAGGACTAAGTCCCCAGCACATCAGGAGTGGACGCTGAACTAACACAAAAGGCACAAATTCATAGTATTTCATACATATTTTAAAGTGACATTGTAAATATCCATATTGTTATATACTGCTGAGTCATAAAAGGAAGTCAAGGACCTTCCTAAGCATACAAAGCAAAGGAGTAGCTGAATAATCAAAAAAAGATATTAATCCAAGATAATTAGAAAGAAAAACAAATGACAAATGGAACCGTTAAAGGGTCCTTCCATGTTCCTCCATAGAAATCTTTCTTCAATTCTAATTTGATTAATCTTTCTACTTCTTGTATTACTCCTTTCACCACAGCATCTGCTACCCTAGGTTGTACTTTGTTAAAATACTTGTCACCTTTTTGAATCAGAGAAGATTTCCTAGAAGTCAGAGAACATGTGTTTTTTATTATTATATCCTCAGTTACCTAATATTCCTTGAACAATCTCTAGTATGAAATAGCCATGCAGTTGTTATTCACTGGTTGAATACATATTCTAAATAGGTAATAATTTGAAAGTAAAATACACTATCATTATGTGAAATGCCAGATTAAATCTTACTGGATAAGTAATTAAGAAGATAAGTCATGAAATAAAATTTAAATATGAAATTGCCAAATAGAAAAATTATCAATCTTGATATATTAAAATAAAAGATCTTTTTCAAAGTACCATAAAAGTATACAAAACAAGCCAAATAAATAAAAAAAATAACAAAACCCAAATTGGCAAAACTATTGAATAAACTGAAATATAAAAGATTTGCATTTTATTTTGAAGATAATTCTACAATGGAATAAAGCAATCTAAACTGGCATTGTAGAAATCCTTGATCTGAAAAATATCTAATTTAGGGAGATTATTACACAACAGAGATTAAAATATATTGGGTCAAAGTATGAAGGAAAATGTATACCAGGTGATTTTTTCAATACATTTCAGAGAAATTAAACAAAGGGAAAAAAGAAAGAATGGAAGAACAGTAGAAAAAAACAGGAAATTTTCAATGAAAAAGAAGAGGAAAGAAATAAACCGAGGAAGGGGAGGAGACTAAAAAGGGTTAATGATGGTTGAAAAGAAAATATAATGAGTAAGACACATGCCCTGCATGCAGCTGACCCTGGTTTAGTCCTCAGCATACACATATAGTCCCCTCTGGTCTCACCAGAGTCCAGAATTGGGAGAAAGTCCTAAGCACAATTGGGTATGGTTTCAAAATTTAAAATAAAATTTTTTAATTGGTATAATACTGGGAAATGCATAATTAATTAGAAATATATTTGTATTGAAGAGATGCATATAGGATATATGTTTCAATATCTATTACTTATACATTTATATAAATTATTATAGAGACTTTATAGCTCAGGCACTGGGCTAGGCCATCATAAAATTTAATCCACATAACAATCCTTATAACGGGCTTGCACAGCAGGTTATTTTGCACAGTGTCTCACAGCTGCAATTTACAAAAATAAACTTATTTCCCCAAACAGCTAACAAAATACCCACTAAATACCATTGCACATCAAAAGATTTTTATATCAAAAGACATTTTTGTGACACAAGTATTTAGAATTCAATACCTGTTTTTAAATTCCAACCACTGGAAATAACAAATAGGAGCTTTTATTTATCGAGAGTAGAGTAGAAATGGAGTGTGGGGCAACTATCTAAATTGAAAGAATTTAAAAAGAAAAAATATTTCTTTTATCTAAAAATATTGGTGGGAGCTGGGGGTGGGGGTGCGTTTGGACCAAATCTTGAGCTTCATTTCTATCCCAAATCTAGATAGTCTTCCATTCTATTCCAACAGAGAGAAGATCTGAACTTCCTCCAATAACTTCTAATCATAGCATGGTGACAGGGGTGGGGTAGATAATAAAAACTGAGAGTCTTTAAATATTTTTATGTACTCTTATAATAGTTGTTTAGCAACTGGAATAATTTCCTTTTGCTGTGCCTGAGCAAGGAAGTAGATCGATCAGCAGGGGAGGTGAACAGATGCAGCTGGGGAGGAAGAGAAGCTGGAGGATCACATTTGAGCAGATGCTGTGGGGGGTGAGACAGGACAGAGGAAAGAATTTGCAGAAGCAGATGGAAGGACAGAGCAGCAGAGGGAAGAAACTCAGCATGGCAAAAATGCAAGAGATAAGATACACTAAGAGATGCTTATAGATTGCCATACTTCCTACATCTTTCCCCAGAGTGAGGAAGACAACTTATTCCTGAGATTGACAAGTAATTTTCTCTTTTTCATTACAACTTGTAGAAAAATTTAACACACATTTTAATCTTCCACTTGCCCATTCTAGGTATCCATGGCCTTTTGACCAAGACCAAGCCGAGATACATATAAATGCTGACCATTCTTTTATTGTGGCTTCATGTCTTAAAGGCAATGCTATTCTTGATGAAGAAAAATGTGGGAAAACAACAAATAGTATTATTCTGCTCCCTAAGTGGTACCAGGGAACAACTTTCCCCCTCATGTCTCACACAAGTGAATACTCCCTCTAGTTTCTTGTCATTCAAGATTATTCAAATAATCAAGTGTCCAGATTCTGGAAAGGAGAGTCTCTCCAGGCAAGGCAGAGATGCAGAGATTAGGATTTATTTTGTGAATAAAAGTGAATGAGAAATTAATAATCCTTCAAAGATTTTTTTTCAAAATAAATCTAATTACTTTGAAAAAGCTGAATATTGAGACACCTTGAAAAAGCTAGATTTTCAAAATCTACTGTTTATTAAAAATTTATCTCCTCAATAATAAATTTTTTTGGTTTGGGGCCACACTTGGTAATATCAGCTCAGGAGTTACTTCTGGTTCTGTGCTCAGAAATCACTCCTAGCAGGCTCAGGAGACCATATATGATGCCAGGGATCAAACCCAGGTCAGTCCCAGGTCAGCTGTGTGCAAGGCAAACACCCTGCCTCTATGCTATCACTCCAGCCCCATTTAATAATGTTGTAAATGGGCAGAGAATAAAACACTATTTATAAATATCCCATTTTATTTCTGGTGATAATGCTGAAAATTAAAATAATAATAGTCCTTTGCAATAATATGCCTTTTATTTATTATAATTTTTAAATTTTAAAGTGGGGATTTCAGAACATGCTGTGACGTCCTAATTTCATTGTGAGAGATATATGATATTCTTCAAAAACAACTTATCTGTACATACCAGAATCTCTAAAAAATATTCTTTTTTTGTTGGTTTGTATTTTGTTTTTTGGGGAGCCACACCCGGTGACGTTCAGGGGTTACTCCTGACTATGCACTCAGAAATCATTCCTGGCTTGGGGGACCATGTAGGACGCCATGGGGATCAAACCGTGGTCTGTGTTTGGCTGGCGCTGGCAAGGCAAACGCCTTGCTGCTCCGTATCATCGCTCCGGCCCCTAAAACATATTCTTTAAACAAGTTCTTAAGTAATATGGATAGAAACTCATAAATTTTATATTGCAGTGGGGCCTGAACATTTGTCATAGTGACTTGGCTTAGGCTTCAAATGACTGAACAATGGCCCTTCACCCCTGAACCTTAAATCTGTGGAATTGGCACAGTTTCTTGCACCAGCACTAGGAATAAGACTTCTACTAATGCTGCCCTGGCACTGACTTGCACCAGAATGGGTTCTTATGACATTCTGACGACTTGGAAACAGCAACAACTTGCTTTCAGGAAGGATTCCCTATATCACCACCTAACAGTGAGATCAAACCAGAAAACACTTCATTACACCCTACTTTGACATAGAATTTGTGCAAAAACCAGGATCTCCAATTATAGAAATTCTGTTGTCACAACACCGTACTGGAACCACAAAGAAAGACTTTGAGGTTAGACAGCTTAGTATGCTCAGAGCCTGTATTTGGTCTTATGAAAGGATGCTTCATAACTAAGGTCTTTCTGATTTTAGGCCAAAGGTTTTCCTTTCTATTGTCCCCATCTTTTGCTGTACCTATGCAAAACAAAACAAAAAATAACCTGTCACACACATATACCTTTTTTCCTTTCATTTATTCTTATTTTTTAATTTTTTCTTTTTATCTTTTAAATGGGGGCTCCCACCTTTTTCATAGAACATTGGGACATGATTACTTTGTTTTACCGCATATTTCTGCATTTTTCTATAAAACTAAGAAGAAAAAGAAAGGATGGGACAAGGGGTCACTTGGTCTCATGTGCATTGGTGGAGGAAAAAGAACAGAATTAAATATCCAAGCCAAAGTCAAAAGACCTAAATTTTAACAATCTAAACTTAAATGGACCTGTTATACTGGCAGGCCAGGGAGCAAAGGGTGGTGGTATAGGATGAGCTCTGGGATCTTTGGTGAATAGAGGTTGACACTGGTGGTGGAAATGGTCCTGGTTTTGTATATCTGAAATTCAGCTATGAAAGACTTTGTAGATCACAATGGTTTCAATAAAATTAAATTTAAAAAATTAAAAAATATATTCCTGGGGCCAGAGCAGTGGTGCAGCAGTAGGGTGTTTGCCCTGCATGCAGCTGGCTTAGGACAGACTGTGGTTCAATCCCTCAGCATCCCATATGGTCCCACAAGCCAGGAGAAATTTCTGAGCACAAAGCCAGGAGTAACCCCTGAGTGTCATCAGGTGTGCCCTCCACAGAAAACAACCTCCCCCAAAAAATACATATATTCCTTGTGGTTATATAAACTTATATTGAATTATCTAATGTAGTTGAGAGAGAGAGACAGAGAGAGAGATAGATAGAGAGAGAGAGAGAAAGAGAGAGAGAGAGAGAGAGAGAGAGAGAGAGAGAGAGAAAGAGAGAATGTGTGTGTTAAGGGCTTACTTTTAGTCTGTATTAAAGATAACTCTTGGCAGAGATTGGAATACCATATTTGATTCTGGAGATCAAAATCAGGTTGACTGCCTGCAAGGCAAATACCTTACCCAGTGTACTGTTTCTCCAGCCCCATTAAATTGATCTACTCTTATTCTTCCCTTTTATTTGTACACACCATAATTACAAAGTTGTTCATAATTGAGTTTCAGTCTTACAATGTATACCACCCTTCACCCATGAATACTTCCCAATGAGCCCAGTTCCGCCCCCCCCCCCACCAGCCTGTTGGGCAGGCATTTTACTCTGACCCTCCCTTTTATGTCCTTTTAGATACTGATTTACATCTCAATTCAGCACCCAGTTCTTGTTTAGAATGATCAGTTCCAGCTAACATTGTCATAGTGAACTTTCTCTATCCTAACTGCAATGCTCCTCTATTTGTAGCAAGCTTTTTACCACAGGACTGGTCCTCCTGGCCTTTTTACCACTATTTCCTCTCAATATTTAGTTCCTTAATTCATGATAGACTCTTCAGCACCTAGGACAGTGCTGCATTTCAACACCGCATAGATGCTGGAACGATAAGTGCAGATGTGAGCACACCTTCCATGAAGTGAATACTCTATGACAATTAAACTATTATGTTGGGAATGAGACAAAAAGGAGTGTATTGGAAGGTAGGCAGTGAAACTGTGAGGGAGGGACTATTATGTAAAATTACATATTGCAGAAGAACTTCAAAGTCTAGAGTTTGGGATATGGAGCAAATTATTTACTCATACATATTATTTATTGTATCCTGGCATCTAATGTCACCTGGCACGGTCAATGCTATACAACAAAATTATCACACAAAAATCATATAAAATATATCATATTTGAACTTTGCTGGGCTGTGACTAAGAAAACTCTCTCTCTCTCTCTCTCTCTCGCTCTCTCACTCTCTCTGTCTCTCCCCACCCCTCTCTCAACCTATCAGTGCTCAGGGCTTATTCTTAGCTCTGCACTCAAGGGTCACTCCTGAAGAGTAATATCTAATTCATTCAGTAGACCATATGCTGAGGATTGAACCTTGTCAGCTGTGTGCAAGGCAAGTGTCCTGCCTGATATACTATCATTTTAGTCCTAAGATATTTTTGGTGATAAATATCTTCATTGTAATTTTATAACTCCTCTATCATAGCAGTTGACTGAGATATTCTGACCAGGAGGGAGAATCTGGGAGATACATTTACAAGTTATTTAACTTATGTATTTTATTCCTCATTGAAGCCTAACTCAGGAAAATATTTGTATCTGCCCTGAAAACTGATCTCCTTTGAGAAGATATTTTCATCCTATTAGGCTTTGTAATTTTTTTTTACTACTATGTGCTTTCAAAAATGATTGTTTGGGGGCACCAGAGTGACAGCACAATGAGTAGCATGTTTACCTTGCATGGAGCAGCCCTGGGTTAAATCCCCAGCATCCCATATGGTCCCTTGAGGATCACCAGGAGAAATTCCTGCATGTAGAGCTAGGAGTGACTCCTGAGTATTATTAGCTTCCAAACAAAATAAACAATAAAACCACTTCCCCAAATCAACACAAACCAAAAATAACTGTTCTATATGTTGGCAATCTATGTTAAAAATAAACAAATATTCTGACCAGTTAAACAACTTTATGGTTGCTATTGATGAGACTAATGTATCCCCCCCCCAAACAAGCATCTGATTTTTGTTTCCTTAACTATTTTTGGCAAATGATTTTATCTGCCTACATGTTTATTTGTATGTACTTATATGTGCATAGTAAAATTATACAATGTGACAAGTATACACTGAGGGCTAAAAATGCTAAAAATTTAAACAATATACATAAAGGAAAAATTACACATCTGTTTCCAAGAAATTATAAAGCAGAAAACTGCAGGTTTGTAGTAACGAGCAAAACTTAAATGAAATAGAATATGTGACTGCTTTTCTCCTTCTAAAGACCCCTCCTAGCAGAGTTTTAGCTGGTTTATCAGGCCTTTCTCCAGTGAGGAAATAAATGATGGCAGGCTGACACACAACCCAAAGAGAGCTCTGTCAGGAGGTCTCCTGAGTCTGGGGATCAGTGTGCTTAAAATATTAGGATTTGATAGAGTTAACATTTGCCCTTGAGCAGATGGTTTTGAACATTCTGTCAACACTGCCAGTGATTACAGCAAATAGATTCTTCGTCCCAGAGGGACGGGAGTGAAGTGCTTTAGAGCTCCCGAGTCTCATCTAAGAGTGTAAAACGTATCATTTCCAAGGTCTTCTCTCAGCTGTGAGAAATGCAAAGGTTTCCTATACCACTCAGTCAGAGACAGGACTTAATCAAGAGCCTTTGCCTGGGCCAGGAAAAGAGATTGAGGGAGATCAATAAGAAACACAAATCTGGCTAAACTTAACCTAAATATTTCTAGTTTTTTTCTATTTAAAACCTTGGGGTTGGAGAGCTAGTACAGTGGGAAAAACCTTTACTTAAATTGAGCGGACCCTGTGGATGTCCAGCATCCCAGTTGTCCCCCACCCCCACCCCAAGTCCTGCCAAAAGTGATCTCTGAATGCAAAGCCAGGAATAAGCCCTGAGCACTGGTGGGTCTGGCCCTAAAAAAAAATAAATAAAACAACAATAACAACAAAAACACACACCCTTGGTTTATTAATTTAATTTTAAAAACTATCATAATGAGGGATTCAACACTCAGCTATGGAAAGAAGGGGTAAAAGAATGATATTCTACACACTTGAAAACAGCAGTTCAAATTTTTTGAAGCAGTTATATTATATTTACTGAGTATTTATTTTGAACCTTATCAAATTCATTTTTAGGGATAATCTCTTGAAATGAAAAGGATGATCTACTAGAGGTGAGTTGATTTATAAAATTAGAAATGAAATCATCTGTGATGAAAGATATTGGAGATCAACTTACAAGATTCTCAGTCTACAATGAAACAAGCCAGCAAGATCCCAAGAGGGCACAGCAATCACATGAACCACACCCCAGGCCTGCCCTTGTCACACTCTGTACTGTAAAGAATGCTAAATGTCCTGCCTTTGTTGCAAGTAACAGTTGATCACAGATGGGCCAGCAAAAATGTTCAATGGACCAGAGCACAAACTTTGCATTGAGAAGGCCTGGGTTTGATGGTTGGCATATCAGAGCTCTCTGAGCACCAGGACTAATTCCTGAGTACTCTTAGGTGTGAGCCAAAATAAATAAAACCAAAATGACCACTGATTTCAGAAGACAGAATCTATACCAATAGAACCTTTGTTCTGGAAGGTTTTTACATGGCACTTCTTGTCTATAACTACCAGAATTTCACTGTTAGAAAATCAGGTGCAAAAGCAACACTTCTAGAAAGGGGTGATTAAGAGGCCTGCTCCTGTCAGTCTTCTGAATTGACACAGCCTTTTCTTGAAGAGGAAATGCCTGCGTTCCAACTGGCAAAGCCATGACCAACCAGCAGACGGGATTTTTTTTTAATGGTAATCAGAGGAAAGGGTGTGAGAAATAAAGCTTCAAGATTCACAAACCCAGACCTTGGCTTTTAAAGCAAAGAGTTTATAACCTCCCCCTTCATTAGATCATCTTGCTGTGATGTTCAGAACACCTGCACTATTAAATTCTTTTCTTGGATTTTTTTTAATAAGAAAAAATTAACAAAGTAAAATTTGTTGACAGTGTTCGCAGTCAACGCAGTGGGTGTTCCACCTATGTGCTGTCACATTTTTCATGTTCATTTCTGCAGGTGCTAAATATACGCTGACAACAACATATGTTACCAATCTTAAATGTGTTTTTTTAAAACTCATAATTAAGGAGTGCTTGCAGCTCAGAAAAAAATAATACAGGTGAAAGCTGCCTCTACCCAAAGAATACTGCTTTATATTTTTTTCTTTACAATTTAGGTACCTCTTGAAAACTAGCATCTCAAGAATAAATAAGGCTTAAGATTATTATTTGTTTAAATAGCAACCTATAAAACAAATATAAAAATTTTCTGTTTGTTTATTTTTCTCTTTTTAACTTGAATTTTCCTGACTCCTTTTTTTTTTTACTCTTTTTTAATAACACATTTAGTCTTTCAGGGAACTAATACAAGAGCCCCCAAAATTATTTATTATGCTTTAGAAACTTTAAAGTTGTAAACACATACACAAAGAAGAATATAATCCTTTGATTTTTCTTTTGTTACTTTCTGACTGCATACATGATCACTTTTGCATAGTTACTTGGCAGAAAATCATTGTGATTTTTTTTTAAATTTTTATTGTGATCATAATGGGTAAACCCATATCTTTCACAGTAGTATTTTAGGTACATATTAACATTGAAACAGGGGAATACCCATCACCAAATTTGTCCTCCCCCCATCCCAGTTCTCTTTCTGCAACCCATATACCCCACCATCACCCCCCGGGCTGCTAGAAGAGGTGGTCCCCTCTTTGTCTAGCTTACTATTAGTGGTCATATATCTGTTTGGTCCTGGTATCCTCCCTTGTTTCCCCCTCTATTTAAGAGGCAGAACTAGATAAATCGAGTTATGTGGTTTTGTTTAAAGGAGAGAAAAGCAATATAATGAGGTACAAATTAAGAAAAAACAAAACAAAAAACAACAACAACAAAAAAAAGAAGTCAAATACACTGAAAATGGGTGGAGACCTTCTAGAGGCTTTCAACCTGAGTTTGAGAGAGGACATGAAAAAGTAATTGAAAAACCACAACAATACAGAAAGAAATATTATTAAATATTAATTATATTATATATTATATATAATTATATATAATTAAATTATATATAATTAAATATAATTAAATATCCAGTGAGCATTACAGCAGTAAAGACAAGCACCACACAATAGTCTCGGTTCTGAAATCAAATCATGCCGGAATGCAAAAAGAAAGAGAAAGATAAGATAAAATAAAATAAAATGAAATAAAATAAAATTGGAGATATCAACTTCAATATTTACCCCAAAATAAAGACGTTAAAAAATCGATCAATCAATAAATAAATGTGTGGAAAGATGATTATTTTGTGTTTTTTTTTCCTTTTTCTAATAAATTTTAGAGCTAATTTCTTTTAATTGGCCAGTAAAAATGACATAATGGCTTTTATGTCACTCCTTAGGGACCAATTATTGATGGTGCATTTTAGAAGTATTATATTATAAAATAGGTAAGAATTTGGAAGGTTCATTTATTTATTTTTGTAAACAGGCTGCAGTTCCAAAATCAATCTTTCTTCATGTGGCCCTTGCCCTCCTAAATGTAGGCAAACTCTACCCACCAATAAAGTCTCAGTAAGTCTCCATGAAATTCATCTGAAAAAGGTGAGACCAGGACAATGCATAAAAGGCTTTTCTCTAATTCCCATTCAATATTTTTTCACCCCACATCTGCTCTGTAAACTTCAAGGCACTTGCCACATCAGTCTATTCCTTGTTGTTGTTTGTTTTTCTGGCTAAATGTAAGCCCCTGGAGATCTGGGACAATGCATATGTCATATTTATAGTTAGTTTGGAAAAGGGCCTGAAAAAAGAGTAATTGTCAATAGGTATTTTCTGCATAAATTTCTAAATTGCTTAAAACTATAGTTGTCCAGGTACTTACTTGCTCTGGACTAAATCAGCAGTTCTCAGCTAAAACTAAAAACCCAGAGAAGAAGCTGCGATATATTAAATTATCAGGGAAACATTGTAGTGCTGTGATTTACCTGTGTCAATGGACCATCAGAAGTATCAAGCAGGAACTTGTTAGAAGAGCAAATCTATTGAACCAAAAACTTGAATGCAAGATCTCTGTGCATTCACATTTGAGATGCATTGCTCCAGCATGTGTCTGTAGACCAAGTGTTTACTGGCAACAAGATAAAGAAATGGAGACATTTCTAGGGTCTTCTGGCAGAGACCCTCACCTATGAACTCTCTGACAGAAATGCCCAGCTCAATTCAAAGCATCTCCAAAATCAACATGTAACATCAAGAAGAGAAAGCAGTCCAATCATTCTGAGTGTGATTCCTAGAACAGTAGCAGTAGGATCATCTTGATATTTGTTAGCAACACAAATTCACTGACTGGATCTAAGGCCTACAAAATTAGAAACTCTGAAAGTAGAGTCTAAGATCTGTCTTTTCACCAGCTATCCAGGTGAAATTCTGATTCTGACTCAAGTTTGAGAATTCTGATTTTAGATGAGAGGTTCAAGACCTGACAGAACAGTATAATCCCAGGAAAGGGCAGAAGAAATAGTATAGAAGGTAGGATTTTCTTTGCACATGGCACACCTGGGTTTGATCTCTGTCATCCCATATGGTCCCCCACACCAGATCTGCCAGGAGTGATCCCTAAACACTTAGTCAGTAGTTCTTCCCAAGTATGGAAAGAGGAAAGAAAGGAAGGAAGGAAGGAAGGAAGGAAGGAAGGAAGGAAGGAAGGAAGGAAGGAAGGAAGGAAGGAAGGAAGGAAGGAAGGAAGGAAGGAAGGAAGGAAGGAAGGAAGGAAGGAAGGAAGGAAGGAAGGAAGGAAGGAAGGAAGGAAGGAAGAAAGAAAGAAAGAAAGAAGAAAGAGAGAAAGAAAGAAAAAGAAAGAAAGAAAAAGAAAGAAAGAAAGAAGAAAGAAAGAAAGAAAGAAAGAAAAAGGAAGGAAGGAAGGAAGAAAGAAAGAAAGAAAGAAAGAAAGAAAGAAAGAAAGAAAAGAAAGAAAGAAAGAAAGAAAGAAAGAAAGAAAGAAAGAAAGAAAGAAAGAAAGAAAGAAAGAAAGAAAGAAAGAAAAGGAAGGAAGGAAGGAAGGAAGGAAGGAAGGAAGGAAGGAAAGGAGGGAGGAAAGTAGGGACAGAGAGCGGAAGAAAGAAAGGGATGGAGAAAAGAAAGAAAGGAAGGTAGAAAGGAAGGAAAAAAGGTAGGAAGGAAGAAAGGGAGGAAGAAAGGGAGAAAGGGAGGGAGGAAGAAAAGGGAATTAGGAAGAAAGGAGGAGGGAAGGAAGGAAGGAAGGAAGGAAGGAAGAAAGAAAGAAGAAAGAGAGAGAAGACAGAAAAGAAAGAAGGAAGGAAATAAAGAAGGAAGGAAAGAAAGAAGGAAAGAAAGAAAGAAAGAAAGGAATGAAGGAAGGAAGGAAGGAAGGAAGGAAGGAAGGAAGGAAGGAAGGAAGGAAGAAAGAAAGAAAAGGAAGGAAGGAAGGAAGGAAGGAAGGAAGGAAGGAAGGAAGGAAGGAAGGAAGGAAGGAAGGAAGGAAGGAAGGAAAGGAGGGAGGAAAGTAGGGACAGAGAGCGGAAGAAAGAAAGGGATGGAGAAAAGAAAGAAAGGAAGGTAGAAAGGAAGGAAAAAAGGTAGGAAGGAAGAAAGGGAGGAAGAAAGGGAGAAAGGGAGGGAGGAAGAAAAGGGAATTAGGAAGAAAGGAGGAGGGAAGGAAGGAAGGAAGGAAGGAAGGAAGGAAGGAAGGAAGGAAGGAAGGAAGGAAGGAAGGAAAGGAGGGAGGGAGGGAGGGAGGGAGGGAGGGAGGGAGGGAGGGAGGGAGGGAGGGAGGGAGGAAGCTAGCTGCTGCCTGGAGACACTTCAGTAGTTCCAAAGCCTTGGCCATACAAGCCAATGGAGTAAGACTTTGTGGGCATACTATACAGATTTCTTTATACTTTTTTCAGATGATTCTGATGGCAAGAAAGACCCAGAACACCATTTTAGACTGCAATCATATCTAACTTTGCTGTTTGGCAAGAGTTTTTAGTAAATTAAAGATAGTTGGGAACAAGGTTAAAGTTAGATAACAGTTTAAAACTTTAACATGGATGAAACTCTCACTTGATAAAATTAGTAAAATACAGTCTACCAGGCCCCACTCCCAGATTATGGTACAGAACAGGCCTAGATGTAATAGAGATTTTGCTGTTCTAATAAGTTTGCATGTGATGTTAAAAAAAAAAAAAAACTACACAGAGAACTCCTACTCTAAATTAATGTTTCCTAAAATAATTAAAAAAGAATCAGTTTAAGGAAGGGGGCCAGGAGATAGTATAGCAACTAGGGAGCATGCCAAAGTTTGTATAAGACCCAAGTTATATATTTGTACATATACGTATATATATGTTTAACCTAAATACATAAAACATTTACTTACATAATTAGATACCAATGATCACTGTGATGTGTAAGCAAGTATATAATCGTCATACATACTGACAATTTTTTTTTTGTGTGTGTCACACCCAGCAGCACTCAGGGGTTAATCCTGGCTTTACGCTCAGAAATCACTCCTGGCAGGCTCAGGGGACCATATGCGATGCCAGGATTTGAACCACTGTCCTTTTCCATGCAAGGCAAATGTTCTACCTCCATGCTATCTCTCTGGCCCCGTACTGACAATTTTAATGCCACCTCAGCCATGCTAGAAGCCCAACCTCTTATGTATATTCCCTTCTCCTCTAGTTAGCTTACCCTTTACAAATTCCTTCCCAGTCTTGGTCCCTGACTCTCACTTGGAAGCCTTCACATCAAGATCTATGGTGTGCTCTATCACTTTAATGAATCTCTACTATTTTCTGCACGCCCTATCCTTGAATTCATTCTCTGACAAAGAATGAAATACTGAGATACAGAAGGACTCTGCCCCTGCATTCTTTTTCCTAGTAACATCTCTTTTCATGCTGTGGCTCAGGTTATAACCTATTCTGACTGAATCCATTCATTGGGGAAGACAAAAATCCTGGTTCTTTAGATGGAAGTCACATTCCCCTTGCATCCAAAACAGCTAAACCTTACACCAACCTAAGTTCCACAATGTCCCTGAAATTCAAGATTAATTTCCAGACCAAGCAGATCAAGTAGGTTCAGGCATAAGAGTGTTGTTATAGGCCTGGCAAATCACATGGTAACTTCCTTATATTTTACACAAGGTCCAGGGAGTGAGTAGACAATGCCCAGAATATCCCCAATCTCTGTACTTTCCTTGAATCTGTTCTCCTTGTGGCTGAAAATAAGATTATAATATTTATAAAAATTTTTATACATTTTGTTCATTAAATCAAGTTGCTTAATCTTCCCGCTTCTCCAACTACTGATCTGTGAAACTGGGAGACTCATGAGGAAATTATAAAACCCACCCTGGGCTGTGTTAACCTGAGGCAGTGTCACTCCTTCCAATCTTGGAACAGTCTAATAATGTATGTCATCAAGGTTGTTATAAGAAATAAAAGGGCACAGGATGTGTAGCTGATGTTTTAAGCTGTTTAACCTTTAAACTGCTCAAACATTTACCTCCTCCACAAAAACAGTGAACCAGTCACTTCCCTATTGCCAAAGAGAGGCATGCCGTATTCTAGTATATGAGCCCTCACCTATGATTCTGCTTCTTTGGCTGTAACTCCACTGTTTTGCAGGCACCAAGAAAACAAGCCTTTGACATGGATTTTCTTTATTTTCAAAAATTATACATTGAAGAGTCCTTAGTTTTTAGATAAATCAATTGAAATCCTGAAAGGTGAAGTAATGTTAGGCTTAATGTTTCTCTAGAAATAAACCTAAATGGATTTGATTTCTCACCCAACTACTGAGTTATCATCAGCAGTAAGCTAACGAGCCTGATTCTCATCCTTATTTCCCTGGGTTACTATACATAATTATTTTCTCCTAGAAAAGTTTCCTTTACTCTTGCTTACGTTTTAGTTCTTTTTTTGTTATTGCTGTTGTGATTTGTTTGTTTAGGGGACACACCTGCTAGCAATCAGGGATTACTCTTGACTTTGCATTCAAGAATT
Organism: Suncus etruscus; assembly: GCF_024139225.1. NCBI lineage: Eukaryota > Metazoa > Chordata > Mammalia > Eulipotyphla > Soricidae > Suncus > Suncus etruscus. The sequence continues at coordinate 91,051,643 of NC_064853.1, read as the reverse complement.
ACTCCTGATGGTGTTCAGGGGACCTTATGGGAGGCCAAAGATTGAACCTGGGTTGGCCGTATGCAAGACAAATACACTACTGTGCTATCACTCCAGCCCCTACATTTTAATTCTTAACTGTATTTCAAAACCAGCATTCTAGCTTTCTATTTTTTCTAAACTCTAGAACTTTATTTCCAATTGCCTGCAGAATTTCAATATTTGGATTTGTTCAGATACTCAAAAGTAATATGCTTCGCTCTAACTTATATCCACTATCATTGCATGGTTTCCATTATCGTTGTTATTAATAGCACCACAATTCCTCCAGGTACCTGGGTTAAAACCTTCAAGGTATTTGGTTGAAAATTTTACTTTCATAAAGTAGTCTCACTCATTTTACAAATTACATTCCACCTCTAAAAAGATTTTAATATAATACCACTTCTCATTGACCATATGGTCAATAAAAAATAGACACAACATCTCTGTTTTTACTCATCTCAGAATTACATTTAAAATTGTTCATAATAAAATTTATATTTAATTTATATCTTACAAATAATGTCTTTTATTTATTTTACCTGGTAAAAATCATATGGGAAAGCTATTTCTTTCATATGAAGCTACACGCTTTATTAGGAAAATCTACTCAAAGAGTCATCAAAATAACATGTACTTGAATTAATGTAAGTGCTGAGTAATCATCCATATTAGCTGTCAGCAACAGCTAGGAAACTTACCCAGTAGCAATGTAATATAATATAGGTATTATGCTTATCTTCCCACTATTCTTAAAAATAATTATTTCTAAATAGTCTTAATTTAAAAATGTTATTATAAAAAGTAAAAAAAAAGCGGCCCGCAAGGTGTGCTAGAGGTAAGGTGTCTGCCTTGCAAGCGCTAGCCAAGGAAGGACCATGGTTAGATCATCCGGCGTCCATATGGTTCCCCCCCCACCAAGCCAGGGGCAATTTCTGAGCACTTAGCCAGGAGTGATCCCTGAGCATCAAATGGGTGTAGCCCGAAAAACCAAAAAAAAAAGTTATTATTTTATTTTGTCTCCTGGTTGCACTGGGGGTGAAGGGATGGGGAATCCCATGATGCCAAAGATCAACCCCCTAAGTCTGCAGGCAAAGATGTATTTCAGTTCTTTGCATAACCTCCTTAGCCCCAAATTGTCTGAAATTAAAAAAAACATTTAGCTAATAAGTGAAATAGATTATCTGCAAGGTGCAAGAGTATCAAAATAAGTCACCTTTAAAACTTGTTAGCTTGAATTCAGAGAGATAAAACATCAGGTAGGCCACTTTCCATGTAAGAAGCCCAAACCAGATTCTATCCCTTGAACCCCATATGGTACCCTGAGCACCACCAGGAGAGATTCTTGAGTTTAGAGCCAAGAATAACTCCAGAATACCCCAAAAACAAACAAAGAAATCCTTCCAAGAACTTTTAGCTTAGAGTTACATGTAGGACCTATGGCCAGATTTTCCTTCACCTTAATTCATATTTAAAATCATAAGGCTCCCTGGATAAATTTTTTATTTTAATGTGCACCTCTCCATTTATTTAGCAATTATCCTAATACTCTATCAGAGGCAGCAGTGCAGTCTTGAAAGAAATTGATTTTGATTTAAAAAAGCCCCACACCCCTTACCATGCTTAGGTTGATACCCTCTGAAATACATAGCCCAAAATGCAGTTTGCATTGCTCACTTGTTCGGGAACTGATCCTAGATTCATTCAGAAGGCCAACTGTACAATTAAACTGACTTCGCTGACCTGTGCTATATTCTACAGGAAAGGATACAGGCTATATATGAAGTATAATTTACCAGGGATATAGAAATGGTCTTTAGGAGCCAAAACTAAATCACTTGGAATATTGCCAAACTCAAAAAGGGGGAAAAAAGCCATAACAATCTTCTTTTTCTGCAAAGAATAATTATGTGAAATGTTCCCAGTGGGGATGCCACCCTATTAAGTACCCAATTGTGATCCACGGCTGCCAGGGACTGACTAACAACATGATGAATGCTTTGTAGGGGATCTATAGGAAGGACAAGCAAAGTTAAAGGGATAGGTTATTTGGAAACATAAATGCAGCTGAAGTTCAGGGGCTCCATATGAAAGCATGTCTTTAATGTAATTATTGGCCATTACCACACTTCCACAATGTCGAGGACTGGCCATCATTATCTCATTTCAATTCTTCTATATATTTAAGTCTAGGTCTACTCTAAAGGGCTACATATAGAAAAAATATATATATACAAATATAATTATTTCAATATTATTTAAAGAGCAAAATTTCTATCACTGTGAACATCCTTTAGAAGACACAATGTTTTTGGAAATTTAGTTCATGTCAGCCGTAAAACTGATGAAGCTTGTATTCTAGTCACTACAAAGAGTTAAAATACAGATGCTGTGCTTAAAACGCATAATCCTTAAGGCCTTAGAGCATTAAGACATATCTGCTCCTTAGGGTCCATCTTTGTCCATAATCAATTTCTTCCCTTGGAGAACATTAATTGTCTCTAATGATAGCTTTCCATCAATACATCCTTGATCTTAAAAGGCCTGTACCGCTTTTTTCTTTATTCAATCAAATCATCTCTACAATTGCCCCCCTTTAGTAAGATAATACCTTTTAAGCCTTGTATTTTAATATAAAAAATAAGAGGTAGCTGCAAATTCTAATGGAAGTGCTAACATTTGAGAACCAGGATGATGGCTTCCATTATCCTAAATAATGTTTGAAGATTATAGAAAGCACTGTGTTTCAAAGGTGGAAACTAATCCACCACTTTCAAATTATTCCTTGTATAAAAATCTGTTCTGACATTAGGATTTTTTTTGCTTCCATGACAGCACAGTGTATTTAAATATTTGAATATGAAAGATGATTTTTTTCAGCTTTGGAAAAGGCAAATAATTGCTATTTATAAGGACAAAACACTGAATAATTTGAGAAATTGACAACTTTAACCACCAAAACCTTTTATTTTGTTATTCTCCTGATAAGTCATTCCCACTTTTCTCACTCAAACCACCATAACCCCAACCAGTAGTTACTAAGATTGTGTAATGCTTTGATAGTTCAAACAACAGCAAAAATTTCCATTTCTTTAAGACCCACTAACAATGTCTTGCATCTGTTACCCATATACCTTCTTCAAACATACTTTTCTTTTAAAGGCATGTAAATTCAAGGTGTGTATTTATTTGATTTTTTTTTTTTTTGGCTTTTTACCATTTTGCTGATTTGCTTCCATTCAAATAGATTGCTCTTTATCTAGGAAAATCTATGTTTCTATCCATGGCTTACTGATAGCTTTACTGAGATTGCCCTAATATTCACAATAGGTAAGAAACCTTGAGAAGAAACACTGATAGGACAAAAGCTGACCAGCCTACATTATTCTTTGTGTAATTTTTATATTCACCGTGAACTTGGGAAATTTTCCATGCTGCATGTAAAGTATCATTCTTATTTTATACAAGGTTAGGCAGCCCTTCTAGCCAGAGTCCTGGCACACATGTGTGCTTTCTCTCTTACTCAGGAAAAAAAAAATCTGCCGGCATTCTAGAAATAGATGAAGAGACTCTGTGGAATGTAATTAACTGCAAAGCCCAGGTGATTAAAAAAACGATTAAAAAGAAAATCACACACAATATAGAAAATAATTTACACAGTTAAAAAAAGGGGGGAAGGGGAGAGAAATTACTAATTTTGTTGAGTGATATGTATAATTCCAGATGCTTACATTTATGTTAGGAATTAAAATATAAGTAATATTTTAGAAAGATATTAACTGAAAAAAAAGAGTTGAAGTCTGTCTTGGAGAAAATATGTATATGTAGGTAGATAATATTAGGCTAACAAATATCAAACCTAAACAAAACACACACAAAAGTGAGACCAGTTAACAACCAAGATAAGAGATGAAAATTGCCACCGAAGCAGATCAACTTTATTCAATGCCCTGATAAGCACCTATTTGCTCTTCCCCATTATGCTTTCTTAGTATTTATAAATTATCATTTAATTATGCTGGCAAGTAGTAATTGTCAAATAAAGCTCAGATAGGCATAAACCCTCAGGCTGCACATGACAGAAAAATATCTATTAAAGCTGGTCTGATTCACATGCTTAGGAAATAATTTCCTTTCTTCTTTCATCCTTGCCAACATATTATATGAACTGGCACTTTGTGCTTTGTAGGCATTTTAAAGTCTATGCAGATTACGGAAAAGAAAAATTAGTTGTTTCAATAGCTACCATTCTAAAATTATTCTGCTGATTTAAGACATCATGTCTAGAGAGAACAAAAGAGTGCAAAGATCAAGAAATTCAAACCTTTCTCTACTTAGAGTTTATGCTCAGGGTCATTTTCAATTGAGGAAATCAAGATTTGGAGAACTATTTTACATATTGTATAATGGATTTTTACATAAAGTAGGAATTGGAACATGACATTCATCCCATTAGAAGAAATACAGAAATCTCCTTTTCCTTAAGTCTCTTAGTACTTAAGTTTAATTAGTACCCATCCATTCCACTTCTTTTGTATTAGAATTCTTTCCCCCAGCTAGTTCCAGCACTCTGGCTGTGGAGCATCAACACAAATCAAGGATTACAACACATACAGAAGATAAGTTGAACACTAAGAAGCAATTTAATTTACATCTAATAGTTAGATAGAATGTAGTGGTTTGATTATATATAGCTAGAACCACTGGGAATCATTTTTATTTACCAGACTCACTAAAGACAATTGAGGAATATGTTTCTCCATCTTTGGTTTGGCCGGGGAGTGAGGCTGGGGGTCGGGTGGGGGGAGAAAGATGAAAAGGAGGTTGGATGAGATGGGATGGGAGAGAGGAGGCAAAACTTAAAATAAAAAAAGTCTAAGCAAACTCAAGCTTCAAGTTTGTGCTGTGAGAGTAAAGGTAAAGACCTCTGTTGCCATTTCCCTTCTTCCTCCTGCTCTTCAGTCACCCTGACCTTTTGAGTGGGCTAAGGGTATCTCAGTGTATTTGTACACATTCCTCCACTGCTTAGTGTTCTTATATAACTTTAATTTTACTTTCTTTTCCACCTCCAATCCTTTGAATTGACTTGAGTTCTACCCATATTGCAGACCTTAATTCATATACCCTTTCCTGAGAAAAGCATCCTCTATACCACCTTCGACAGACAGTATTGTTATATACCCTCCTGGCCCCTATTATAGTTCAAGAAAAATAATAGTGATGATAAATATGAAATCTTTATTGAAAGCCATATTACTAAACAATATAATGATTATTTCATTGTTTAAATCTTCTTTCTTTTTATAAATATGTGAGCACATGTATTTTTACTTCTATTTTTATCTTTTTTGGGATGTGACCTATTTCTGTTTTCTCTTCTTTCCACCCTCAAATGCACCGGCAATATAATGTAGCACCATTTCTCCCTGCAAAGGCACACTAAAAAATAAGGGGAAATCTTACGTATAAAAACGAGCTCTTATCTACTAGAGGAAACAGATCCCATCCGGGACATCCTTAATACTGCCCGGACACCAACAAGTGCCAGCTCTAATATGATATCCTGACAACAAGAAAACTGGGAATTTGACCTAAAAGCAGGTTATCCTACCTCACCAGCTAACGAACGATAAGACAAAAATCAGAAGACTTGTCACCCTTTGGTCTGTCCAAATGCCAAGATCGCGATTTACAGATGACTGGCTGATAGAACCATGACCGGACTGTATTTTTCCTGGGACCAATAAAAAAAGCCCTAATCTAGGGTTTGAGCTACGATCTGCACAACAACCATTATCCAGAGGTCTGTCTGAGACAATTGCAACGGAATGGGTCTTCTGGAAACAACGAAAGAAGCTATCCCAGGCCCCATCCTAGGATCAGCGCAAAGACCAAGACCACCAACCACAGAAGACAGATTAAAATGACACTGAGGGAACAGAACTTCTAGAACCACAAAGAAAGACTTCATCATAAGTTCCACTCCCTGACCTGTGCAGATACCGAGATCTCTAGATACAGAGGTCTGATTTTATCACCCAGGACAGAGCAGAAGTCTTCCATACACCACAAAAGCACCAAGGGGAGAGTAAATGAACCTGAAAGGAGTCTATAGTTAATCCCATGACAATATACTTCAAGGGTGGAGAAATCCTGTTTCTCTTAGGCAAAGGGAATTCCTTTTCGAATGACCCCAATATTTACTGTGCCTGTGCAGGAGGGAAGGAAAAAAAAGAGGAAAAAAGGGAAAAAAGCACAAAATTTTTTTCTTATTTATCTAGTCTTCGTCGATTTCTTTGTTTTGGTGTGGATATTGAAGTTGTTGTCTCCATTTATATTTTTTTTCTTCTTTTCTTTTCTTCCTTTATGTGCTCTGCCATGTTTTTTAATCTCAAGACCATGGCTTTTATGTGGTGCTTATCTTTATTGTTGGAGTGTTCACTGGATATTTTATTTGACACCTCTTTTTGTACTGTTGTGGTGTTTCACCTTCTTTTTCCCCTTTGTCTCTCCAAACTAGGATGAGAGCCTCCAGAAGGACTCCGCCCATTTTTGGCATATTTGATTTTTTCCCCCCAGTTTATTACTTCTCTCTTCTTCAAACAAAACCACATAACTTGAACTATCTAGTCCCGCCTCCCAATTAGAGCGGGAAATAAGGCAGGTAGCAAAACCAAACAGGGGTAGGACCACTAAGTGGTAAGCTAGGCACAGAGGGGACCACTTATTCTGACAGCCCTGGGAATGAAGGAGGAGGATATGGGAGGTAGGATGGGAATAGAGATGGAGGGAGGGCAATTCGGTGATGGGAATTCCCCTGATTTTATGTTAATATGTACCTAAAATATTATTGTCAATGATATGTAAGCCACTATGATTAAAATAAAAATTATATTTATTAAAAATATAATGAGAACCTCACAGAGAATTATGGAAGAATATCACAAAGCATAAAAACTTTACATCACTTTCAAGATTCTGTAGCTAGTAAGTGGAACCGGGATGCAAACTCTTATCTTGGTCTAATATGGCAGCCTCATGTAGCTGCCATATTTTCTTTTACAATAGTGTAGCTACTATTTATCAACTCCCTCATCCTCCCTACACACTAGTTAGTAAGGACCATAAAGCCAGTGATCATGACTATTTTGCTCTGGCCTGATCAATATAACTGGAACTCAGTAAATAATTACTGAATCAATGACTGAGCATTTAGCTCAAAATAAGGACCTTGTTGGGAGGCTACATTTCTCAGTGATTTTAGCCATCAGTTTTCAGTGATTTTAACCATCAGTATAGTTCACCCATATATATGGGTTCCTTCACTACCTTAACCCAATGATGTCTCTTGGCTTAGTAGAGTCTACTTCAGTGACTAACATGGTTTTCTTTTTGTTGTTGTTGTTGTTGTTTTTAATGCTTTACTCCTTTCAGTAGTTTCAGTTAGGTTTTAACTAAAACCAATGCCACTGATATGTCAAGTGCTATCAATTCTTTTTTTATCTTGTAACAAATAATAGCCACAGATTTATTTTTAGGCTGACTAGATATTAGGGCTAGCATATGTTTTAATATTGAATCAAAAATATTCTGTATAGGGCCCGGAGAGATAGCACAGCGGTGTTTGCCTTGCAAGCAGCCCATCCAGGACCAAAGGTGGTTGGTTCGAATCCCGGTGTCCCATATGGTCCCCCGTGCCTGCCAGGAGCTATTTCTGAGCAGACAGCCAGGAGTAACCCCTGAGCACCGCTGGGTGTGACCCAAAAACCAAAAAAAAAAAAAAAAAAAAAAATATTCTGTATAGAAACATTAGTACATTTGGCACATTAAGCAGCTGGAATATGGAGAGCATCCCAAGTACAATCTGTGTATTATTAATTCTTACTCATTGTCAACAAAAATGTTAACAATGTTTTATCAAAATGCATAACTCATATTTGAATATGCAGTCTAGCCTCAAATAATTCTTTACACCTGAAAATGAACATTACTCATTTGTAAACTTAGCTATTTTTTCTTTTTTTATTTGTTTGTGTGTACTATTATAAAATGTTAGTCCATAATATGGACTATTCAATAACTGATGCAAATTTTCTCTTTGATATATAAGACAGGATATAAAACAGTTTTTCATAAGCAAAATATAAAACACATCCAAACTGGCACTTGGAAAACTAAACAAAATCTCAGGTCAGGCAGACTTTTGTAAATAAAAAATATATTCGCATATAGGCTATTAATTGAGTTTTACATGAGCTAAATTGTATTTATATCTTAATATTCTTAAATGATACTTAGTAATTTAACTATTTTATTGGCACTATTTTAACCCAGACAAACATTCCTTTAAAATTAAATCACCAATCATAAAAAACTTTTCAATTTAATGGGTGACTATATAAAAATAAAATTTAAAAAATTAAAAAAGAAACAAAAGCTAAGGCACATTTTTAAAGATTTTGCATTTCTATAGTATGTTGTTTCTGCCACTTCATTCACTGAAACATTGAAACACTATTACAATTGGAAACATAGTAAGACTAATCTAAATAAAAACTTTTAAATTGAAAGTTTAAGGAACTAAGAAATATAAATAAATGTCCTTGATATAAAATAAAAAATAAGATATTGACCATAAAAATGATTTGGCTTGAAAATTTTTTTCTGTATAATCATAGATATTCACTAAACTTATTTCAAAGAATGGTGATAGCATAATAGTATTCAGGCCATCAACACATAGTAATTTTTCCAAAACTCCAATATTTACAAAATTCAATAATCTCTTTTCTTGCTCCTCTCCCTTCTCCTCCTTATATACTATAATAAACAGATAATATGAGTGATCCCAAGACCTGTAACACTGGAAGTATCTTCTGAATCTTTAGAAGACTAAGGAACATAGTGTACATGGTTTGAAGATTAGCATAATGAATCTACTCATAAAGATTACATTCTGTGTTCTGGCCACTAAATATGAATAGGTACTCATTCTTATCTATTGCCCAATCACTTTTTAAAACTTGTAAATAAAATTCTGGATTGCTTTGTAAGAAACAGATTAATTAAATTACCAAATTTGAAGAGTGGTTAAACAGGCAGACAGAACTAATCTACAGTCTACTTTTGTAAGAAATGTTTCATATGTATACTTATATCAATTAAAATGCCACTAAGCTAAAATAAATAATTTATGCAATTGGTATTCCTCAGCTGACTTCAAGGCTTCTAGAACACAGTTCCTGTACACTGTTGAATAAGAAAAATACTTTTCATTAGATACAGATTGTGAGCCTTAAATGTAACTCTAAAATTAAATCTTCTGTGTGTCACATAAGTAAAAGCAGGAGGAACTGATTCCTGTAATAAATTTCATTTAACCAATTTAACCAAATTATTATTACCACTTTCATATATAAGGAAAACAGCAAATCATTGATATGTTAATGTTATTTCACTATTTTCCTACATCTTCAGAATCTAAGATGCTTTTTTACATTACATCACAACTCAATGTGAACAAATCACATTTCAAGTGCAGAAGAATCACATGCTTCTTAAACAGGTGGTTCATTAGCTAGTGAACATATTGAACATATGAATCATATTGAAAAACACAAGCAATCTGCACTGTAATCTTGTGTTCTTATGCTCTCTTATGTCCTAAGTTAACAATATGATGAAAGTACTAAAATATCTATTTCCAATATTTACAAAATTTCCAGCAATTAAAATCTTTGAGGTAGAGTCTTCATCCCTCAATTCAATTTTTTTAAAGTTTGATTGATAATGATACATGTTGCTCAAATTATATGTCAGTCTATAGAACAGTGATTAGAAGCACTAATCACTAAAAGTAAACCATATAAAGCCTTATGATATTTAATCTCTCATTTCATAAAAAATTGCTATTATATTAATCTTTGACTTTCCCCTGAGCCTCACAGTTTATCAATTTATCAGTAACAGATTCTTACCAATTTTGTCTCCAAAATGAATTTTTTAAGAAACATTTTTATAGGGGGCTGGAGAGATAGCATGGAGGTAGGGCATTTGCCTTGCATTCAGAAGGCTGGTGGTTCGAATCCTGTTATCCCATATGGTCACCAAGCCTGCCAGGAGCAATTTTTGAGTGTAGAGCCAGGACTAACCCCTGAGCACTGCTGGGTGTGACCCTCCCCCACAAAAAACATTTTTATTGAGATAGAGGGATTTACAATATTGTTAGTTATACTTTTCATGCATTCTTCACTTGAATACCATGCTTACCACCAGTGTGTCCACTTCCTCCCACCAATGTTCAGCCCTCACACTAAGTTAAGTCTTTTTTTTTTTAAATTTTTATTGTGGTCAAAGTGAATTACAATTGTTTCACAGAAATATTTAAGGCACATAGTGAAAATAAATGAGGGGCATTCCCACCCCACCCCCAGTGTTGTCCTCCCTTCAACCCTGTTCCCATCATGCATCCCATATCTCCCTCCTTACCCCCATAGTGCTAGTGTAACTGTTCCCCACTTGTATAGCTTGTTGTAAATTGAGTATTGATTCTGTTGACTATAGGTTTGGTGGTCAAGTCTGATCATTTTTTAATTCCACTAAATATTCATTCTACTGACTGTTCTTGGTACTATCCATTTTCCCCCCTCAAATTGTGAGGCTGAATAAGACAATTCCAAAACTGTTTTTCTGTTGGAGATATACGGAAAGATATGGGAGAAGAAAACAAAAACATAAACAAAAACAAAAGCAAAACGGAAAAAAAGGAACTAGGAGGGGGTCCATCTAGGCATTATAACTTTCCCTTTAGAAGAAGAAAGGGAAGAAAAAAGAAAACGGTAACCAAAATAAAAAAAATCAAAACAAACAAAACAACCCCTCCCCCCAAAAAAACTCTTTTTGATTTTATAGACAAAATGACTTTGGTCATTTGTTGTTCCCTTGCTATATTTCTTTATAACCTACTTATAAGAGAGGTCTTTATGTTTGTGGAGATATCTGGTAATACCTAGGAATAAAAAAGTGAATGTAACTAAATCAAAAAATTACACAAATGCATATCAATGATAGATAAGTTTATAAAAGTTTCCCCCAATTTATAAATCTTTCTCTTTTTATGGGTATATACATTAAAAAATTAATGTTATGAACAATTTATATGTGAATAAAATCAACACAAACTAAATAAATCTTATAAATATATAATTTCGTAAAAATACAGAGAGAAAAATTAAATTTTAAAGGAAATTCTGAATAGACCTGCAGCATAAAAGTAGCTTTCATTTCCACTCTCACAGACTTAGATACTCTTTTTCATATGACTTTTCTTAATATTTAACCTTTTATTTTTGGGCCCATATGGCAGGGCTGGCGAACAAGTGGCTCTCGAGCCGCATGCAGCTCCTGGCCAAAATGAATGCGGCTCTTTGCCTCTTATCATGATTTTGTATACTGTGACCCTTTGCCAAGTTTGGGTTTTGTTCTGCTGCTTCTGAGGAGGGACCTTTGAGGAGAGATCTCCAGCGCGGAGTCCCACCCCCAGGCTGAGTCCTCCCGTCTGTCTCCCATCCCTCGGAAACAACTGCACGGGCCAGTGAATGGGGGACCCGTGTGGCACATGTTGGGTCATATTTTGCCGTGAGTTCTTAGTGTGGAGGATGCAGCACACCCTCACCATCACTGCAGGATTTTGACCCTCACTCAAAATGGCAAAATGCAGTATGTGTTGAATATATTATTGTTAAATTTATATGCTTTTGTGTGAGTGTTTTTCTGTTTTGGCAGGTCACTGCATGGTGTGGCTCTCTGACTCTCACAGTTAAAAATTTTGGCTCTACACGAGTCTCCAGGGAGTGTGTCAGAGGCGGGGAACTGCTCTCCAGAGAGCAGTTAGGTAACTACTTGTAGCTGAGTTTATTTTGTTTTATTAAAGTATGCCCAGAAGAACAACAAAAAAAAATTTTGGCTCTTTGTGTCAAACTTGTTCGCCACCGCTGCCATATGGTCTCTAAAGATCATATGTGGTGTTGGGGATTGAACCTACATTGGCAAGCACTTTACTTACTGTGCTTATCTCCAGTCTCTGACTCATGAACTGTTGCTCTAGACTTCCAGATTTCAGCTATTAGTAATGAAATGTATTTTGAAAAATGTTACTTTCTATTATAAACTTTTTTGACAAAAAAATTCTTCTATATATCTATACAATAGGCCTTGTTCCTTATGTGGTTATCGGAGCACTATTCTACTTATCCTTACCTTATATTAACTTATTATTCTTTTTAAGTTATTGCCTCTTAATGGCTGGAGAAATAGTACAGCAAATTGGGCATTTGCTTTGTATGTGGCCAAGCCCATGATTTGATCCCTGGTATTCCATGTGGTCTCCCAAACCACACCAGCAATGATTTCTGAGCTCAGAGCCAGGAGTAAGTCTTGAGCACCACTTGAGTGGCCCAAAAGCAAAATGCAAATGCTGCATCTTGTGCTTAAGATCACTATTCCAAAATATATTTCTCTTTATTTTTATTGGCAAAAGGTAAGTCTTCTTGGAATGCTTTTTTAATTATCAACCTATATTCTAAATAAAATGCGGATCTTATTTTTTGTAATTTTTTCTATATCCACCTATTTATAAACCCAGTAAGTATTGAAAATCATTGTACACGCTGGAAATTTTTAGGGATTATATATTTAGCAATTTTTGGAGGATGATGCTGTTCTAGAGATCAAAAATGGGGCTTCTGTATGCGAAGCATGTGTTATAGTACTTTAAGCTATCTCCCTAAGGTATACTGGAGATTTTAAAATATATATATATATATTTTTTTTTTTGGTGGTTTTTGTGTCACACCCGGCAGTGCTCAGGGGTTATTCCTGGCTCCATGCTCAAAAATTGCTCCTGGCAGGCACGGGGGACCATATGGGATGCCGGGATTCGAACTGATGACCTCCTGCATGAAAGGCAAACACCTTAACTCCATGCTATCTCTCCGGCCCCTAAAAAATATTTTTATTTGAAAATATACCCAGTTCGTTTGTAAGAACTGCTTACAATTTGATATGATGCCTGCAATAATATAAATGTTGTGATAAACTTATGCACAATATATTTTTGAAAGGCCAGAGGGAATAATAATTCTGCATGTGTAAAAGGGCAAACAATGAATACATTAAAGAAGAGACATTATTTGAGTAGTATCTTGAAGAATTAATTGTAATTTTTCAAGAAGAAAAGAAGGAAAGAATATTTCTCTCAGAAAAACTATACAAAGTTCACAAGAATTCATGGATGATGAATATAAAACTAAAGGAATGATAATATTAAAAAAATTTTAACAACTATTAGGATATGCATACCAACTACTTTGTTTTTGCAATGGTCTTCTCTATGCATAGTAGCTGGATATCAGCCCAGAAACAACCAATGATGTTCTTGGCACACAAAAGGAAAAGAAAAGAATAGGTCAATAACAGACTAGTAAGGCTATGATAATTATTTGAACTTATTTCAGCAGGTAGGAAGGAGAAACTGAAAGGTTTTAGACAAGTAAAAGTCATGTTATCAATTATATTTTAGAAAGATCTCCATAGGCAATTCCATAGAGAATGGCTTTGAAGGAAGTGAAATAAAAGACTGAGACAATAGTTGGATGATTGTAGTAGTCCAGGTAAGAGGTGAAGCCTTAAGATAGAGATAAAAGATCAAATTCAAGGCATATTTAGAGGATAAAAAATTCATATGGCTGTAAAGGTAGGGATAATAGATCAAATTCAAGGCATATTTAGGAGATAAAAATTCATAGGATTTCATGAACAATGGAACATGGGGGAAGGTAGACTGGCAGAGAGATAAGTGATACGTGTGAGGTTTTTAGTTTGGAAAACAAATCAAAGAATATAAAATGAAGAGCATGTATCACTTAAAATATCTGAATCTGAGATGTGGACTGAGGAAAAATACAGTGTATAGGATGCTTGCTGTATATTAAACTATCTGGGTTTAATAGCTGCTACCATATATGATCATCAAAGCCCCACCAGGAGTAATCTCTTAGCACAGAGAGCCATCAGTAACCCTAGAATAGCCTGTTGTAGTCCAAAAATGAGCAAGCAAAAAAGTATAAACATCACTGTTTGGATATGTTCTGAAGACAGTTATATAAAGGGACTAAAATCCAGGAAAGACAAACATTTTGGAAATCAAAATACTTTATGGTACATTTGAAATAGACATGTTGCCATCTGGTTAGAAAAATAAAGTGAATATTAAAGGAGTCTGGAATACATTTCTAGTGAAGATCTTTTAAAGAGTGAGTAGGGAGAACAGTATTTTGCCTTATATCATAGCTGTTTGTAAACCTCAATCTTCATTAGATCTTAGAGATATAACCCAGTCCCTCCTGTTGTGTCCTTTTAAAAGTAACAACAACAAATAATAATATAAAACAGAGCAAAGCCAAATAAAAATTAAGTTAATAAGTTCAAAAACTGTTAAAGGTAGATATGCTGCTTCTTCATCTGTAGATACTTAGTGTTGTTAAGGAGAGTTTGACACCTAATAATTTTACATACATATATGTTTGCTGAGTTGAAATAAGTTTCATCTTGAAACACTAGGAATATTGTATGCATAGCATATATACATATATATCTTGAGACATATTATAGTCATGCACTATGACTATATCATGCATATGAATATGAGCACTGCAGTGTGTGTACCTTCCAAATTCACCCACAAACTGAGTGATTTTCGTTCTCACCTAAGGGTCAAATCTCATGGTGCCCAAAGCAACATATACTATGAAGGCATAGCTGCTCATTCAACAACATATCTATAGAAAAGTCCCTGCATAAATTATTGTTTTTGTTTTTGGGCCACACCCGGCGTTGCTCAGGGGTTACTCCTGGCTATCTGCTCAGAAATAGCTCCTGGCAGGCACGGGGGACCATATGGGACACCGGGATTCGAACCAACCACCTTTGGTCCTTGATCGGCTGCTTGCAAGGCAAATGCCACTGTGCTATCTCTCCGGGCCCCCCTGCATAAATTATATGACATGATAACTCTGCTTTTTCATTGTTCTACCAGGGATCTCAAACTCAGTTTATCTGGGGGCCACAGGAGGCAAAGTCGAGGTGATCCTTGAGTGCAAAGTCAGTAGTAAGCCTTGAACATTGGGGGGTGTGACCCAAACAACTAAAGAAAAAAAAAAAAGATTCCTCTAGTGCAGGGCCACAAAATGTTGTACGGAGGGCCAGACCCCTGTAAGACCATAAATTATGGAAGTTTCAAAGACACATGATGTGCCACTGTTTTGATGCTGATGGCAAGTCAATTTTCCTCTTTAAGTATGTTCATCTACACAACTGGAATAATATAAAAACCCCTTTAGGGCCAATAATGAGAATTAAAAGTAATCATTGAAGTTAAAGTACCACTTTAATAAGTCATTTTCTTTGCTAAGAATAGAATACAATCAAAAGATATTTTTGAAGAAAGAATTGGAAATATATGAATTTATTATTTCCAAGATATATCTTTCATTGATATAGATATTTGCGATTGATCTCATAATACTATAGCAAAGATTCATTAAATGTAAAAGAAAAAGACCCTGTGTAAATAATCTCAACCACGTTTAGGAAATCCTAGAAGTAGTCATATTGTCAATGATTTCTCTGAATTATTTCAGCACAATTGTGCTTTCTTAACTTCAAAGAACACTGAGCTGAAACCAGATAATCTAAGAGCTCATGTAAAATAAAAGGAAATCAACTGAATTTCAAATATGTGACAAAGTAAACTGAAACAAAAAATGCATGCACAGAATTATTTGACTACCTGAATCACTAACAAAATTTTAGGCCCTAAGACAGGCACTGTAATTTTTGTGAGGTTTTTTTTTTTTTCCTCTTGATTTTACCAAGATTCATGCTGAAGCATTTACCTTGATAGCATTATTTTTTTCAGAACACTACCTCAAAAGTTAACCTAGCTTTTCTGCTACTTACAGGGGAGAACTATTGGGTATGTTAATGAAACAGATACATATCTTGGGATCTTCAAGATGCAGATCAAATTAGTAACCTAGCTTAGTTACCCTGCTTGATTTGATAGACATATGTAAAACCTTTAAAATAAAAAAAAAAGTCACTCAAGTTAAAACCAAGTTGACAGAAAATAAAAAGGCCCAGGAGGAAAAGTTCAGCTAGAAAGGATATTATGGTATATTAAGGCAATGTGGAGTTTTGTGGTAAAAAAGATGCAGGTTCTATTCTTGGTTCACCAGCTGATTGATCCTAGACCTTGATTTCTCCAACTTGTAAAATAAATTAACATTTGCTATTGTGTTAATAGCAATAATATAACATTTCTACTAGTATACTATTATGAATGGAAGTACTTTTTAATCCAAAATGTAAGCTTGTGCCAGTGTGAGTTTAGGTCACTGGCAGCAATGTTACAAATTTCTGACTCATTGGCAGCTGTGCTGTCCATTTGCAACTTAGACTAATACAAATTTGAACTATTTCTCAAATTAGGCTATAATTATGTAAGAGAACTTATTCAAAAGTTTCTTTTTCATTTTTTAAGTTTTTCATAATATCTCTGCTACTAAATCCACAGTCTCAGCCAAAGGAAAGACAAATACAAGATTTATGGGCTCCAATTTTTTTTTAATTTTTATTTTGAACGAAGTATATCACAAATCTTTCACAGTAATATTTAGGTACATAGTGACACTGAATTGGGGCATTCCCATCACCAATGCTGTCCTCCTCCACCCGTGCTTCCAGCATGCATCCCCTATCACCCCTCCTTTGCCTTCCTCCCCAGGCTGCTAGTATAAGTGGTCCCCTCTGTGTCTTGCATGCTGTAGATTGGATATCATTCTGTTGTCATTGACTTCGGATTTGGTGTTTAAGTGATCATTTTTTTATTTCTACTTAATGTTCATATGACTGTTTGATCTGGTACCCTCCATTATTTCCGCCTCCATTTGTGAGGCGGAACAAGTTGGTTCAAGTTACGTGGTTCTGTTTGAAGGAAACAAAAAAAAATAATATAATAAAATGGGGTAAAGATTAAACAAGCAAAAAATGGGAGGATTCCTTCTAGAGGCTATAAATACCAATTTACAAGAATAAAGGGAAAAGGAAGAACATAGCAAAAATACCAAAAAAAAAAAAACCTTGAAAAGCATCACAAAAATAAAGACAACAACCACACAATAACAATGACCCTAAAGTAAAAACAAAACAAAGTACAAAAAAGGAATAAACAACAACAATAACAAAAATAAAAAAATTAATTTGTGCTTCTCTCTCTCTCTCTCTCTCTCTTTTCATAGGCACAGTAAATATTGGAGAGATTAGAAAGGGAATTCCCTTGGCCTAAGAGATACAAGGTTTCTCCACCCTTGAAGTGTATTGTCATGGGAATAACTACAGGTTCTGAACATATTCTTTTAGTCTCCCCTAAGTCCTTTTGTGGTGTCTGGAAACATTCCGTTCCATTATGGATGATAAAATCATGTCTCTGTAGCTAGAGATCTTGGTATTTTTACAGGTCAAAGGATGAAACCTAGGATGGAGTCTTTCTTTATGGTTCTAGGAGTTGTGTTTCATCACTGTTGTTTTAATCAGTCTCCTGTAGTTGGTTGTCTTGGTTTTTTTCCCCGATACTAGGACAAAGCCTAGAATAGAGTCTTCATTATGTTTCCAGAAGATCTGCTCGGTTGCAGTTATCTCCATCAGACCTCTGGAATTTGAGGTCTTGGTTGTTGCTCAGATCATAGGCCAAGGTCTACTATGGTCTTTTTTATTGGTCCCAGGATAAGTTCTTCCAAGTAATGGTTATCACAGTCAGTTTTCTGTAGATAGCAAACTTGGCTTTTGTACAAATCAAAGGATGACCTGTCTTCTAATTTCATCTTCATCTTATCAATAGGAGGTGAGGTAAGACAACCTGCTCTTAGACCAAGTTGTTGCCATTTCCTCTTTGTCAGAATGTCATATCAAAACTGGCACATGTTGGTGTCAGAGCAGTATTAAGAATGTCCCAGTGGGAGATTTGTTCTTGGAGCTGTTGCGGAGAACTGTGTCAGTTCTATGTCTGGGATCTAGAGTTCAGGGTTGAATGGTCGCTGTCTAATCACCTGGAATCTACGTTGGGTCCACATGACATATGTTCAACGTGGGAGGTGTATGGGCCCAAATTTACAGTTGAGATTAATTTTGGAAAATGTTAGATCTATTCTAATGGGATGGAACAGAGAGGAAATGGTACTTTTTGGACATTTATTTCCCCTAATGGGAACATCCATGGTAAAATATTTTAGTCATACAGTAATACAAATAATAAAATACTTTTATTATAAATAAATATATTTATGAGTATGTGTTTCCTTTTTAAAAAAGTATAGGGGCCGGAGAGATAGCACAGCGGCGTTTGCCTTGCAAGCAGCCGACCCAGGACCTAAATTGGTTGGTTCAAATCCTGGCATCCCATATTGTCCCCCGTGCCTGCCAAGGGCTATTTCTGAGCAGATAGCCAGGAGAAACCCCTGAACACCGCCGGGTGTGGCCCAAAAAACAAAAACAAGAAAAAAAGAAACTAAAATAAATAAATAAAAAAGTCAGTATAAATATTTATGATAAAATTAAGTGAATATGTAAATTATTTTGGTAAATTGTTTATGCATTACTATAGATACATGTATATATATTCCAAGAGTTTGGAAATGTTATACTGTTTGTAATTTTTAGAAGACAAAAGAGCTTCTTTCCTCATACATATTTTTTAATATTTTCTTTATAATTGCAAAGCACTTTTCCCCAAATTATCAGAACTCAAAGATGGGGGTTCTTAAAGCTGTTCTCTTTAATCTACTAATTAACTAAACAGATGCTAGACAATGGAGACTGAAGTGATAGTACCATGTAGAGTCTTTGCCATGCTTGAGGCTGGCCCAGGTTTAATCCCATATAGTCCCATATAGTCCCCTGAGCCTGCCCCTGAGCATCACAGCATGTGGCCCCAAAGTAAAAATATAATTAAGACAAGGAACCTAATAACAGAAATCATTCATGCTAAAGATCATGATCACAATAAACAGATAAAGATGAGAAGGCAAAGGTATTTGTTGACATCCCAAACAATTTACGTGCTATCTATATATTTATTATTAGCTCTATCATTTATTTTATTTCCTTTTCAATTTTTTACAAGAGTGTTTATTTCTGAGTTTTAGGATTATGACATAATCATACCATGTCCTTTTACAACAATTACAATATTCAGTTTTGGTTTTTAAAGCAACTTACCTACTATATATCTCTCCAGCCCCATTTCAGTTTCTTTATTTACAAAATGGATCAGTATTCACCTTTCTCTTAAGATAATCAAGAAGGACAAATGATGCAATCTCAAGTCTATAACTTGATCACTGCAGCTCTATAATTTATCCTCAAAATAGTCAGGACTCATAAAAGTGCTACCAAGTGTGAGACAACTCCAACAAGCCCAGACAAAATTAATTATTATACTATTTTTATATACTACAAATGAGTCATAGCATTCTATGTCTATCTCTCTCCCTCTAACTCATTAAGTTCAGCATAAAACTTTCCATATCCATTATGTATAAACAAATTTCGTGACTTCATTTTTCCTAACAGCTGCATAGTATTTCATTGTGTAGATGTACCATAGTTTCTTTATCCACCGAGAACTACTATTCTCAGGTACTTGGGTTATTTTCAGATTCCAGCTATTGTGACTACACAGTGAGTTTTAAAATTAAATATTTATCTTATCATCACTGTTCTTATGTACTAAACCAGGGGTGGTGAACAATTTCGACACAGAGAGCCAAAATTTTAAACTGTGAGAGTCAGAGAGCCACACCATGCAGTGACCTGCCAAACAGACAAACACTCACACAAAAGCATATCATTTTAACAATAATATATTCAACACATATTGCATTTTGCCATTTTGAGTGAGGGTCAATATCCTGCAGTGATGGTGAGGGTGTGCTGCATCCTCCCTACTAAGAACTCACGGCAAAATATGACCCAACATGTGCCACAAGGGTCCCCCATTCGCTGGCCCATGCAGTTGTTTCTGAGGGATGGGAGTTGGTATGCCAGCCTGGGGATGGGACTATGCAATCAGAGATCTCTCCTCAGAGGACCCTCCTCAGAAGCAGCAGAACAAAATCCAAACTTGGCAAAGATCCACAGTATACGAAATAATGATAAGAGGGTGCTCGGTTTGGCAGCACATATACTAAAACTGGAACGATACAGAGAAGATTATCATGGCCCCTGCACAAGGATGACATGCAAATTTGTGAAGCGTTCCATATTTAAAAAAAAATAAGAATAAGAGGCAAAGAGCCGCATTCATTTTGGCCTGGAGCTTTATGCGGCTCGAGAGTTGCATGTTCGCCACCCCTGTACTATATAAACCACTTGAATGCAATAAAAAACATGTTTTCATGGTGTTTTACAAATGCAGGCGGCTGTTTCAAAAATATTCCTATTTCTCCACTGAAATTTAGTTAAGTGTTTTATATGTAACCCTATTGCAACAGTATTGTAAACCATATGCAAAAACTTATGCAATTAAAAAAAAAAGCTCTTCTGGACCAAACTTTATTCCCAGCAGCAGTGAATGAGAGTCCCTTTATCTCCACATCAGCACCAACACTGATTGCTCTGTTTCTTTTTGATTCAGCAACAATATTGCAAATCACAGCATCTAAAAGTAAAAGAAAGAGAGAGAAAAGGGAGAAAATATTGGCAATAAAAGCAGGCAGGGTAAGGATAAAAAGGAGGGCAGAAGGGAAACTGAGGACATTGGTGATGAGAAATGTGCCCTGGTGAAGTGATGAAAGTTGGAACACTGTATGATTGAAACTCAATTATGAACAACTTTTTAACTATGTATCTCATGGTGATTCAATTAAAATTTTATTAAGTAAAATTTTAAATAAACATTTTTAAAGTGCCTCTAGTAGAAGCATACTAGTGAGTAGGAAGAAAATGGGAATAAAAAAGAAAAATATTTATATTTATATTTCTATCGGGTTTTTCTTTTATGGAATAATTGAATATTTAAAATTTTACATGCTGGAATTTGAAGACTTACTGGCAAATGCTTTTAAAGAGGTTTCTAAGAGCTGAACTATAGGCCGGAGAGATAGCACAGAGGTAGTCTTTGCACGCGACCAACCCAGGACTGACTGGGTTTGATTCCTGGCATCCATATGGTCCCCTGAGCCTGCCAGGAGTGATTTCTGAGCACAGAGCTAGAAATAACCTTTGAGGGCCACCGAGTGTGGCCCCAAATCAAAACTAAACTAAACTAAACTAAACTAAAAAAGAGCTGAACTATAAGGCAAGTAAGCTCTCTCACTTAGCATATAAACTAGTCATCTGAAATAAAAACAGCAATTCATTTAATACATGGAATAGAGAAGACATAGGTAAATACAATTACAGTCTTCCTTGCTCTGGTTCCATCTAGTTCTCAGTGCCTTTTGTACTTAATTCTTTATAGAATAAAGTCCACAGAATAAATATACCTCAAAAAGGAGACTCATATTTCAGTATCTGGTTAACTTAGGTTAACACTATATCTAAAGAATCTTTTTTTTAGGGGGGGGGTTGGTTTTTGGACCACACCCGGTGATTGCTCCTGGCTATGCGCTCAGAAATCGCTCCTGGCTTGGGGACCATATGGGATGCCAGGGGAGTGAACCTTGGTCTGTCTTAGGCTAGCGCGGGCAAGGCAGACAACTTACCGCTTGTGCCACCGCTGTGGCCACATATCTAAAGAATCTTAGTGCTGGTACCAGAGAAATAGGACAGAAGTTAAGATGTTGCCTTGCATAAAGTTCCTTCCCCAAACCATCCTCAGAATAGAGCAAAGGAGTAAGCCCTGAGCACCATTGGAAGTGGTCCAATCTTCCCAGAAAACAAGAATCTTAGTTACATTGCATGAACAATAAAGGAAAACATAGACAGAAACTAGAATACCTTTTTAAAAAAAGAGAATTGATATGAAGAAGTACACAAAATTTTAAATAATCATGGAGGAAGAATACCTATCTTTGCCTTTGGCTTCTTACTTACAGTGAGACCTAGACTGAGTTGCGAAGAATGCCTAAGTGTCAGCCAGAAAGAACAGAAAGATCACACTCAAGATTTAAAAAAAATAACTCATTGTAGTCATGGAATAAAATGCAGATTTGTGTTACTAAAAACAGCAAGCAGAAGATGAGTAATATTCACAATGTGGCTAAATAGGGTGGGACAGGAAGAGTGGCTTTAGCAGTCCCTATGCACAGCTTAAATTTGTAAGAAATTGATTTAAGCCTATGCAACAAGGATTGATAGGAATTCACATCTATACATTATGCTTAAAGCATTTTTCGTTTTGGAGCCACACCCAGAGTGCTAAGGGCTTACTTCTGGTTCTGTGGGTTTGAAGGGATAAAATGGGGTCAGGGGATCGGGCCCACATTGGCTACTTGCAAAGTGAATAGTGCCACACCTGCTGCCCTTACTATATCATTCTGGCCTCTGCTTTACATTTTAAAGCTGATTCAAGCCTCAGACTACAGTATTCTAAAGCTCCTTGAGCAGGAAGAGGATGGGGATGTACTATGGTCATAGAAAGGAGGTCTGTTTTTATTTTATTTTATTTTATTTTATTTATTTTGTTTTAACATATCACAGTTTGGTTTGATCTAGTAATGAGACATATCTCAGTTATATTGTCTGAAAAAACATGACTCTTCTAGTGCAGAACAAGCCATGATACAATCCCAATAATTATTGTATAATTATTTTGGCTTAAGACTCCTAAACATTCTAAGAGTACATTGAGATAAAGGGGAAAAATCACTTTTTGGATAACTTGCTACAGCACTGGCTCTGTAACAAAAAAAATTTTTTTGTGTTTGCATTTGGACCACACCTGGTAGTGGTCTGGGCTTATTCCTAGGCTCTGTGCACAGGGATCATTACTGGTGGTATTCAAATATTGGAGATAAAACTCTGAAGCAGCCACATGCAAGGCAAGTCTACCTAGTAGACTATATTTTTGTTCCCTGAAATATTTCAACTGAAAAAAACTCATCAGGTTGTAAAATTATTTACCTCTTAATGTTCAAAAACCTGGGCTCATTCTTTAATTGTAAATATTAATTGAAATAAAAAAGTGTCATTCGGGGCTGGTGAGGTGGCGCTAGAGGTAAGGTGTCTGCCTTGCAAGCGCTAGCCAAGGAAGGACCACGGTTCGATTCCCCTGGCGTCCCATGTGGTCCCCCCAAGCCAGGGGCAATTTCTGAGCACTAAGCCAGGAGTAACCCCTGAGCATCAAATGGGTGTGGCTGAAAAAAACAAAACAAACAAAAAAAGTGTCATTCATTCATTCACATTCATTCACTTATTTTAAAATGACAACATGGAATTCCATGAAAGTTTCTATCTGGGTAAAAACTGAACAGATGGTGGGGCTGGGCGGTGGCGCTAGAGGTAAGGTGCCTGCCTTGCCTGCGCTAGCCTTGGATGGACCACGGTTCGATCCCCCAGCGTCCCATATGGTCCCCTAAGCCAGGAGCGACTTCTGAGCGCATAGCCAGGAGTAACCCCTGAGCATCACCGGGTGTGGCCCAAAAACCAAAAAAAAAAAAAAAAAACCAAAAAAAAAAAAAACAAAAAAAAACAAACAAAAAAAAAACTGAACAGATGGGGCTGGAGAGATAGCATAGAGGTAAGACATTTGTCTTGCATGCAGAAAAACAGTGGTTCGAATCCCAGCATCCCATAAGGTCCTGTGAACCTACCAAGAGTGATTTTTGAGTGTGGAACCAGGAGTAACCCCTGAGCACTGCCAGGTGTGACCCCAAAACGCAAAAACAACAACAACAACAATAAAAAACTGAACAGATGTCTTTTTAGTTTAGAAGTTTAGCATTTGTCATGAGACTAGAAATATCATTTTTTTTGTTTTGTTTTTGGGTCATACCTGGCAGTGCTCAGGGGTTACTCCTGGCTCTATGCTCAGAAATCACCTCTGGCAGGCTCAGGGGACCATATGGGATGCCGGGATTAGAACCACCATTCTTCTGCATGAAAGGCAAACACCTTACCTCCATGCTATCTCAAGGGCCCCAAGACTAGAAATATCTTAAGCCACTCAATATCAACTCAATATCAAGAATCATAACATAAGTTCCAGTCAATTGTTCTCTAGGTTCAGAGTCAGGAGAGATTAAGTAGATTTAGAAAATTACTCCAGTTTCCATAAGAATAATAAATGTGATCAAGAACAGAGGGGGAAAAAAATCAAGGATCACAATTTTCTCTCGGATTATATTGTCCACTCTATTCTATGAAAATTCAGGTCAGAAAGCCAGGCATTAACACAACCTAAAGTGTGTACAAAATTTTAAGTTTTCCCAAATAGATAGAATATAAATTTCTCAAGAACAAAACCCTCTAGATCCTATTATATAAAACTAGGAATGGCAAACAGGAATATTTCAACCAGGCTCAACCACTGTGAAGATCCATGAGCAAAAGAGGGGGGATCGCTAAGGTAACCATACAGCAGAATGTAATTACCCAAATTGAAATTCAGCCAGGCTGTGCAGGCGATACCCACACTCTTTAGAAAATGTCATAGACTCTTAATAACCTTGGTAATTTTATTTCACAAACACATATTAGTAGGATGTAACAGAATCAGAATAAGATATTCTTGTTTTCTACACACATGAATGAATACACAGAACAAAAATAAAGGCAGACTGCAAATCTCAGAAACATGATTGTGAAATTGTTTAGATATAGTTCTCACTTTTATAGATAAAGGTAAAAATTTAAATTTAGAAAGAGTGACTTGTGTTATGTATGATATAAAATTACAAGATTGTTATATAACTAGTGAAGAATAATCCTTACTATTACAAATTTGGTATAAATATGAAAACATCCTATTTATAAAGGAATCCCTAATAGCATATTATGGAAATGTTATCTTACCCTCCAGATAAATTCATTTTTTTCTTTTTTTTTTTTTTTTTTTTTTTTTTGGTTTTTGGGCCACACCCGTTTGATGCTCAGGGGTTACTCCTGGCTATGTGCTCAGAAATCGCCCCTGGCTTGGGGGGACCATATGGGACGCCGGGGGATCGAACCGAGGTCCTTCCTTGGCTAGCGCTTGCAAGGCAGACACCTTACCTCCAGCGCCACCTACCCGGCCCCAAATTCATTTTTTTCTAAAGTTTACTGTTCAAATGTTCCAATGTTCAAAAAATATTTATAGGAGGTATCTCAGTGGTGCTTGGAGGCCTGTGACCACTCCTGAAAATATTCACCACAGCAGTACAAGCCTGAGAGATTTGTACTCAGGCTCTGACCATAGGACACACAGCCTGGGGGTCTGACCTAAGGAAAGAGCATGACCACGGCCCACCCATGGTTCTAGGAAGTAAATTCAGAACTTCATTCAGACAGACATGGGTTCCACCCCTGGCTAACTGCCTGGCTCTAAACTTTCAAGTTCAAATATAATTAAGTTTACAGATATTTGTCAATGGACTCAACTTATTTTTATTGTTTCTACTTTCAAAGTAGATGATTTAATTGTTGGATAAACTATTCAATCCAACAAAAAGAAGGGTCACATGTATAAGTTCTCTGAGATCATTTTAGATAGTGCTTGGGGACCCATATGGGGTGCTAGGGATTGAAGCAGTGTCAGCTGCATGTAAGGAAAATGCTCAACTTTCTGTATACTATTACTCCATCCCCTCAATTCATTTTTTGTTTTTTGTTTTTGTTTTTGTTTTTGGGCTACAGGTGGCAATGCTTAAGGGTTATTCCTGGTTCTGTACACAGGAATTGCTCCTAGCAGAGTTTGGGGGAAACATATGTGATGTTGGGGATCGAAAACAAGTTGGCCACATGCAAGGCAAATGCTCTCTATCTGTGTACAGATAGTTCAATCTCTCTAGTTCCTCAGACAAGTACCTATTATGTACAGAAACAATACCTATTTTCACAGAGCTTATAGACTGACATACTTTTCAAGATGTAGACATATATTACCTCCAGAAAGCAAAGTTAAAGATGAACACCAAGACCTAACCTTGGCCTTTCTGGTACTTAACCAGCAACCTTTGACTTAGGAAGATAATGATCGCAGTGCATAATTACTTTGTGCCAAGAACTGTACTAAATAAATCTTTTTCTTAAATAGCCATGAAAACTATTTCAATGTGGATGGCTAGGGATAGGGCATGTGTTCATTCCAGACTCAATACTGGTTCAGAGTAGGTTAATCAAGGCTCAACTTTCCAGTTTCAGAGCTACCAGTTATTAGCTATTTTGGACAATATATTTAATTTTTATGTAACTTGAATGTTACCAATTTGGAAATTGGTATGTTTATATATCTCAGGGTAAAAGAAGGTAACTTTGAAAAAAGACTAAACCAGGCTCTGGAAGATAGCATATCTGTAAAACAAAATTAAACGGTTATGACCTCATGATTAATATCTTTAACAGTGATTATAATAAGTCATCCCTGATATATAAATATTAATTTACATAAATAACCAGCTAGTTCTATCTCCTCTTCTTCACTGTCTCCTTTGCTAACTCCTTTGGCCACTCTTCCTACCTGCCAAACTATCCTGTTATCATCCAGAAGAAGAGTAATGGAAAGCTATCAATCCCACTTCTTTTTTATCTTCCTCCATACCAGGAAATGATAGATTATATAATATATGTGTATGTTTGTATATTTTCATCTTAAACTACTTATAATTCTATGCCATCATTTTTTCCCTCACATTAAACTTGGATATCTCCTGTTTTCATCACATTTAATCTTTGCTCATTTCTTTAGAAATGATCATCTTCATATATAGTGGAGTCTGGTGATAAAACCCATTTTATGCATGCAAGGTATGCACTTTATTGTTGAGTCATCTACAGCCTTTGTACCTTACTCTCTCTTATTCTCCTTTATTAGCACTGTGAGTAGAAAAAGCAAGCAAATACACAAAACAATGAATACTGTCCACTACCAAAGTGTATTAGAATATGGCTTATTCTAATGGTATCAAGAAAAGAAAAACTATCTCAATCATTAGAATTCACATCACTGAGTCCTTCATTTTTATATTATGGTCCCTCAAATGCCTAGAAGTTCCCATTTTCTATCTCATTTTCTAAATCTTCCAGACACCCATAACCAAAAAACATATGTAACTAATTCTAATTGTACACTGTTAATTTTATTTTTAGTGGAGAATGAAGTTTAAATTTTGCAATATTTAGGCAATAGCTTTAATAGGCACCATATTTTTATTAGCATATTTAAAACCATGTTTTTATAGAAAAATAGTAGACTCTGAATTCTGAAAACCAACTTTAAATAAATAAATAAAACCAAACTTTTGAAAAGTTGGAGAATATCTATTATTTCAAAAACATTGCCTGATACTAAAAATCATAAAGAGATGCTGATTTAGAACTCACACTGGAGAATTGCAGGCTCCTGCTGAATTGGGAATTTGCTTTAGATTCTTCATGTAGAATGAATTATACTATTTTATCTTGATACTGTAGTCAGACTTGGTCAAAAACAACTTGGATTATGCAAACCTAATGTGATCTATGATCTATGGCAGTAAATGCAAACCTGTAAAACCTTTTTTTTTTTTTTTTGAAAAAGAAAAGGACCAGTAATGACAATTTACAAGTATCTCTGCTAGGATACAATTACAATGCATATATATAATGTATAAGTATTATATGTAAGTATATATTTTGCAGGACCAGCATATATGCAAGAAGATGCACTCAGTTTTGTACATTGAACAGCAGTTAACTTCTGTCATTCATTGTCCAACTCTAAATTTCAAGATCTATGTGCTTCCCTAGTTATATAAACAATATTGGTCTTGAAAGTCCATCTAACCAATACCTTTTACAAACAATATGCCATTCTATTGGAAGAACCTGCCTAAATTCTGAGAGTCAATGAGGTAATCAAATATGTGTTCTGTTTTTTGTACAACACATTTTACATTGAGAAGTATGCTTGTCTGAGAGAAGCAGAGAAGGATGATTGTATGAGAGAAGCAGTTTAAAGATTCCATTAGCAAAAAAATAAAACAAAAACAAAAACCAGTCAATGATAGGTAGACTGTATTTACATTTACACATAATTATTTTCATTTAAAAAACTTGCCAGACTCTGACACAACAGATCATTCAGAGTAAGTTATGCTTTCATGTGAAGCTTTATTTTTCTAGACTATGAGTAAAACAAATAATGTTTTCTTTTCCAATTCCTAATTAGGTAATTGTCTGGTTGTTTTCTAAAAAGGTTCTAGCCACTTATGTTCTTAAGGAATGCCATATAATGCTTATTATGAAAAGCAGTAAACATATAGTCTTCTCTTGTAGGTTTTTTTTTAAACATGATAATAACTAGGTTTCATGTATTATCTCATTCAAAATCTCTATTAAAATTTGGGTTTATGGGGCCAGAGCGATAGTGGTAGGGCATTTGCCTTGCACATGTCCAACTCAGGATGTACCTGGATTCAATCCCCAGCGTCTCATATGGTGTCCAGAGTCAGGAGTTATTTCTGAGTGCATAGCCAGGAGTAATTCCTGAGCATAACCAGGTTTGGCCCAAAAAATCCAAAAATAAAAACAAATAAAATAAAATTTAGGTTCATATTTGAAAATACAAAATATAAATCCCTCAGTGTCCATTCAGTATTGTTAGCACAGCAGGACTAAAGATTAGGAATTTGATGTCATTTTCATTTGCAAATGATATAATCTTGGAATCAGCAGAATAACAATAAATCCCCAATAGAAAAATTTATATGTAGTTCATCTATAAACTATTACATTGCAGGACTTTGCTCCAATTTCTTTTCATAATTAAAATTCTCTTGCTCATACAACTACTGCGAAAAATGCATTTTAATTGATCTAGTTACACCTCACCATCCTAAAAATTATTATTGATTTATCTTGCCTTTTTATTTTTTGGGGGTACTTTTGGGGGATCACACCCAGTACTCAGAGGTTATTCCTGGCTCCTGCGCTCAGAACTTGCTCCTGGCAGGCTCGGGAGACCATGTGGGATGCCAGGGATTGAAGCCACATCTGTCTTGGGTCAGCTGTTTGCAAGGCAAATGGCCTACCACTGTGCTACCACTTTGGCCCCTTGCCTTTTTCAATGTTAGCAATTTACTTAAGTCTAGGGTGACCAAAAAAACTTTCAAACAAATAATAATAATAATACATTTTGACCTCTTCCCAAAGGTGTCAATGAAAATTTAAAATTATGGGGCCGGCGAGGTGGCGCTAGAGGTAAGGTGTCTGTCTTGCAAACACTAGCCAAGGAAGGACCCAGTTCGATCCCCGGCATCCCATATGGTGCCCCCAAGCCAGGGGCAATTTCTGAGCACTTAGCCAGGAGTAACCCCTGAGCATTCAAACGGGTGTGGCCCGAAACCAGAAAAAAAAAAGAAAATTTAAAATTACATATCTTGTCATGTTTTTTGAAAATGATTCCAAGTTAGAAGTGATCATCCTCAATCTCCCTTGTATAACAATAGTAGCTATTGGATAAGATGCAATGTGTGCTTAAGTTCGTTGTTAATGCTATGGAATTCAAAAGAAAAAAATATAAATTGTTTTTAACTATCAACCTAATTAAGCTATAAACTTGATTACCTTCAAGATAGTCTTTACTTAGTGACTGTTTGTGTCACTTAGAAATAAGAGACACTTATCTGACTCTCTTAGATAAAATGTTTAAGTCACAGAAATTTTTTTCTCTGTGTCTCTTTCTCTTCTTTAATTCTCCTTAGAATCTTAATGTATTCATTTGCTTAGGCTGTCATAATAAAGTACTACAGACTTGGTGACATAAACTACAGAAACATTTTCTTGCAATTCTTATTCTAGAAATCCAAGATAAAAGTGTTGTTTAGTTTTTTCTGAGCGCTTTCTCCTTGACTTCAAGATAATCATTTTTCTTTGTGTCTTTACTTGCACTTACCTCTCTGTATGCATGCCTACAATTTTTTTTTTACTTTTTTTTGTGACTGAAGTTCATTACACAGAATTATTTACAGTACATAGTGACAATGAATGAAGGGCTTTCTCACCATCAATGTTGTCCTCCCTCCACTCCTGTTCCCAGCTTGTCTCCCACATATCCCTCCTTTACCCCCCAGAATCCTAGTGTAACTGGTTTCCACCTAACAGCTTGTTATAGGTTGGGTATCTATTCTGTTTGGTGTTCCAGTCTGGTCATTTTTTATTTACACTACATGTTCATATGACTGGTCCTGGTATCATTCTTTTCCCCCCTCAATTTATGAGGCTGAATGATTCAAGTTATGCTATTCTGTTGGAGATAAAAAGGTTAAGGAAAAGAGAAGAAAAAACGGTATCAAATACTAAAATAGAAAGAAAAAATATCACTGAATAATATCCACAAAAGTGAAAAAGAAAGAAAAAAGTGGAAGAAAAAAGAGAAGTGAGATAATATCATAAAAACAAACAAAAAATAAAGCAAAACAAAACCAGAAAAAGTGGTGCAGTGGCAGGGCTTGGTGTTACCCCACCATTTTTTTTTTTTTGTATAGGCACAGTAAGTATTGGGGAAGGAAGGAAATTCCTGTGGCCTAAGAGATTCAGGGTTTCTCCACTCTTGAAGCATATTGTCATGGGAACAACCACTGGCTCCATACCTTTTCATTGCCATATCTCAGGGTTTTTTGTTTGTTTGTTTTGTGTGGTGTCAGGAACCTTTCCTCTCGGTTGTGGATGAGAAAATAAGGCCACTGTAGCAAGCAATCTTGGTATTTGCGCAGGTCCTAGGACAAGGCCTAGGATAGAGCCTTTAAGGTTCTAGAGGTACTGTTCCAACATTGTTGGTGTGTTCAGTTTTTTGTATCATGTGCTCCATGTTTTTGCTCGTTCCCTAATAGGAAATTATGGTTCCAAAGGTTCTGCTCAGTCTCTGTTATCAGAATTAGGCCTCTGCACTAAGAAATCTTGATTTTTGTAGGAGACCTGGGCTATAGCCTAGGGTAGGGTTTTCCTTAATGGTCTCAAGGTACGTTCTGCCCAGTCACGGTTGTCAAAGTCAGTTTTCTGTAGTTAGTGCTCTTATTTTTCATAGTTTAAAGGACGATACATCTTCTGATTTCCACTTAGTGTTAGGAGATGTGATAGAACCTCCTGGTCTTAGGTCAAGTTGTCATTTTCTGGCTGTCCTCGTCATATTAACACTAGCACAAGTATATCTCCCAACGGAGCTTAGTTCCTGGTGTTGTTGCAGGGGGGTTGTTTCAGTTCTACATCTGGGATCTGGGATTTGAGAATGAGCTAACACTATCCAATCTCGTGGAGACTGAGTTGTATGCACATGACATATGTCCAGGATGGGAGGCACCCTTGTATAAAAAGTGTGAGTTCTTATCCTTAGAAGATAAGATCTTGTGTCTGAGTCCATGATTTCCCCTTATTTACTGTGCCTATACAAAAACATATGGTTTCCTTTTGTATTGCTGGTGCTATTCCAGGTAAGGATGACAGGCTACACGTGGTGTGGTCTGAGCTTTTGTCCTACAATTTTCTGGATTTTATTTAAAATGTCAGATTGGATCCCACCCTAATAACCTCATCTTAACTTCATTTTTTTTAAAGACATTTGAAGTAAGTAATGTCCAATTACTTTCTTATTTTGAGGTTCTGGAGGTTCATATATCAATATACAAATTTGGAAGTGGTTACATAGTTAAACCATTATTCTTAATATACAAGACAAATAAAAGGAAACTTCTGGAGTTAAGACAATTAGAGACTTAGAAACCCGTTCTTCCTTTTTTCTCCTTGGCCATCTTTACCAACTCAATTTCCCATCCAAGTTACCACTCAGGTACCTTCTGGAAAGATTACAGTTGCTAGGAAAACTCTTCAATGGCTCATTTATTTCCCAGAAATTAGTAAATATCTACTTATACAGCTTTGTGTCACATGATGTACAGTATAGCTGTAAAAATAAATTTAAAAGACAAGGGGAGTGAGACAATACAATAATAACATAATGTTAATTTATAAACAACATAAACTTAACATAGAAATAAATTTTTAAAAGGGGGAGTTACAACACAGACAATTCTGGAGCATCTGGTGTGGCCCTAGAGGTCTACAAACACTTCTGGTGGGCCTTAGTCATCCCCTCAGTACCTTATCATTGGACACCTCACATTGAATTTTTGCTTTAGTTGTGAAAATGCCCGGGGAGTCCCTCCAAAATAGATAAAGCTTTTCTTTTAAGCAGCTTATATCCAACTACAGCAAAAAGTTTTTTGTTTTGTTTTGGGGGTAGTTTGACCACATCCAACAATATTAGGGGAGGATTTCCTGTGCTTGGGGGCCACTTCCGGTGATGCTGGGAGATCACGAACTTCCATGGCCAGAAGCACATGAAGAGGCTTAATTCCTATTCTATCTCTCCTGCCCTACATCAGCAGGTATTGATGAACTGCTGAAAGGAACTCAACACACTAGATCTCTTTGCATTTGCCAGAAAGGTAGCAGAATGCTGTGGAGGACACACAGAAGTGTCCTGAAGTGAAAAGACCCAGGTGGGAGCACAATTTTCTTTACCTGTTCATCAGGGGAACGTAAGACTCAAATGAGATAATGATGGTTAAGAAGCATTGTGAATTAAAAATGGCTACAAAAGCACAAGGTATTACATTAAAAATCACTAAACCAGCTTTCAAAGTGTAGCATTGTTTCTCTCCTCGCTCTCCACCTGCACATTCTACAGGCTAATTGCCTGTATTATTAGAAGTCACCTTACTTAATCAAATTTAAATGTTCAGCCTCTATTTAATTGAAGGTTCTGTAGCTTTTACCAAATGTGATAGGTTATTACTCATTTGATAATTTGGGGGATAGATTAATCAAGCCCAGGTGGATTTTCTCATTCCAAAATAATCCCTTTGCTTTTCCTCCCACTCATATTGAAATTTTAAAGACAAATATTTAGTTTCTGCACACAGAAATGGCCATTCTTCTTTCTAAGACACTCCAAAATTCCCAAATACCTCTCTCTGGACCTCCCAAATTTATTACTTACCTCCTGTGACTCTGGTCACCTAACAGACATTCTTTTATAGTTTCACATATTTACTGCATTGAATCAGCCATCATAGATTACTTACGTCTTCCAGTGCATAGAGATTTAGGGTTCCATAGGAAGTCAGATTTTCATAATCTCCAGAAAGCACTTATATCTTTCTCCTGGGCCATTACTACTTATTTACTTTACTATTTCTGCTTGTTTGATTTCTACATAAAGATAAGAAGCTTTACCTAGTTTCCCAATGACTTCATTGTCTCTCTTCTGATTTACTAATTCTGCTATGAAAAAAAATGACTAGCTTTTTACATTTTGCCAAATCAAAAATGAGAAACTAGGCCAATTGCTATGAGACTGGGTCATAGGGGCCAGAGAGGTGGCGCTAGAGGTAAGGTGTCTGCCTTGCAAGCGCTAGCCAAGAAAGGACCACAGTTCTAGCCCCCGGTTTCCCATATGGTCCCCACAGCCAGGGGCAATTTCTGAGAGCTTAGCCAGGAGTAACCCCTGAACATCAAATGGGTGTGGCCCAAACCCCACCACCACACACACACACTAAAAAAGGAGACTGGGTCATACACATACTTTGCTCTTTGGAACTCTACCACATGAGGGAGATGAGGATGTGAAAGCATAAGGGTAGTACAAGGTAGACTAGAAAGTGTGCATAGCAGAAATGGATACAAAAGTTAAGAAAAAATACTTTCTCTTGGGGAATTAGAATAAGCAGTGGGAATGAGGCACTGGAACTGGATCTTATGAGTTTGATGAGTTCTACATAGATGAAAATCAAAGGTAAGAGTTCAGAGCCAACTTACTACTTGGCATATTTGACTTGCTTAACTATGTAAATTAAAGAAGTCTATTAATACAAAATGAGACTGTAATAAAAACAGTTTTGGGGGATGCCACTCCCAGCAGTACACAGGAACTCTCCTATCTCTGTGCTCAGTAATGACCACTCTTATGACCACTCGTAGCACTTGGAGCATAATAGATAGTGCTGTGCAGGGTCTATCCAGACTAGACCACATGCAAGGCAAGCATCTTTAACATCTTTTCTATGACACCTATGGCCCCTGGGGAGAAGTCATATTATGTAAATTATGAGTACCATATTGGACCTGAGTTTTCCAGTATACATACACACACACACACACACACACACACACACACACACACACACTGTCTGTACCTTCAGCAAACCCAGAAATGTTGCTATAATACTTCCTCCAAGTCAGGAAGAAACCATTCCAATAGAGATCCTTTTATTGCTTCATCTTAAAAGAAATACAATAAATGAGAGATTACATTTATAATTTATACATTTATAACTTATAATGATTAAAAACAATCATTTTCCTGGAAGAAAAAAAGACAATGTTTATATGCCTTCCATTCATCTGAATGCTAAAAGAAATAAAAAGGTATGTTGTATATCCTCATAAGGAACTAGGTAACAGTACAGCAAGTAGGGCATTAGCCTTGGATACAGCCAACTGGGTTCAATCCAATGGCACCTCAGATAGTCCCCCAAGTCTGCCTGGATTTACCCCTGAACACAGAGATAATAGTAAACTCTGAACATAGCTGGAGTGCCCCCCAAAAGACAAAAAAATCCTACATATCCTCATAATATAATGAAAAATTCAGTTTTGTCTTATGTTAGCTGCAGAATGATGCTCTGATGAGTTTTTGGGATGTTTCTTAAAAGTTAGAAACAAATAGATTTCACTCTACTTAGGTCCATCGTCTCTCTTGTTTATAATACCTATGTAGTGATGCATATGAAGAGCTCAGCTTTTACTACAAAATTTTTCTGACTCCCATCTGGACATCTCCTACACAAAATTCACTTCATTTTAATTGCATTTTTCCCAACAGTCTAGTCATTTACTATTTAACCATTGTCTGTCACATGCCAGTCACCATTATCACACTCCAAATTCAACTTCCCTCATCTATTTCTCCAAATAAGCTTCCTCTTCATTTTGTTTCTACACCCTCACACTAGTATTCAGTGAGTTTTCCAGTCACTAGTTACTTAGAACCTCAAAATAATTTCTGATTCATCTCATCCCTGGTACTTTATCAAACTGAAAATCCAATTGATTTTCATCTCAACTTCCTTTGTTCGTATTTTCACAGTCTTTGAATCTGGATCACTGATACAGTTTTCTCATTGGCTTCTTTGACTCTAATCCAACATATAGCTGCCAAACTAATCTTCTTTCATATATCACTTTCATCATGCTGATTCCCTGCTCAATAATCTTAGAGTTTCCTATTTCAGATGTAACCAAAATAAAGCAAAAACCCACTAGGAAATTTCACAGATGCTCTTTTCTTTTAGTGGTAGGTATTATTATCTCAGTCATAATAATGATGAAAATTGAAGCTCCAAAATTTAACTTGCCGTTGGCTAGTAATTGGCAGTGCCAGGATTATCACCCATTCCTTTAAATCCTGGTTGAGCATTTTGTCTCAATTTGTAGTTTGTAGTTCCCATTATTGATTTCAAAAACTTCTCTAACCTTTCTTTGCCTCCGTTTAACAAATTTTTTTCTTGCTCTCCAATATTATCCTCCCTAAAGCTATCTTCAGAACCCATTTTTCTCAACATGACCACCTCATTCCTGCTTCTCCATGGTTTTCCCTGGGAAAACTCATACTTTCCCCCACTCTTGAGTTATACTGTACACTCCACAAGAAGCTCTCTGATGATTTCACTAAGATTATTACCAGCTGTCATCAGTTAGAACCCTATCACATTTATACTTCAGTTTATTTAACTAAGCATGAGGATGAGGTAGACTGGTAAGAAGGAAGAATTCACTGGAAATAGATCCTTTTACATACTCAAGTAAATACTAAATGACTTGCAACTTATAATTGTTCACTACAATTTAAAAAAATTCAAATTAATAAAATACACAATAATTTTCCTTCACCTCTACATTTACTTTCAATTCCAAAAACTGAATAAAAGACGTCAATTAGAATTTATTTAATATCTGAAACTA
The DNA here is from genome assembly GCF_024139225.1 of Suncus etruscus. Lineage (NCBI taxonomy): Eukaryota > Metazoa > Chordata > Mammalia > Eulipotyphla > Soricidae > Suncus > Suncus etruscus. The sequence goes on along the minus strand of NC_064853.1, from coordinate 91,015,373 downwards.
AGAAGAAATATCACCTCTGTAAATTTGGGAACCATTAAACTTTGAAATGCAAACTATCTTGTTTAGTTGAAATTATTCATGACCTTTAAATATTATAAACCCAAATGAGACCTTTAAGGAACTTCTTATTATATTTCCTATAGGAATGAAAGCATATTTCTGAATCCCCAGAATTCTACAGCACCTCATTTAGCAAAACTGTTTTTCTTGTAGGTGTTCAACAAATACTTCTAACAAATTATGCTTAGTCAATGAAGTATAAGAATTTCTTTTTTAAAAATGCAGCTTTATTCACTAAGTGGTAGGTAAGAAACATCATGATTTTATTACGCAGTTGACCAGAATAGCAGAGTATTGTACCCTTTTATTCAATTAACACAATTAATTAATTTGACATGGAAACTGATTTCTGTTCTTTACTGAAAAGTTAAGAAAATAATAGTGTAAGAATATGGATACAACTAAGTTTACCTTTAACTGGGCTTTAAATAGTCAAGAATTCCACTGAGATTTATTTATAAAGCAGAAATCTCAAATAAGCATTTAAATAAATAAGAAAATTTTAATTCCAATTTTCACTCTGTATTAGAATCAAGGAGCAATAAACTTACTGCCAGATTTAAAATTTAATTAAATTTCAGACTTAAATTAATATTTGGATGATATCAGCTAATAACACAGTTGTTACTCCATGTGTGTTTTATCTTTGCCTAATGAGGCTTAAGGGAGTATCTGGTATAGTCAGGTATAGTCACCCATAGTAGAATCAACCATTTATTATACAGTATTATTACCAATAGAAACTCATTAATAATTAAAGTTTTATATTAAAATTTACATAAAGTGGAACTTTTGGAGCCTCCGCCCCTCCACCGCCCAAGTCTGTGAGGTTTCCTGGGGTCACACAAGGACCTGAAGCACATGACTAGCCAGATCCCCGAAGTAACAACCGTGACCTACATATTTTTCTACAGGGCCTAAGCATTAAACACGTTCAAGCAAACTAACAGGCCCTTGCTCTTGTACCCTCTGTTCTCATTACTTCATATTTTTATTGTTGTTGTTGTTTGATTGTTGGTTTATTTTGTTTTGTTTTTCCTTCTCTCACTTCTTGTCTCCCTCTTCTTCTACCTTCTCCTCCTCACTATCATCAATTCAATCTATGTCAAATAAAAACCACACGGTTGCCTCCTCTATAGGAAAGGAAAGCTGATTTATAAGGTGCTGTGGACAATACTGCAAAGGGTAAACACTTATATAGATAGACCTCACTAACACAGCGGTCAATACTCAAGACACGAAACCTATACATATCCAAAAGTTGATCTATTAGTTTCCTTTCCTTACAAGTACTATACTTACCTATCTTTCTATACTCAGTGCACCTCTTGCCCTCCCCACCTCTCTACATTAATATACACCTAAGCTAACTTCTATATGTTTATATGTGGGCAGGAGCACACAGAGATAGGAATCCTCCTTAAGGGACAAACCTAAACTACAAACAACCCCATATAGCCCCTCCATATATTATTCCCTCCCCCTCCTCCAGAAATCCGACTATCCCTTCACCCCTCAATCCCATGCCTGATATCCCTACCACATTGTAACTCTTCACCCTCAGTTCTTAATTCATTAGGCATCAAGACCGACCTCCTACCCCAACGAACCAGTACCCACTACCCAAGTGAAGAGACACCCACTCAACCTCTCACCTCATTCCCGGCAAGAAAATACAACCAACATCCCGACTGACTCATCCAGTGTGGCCCTCCTAATCACCTCTCCCTAACGGGGACTGTAGCTTGATACAGGAACTATCTCCAAAGGACCCCCACTGCAAGAACTCTACCCAAGACCTCCCTGCCTGGACCACACACCTCACAAGAAAATTTCAAAAGACAATGGGGAAGCCTATACTTTCATTGTAAGTATAGACCTATATAACACTACCTCTTACCCTGTTTCTCCCCAAATGTAAAATAATTTTCGGTTTCACTTTCTCCCTTTTTGGTTTTTTTTCTTTCTTTTTCTTCTTTTCTTTTTTATTCTTGTCTGGGTTTTTGTTTGTTTGTTTGTTTGTTTGTTTGTTTCGTTTTGTTTTAGTTTTTGTTTTTTGATTTGATTTGTTTTTGCTTCTTTTGGGTAACTCCAGGTGGTGCTTGGAGGGTGCTCCTGGCTCTATGCTCGGAGATCGCCCCTGGTGGGCACAGGGGACCAAGTGGAATGCCGGGATTTGAGTCACTGTCCTTCTGCAGGAAGGACAGACTCCTTGTCTCCATGCTATCTCTCTTAAACCCACTTTATTACTTTAATTACGTCTTTTTATTTAATCTTTTTTTTAAAAAGAGAAACTATTTTTTTCTTTAGATATGTGTGAGCATTTATATTTTTAGTTTTTGGCATGTGTCTGTTTTCTTCTCTCTCCACCCCCAAAAATCCACCAGCAATATAATGTAGCACCACTTCTTCCTGCAAAGACATATTAAACAAAGGGGAAATTTTATGTGTAAAAACAAGCTCTTATATACTAGGGATAAGAACTCATACTTCTTTACAACACAGGGACATCTCCAACCCTGAACGTATGTCATGTAGAACCAACTTAGACTCCAGGGAACTAGACCCCGACCATCCAGCTTTGACTCCTAGATCCCAGACATAGAAATAACAGAGTTCTCTACAACAGCTCCAGGAACCAAATCCCCTCCAGGGCATTCATAATGCTGCTCTGATGCCAACATGCACCAGTTCTAAATTGATAACCTGACAACGAGGAAATGGGAACAACTTGATCTAAGAGCAAGTTGTCCTTCCTCACCAGCCAACAATAAGACAAAATCAGAAAACATGTCACCCTTTGACCTAAGCAAAAGCCAAAATCGCTATATACAGATGACTGGTTGTTACAACCAGGACTCGACAGTACGCATCCCGGGATCAACAACAACAACAGCAACGAAAAGCTCTAGCCTAGTTTTTGGTCTACGATCTGTTCAACAAACAAGATCTCCAACTCCAGAGGTCTGACTAAGACAACCGCAACTGAATGGGTCTTCCGGAAACATAACGAAAGACTTTATCCCAGGCTCCATCCTAGGAGCAACATAATGACCAAGACCACCAACTATAGAAGATGGATTAAAACAACACTGAAGAAGCAGAACTTCTAGAACCACAAAGAAAGACTCCATCATAAGCTCCATTCCTTGAGCTGCACAGTCACCAAGATCTCTAGATACAGAGGTCTGATTTTACCATCCAAGATGAAGCAGAAGTCTTCCATACAACACAAATGCACCGAGGGGAGAGTAAATGATCATACAAGGAGTCTACAGTTAATCCCATGGCAGTATATACTTCAAGGGTGGAAAACCCTGTAACTCCTAGGCAAGGGAATTCACTCTATAATATCCCCAATACTTAATGTGCCTATGAAGGGGGGAAAAGAAAAAAATACACAAAATAATCATCTTTCCACACATTTATTTATTGATTGATCGATTTTTGATGTCTTTATTTTGGTGTAGATATTGAAGTTATTTCATTTTATATTATTTTTCTTATCTTTCTCTTTCTTTTTGCACTCGAGCATGATTTGATTTCAGAACCGAGACTATTGTGTGGTGCTTGTCTTTATTGCTGTAGTGCTCACTGGATATTTAATCTCATATTTCTTTCTGTATTGTTGTGGTGTTTCAATTACCTTTTTCATGTTGTCTCTCAAACTGGGTGAAAGCCTCTAGAAGGTCTCCACCCATTTTCAGCATATTTGACTTCTCTTTGTTTGTTTGTTTGTTTGTTTTTGTTATTTTGTACCCCATTCTATTGTTTTTCTTTCCTTCGAACAAAACCACATAACTTGATTTATCTAGCTCTGCCTCTTAAATAGAGGGGGAAACAAGGGAGGGTACCAGAACCAAACAGATATATGACCACTAATAGTAAGCTAGACAAAGAGGAGACCACCTACTCTAGCAGCCTGAGGAGTGATGGTGGGATGTATGAGTTGCAGAAAGGGAACTGGGATGGGGGGAGGACAAATTTGGTGATGGATATTCCCCTGATTCAATGTTAGTTGTACCTAAAATACTACTGTGAAAGATATGTAACCCATTATGATCACAATGAAAATTAAAAAAATAAAAATTTACATAAAGCTTATAAACTGTACTACATGCTTTCTGACTTACATTAAATTATATTAGAAACATCTCTCCCAATTGCTCACCATTTTTATATCAATAATTATGTTATACAACTTATACCAAGTCTATTTGCCCTTACATGAACTGGCTCCAGGCTAAGATATACTTTACATTTATTTTTTAAATGACAGGATTTTAAAAATAGATTTAAAATTTAAAATATAACAATAAAATATAGAAATTTAAAATATAAACAATATTTAGATTTTTTTAAAAATTAGAAAATTTACAAGTTAGGTTGTAAAATAGTATATAGTATATGAAGTCTTTACTTCTACTTAACTTACCCAACCTAATTATCTTTAACAATCAGATTACAGTCATTAAAACGAAGAAAGTAATTGGTAAAATAAATTCTATTAACTAAATTTTAGAACTTATTCAAAGATGATTGTTTTTACCCAGTAATGTCTTGTCTTTTTTTTTTTTTTTTTTTTTTTTGAGTGGGATAGGGATATTTGGGCTCAGGTGTATACTCAGATACTCAGAGGTCACTGCTGTTGGTACTGGGGATAGAAAAATCAGCTGCATAAAAATATTACATTTTCACACAAGAGTAATCATAGTTGTCATCACCATTATCTCATCATCATTAGTATCACTGTTATAATTTGGTGGTGCTTGGGATCGGGGCCAAGGTTTCATTCAAGTAAGCAAGTGTTTTATGTCTGATTCCATCTTTCTTAGGTCTTTATTTTAAGTTCCCAACAATTTTAACACTTTTTATTTATTTGTTTGTTTGGGGGACAGACCCATGATACTCAGGTGTCACTCTTGGTTATTCACTCAGAAAACACTCTGGTGGTGCTTGGGTGTACATTATGGGATGCCAAGAATCAAACCCAGGTTGGCCACATGCAAGGCAAATGCCCTGATCATTTTATTATCACTCTGGCTCCAACTATACAGTGTAATTTTTGTGTTTCTTACTATCTATGGCATGTCTTATATGCCTTGATCCTGTCACTTTTAATTAAGTACTGGTCAACTATTTTATAACATCTCTCAATTTATATTACTTTTACAGTAATTATTTGAGGTTTAACATTTGTTGGCAAAACTACCACAAATTAAAGTTGTATAAAAATTGGTACATTACATTAAAGGATTTATGATGTGATATACCTTATTCCTAGTGATTTTAACTTTGATCACAGGTATTAAGTGTCTGTTGAGAGATCTCACCTTAATAGTCCCCACCAGAAATTAATGGTAATTTCTATGATTTATTAATATACATTTTCCAACTCCTCATTTAGAGTGAGGCATCAGATATCACTATACATTTTATACTAGTAAACTTGCTTTTTTAATGTGTTGCAATTTTAAAAATTAGAAAAAAATTGTTAGGATTTTTCATATACTTTTAAAGATTTCTTTAAAATGTGAATGTTTTAACATTGTAATGTTACCACACTATTTTTCAAAGTACCTCTATCTCTCCACCTATTTGTAGGTTTCTTTCTTTATAAACAAATACTTATTATATTGGTTCTGGGCAAATACTTATTGCTGATTTGCTTTGTATTGTTGTTTTTGTTTGTTTATTTTTTGTTCTTGGGCCACATGCTCAGGGGTTATTCCAGAAATTCCTCTGGCTCAGGGGACCATATGGACCACAGGGAATCGAACCCAGATCTGTCCTGAATCAGCTGCTTGCAAGGCAAACACCCTACCGCTGTGCAATCGCTCTGGGCCCCCTTATTGTTGAATTTTAAAGACAGCCTTTTTTTTTTTCTTTTTTTGCTACTTAGACAGTTTTTGTTGTTTTTATTTCCGGGATACATCCAGATCTGTTCAGATTTACTTCTGGTTCTGTATTCAGGGTTCACTCCTGAAGATGCTTTTGGACCAAAGTTGATCCACAGGGATCGAACTGTGGCTGGCTATGTATTAGACAAAAACTAAAATCCCTGTACTTACTCCTAGACCATGCTAAAATGTGTGTGTGTTTGTGAGAGAGAGAGAGAGAGAGAGAGAGAGAGAGAGAGAGAGAGAAAGAGAGAGAGAGAGATGACTTTCATGTTCTTGGTTTTGCTTATTTCTATCTATAATCCTCATGTTTATAATGCTAACAAGTGATCTCTTTTGGTGAATTATTATAATTGCAATCATGCATCAGATGAAGAGACATAAAAACTTAGAAATGGAATCACCATATTCATTTACTAAATATTTACTTCCAGTTCAATACCTTAGCTTTGATCAGTGATATCAATTGGTAGTACCAAAAAAAAAAAACCAAAACAAATTGAAGGAGAACAGCATTTGACAATGTTTTTACTTGCTGTGTAGAATATAAATAGGAAATTCAGAGATGATATCCACCCACCAAAAAGCTACCTCATAACAATAGGAAGGTCCCACTAAACAATTCTCTCCACATCTCTAAATTCCTGCCCCAAGTCTAAATCACTGAGTCTGAAGAAGTGACAAAAGACCTGACTCTTCATAATCCATCTTTTCAATGGCATCTAAAAAAAAAATATTTCTTACTGAAAATATATTCATTGTCATTAAGTCCATCTCATTGCTTCTGTATAGAATTTCTCTGCAAGTGTTTGAGAAAGAAAAACATGTATCTCAATTTCTAAACCATTTAATAATTAGTCCTTTCTTAAAAGTCTCAAGCACTTATTTTTTTCCATCAAACATTTCCAGCTATCATGTGATATATTTTAAAACATAGCATGTGTTTCCTATGTATTTATCTTTGAAAATGTTTTCATGCTTTTAATTTGGTGAAGACAATATTTGGTTCATTCTTTCTGTTTTATATAACCAAATAAGAGCTCAAACATTTCTCAAATAGCAAGTCCTAAAGAATGTGATTCATGTTTCTCTATTTCCCTTATGCCGAGTTCTTAAAAATGATTGAGTCACTGTTGTTCTGTTGTTTAATCTGATAATTATGCAAGCACTAAATCTTACATTGGAGCAGAAAATGTTAACACACATTGAAAAACCAAAAGGCATAGAACTATAATCTGTATGATAAAATGCATTACTCTGTTTAAAAGGATTGTTTTACAGATGCAATTAACAATCAGCGATCATACAGTTTAGACCGGTGTTTTGATGCCATCTGTTGGAATAAGTCTTCCCATTCTCTAGAATGAAGCTATAATTTTCCGTTTACAGTTTCATTAGGCAACACAGTATAACAGTCACCAAAAGAAAAATTTAAAACACTTTCAGTTTTACAGACTCTCATGAACAATTAAGAATGTTGCTGAAATCTTTCAGAAGAAAAATTTTAGAAATTAGCAGCATGACCACATATTACTGTGTTTTATTTCGCAGTTTTAAAATATCACCAACTGTTCAAATACCCAATGATGGTTTTCTAATTATACTTGCATTACTTGAGATGTGACTTTCATCCTTTTGGGTTTTTCATGATCCTTATTAACTACACATGTTCTTTCTCTGTAAAGCTATACCATAATGCTAGTGGTTAAAGTTAACAAACGAGTAGGATGTTTGTTTGTTATTAGTTTATTAAATGCCAAAAAAAATCTTTGGGGGGTTTTATTACACTAGGGGGTGCTAGTTCTCTACATGTGCACACTTAACAAAGCAAAACTTTTCTATAATACATTTTGGGGTAGCATAAAATGCACCTAAAATTTAAATAGAGCATGAGGAAAACAAAGAAAAGAACTCATTAAAATGTCACTATGAATTAAATAGATAGAGTCCATGTAGGAATGTAATATTTATATTGCAAGAAGTAACACTGATGATTTCTGATTTGGTAGTTCAGGCTTCCATTGCTTGTATCAAACAAAACATTAGAAAAGGTCACAGCTATTCAAAAGTATAATATTATGTCCAAATTTCTTAATGCTATCTATTATTCTATGGTGCTCCAGAAGAAATGCAAAGTAAAATCACCGTGAGAAGAGGTTTCTTTACTAAGTCTAGACAACTTATTTAAGATTCTCTTCCTTTGATATGCCATTCAAACATTCCCAGATGACCAGAAGTCACCATTAAGATCTGAACTTATGATCTACAGCAGGCTAGTAAATTGCCTCCAGTAACTAATGGGTTTTTCTGTTATTCTTGAAGCATTTGCATGATGGAAGTACACACAGAGACACACGCACAGAGCAAAAGAAAAAAAACAGGTTTACTTTTTCATTTTTAAAAAGATAATCAAGTCTAATAGGGACATTATCCCCAATTTCATTCTGTATATATTAGAAGAATATTTTTTTCTTCATTCATTTTGAGTCTAATTTTACTTCTCTGAAAAGACTTACCAATCAGACTCCAGATATACTCAAATTTAGGGAAAACATACTAACCTATAATTTCCCACTTTCAGAAGCAGTTTGCATTTCAAGAGCCTTTCTTCCAAAATAGGGGACCTGGCATTTCTTTGTCAATTGCCAGGATCTATTTTGCTAATCATTTTGCATCATCCTTTACATTCTACCCAACTGATTGCCACCATCTAGTCTCTCCATATTGGTAGAATATTTCAATAATTACTGCTGTTTCCTGCCCTGCCAAATGCCCTGGAAGAGCTTGGTAAATTCTATAGACTTGCTACATTATGCCTGCAGTGGGAACTATCAAATCTGGCAGAAGTCATTTTCAGATTCATTGATATTATGGAAAAAAAACATTTAAATATTCAGATGATATCATATTTTGGATTACTTCCAAGGACATTAGTCCATAGCTATAGCAGGAATAAAGCCATGTACTTCTCATAAACAGAAATATAATATTGCAGTGACATGTTACCAATACACACATAGAGGAAACCTGGGATTTTGAAAAATTAGCTAAGGTCTCCAAAGGAGCACAGAAGGGCTTAATCCAATGCTTTAGACAATCCTAATCTGAGACCATAATCTATTATTTTATGAATTTATATTCTCCAAATGCTGCCTGGTAGCTGCATTTACACTGTAAATATTTAACTGTTCTAAGTCTGCATCTAAAAGGGCAATTTCATGGGCTCATTTAGAGTCATAACAAATATTTGTCAGATACATCAAGTTATCGTCTTTCTGAACAGACAGAGGCTAAATATGCCATTGTTGACACCTTAGTGTATAAGCTGAAGGCAAGAAAATAATTATCAAAATAGTAGTAATTGTTTGAATTGTCAGCTGCTACTGAAAAAATAGTATAAACATGTTGTCCTGTATTTAGATCATAGAATCTTAGAAGTAGAAGGCACTTAAAGTAATTTTAAACACCCCCAGGCTTGAATGTCTTTGCAAAACACAGACAAATAGCTTTTTAGTTTTGTCTAATCATAGAAAATCATTACTTTAGAGCATAATTATCAGAAAACTCTGCTTTTATGGAATGTATGGCTGTCTTCTCACATATCCTTTTTTTGTGAGCAGGTTATGATGTGTATCAGAGTTGTTTCTGAGTATTTAGCTGAGTCATATTCCCAATTCAAACATCTATCATTTTTTATAAACATTGATAATGTCTTTTCTTTCGCCCATATAAACTTAGAATTTGACCCATACCTCTATGAGGCTAGCTCTTATCCGTCCATCATTATCTTAAGAATCTACTATATCCATTTTAGATTTGGTGAAACTGACTCGCTCTTCATATCAAGTTTTCAATAACTTCATATGCATCTCAGAGTAAAAATTTAAGTCTTGGGCTAGAGAGATAATACAAGAGATAGAACATTGACTTGACTTACTTGTGTTGACTATGACCCAGGTTGGATTCCTAGCACTGCATATAGTCCTCTGAATACCATGATGAGTTACTTCTAAACATAGAGCATAGAGCCAAATCCCCTCAATAAATAAATAGATAATTTTGTGTCTTGACAATGATTTCAAATAGTTTCCAAAGGAAAATAGGTCAGTGTGAGATATCTCCAAGTCTTCCATGTTGCTTTCTCTTTGCCCAGACCTAACTACAAAATTATTTCTCAACTAGCAGTAACTAAAAGCAATGGTACTCTCAAATCCTGCGATTCAAGGTATTTACATTAAAATGAGCAGAAGCCTAGATTTTAGTATTGATGCTATTTTTTAACTTCCAGTTTATTGTGATATTTTTGAACTCACCTATCAATGATTGACTTTCTTCACTAAATGATTTCTTAAAAACAGGCAGGAGTAATTCCTGAGTACAACATCAGGAGTAAACTTCAGAACTGCTGGCTGTGGTCCAAAACATGAAATATATAAGTAGTATAATCTACTGTTGAAATTGTTAACTCAAGCTAATAATTAGTTTGAGAGATAATAATATCACTACTTGCCATTTTTTAATTAACTGTAGTACCAATCAGAGCTTCTCAAACTTCAATCAATCAGCTAGGGAACTTACCAAAAAGCAAGTTTAGATTTAATATCAGGGGAGCCATAAACTACACAATTCTAATAAACTCAAGTATTTTTTGTCACTGTTTCACATACTACTTTTGAATTAGCAAAGTACTAATAAAAAGTAAAGTACTAATAAAAAGTAAAAGATACTTCTTGTATCTTTGTAGAAGTTATTGACAGGGTGACTACATTTGTTCACAGAAGCACTTGAGTAAGAAAAAAAGAGCTTAAAGGATTGGAGTAATTGTACAGTGGGTAGTGCAGTTGCCAACCTGAGTTTGATCACTGGTATTCCAAAATAGCCGAGAGAAATTCCTGAGTGGAGTCAGGAGTAACCTTTGAGAACCACTGGGTGTGACCCAACAAGAGAAACAAAACTTAAATGACCAATGAACTTTCCATAAACAACGAGGTTAGAAATTCTATTTGCGGTGAGCTTCATGAGGTGAGCTGTAACTTCCAGCCCTTCTCTCTTTTGTGTCTGAAAATTATTATTGCAATAATGTCTCTCATTTGTTTAGTTAGAGAAATAACTACATTTTTAACTATCCCAATAATGAGAATGTACGAGGGAAATAGAAAGCCTGTCTAGAGTACAGGCGGGGGTTGGGTGGGGAGGAGGGAGATTTGGGACATTGGTGATGGGAATGTTGCACTGGTGATGGGTGGTGTTCTTTACATGACTGAAACCCAAACACAATCATGTATGTAATCAAGGTGTTTAAATAAAATATATAAAAATATATAAAAAAAGAAATTCTATTTGCACTGAAAAGTGAGTCAATAGCAGTATAAAGACTTCTCTGGTCATTTTCAGAGTTCAAATCCTATAAAACAACATAATCTAATAAATTGGTCTTTATCATAAGTCTAAGTAGAAGGACATGTCACACAGTGAGTTTGTTACGATTCTGAAAATGTAGTTATATGTATAAATTTTCTAAGTTTGGGGATAGTAGTTAAGAGTATGTCTGTTCTATAACTTAGAAATTAGAAATTACTATGATGTCATAGCAACTGATATGTCATTAGCCTAAATAATTTATATGCTATAGACTAGTGGGAAGAACAGTTTGAAAGGCAAGATATATAAAAATGCATTAACTAAAATTGATTTAATTAAGTAAATTAAATTAAATGATTAAAATTTTAATTTATTGAATAAAATTTTTGAAATAAAATTTATTTTAAAAATTAATTATATAAAATATATTAAATAAAGGCAAGATATATAAAATACATTGAATATTGTTATATTTTCATTCATTGTAAAATATAAAACATTAAATGTAACATGTGAAACAATCTGAATTATTGACCATTTGCCTGGATACAGTGATTTCTAAACTGCTTCCTGAGGAAATCTTTCAACATAATATTTAATACATATTTGTTGAATTAGTGAATCTTCCAAAATGGAAAACAGTTAATTATTTTGGTTATTCGGGGCCGGAGAGATAGCACAGCGGCGTTTGCCTTGCAAACAGCCGATTCAGGACCAAAGGTGATTGGTTCAAATCCCGGCGTCCCCTATGGTCCCCCGTGCCTGCCAGGAGCTATTTCTGAGCAGACAGCCAGGAGTAACCCCTGAGCGCTGCCGGGTGTGGCCCAAAAAACCAAAAAAAACTTTTTTTGGTTATTTGATTAATTATATAATTAAGATTGCAGATGTATGAACATATATAATGCTTAAATTAAATACATCATCAAATACATTAATTGTTTTTATATACAACTTAAATTCTTATTGGAGAGAAAAGGTCTTTGTCTAAAAGCACAAATGAGTGGTTTTGCCTAATAGTAAAAAAGTCATAATTTGAGCTCTGCATATTTTAGTTTTAAGTGTGTGATTATTCTTCTGTCTACAAAGGACAAGGAAGATTCTTGGACAAGGAAGATATCTGGAGAAGGAAGATTCTTACCATAGAAGTCTACTCTCCCAAGCAATTGGCCTGTCTGTTGTATCAGTGATCAAAGTATCCTACTTGTAAATGGTTTTGATGTATTTCAAAACCATATTTACAAGACTAGAAAAAATCCTCAAAAAGAGAGGACTTGGCAAAATGTAGCCTAAAAGGCACTGGAAGGCATCAAGGGTATAAAAATTTCTGGTAAAATTAAATCATGCTCGGGAAATAATTATTTCCAGATGTTTGGGAAATCATGAAAACATGGAAGATTTGATGTGAGAGGCCAGAGTTAGACCCACTGGGAAGTTATAAGGAAAAAAATTTTATTCAATTGTAAAACAATAAAAGCTTTTGTGAACCAAATATATAACAGAGTGTTAAAGAGATCATAAATTTTCTCTTATTATATAATGTTTAACAAAAGCCAGAGTACTATTTGCACTAGTTTTTAGGCTACCATAACAAAATACCAACAACCAAAACTCAAAGAAATTAGTATGAGGAATAAATATCATGGTCATGAGTAAAACAATTATAATATAAAATATTTAGTAATTTGTCAGTAAAATACTATTTTTTAAACAAATATTTTGGAAGATAAGTTTAGGATTAAGGTATTAGAAGGATTGGTTTCTGCTAAAACATTACTCTTTTTTGCAACAGCTAGTTTCTTATTCTTATTTTACATATTCTTTCCTCTTTTTGTGAACTTTCCTGGTGTCCCTTTGTTTGTATAATTGGATCACAACACTCCTTCTAATGGCCTTGTTTAAATTTAATCACATTGTAAAGATCCTACTTCCAAATAGTCAGATTCCGGGGTACTGAAATTAAGGCTTCAATAATCTACAGCAGGTGTTTGGTAAATTGCAGACAAAATTTAACTGATAGTATCACCCTTTCCAAGAGGTAAAGGGGACAGCTACAGCCAGTGTAAGTGATGGCTTTGATATTTATTACCTAAGATCTACCCTCTAGATTTTAGTGCTAAAACTTGGTGGATATCAATATGATATCTATGTGTCAAAAAGCTCATGTGCCAAAAGTCTGACTCTAAAGTTCTTGTTCAGAAAATAAGTGGAAAATTATGGTGATATTGCTTCATTATAATCATTATAAAGGTAAATAGTATAGCCACAAATATAAGCAACTTTAGTATCACTTAGAAATTTCTTTCCAGAGAACTGGCAAACTAGAAACCAGCAAACAAATGCCCCAACACAATTATCAACTAAAAATCATAGAAAAATCTCACCAGCTTACAACTGATGAGATAGAGTCATAGTACCCATATACCTGAAAGAGCAGGATTGATCAGTGTGGTGTCTAAAATGAGAGAAATGGAAATCAGTATTGGAATGCAATTGAAATGTGGCACTGTACTGAAATGTGAGACACTGTACAACTGGTCGACCTGATGTTTCCAGAATTGGACAGTGATTATGAACCTTCCATTACAATACATATAACAGTTAACATCATGGAACTCTTCCTCTGGGCCCTTCCCTTCTTATCCTCACACTACTGTGACCAATAAAACTTTTGATCTTTCCGTCTTCTTCTCCCTCCTTATCATAGCCATATTTTTTTTAAAAAAAGATAATTCCTACATTAAACCCTAGTAGCACCAACTTCAGCAAAACAAAAGAAAAGCTAAGACAGATGTGCAAGCAGAAAATTTTTGTAGGAAGCCATTGTAAACATAAATTAAATTTCTCATCAGATATAAGGCACTTACACACAAAACTGAGGATGGAACAAGAATTTAGATGAGCCATCATAATAAAATAAAACATAAAATTTAGAGAATCTCATTTGAATACAGAGAAGATATAAAAATAGTTGGTAGTGAAGTTCTCATGGTGGTGGCGGCAGTGGTGTTAGGCTAAGCTGTAGGCTGTTGGGGTGTGCACTGAGCCTTGACATCCACATGCCCTCCACCCTGGACTCCGCAGCCCTAAAGCCTGAGTCTTCCTGGGCCAGGATAATGGGAAACTACGTATTTCCTGAGCCAGAGCTGCTCCAGACTTCCTGGAATCAAGTTTTCGCTGCCTTTTGGCAGTGCTACTTGACCCCATGCAGGAAAACATGTCTTGACGAAGACATCCTGCATGGGAAAGTGACCCTGACTGGAAGCTCCTTCTCCCAGACTCCTGACCAAGCCCAATAAAGGTCTGCACTGGGCTGAGCGACTTTTTACCTGCCAATGTCGCCCACACAGTATACATCCTGGAGGGATCCATCGTGGACCCACAGAACCACACCATGACCACCTTTACCTGGAGCATCAACCATACCTGGCTGATGACGGTGAAGGAGCATTTTACTATAGTCAATCCCAATTTGGCTGCACTCAAATCCACCAGCCTCTTTGGTTGTCTCCAGAGTCGTCCAGGAATTCCATCTTGCCCACTTCAAAAGTAAAGTGACCAAGAAGGTTTTTGAGCACATTTTGGCCATGCTGCAAAAAGCTTTCTAAAACCCTGGTGGAGATGGCCAAGGAGGCAACAGTCATGGCTCTGACAGCTTCAGTAAAAGCAAAGAATTTGGCAAGCAAAGTGGCCAAGTGGCCACAAAGCAGTAGCGGGTATAGTGCCGTGGCCTGCACTGGCCCGATTTCCCCCACATACTTGGTCATTGAGGTCAACTTCAGCCCTTTCTCCAGCCTATAGGCTGGGCTGGGGGAGTCCTGGGAGGGCGTGGGACAGTTCCCCCAGCCCCACACCTTTCCTCACTTCCTGGAGGCAGGCAGACTCCAGGGCTCTATCCCCTCCACCATGTCCCATTCCTGGCACGTGACAGGCACTCAATAAACATTGTTGAATTAAAAATAAATAGATGAAAGCACAAGGGATAAAAATTGGTATATAAAAATATATTTCATTTTGGAGACTGAAGCAATAGTGTTACGGGTAGAAATGCTTGCTTTGTACACAATCAGGGTCAAATCTCAAGCATTCTAAATGGTCCCCCCAAAATTTCCTGAGTGCATAACTAGAATTAATCTTTAAGCACCTCTAGGTGTGGTCTCCAAACTAAAACAAAAAACTGCATATTTTATATGTGCCAATAAACTTGAAGAAAAAGCAAAACCCACTTTTAATCACATAAAATAGTTCATGACAAATGATGTGACTGGCATGTATCTAAAAAATAAAAAATATGTCATTGCTTAAAAAAAAGTAGATGATACAAAGAATTGGTAAATATATTCCATGCTCATAAACTGGAAGAATTAATTTAGTTAAAATAACCAGCCTGCCAAAATCATTATAAGGATTCAGTCTAATCCCTATAAAAATCTCAATAGTATTATTTAAGAAAATGGAACAAATGATATTTAATTTGCTATGGAACCACAAAGATTCCAAATATCTATTCAAAGCAATCATGAGACAAAAGAAGAGTAGAGGCACCACACAGCATGGCTTCAAATTATTCTATCTAACTATTGTTTTGTATGCTATAAAAATCAAAACAATATGGTTTTAAATCAAGATAGAAACACTGATCAATGGCATAAAATTGAAAGCTGAGAAAGACATGATATGTGTATAACAAAGAAGCCAAAGACATAAAATTAGCTATGGAATATATCTTCAATAAATGGTATTGGATAACTATTCCTGGTGCAAATGACTTAAACTGGATAACTCTCTAACATCAAGCAAAAGTGGTCATTCATAGTGGATGAAATTTGTTGATGTTAGAATGAAATTATAAATGCAATTAAGAAAATATAGGTAAATATTTCAAAATATTGTCTTCTGGAATTTGTTCTGTGATGGTCAAAGACACAGCTCAGTGATAGAGTTCTTGATTTGCATGTATGATATATTTAGTTAAATCTCTGGCATCACACTAAAGAAAGAAAACAGAAAGATGAGATATTTCTAGGACTCTACTCCAGTGGGAATGGAAACAAAACTTAAAATTTTAAAGTCTCTGCACTGTTCTGGGTTCTTTAGAAGATGAGAACAGTGAAGTCAACTTGTTTATCAAAACTATAAAATCAAAGGTATTATAACTACTTGACCTAAAGAAATTCATTAAACAACAAAGCATTCCACTAAGACAAAAACAAACCATACCTCTGACAAAGACTGAGCAAGATAAATCAAAAGAAAGATAAATATCAGATAAATTCACTGATCTATGTAGTACATAGATGAACAGGATAAGGAAAAACAAGGCATCAAAAAATGGGGGGGGGTGCACCTAGGCTATCCTGGAACCTGAAACTAGATAGAATTGAAGGGTGGAAAAGAAGAAGATGACAGAAAGTAACAGACAGAGGGGCAGGTTCCTCAGACACTCCCGTGGTGAGGATATTTTGTTTAACTATATGTCTAAACTTCAAACAAAACTGAAAGCATGAGATTCAAACTACAAAACCAGATTTAAAAAAGTATGCTTGTCTAGGAGACAGGCTGGGTGGTGGGGAGGTGGAGGGAAGAATAGACACAGAGGGAAACTTGGAACACTGGTAGAGGGAAAATTGATGCTGGTGGTGGGATAGGTATCAGAAAATTGTATATAAAAATTCAATTGGGGCCGGAGAGATAGCATGAAGGTAAGGTATTTGCCTTTCATGTAGAAGGTCATTGGTTTGAATCCTGGCATCCCATATGGTCCCCCAAGCCAGGAGCGCATAGCCAGGAGTAACCCCTGAGTGCTTCTGGGTGTGACCCAAAAACAAAAACAAAAATGCAAAAAATTTAATTAGGGATCACTTTGTAAATTATAGTTCCTAAGTTAAAAAAATGAATTATAAAACAGAAGCTGACTGGCTCAGTCTTTTGTAAAATAGTATAGAAGCTTATCAAAACCTAGAAACTGATCTCACATATGATCTAGCAATTCCACATTTTGGTATTTACCCCAAGGGCCCAAAAATCTATTTAAAAATGTGTACTATGTTTATTCAGCACTATTTACGTTACCCAAAACTGAAAACAGTCCAAGGTCCAATAACAAGTGAATGGATAAAAAATAACTATGGAGTATATATATTTGTGTGTATATATATACAATGGAATATTACTCAGCTATAAGAAAATATGAAATCATTCAATGTGTGACCACATGAAAGATTCTAGAGTATCATGCTTAGTGTAGAGAGGGAAGATACAGAATGATATCCCTCATGTGATATGTAAAGTGCACAGTAAAAAAAAAAATAAATACTTAATACTCAAAAGCAACAGACACAGAACTGGGTTGTTGTTGTTTTTGGTGGTGGTTGTTTTTTGGATCACACCCATGGCACTTAGGCATTACTCCTGGCTCTGCACTCAGAAATTGCTCCTGGTAGACTCAGAGGACAATATGGGAGGCCAGGAATTGAACCAAGTATATCCCAGGTCAGTTGCATGTAAGGCAAATGCCCTACCACTGTGCTATCTCTTCGGCCCCTAACTAGTTTTTAATAAGAAGCATATCACCATAAAGTAGAGGGATAGGAACAGGGGAACATAATTATAGAGGGAGGAAATTGACACTTATGGAAGGTGTGGTATTGAAATATTTTTGCATGAAACACTGTCATTATCGATATTATAAATCATGGCACCTAAAATAAAATGGGAAAAACAATACTCTTAAAACTTAAGGAGTGGGGCTGGCGAGGTGGCACTAGAGGTAAGGTGTCTGCCTTGCAAGCGCTAGTCAAGGATTAGGACCACGGTTCGATCCCCCGGCGTCCCATATGGTCCCCCCAAGCCAGGGGCAATTTCTGATTGGTTAGCCAGGAGTAACCCCTGAGTATCAAATGGGTGTGGCCCCAAAAAAAAAAAAACTTAAGGAGTCAGGGCCAGGAATAGTCAGAGATAGCAATAAAACAAAACAAAAGTTACAACTGAAAAAATATTTTAAATATATTTAGCAATTCACTTAAATAATAAGTTTGTATCTTTTAACATAAATAACATTTTTGTGATATAGCCCTCATGTGGGTAACATTTAACTTATCATGATACATTATGTTGGTGGAGGAATATTAAGAAAATATAGCCTTACACATCTAGTTAAAAAGGACAGAATAATTTTAAATTTTGGTGTAAAATTCATTAAAATTCTAATGACATTTCAAAGACTTGGGACAAACTCTACTAAAATTTGCATAAGTCTCCAAATAGCTAAAGTAATCCAAACAGGAAAAAAGAATATAGAGGAATACTATATTTCCCAAATTTGAATTATACTACAAAACTATAATAATCAAAATCTTCATGGTAGCATTGGAATAAAAATAGATCTTTAGATCAATGAAATAGAATTTACAGTTCAAATTTAAGCCTCAAATTTATAGGCAGTTCATTATGACAAAGAGATAAGTATATGAAGTGAACAAAAATGATCTCTTCAACATTTTCTGAGAAAATTGGATAGCCGCATATAAGAAAATAAAATTAGAACCATAACTCTAACTCACAAAAGTAAACTCAATGTGATTTAAATGAAACCTTGAAATTAGATCAGAATTCATAGAATGCATTAAAGAAACATCAGCAGGACTCTCCAGGAAATTGACCAGAAAGGTATCTCCAATGAGACCACCATAGACACAAAGACAACACAACATAAAGAAAAATAAGCAAATGAAACTATATCAAATTTAAACACTTCTGCACAGCAAAAGAAACTCAAACCATAACTTAAAACACTCTATTGAGTGGAAGGGAATATTTGTGCAAAAAATGAGATAAAGGTCTAGTATCTAATATTTATAAAGAACTCACAAAATTCAACAGAAATAAATAAGTTCATGAACTCATACCCTAAAAGGAAATGAACAATTTCCCAAAGAAGACTTATAGAAATACTGATGGTCAACAGGCATATAAAATAGTGTTCATCATCACTTATGATTAGGGAAATAAAAATCAAAACAACAATGAGATATCATCTCATACCAGTAAGAATAGAACATAACAAAAAATCTGGAAGTAACAAGTATTAATGAGGTTGTGGTGAAAGTAACCCTTATCCCCTGTTGGTGGGAATGTCATCTGGCTCAATCTCCTATTAAAAGGAATATAAAGATACTTTTAAAAAGTGGGGGAGGAATATACTACTTCTTAATAACTATACCCCAAACAAAAACATTTTGAAATGATTCAATAATTGTTTTAAAAGGATATTATGTATAGTTATGTTCATCACCATATTTCATACAATAGCAAAGATATGAAAATATCCCAAATTCCTGATGGATGAATAGATTAAGAATTGGTGTATACACATTGGAATACTATGATGATATAAAAAAGAACAAAATCATGCAATTTTCTCTGACATAAATGAAACTAGAGGGCATCACATTGAGTAAAGTCAGAATGAAAGGGGTAAATACAGGATGAATTCTTTCATGTGTTGGATTTTAGGATTCACAGCAAGGTAGCATTAGGGCCAAAGACAACATAATGGGAGAATGGATCCATACAACGGAGGTTTTGGGTTTTTGTTTCTTTTTTTCGAGAAGGGAATTGAAGGAAAGAGCTTTGGGGTTTTAGGGAAAAAGAAAGCAGATACACTGATGATAGGCGTAGCATTACAATTATGTACACTGGATCAAATTGGGCAAGTGGCATGCAAGGCAAGTGCCTTACTTTCTTTACTATCTCTCCAGCTGCATTTTGCTCATTTTTGAGAGAATTTTTGTCAACTAGACAGCCCTCATCAGAAAGATAGTCCTCATTAAAAGAGAAAAGAAAAGAAGGGTAAGCAAATTGAGCCTTATCTTTTAGTAGTAAATTTAATATAATATATGTTAATTTTGATCATGAACATACAAAATATGTTTATGCAAAGTTAAATTAATTTTTTAAATTATAAGTTGACATTTTAAAAGATATTTTTGAAAGTCTTTTTGTTTGTTTGTTTGTTTTGGGGCTACACCTAATGGTGTTCAGGTGTTACTCTTGACTCTTTTTTTTTTTTTTTTTTTTTGGTTTTTGGGCCACACCCGTTTGACGCTCAGGGGTTACTCCTGGCTATGTGCTCAGAAATCGCCCCTGGCTTGGGGGGACCATATGGGACGCCGGGGGATCGAACCACGGTCCGTTCTTGGCTAGCGCTTGTAAGGCAGACACCTTACCTCTAACGCCACCTTCCCGGCCCCTACTCTTGACTCTTTGCTCAGGAATTACTCCTGGCAGTTTTGTGGGATCATATGGGATACTGAGAATCAAACCCAGCTTGGCCAGGTAATGCAAATACTTTCCCAACTGTATTATCATTCTGGTTCCAGAAAGCAATTCTTTCCAGTTTTTAAGAAAGGTCTTCTGAGAAAAGATTCAGTTTTTCAAACAACTGCACAAGTACTACCCTTTAGACACTTGAATATTTTGACACACTTATTTGTAGCACTTTATGTGCTGCATACTTTTTATTTCATCATAAAGAACAATAAAAATATGTTCATTTTATGTTGATACATGCACTAACATCAATTAATCTCAAAACAGTTGTAATTTATGCAAGGAGTAAGAAAACAAAATGACATTATAATTACAGTAAGATAAAATTCTGCAAAATGCTAACAAATCTAATAGTAGATCAATTGCTACCTAGAAATGGGAGTAGATATGTACAGGAGGGAGAAAAAATAAAGATGTTCATTGAAGTATAAAGTAAATTAATAATAAATATGCTCTTTATTAAATATACTCTTAAATGAGGTGGCTTAATTTTTAGTTTGTTTTTACTGTGTGTTGGTGAGGATAGTGATTGCTGATGCAGTTTGTGTCATTGCTTTCATGAGAACTAAGGTACCAGACTTTTTCTCTGTGTCTGGTTTTTGCACTATCAGCACAAGAATTAACACAGTAAAAAGAAAAGAATGTATGATCTAAGTATTATAATAAAAGTTGCTTGAAACTAGAAACTCTGTGTAAAATAAAATTTTCTTGGGTTACCATCTCTAGGCCATATTTTGAAAAATCCTATCTAAATTTTTTACTAGGTGTCCTTAAAAATACAAAAGTTAGATTTTTAATTACACACACACTGCCCAATATTATCTTGTTCTCTCATATTGTAAACATAGATGAGGTAAAATATTTTATAAGTAGCTAATAAAAAGCAGAAAGATATATATAAATGAATACTTAAAACAAAAAATAAAAATAACAAGTATATAGCTAATCTTCTAAAAGAAAAAGAAAAATACTGCAACTGTGAAATAAAAATATATCAATAGGGGCTGGAGTGATAGCACAGTGGGTAGGACATTTGCCTTGAATGTGTCCAACCGGGGTTCAATCCCTGGCATCCCATATGGTTCCCCGAGCCTTCCAAGTTTGATTTCTGAGCACAGAGCCAGGAGCAGACACTTAACTCCTCTGGTCCCCCCCCCCAAAAAACAAAAGAAACACAAAAAGGCAGTTCCTAATAAAAAAAAAGGATATATTGATAATAAACTACCTAACTCCTAAGCCATAACAAATACAATAACAAGCCTTAGGAAATTTAATAAAATATATTAAAGATAGATAAATGAATGTAGTAAAAATACCAAAGCAATAAGATAGGAAAGAAATCTGGAAAACAGTAAAGAGAAAATATGTGTAGAGAAATTATCAATAATTAACCCACAATATTTCTCAAGTCTTAAAGAATTTAATCTATAGATTCCAAAGCATTGCATAAAGGTAAATGCATCACATATACCTTTTTTTGAGTAGAACATAAGCAACTAAAGAAATCCTAAAGATTTCTAAGGCATTGTATAGAACTATAGATAAACAAGCCATGAAGTTTAAAGTACTCTAGAAAAGCTTTGAAGACTAGAATAATGTAGAGAAATACAAAGAAAACATTTTCTTTTTATGCCTAGTCAAGTAATAATAAACGGTTGACATTTTCAGGCCCTCAAGTGTTCAATTGATCTCTTTTACTTTTGTCTCAGGAAAAAATGATATGCTATACATAACATAGTACAGCAAATACCTAGATGAGATCCAGCCCATAAGAACAGACAGAAATTTCTACAATTGTGGCAATAAAAAATCCTGATAGAATATGTAGGTACCCTCCCTAAATAGACTATACTTTGTTCTAGGGCAAGAAAAACAGAGAATTCTCAAAGCAAAATGAAACTAACCATTTAATTTATTAAATAACCATTTTTAGAAGGATATCACCAATAATTTAAGATAAAAAATCTAATTTAAAAATTTTTAAAAATACAAAGCTGAGGGGCCGGAGCAGTGGCGCAAGCAGTAGGGCATTTGCCTTGCATGTGCTAACCTAGGATGAACCACGGTTTGATCCCCCAGCGTTCCAAATGGTCCCTCAAGCCAGGAGTGCTTTCTGAGTGCATAGCCAGGAGTAACCCCTGAGAATCACCGGGTATGACCCCAAAACAAACAAACAAACAAAAACAAATAAAAATATAGGTCTGGGGACTCAGAGAATGTCTTGGTGGCTTGTTGGCAAAAACTACCTTGCAAGTATGAAGTTACAACTTTGATCCCTGATCTGCGCACCTGAACAAAACGTGACCCAATACATGGGTGAAAACCTGGGTTAATGAAAAATAGGAATGTAGGGAAGGGGAAATATTGTATATATACTTATCTATTATATTTGTGTAATGATTACATCCTAAAAAAGAAAAGTATGATTAAGCATAGCAAAACGAGTAAGAATTTTATATCACAATAATATGAATGCCAATTGTTTAACTAAAATATTACTCTGGAGAACAGAACGGGGTAGGAAAGGGATCTTTGGAGATATGATTTTCTTGATAAATCTTATTATATATTTGACATTACAAATGTTTATGACTTTGAAAAAGAGATAGGGGGGCTGGAGAGATAGCATGGAGGTAAAGCATTTGCCTTGCATGCAGAAGGTCAGTGGTTCGAATCCCAGCATCCCATATGGTCCCCTGAGCCTGCCAGGAGCGATTTCTGAGCATAGAGCCAGGAATAACCCCTGAGCACTGCCAGGTGTGACCCAAAAACTAAAAAAAGAAAAGAAAAAGAGATAAGGGTATTGGTGGTGAGAAGGTTGCACTGGTGAAGGGGGTATTCCTTTTTATAACTGAAATGCAACTACAAACATGTTTGTAACCATGGTGCTTAAATAAAGATATTATTAAAATATTTTTCTTTGCATATGGCTAAATAACTCTATAAAATTTTAAAATTCAGTCCTTTTATAATAAACAACAGTCGTATTTCTTTCCTTTTTATATTTATACACTACTCTCAAAATGTTCAGTGCAAAGAAGTATCCCTAATATACCCCTCCTTAAGAATATCTTGCCAGCTAATTATGATGAGTGTTTCTATGTGAGGTGTTTTGCTAAGTAACAGTACCATGGCTTGAAGGTGATCTGAATAACTACAAGGTGCAGTCAATGAAGAGCACACTGCCAGGGGTTCTGTTGAGAAAGTAAACAGAAGGCGATAGAAAGCAAAAACACAGAGCACATTCTCTGCCCTCTATGGCGAGCCTATGGTACCATGCAAGCAGTGGCACGGGAAGGCCTTGCAGCTGGCACGCAGGAAAGTCTGCAATTAAGATATGCGGCGCGTGGCGGGAAGCAAGTGTGCGGGTGTCTGCTTTGCAGCTGACCTGGCAACAGGGCCGGACTGGCCATTGGGAGGACCGGCATTGTGCAGCAGTTTGGGCACTCGGGCTCAAAAAGGTTAACCATCACTGCTGGGCAAAGGGAATCATCTTGAAGGTAGATTTCCACCAGTGTTTTGCTTTAGATCCTGCTCTATTAAGATCACACAAAGTGGAAAAAATATTGAGCAAAACTGACTTCCTAAGATTATATGTGATTACACGAACTGTTTTGATAAGTCAATGTGACGAGGACTTGGCAAGACTCTCAAAGATCAGGAAGAAGGAGAGGGAGGGAGAGAGAGAGAGAGAGAGAGAGAGAGAGAGAGAG
This sequence comes from Suncus etruscus, assembly GCF_024139225.1. Lineage (NCBI taxonomy): Eukaryota > Metazoa > Chordata > Mammalia > Eulipotyphla > Soricidae > Suncus > Suncus etruscus. The sequence continues at coordinate 90,991,012 of NC_064853.1, read as the reverse complement.
AGAGAGAGAGAGAGAGAGAGAGAGAGAGAGAGAGAGAGTATTTCTGTTAGAGATTCACTACCTGCTTTCTCCTACACATTATTAAATCTTACAAATACCAAATACTTATGTGATGGGGCAACTGATTATTACTTTGTCTGGATTGCTTTGCCCCCTGAACCAGAAATTTTGAGAACTGTAGAATGTCTGGAATTCACAATAAACGTAGAGGAATGAAGATAAATATTTAACAACTGAGTTTTGGGTTGGAGAAGTTTTAATATTAGTGTTTGCCAGTTTCTGTGGTATAAATACTCCCCATAACTTCTTATAAATTACCAATTAAAAGAGTAGTTAAGAAGAGATGTGTCTAATCAGCTCTTTTAATCTGCTAGGTTTTATTACACCTCTAAATATGCCAAAGCAGTAACAAAAGTCAACAGAGAAAGATCATGATGCATCTACTATGGAACTTATTTTCCCATCTTATTTTTATTTTAGTTATTTATTTTATTTTTTATAATATCTTTAAGCACCATGGTTACAAACATGATTGTAGTTGAGTTACAGTCATAAAAGGAACACCCCCCTTCACCAGTACAACATTCCCACCACCAATACCTCCCATCTCCCTCCTCCCCCACTCCCTGCCTGTATTCAAGACAGGCATTCTACTTCTCTCACTCATTAACATTGTCATGATAGTTGTTAGTGTAGTTATTTCTCTAACTGCACTCACCTCTATTACAATAATGTCTTTTGTTTTTCTTAAAACCCATAGTTGAGTGAGACTATTCTGTGTGTGTCTCTCTCTGACTTATTTCACTTAACATAATAGATTCCATGTCCATTCATGTATAGGAAAATGTCATGACCTCATCTCTTTTGGCGGCTGCATAGTATTCTGTTGTGTATATGTACCTCAGTTTCTTTAGCCACTTATCTGTTAAAGGGTATCTTGGTTGTTTCCAGATTTGGGCTATTGTAAATAGAGCTGCAATGAATATAAGTGCAAGGAAGTTATTTTTTTTATTGCGTTTTTGTGTTCCTAGGGTGCTAGTTTCATGGCATTCTCTATTCCACAGCAAAGAGAAGATATCCAAAGTTTTCATACAAGGACAGAAAACACCTGAATTTGTTTTGTTTTGTTTGTTTGTTTGTTTTGGGGCCATACCCATTGACGCTCAGGGATTACTCCTGGCTATGCACTCAGAAATCGCTCCTGGCTTGGGGGGACCACATGTGACACCAGGGGATCGAACCATGGTCCTAGGCTAGTGCTTGCAAGGCAAACACCTTACAGCTTGCACCATGGCTCTAGTCCTAGAAAACGCCTTAATTTGGATTTCTGAACGTTTCCTTATTAATTATCCCTGGACCAAATATATTTATTGTCAAGCTTTACCCAAGGTATAGTCATCTATTATAACTTTAAAATAGGTATAGTAAAAAGTTTCTATCTCAGTGCTGAAAAATTTTTGTTTTACATTTTGTTTTGACTTTGGGCTACACCTGGCAAAAGTTCTAGAAGAACATACAATAAAATAATGATTAAGTATGTGAAGGGTAAGTAAAGACTTAATTTTTCTTATTTGCATATTCTATTTTCTATAATATAAATTACTTGTATATATTTATACATATTATCCTCTGTTCTTTAATCAATGGTCAACATTGAAACTTTTTGTCACCTCCAATTCCCTAAAGGTTTTATGTATTATTTATGTATTATTTATTTTATATATATTGCTTAATTTCTATATTTATAATAATATAACCATAAAATAGAAGAAATATAATCACAATTTATCAAGTGACCTAAAGTTTCTTCCAAAGAGAAAGACTTAAGTCATAATATTAAAATCAGGAGAGAACTAACATGCAAGTACAAACACAAACGAATAGGATTTGTTGCTGTTATTAGTATATTGGTTTGTAAATACATAAAACTAGGAATATTGCAATTATCAATATATGTTTATTGTCCCTTGTTTCAAGTACTGTACAAAGTATTTTAAAGGCTTTACAGCTTGCTCTCACCCTAAAATTAACAGGAATAATTGTCCCTGTTTTAGTGGCTGATAAGAAGGTTAAGAACTTTTCTCATAGGACCAAAAAATGAATTTAGTTTGGTCTGGCTCCAAATATACTATTTTTCTGTGGTTTATCTCTAACCTCATTCTTCATAAAAAATTAAAATTAAATATTTAGATCCATTTTCTTATTTTTTCTATGATAATGCTTAATATTTTTCTTTAAGCATCATAATTACATACATGATTGTAGTTGGGTTTCATCACAAAAAGAACCATTTTCTTATTTTAACATCAATGGTTTGATACCAAATATCAAAACTACACATTAATTACCTTATATATTCCTAGATAAAACTGCAAATTTTATGAATTGCGTTTTGTTTCTCCCTAGACATTTGTTTTACATAATCAAAACAAATATTTGTTTTAAACCATTCATTCATTTAGTCTCAAATCCTGGGTTCAGATACCATGAAATTCGAGGTATCTCTAATTATTACAGAGAACCATCAAAGATTCCAAAGACACAGTTTTTTCACCATCTGGGGAAAAATGCAACATTTAAACGCTGAATTTTGAAGAAAAAGCAGATATATACTTATGAATAAGATGTTGAAATAATAAATACTGTCACTATACAGTCACTAGTTTTTGTTCTGATTATGTGTTGACATCTTTATCTGGGTATTTCAGCCTGAGGTAATGGACTATAAATAGAAGCAGAACTATTTAGAAGAAAGCTTCAAAGAAGCCTACATGAAAATTTTCTTTGATTCCTTTCCTGAATATGTCCTGACTTCTGTGATATGCCCCCCGTCCATCTCCTCAGCTCCATAACGTGAGTTACTCCTGGATCACTTAGTTGGACTGTACCAAAATGAGAATCATATTGACAGTCTCCAAAGCTTTTGCTTTCTTCGTAGAAAAATCTATTGAGACTCTAATCTGGTAACCATCAACAGCTATAAACAGATAAAATAAAATCTGCTTTTTTTTTTACCTATAATATCTTCAAACCATGTTTTGAGTTTAGCACAAAATTGAATTTCTACATAAGAAAATATGAATTTATTTATTTTATTAGTATTTTAACTCTTGAAGAGGGGGACATTCGTACTGTTGTTCAAGGGCTGCTCCTGGCTCTTTGCTCAAGATATTAATGGTGCTTAGGCGACCATGTGTTGCTAGAGATTTCAACAGATCAGCTTCATGTAAGGCAAGAGTCTTAGCCCTAGTACTGTATTTGATGTAACAAATATGTTTGTTTGTTTGTTTCTGGGCCACACCCAGCCAAGCTCAAGGATTACTCCTGGCTCTGCACTTAGAAATTGTTCCTGGAATTCTGGGGAACATATGGACACCGGGGATCAAAGCTGAGTCGTCCCCAGTTGCTCTGGTCCCACAAATACATGCTTAATGAAAATTAAATGTATTAAGAAAAGGCAGCTATTTATGAAAAGTGGGTATTAGTTCTATGGAATGGTAACTTTTTCAAAGTTATCTTTTAACTTAAAAAAGTCCCTGATGCAAACTTTTTATTATCTGGATGAAGTTTATTATGAATATGGTAATATTAACTATATTTCTATAGTCACAATAGAACATGCAATTTACTTTCATACAACTAAAATTCATTAGAGATTGACATTTTAAGACTTAAAATTTTCTCTGAAAAATAACCTTTGTAAAAATCCAAATGTCTTCCTTCCCCCTTCCACAAATGTTGGCTTTTGTTATTTTTTTTATAAGCTGCATATTGAATTTCCCAGGCTGTGTTTCTGAACAGCAATCTACTGAAAAAAGTGCAATTATTTTTTTCACTCAAACATGCATTTGAGAGAAATGAGTAGATCAGATAAAGAGCTGAGATGCTATTCAACTCAACCTTGAGTCACACTCTGTCTCTTTAAAAAAAAAAAAGGGTGGCAAAATCAATACAAACCAATAATAACTTCACATTTGTGGAAGCAACATGAATGGCTCTCCAAAATATTGAGACACATCCAAGTACATTTTCGTAGAGCTGATATTTATCAGAAGTCATTTGCCCTCAAGCAGATGCTCCCTTTCATTGTGCTCCTGTCACAAATGACTAAGATTTATGACAGACAATTACAGCATCTGCAGTTAGCAGCCTTATAATCAGCACCATTATTTAACGATTGGTGCAATAAACTGACTCCTGTTACTGTTTATCAGTTATCAGTCAGTTCTGGCCATTTTCTTCAGCTCCCAAATCACAGTATGGTGCAGCCTCTGCCTTTTAATGGCTAGGCAGAAGCAAGAGCATTTTCACATTTTTTACAGACTGCTGAGGGAAAGAAAAAAGCAACCAATTACATGTATGTATGGTGCCCTCTCATTTGAAATGCCCGTGTGTATGTAACTATCTCAATACAGTGCGAAGACTTTGTGGAGAAGGAATTTACATATATATAAATATAAATGATAAATATAAACAAAGTAACCTTCTTGTCTTCATTAAAAATAGGTCTTCTATTTATTTAAACTGGCATGTCTTTTCTGAGTACAAAATATTGTTGTACTAAGTTCATTGTTCCTGTTACAGTTTCAGCTTACCTCTCACCGTCAGAAAAGCAACAATTATCTCTCAAAAATATTTTTCAAGTGGCAGGATTTTTCATTCAAACATTGTAAGGTTTTTTTTATCCCTGGAGAACTGTTATAAATACAATGGAATTTTTGAACAGAATTACATGTAAGAGACCCCGGGAGTGTTTTTAAAAGTCACTTATATATTAGTAATTATATTTTATCTATAATATGTACAAACATGCAAAGGCATAGGTATGATTTAAAGTCCTTCTACAAGAAATACTGTACATTAATGATTCAAACCTGGTGACAGGGAACAATTCAGAAGCTATTTGAAACATAAGTCATCATGGTAATATGGGAAATGGTATCAAGATGTGAATTTGCTGTCAAAATGAAAAGCTCATAAAGGTCCTCTAGATAGCCAAGTGTATAATGTTAGCTAAATTATGTACAGGGAAGAAAGGCTTAACCTTTCCTTCTGATTGCCGTCTTTGTTGCCTTTTCCATAACCAAATGAGGTAAATTTTTCATTCACATAAGAAATTATTTCATCCAATGGCTTCCATTTTATATGTAGTTGACCCCTGAATAACATGAGTTTGACCTGCACAGGTCCACTTAAGCTCAGACATTTTTTTCATCTATGGGGTCTGCGATCATAGAGTCAATATCCATGGACACCAACTAGTTGAATCTCCAAATATTGGCCCTCATCTACAGGAAGTTGATTATAAATCATACAATAAATTAGATACAGGGTGCCTATCAAAATCCATCTTCTCCACTTTGCTTAATTAAAAATTGTATTTTATAATACTGTATGTGTCTAGATGGAAATATTGCTGAATATATATTCATATATATAGCTTTGTAAAATATGTAAGATCTATTTTTCATTCACATATTTATATGTAGCTCTTAAGAAACAAGATAATGGGGCAAGCATAATTGCATTCACTTAATAAAAAATATTAAGTGACTTCTCAGGACTCATATTTCCTCCCCAAAATAAAATCAAGAAGAGTTTCATTCAAGAAACATGTAACATTCATTTGGAAAATTTACAGTTTCCACAGAGCTTGATAAACAAGATATTTCAAATGAGGTTTCTACCAGTGAATGGTCAGAATAAGTGTTTTTAGACTTTATAGGTAGAAGGTTATTAAGTATCAGCCATGCAACTCTCATGTCTGAGAAGTGGGAAGAATTAAATAAATTATTAATTTTGAATTCACAGGTAAATCTCTCATTCCATTTTAATTCTTGTTTAGTTATTTACTGGCCATAACCAACAGTGCTCAGGGCTTACTTTTGGCTCTGTGCTCACAGAATCACTCCTGGAGGGGATTAGGGAACCATTGCAGAGGCAGGTATTTTGCTGTATGCAAAATAAGCACCTTATTTCCTGCACTATCTCTCTGGCCCATCTCACTCAATTTTTATGTTATTGGTATTATACATTGAATATAGCAAGGACATTAGTATATGTTTAACCTATGCATTGTCCTTTGAAGGTGTTAAAAAAAATTTACCCAGACTACATCAAGTTAGTGCTTCTGGAAGTTAATGACCAAGGCACCAGAACTGTAGGCCATTAGCAAGTGCTCCTGAAAACCATTTGAGTCAGCAGGTTCATATCAACATGAGCAGGTGGCATTTCACACCTGAATACCAAGCCCTAGTGTATAGCTAATAGTCAGTGATAAGTTCCAGTAGATCTTATTCTAGGGGGAGTCACAAGAAAGGTAATCCTTGTCAATATATCAGTATTTTGGTGCTGAGGCTGAGATATACATAGTACAGAAATTACCATTCCAGCTCAATGAGATCTGGGTCTCAATGGGCTCAAGTTTGGAAAGATTGTACCAGAGTTCTTTACCTCAAAAGACCCTTATTGATATGGTGAAGGTGAGAATGTAAGAGGACACATAGAGCAGTGAGTACTGCTTAGAAGAGGCACAAAACACAATTGCTTAAGTGCTAGCTTTTGTTACAGTTATTGCTGCTATTTGTATAGGGGCAATCCAGGTGGAATTCTTTTCTAAGTAGAAATTTAGACATGAAAATTAGTTCAATAAATAATTCTCACTGACTTTTAATGAATATTACTGTTCTACTACTGTTCTACTGTTGACTAGGTTTGATTTCATTAAAGTAAATTGATAGAACATAGAAAAAAACATGGCAATATTACAAGGTACATGATCTCACAGACTAATTCAGTAAAAATATTCTTTTTAATCCTAATGGGTCTGTCAATATTTTTTTTTTTTTTTGGTTTTTGGGCCACACCCGGTAACGCTCAGGGGCTCTGCGCTCAGAAGTTGCTCCTGGCTTGGGGAACCATATGGGACGCCAGGGGATTGAACCGTGGTTCGTCCAAGGCTAGCGCAGGCAAGGCAGGCACCTTATCTCTAGCGCCACCGCCCGGCCTGGGTCTGTCAATATAAAAAAATTGTTTCTTCTCTTCCCCCAACTAGTCTTTAGCATATATCTTCTCTCATTATCTTTCACATTTGCTAATTTTTACAAAAATAAGGTTACATGAATAGATAAATCAGCATTTCTCAATAGAATCAGAGATCTCTGCAAAGAGAGCTGAATAAAATGAGGTCAAATTCCAATTATAAAAGGATAGGTGGTCAAGGAATCCACTCATCTGAAGCTGTCATGATGCTATTTCAAAATAAAATGCACAACAAAGTAAAAAGGACTTGAATATTTGAATTCTAGTCCTGGTTCACATGCAGTAGCTTTGTGATTTTGAATAACTAATTTTATTTCTCTGGGATTTAGCTTTCTTCTATTAATTAAAGCAAAAATAATAATTATAGTAATATAGCAATTTTAAGGAAATAATTGACTCATATATAAAGTGACTAGTAGAGAGCTGGCATAAAAGTATTTATTAAATGTTTTCTCTTCTTTTCCTCAGTATTGTCAGAAGTGATCCCTGAGCACAGATCCAAAAGTAAGTAAGACCTGAACATAGATAGACCATTTTCTAGTCCAGTCTCCCCAAAGAGAAAGAAAATAAAGTTTCTAAAAAGTGTTGGCCAATCTATGTCATCATTGTTGTTAGAAATAACTTTCTCTGAATCTAGCCTAGAAATGTTTCAGTATCAGGAAGCATTATACTAAAATATAAATTTTACGTAAAAATGTTTTAGTTATGTAAAAATAGATCATTTTTTAAGCTTCCTATTTTTCAAAATGGGCCTAAGAATTAATTTCATTAATTCAACTGCACATTGGATATTAGTAAATATCAGTCTGCATAGTACTAGAGATGTTTTTTACTTTGGAAATGAAAGGTGCCAACTTTTCCATATGTTACTTAGATAAATGTAAGTGGGACCTTCATGAACTAACACTTTAAATCTCATCTTTGGTCTTCATCCTATACTCTTAGATGCTATGTCAGTTTTAATGTATATTTCCAAGGATTATTTTCCCTATATTCAGTCAGAGCTTCACAAATTTTAGTCAAACCATAGGAAAATAATCCTCTCAAGAAATTAACGCCACAGATGAGATGGTTTTCTAAATTCATTTCATTTATGTGTGAATTTATTGATCTTTTAAATTATATGTAAGATAGTAAACAATACAGCTAGCAATGTAAGTAAGGTAGCCTTAAAAACATTTATGACACTTCTAAAATAAGTCTAAAAGCAAGCTAAGCATAAAAGTTCACCTAGAACACTTTACATTGTGGAGGTTTATTTCACAAAAGATTTTCACTATGATTGGCTTTTACGAATTATATTCATTCCAAAAAGGGGAAAAAGGTACAATTTAAGAAGTTCCCAGGACATGGAGCAACAGTAATCAAGAATTGATGTGATTTTCCTCGCTTTTTCCTGTAATTCTCACTAGCTATGCTCTTTTTGTCCATGATCCCATTAAATAGATTTAATTTGAGAAGCCAAAGTTTATGAAATAGCTCCGTCTTTTGTCACTGGTCATGTGAGTTGTGGCAAGTCATAGGTATTACAGATGGGTGATAAAACCTGACCACAGAACCAGGTAGGTAAATAAAAATTTGGACACTTGCCCATAAAGATATGAAAATAGATCACTATTTTGTTGAGTCTCTGCTTCTTAGTTTGCCAAGGGAGAAAATTTTGACTTCATGAAGCTATTATATGTATGGCATTGCTTCTAAGGTTCTTTTAACAGTGTAAGATATATAGTATAGGAAGGCCTCACTAAATACTAATCCTTAATAAAATTGAAAAATAGGGATTTAATGCTGGTAAAATGGTTGCTGTAGATGCATGAGGTCCTTGTTTCAATTCGTATGCCACACTCCAACCCCCAAAGGAAGATAGACACATATTTCTCATGGCAGATCTACTATTAATAAAACAGCACACTAATGTGCTTTGTATCTGAAAATACTATGCCACATTTAAGAATAATTATATTATCTTGTTACTATTAGCAATAACTTGAATAAGATGTTTCAGTCTTATGGTTATTGATTTAATTCAATCCCTCCTTGACTCAATACAATTTTTATTCCTCAAAGCTATGTGATTACCTTGATCAGCATGTTTCCATTTCAAAAGTTGTTAACTGTATTAGTTTTTAAATATAAATATAGAAAAGATTCTGAATTCTCTTCTAAGACACTGATATCTAAACTAATTTTCACTGTCTGGGAAAGTCCAGTGACATGAGAAACTCCTCAGAGAACAACTTAGCTACAAACATTTGCCACAGAAGGGCAACAAAAGATCAAGAATTGCCCTCTCAATAAAAGAGGACTTAAGGCAAAATGGAAAGATAAGAGGAACACTTTGCTGCTGCGCACATGGGATTTTTCGTAAAAACACACAAGTCTTAGAGGCATCTCAGATTACTCTCAACGAGAATCTCTGCTAATGTGCACAGTGTGGTTTATGCCCTTATGTAGCATTCCACCTGCTCTAGCCTTTGGTATTGTTTTGTTGTTGACTTTCCAGTTTGCTTTATGTCAAATCCATGGTTTCAAGTTTTGGGAGGTTTTTGCTGTTGTTTATTTGTTTGTTTGTTTGTTTTTCAGCGGGTTTCAGGGGTTACTCCTGGCACTATGCTCAAAAATTGCTCCTGGCAGGCACTGGAGACCATATGAGATGCCAGGATTCGAACCACCTTCTGTCCTGTATAAGCTGTGTGCAAGGCAAATGCCTTACCCCTGTGGGATCTCTCTGGTCCCTGGTTTCAAGTTTTAATGGTTTTCAAGTTTCAACTTTGTTTAACCTTGTTTCCCAACACCCACATTCTTGTGATAAATTTTAAATTTTCTTTCTTCTGTAAAAGGAAAGAAAAACCTTTCCTATGTGCTCTTTCTACATGGACTGAAGCAGTAACAGATTAAGAAGTTATAATGCTCAGAAGTGGCAATACCTGCTAGGGCACAGGTAGACACTGACAGTAAGGAGATTATCATTTATTTTCATGGACTATTTGTAATATTTTGAGAGTCAACTTACTAAGACAAGATCCTGATGTTACAGACTGGTTGGTTTTAACACAAAGAAATCTGGGGTCCCTTGAAAGGTGTGGAACAGGGTTGGCTGATAGGTAATAGAGTGCCAAGGTGTCAAGTTGAGTTCAAGCTCTGTTTTGTTTATTCAAAGCGCAAGGTCGAATACTTGTACTCAATTTCTTGACAGATCATAAGGCTAATTTACCAGGGCCTGGAGAGAGAGCACAACGGCATTTGCCTTGCAAGCAGTTGATCCAGGACCTAAGGTGGTTGGTTCGAATCCCATATGGTCTCCCGTGCCTGCCAGGAGCTATTTCTGAGCAGACAGTAAGTAACCCCTGAGCAACGCCAGGTGTGGTCCAAAAACCAAAAAAAAAAAAAAAAAAAGGGCTAATTTACCAAAATAAAGACATAGAAGCAAATTGTTCAAGGCATATTTCTGACACAGGATAGTTTCACTTTTGAAGCTGTTTCTTGCTATCTGTAGTTTCTCAGTAGCAAGGTCAGTTGAGAATTGTTTTGGTTTTATGCATACTAAACTGGGGCCTGAAATGTTAATTCTTACTCTGGCTGCACGTAGGCTAAGAGCAAAATTAGATTTGAAGGTGAGTAATTATTCTGTAAGACTAAATAAAAATATCTGAATTTATGCAAATATTCCTCATAAGTTGTTTATAATTCTGAGTAATTTTTTAAATGTCAATAAATTATGTCTCAAATAATATATATGCTACATCCCTTTATTTCTCAAATGTCTCACAGACAGGCAATTAAGGTTCTTTCAGGGCCTTAATGCCTGTGAGTAGAGGTTATTTTTTTCAAGCATCTTTTCTTACAGGTGCTACTTTTTTTTTTCAACTGTCCTCTCTGCAAGTACAGACTGCTTTGAAAAAGTTCCTGTGATAGCAGACAGCTTTTAAAAATCCCTCCCTTTGGCAATTAGGGCCTTTTATAAACTTGATGCCTTCCTAGAGCTCAGGATTTGTTAACATGGGATGTGGCACTGATGTATTTATAAAAGTAAAAAGTAATCTATCATTTCATTTTAAATAAATATTAAGTACTTTATCTTGATTTTATAATATATTCTTTTTGACCATTTTTAAACACTTTATTGAAATCATAGTGATGTACAAAATTCTTCATAGCTTGGTTTCTTACATATAATATTTCATGTCCAATATCACCATCAGTGTCAGCCTTCCTCCATTGATGTTTCCAGAGTGCATCCCATCCAACACTGCTGTTCCTCAGCCTGCCAGAATAACAGACTCATTTGTTTTCTTAAAGGGTTCCATCTTAATATGTGCTTTTGGCAAGTCCCTGAGTTTGGGAGAGTATAGACAGAAACAGAGGCTAAACAATCTTTCAGCATGGAATAAGGCATGCAAGATGTACTTTAAAGACAAGGAAGAGATATGTGTTCAAGGCATGGTCTACTGACTAGTGAATAAACTACATATGTTTTGTTTTGTTTTGTTTGTTTGTTTTGGTTTGGTTTGGTTTTTGGGTCATACCCACCACTGGCTCTACACTCAGAAATCGCCTGCGGCAGTCTTGGGGGACCATATGGGATGCCGAAATTTGAACCACCATCCTTATGCATGCAAGGCAAATACCTTACCTCCATGCTATCTCTCCGGCCCCTGAACTACATATGGTGGGCAATTTTAAACGGTTTACTTGAACTTACAAGAGCATTTTTTGATAACTACTTCCAGAGTGGAAAATTGCCCACATCATAATAAAGGTTAGCATAATATCCAGAGATACTAATAGAGATGAGGCCTAGGAAAACAGGTCCATAGTAGTAAACTAGCACAAATAGGAGGAGCTGCAATTAGAAGATAGAAAGGACCACTATGATAATAATAGTTGAAAAAATCAGTCTGGACAAGAACTGGATGTTGATAAAGGAGATAAAGTGTTATGCATGATATCCCTTCATAGTAGTGTTGTAGATGAAAACATTTCCATAAGATTATTCTTTGCCTTTTGTCCACTTTGACCTTCCAGGTGGGGGCACTGTGGAGAGCCGAATGAATAGTTGAGGAGCAAGGTGTTCAAGGTCTTTTGGCAGAGGTTACTGGCTGGCTCCAGGTGGTTTTTGGAGCTGGTAGTAGGCTGACAAAGGACTATTTGGACCCAACATTTTTACCCTTTTATTCTCCTGTCTGTGTGGATTATTTGCTGTGGATAAATAGTACCAAGATCTCCTCCCACAAGAGGATAAGGGGATGGAAATCAATTTCTCATTCTGGGAGCTCTTTGAGGATACACAAATAACCAATAAAGGATTAAACAGGACCCAACAAGTAGTATTGCAAACCACAAATCTAAAAAGAAGGGAAGAAGAAAGGTAGAAAGATAGATAGATGGATAGATAGATGATAGATAGTAGATAGATAGACAGACAGACAGACAGATAGATAGATAGATAGATAGATAGATGATAGGTAGATAGATGATTGATAGATAGACAGACAGACAGACAGACAGACAGACAGATAGATAGATAGATAGATGATAGGTAGATAGATGATAGACAGACAGACAGACAGACAGACAGACAGACAGACAGACAGACAGACAGATAGATAGATAGATAGATAGATAGATAGATAGATAGATAGATAGATAGATAGAGGAGAGGAGAGAAAAAGAGATAATTTCTGCCCCAGAGCATGCAAAGAAGAGGGTAAGGGGGAACACAGGAGAGAAACTAGGAAAATTGGTGGTGGGAAATGTACACTGGTGAAGAGTGATGTATTTTGTATGATTGAAACTTAATCATGAACAATTATGTAACTGCAAAAAATGGTGTATTATGAACAACCTGTAACTACTTTTTAAATATTTTTAAATAAATGTTAACATAATTCAGTAAAGCATAAATTTTAAAACCTCAGGAACTGTGCTTGATTCCTGACTTGGCCACAAATCAGTTGTGAAATGAGCATCACTTTTTCTGTCTTGTGCTTTAATGTCTCAATCTGCAAAATGAGATAATACTGACATTCTTTACATTTATAATTGTAAAAAAATTAAACATAGTCAGGCATGTAGAAGAACCTTTATAAGTATCTAGCAGGTGTCCCATATACATAATTTCTTTTCATCCTTCAAGTCTCTTGCTCTATTGATCACTCCAACTATGCTCTGATTCTTTCACATTTCTTGTTTTATTTTCTTTGCATTTTAAAATAATGACATTTCTTTTTTAAAAAATAGATTTATTGATTGATTTGTTTTTGGGTCACACTGATCAGTGCTCAGGGGTCACTCCTGCCTCTGCACAAAAAATTGCTCCGGCAGGCTGGAAACCACATGGGATGGCGGATCCCTCTCGGGTCAACCACACACAAGGCAAACGCCCCACTGCTGTGCTATCTCTGGCACCAATATTTCTGAGTTTAATACAATGTAGCTAATTACAGAAAACATAGAAAAATAAAAAATATTATAATTAAATAGATTCAGCTTTCTCTATGTCATATGTCATGTTCCTCATCTTTGTCTGAGTCAATTTATTTTAAAATAAGGTGTGTTTGAAATGTACTTAATTCAGTTACTAACGTCAACTCTGCTCATAAGGCTCAACTTCTTTACTTATTATAATTAAACAATATTAAAATTAATCCTACTAGTGATATTGACAATTGTATTTTTTCAGTGCAGCATAAAATTCTTTTCTGAGCATAACAGAAATCTGCATAGCGAGATTGCAGTATCAATGTTTGCAGTTTACTGAAGTTTATAGAGGCTAGAGATGACCCTAAAAGAAGTTAGTTTGATTAAATAAGAGTCAGGACACAACATCCTGCTCTAGTTTCAACTTGGAATTTACATATTTATTCTTCTATTTGCTTGGTTTTGGTCCAGACACAGTGGTGCTCTAGGTTTACTCCTGGCTCTGTGTTCAGACATCACCTCTGGATATGCTATGCTTGGAGACCAAATGCAGTGCTAGGGTTAAAAACTGTATCAGTCATGTGAAAAGTATTACTGTATTATCTCTCTGACTTTGTCCATTCTATTCTGACATCTGAAATGTAACTTCTTCCATTTTTTTTATTTTTTATTAATTTTTTATTTTTAATTATGAGAACAAAGATGCAAAGAAAGAGGACAAGGTAAAGTTACAGTGGAAGGACAATCACCCATAAACAGAATTCTCAGTAGTCCTATTGCTGATATCTTAACTTTGAACTTTCAGCCAAAGAACATTAAGAAAAATAAAACAGAACCTATGTACAATTGCTTTGTCCCTCAAGTCCCAAGATTGTAGTACATAATATTTCTTAGCAGCACACAAAGTAATCTAAAGACATAACACTTATGTAACTTCTTACACATTGATGGCAAAGTACTTTTTTACATTTCCATGCATATGCATATTAGTTTAAGTTAACCTCAAAAGTTTAAGTGGTTTGTTTCTCTTAAGGATTAGAGTCAAAGGAGCACAGTAAAAACGGTGTTAGAGTGGTAATTATTGTTTGCATAGGCCCACCAAAATATGAGGGACATAGAACAAAAAAGCTTTGGCCTAAATACAAGGAGACCCTACCCCTGAAGTTTCCTGGCATAAGACCAACTCTAGGCTCCAGGCAAACTAGTTTGTCCAATCCAGGTCATTGTTTGTAGTGCCAATACACTTTTATTTTTCACACAGTCTCTGTTGTTGGTATCATGTTTCTGTATTAAAGATCCTGGAATCTGCATATCCTATATTGCAGTCCTCCCTCATATCCCAATACGGATTCATTATCTTCCCTTTAATTAACCCTCTTTACCCTCAGTTCTTTAATTTGTTAGGCACCAAGACTGACCTCCTTCTCCAACAGATTCTGCCCTTGTGTATTTTCTTTAACAGCTATAACTCTTTCTAAATATTCTTTTACCGTGACGATTCTATCCACTGTTTATCTTTTCTTCTCATTGTGAGCTGTTTAATAAGGAATTTTGGTGGAAGAGTCCCTCAGTTTAATGCTTATGATTGAACCCCCATGTCATGGGGATTGTTGGACTTGTTCTTATGGCCCCCATAAGAGCCGATAACACCACGTGGCATTGTTCCTTGTTTGCATAGGCACATTAAAATGGAAAAATACTATACACACAAATAAGTTCTTATCTATTAGAGATCAGAACACACAAATCTAGTAGTGCAATGGGGCCTTACACCCTAAACATTGATATAATGACCTGGCACAGGCCTCAGAAGAGTGGGCATCCTCCATTCACCCCCGAACCAGGGACGGTATCTACGAAACATCCAAGGTATTTTATAACAACACCTGGAAGCAATCCTCTACCAGGAAGACACTACCACGGCTCTGACATCGACCTGCTCAAAAGAGACTTCCCTGAACACTAAGAAGATTTGACAACAACAACCTCCTGCTTACAGGACAGGGTTCTCTGCATTGCCCTTTAATTGTGAGGTGAAACGAGAGAACGCTCTGCACCATCCTGACTGTAACTTCTTCCATTTTAAAGGTTATTTCCACTCCCTGGTAGATAATACTTGTTCTACCCAAAACAAAGACAACCTTAAGTTTCTTTATATCTTTTTGTTTATAGCTTGGTTTCACTCCAAACAAAGATCTTCCCTGGTTCTTGTGTATCTTTTTTTAATTGGTTTTACTCCAAAACAGAGATTGTCTTATATATAAACCTGGGCAGGACAGCCTCAAGTTAGCATGAGGTATTTGCCCTTACTCTCTCCTTAATCCCCCATCTTGGGGTTATCTCTGTACTCAATACAAATGACAGGAAGCTTGTTTTCTATATGAGAAAGAAGATTTCTAGACTATATGTGTTTCACCCTCAGCCTGGTTTGGATTATTTCATACACAACCCTGATTCAGATTCCTTCACCTGGATTGGAAATACAGCATATAGGGTAAGCCCCCTTATCCCTTTTTCTTTTTTTTTTTAACATAATTTTTATTTTGATCATAGTGGCTTACATATTGTTGACAATAATATTTTAGGTACATATTTACATAAAATCAGGGGGGATTCCCATCACCGGTTTGTCTTCCCTACTCCTCCTTTTTTGTCCTACCTTCCATATCCTCTTCCCTCACCCCCAGTGCTACTAGAATATGTGGTCCCCTCTGTACCTATCCTATTACTTCGTAGTCTTACACCTGTTTGGTCCTGATGCCTCCTTTATTTCCCCCTCTAATTGGGGGGCAGGACTAGCTAGTTCAAGTTATGTGGTTTTGTTTGAAGAGGAGAAAAATAATAAACTGGGGTAAAAGTCTAATACGCCGGGAATAAGCAGAGTTCTTTTAGAGGCTCTCGCCATCGGTTTGAGAGGCGAAGGAGAAAAAAAAGGTGAAGCAGTCCACCCCTACGAAATGAAGTGTCAAATATCTATTAAGAGTTCCAATCATAACGCTAAGCACCCCAAAAACAGAACAAAACAAACAAACAAAAAAAATGTCGTGGTCTTGAGAAAGGCATCATTCAAAAGGGTATTCTAGATCTATTCTCAAACCTAATTTTTCAAATGAGTCCAGGTGAACCCTGAGAGAACCCTTTCCCATAGTTTTGGGGATAGAAATGAGGTCTTAGCAATTTTCTCCTAAAATAGCCATCTGGATTTCTTTCCAGTATGGACTATTAAATGTAAATAATGATGTACCATCATTTTCTCTCCTCGTACAATAGAGTAAAAGCCAACCAATAGAGAAAGGCTACAGGTTCAAAAAATATTACTGTTTTGGGAAAATTATTGCTTGCTTTTGAGTGTGGTAAAAGCTTTTGGTAACTTTTATTTTCTCACGTAAATTGAGTTTTTACTATTCTTCATAACTATTGCTTGCCTTTTTTGTGAAAAGTGAAAGGTTTTGATAGTTTACTTGAATTCATTTTCTTACATTAAGTTTTTTAAACTTAAGTGAGCTGCCAGTGCTAGAGAAATAGTAGAGAAGATATGGCACTTTTCTTGCATGTGGTCAAACTCAATTCCTGAGGACCACCAGGAGGTCCCTGAGCACAGAGCCACTAGAAAGCCTTGAGCACAGCTGGCTGTGGCCCAAAAACCTAAAATAAATAAATAGGGAGATAGATAAAATAAATAAAATGAGAGAATTCTCCAACCACTTTTCTTCATTAATAGATTTTTCTCAGCCAATTAAAAGCAATTATATTCACCCATCACCCGAGATGACCAAGAGAATAGTTATCATACACATTTATAAAATTAACCTTATAATCTCTGAAATAGCATCCATTGAGAAGAATAAAAGAAAAAAATTGGAAAAACTTTAATGATTGATTTCTCTGAACTTCAAATAATATGAAGAGAAGTAGAGAGAGGGGTAAAGGAGCAGCTTAAAATCCAAAGAATTATCTGAAATCAAAAATTGCTGTTGCAGTACTGCTTAGAGTAAGATCCACCAAATTCCACAAAAATGTTCCAAAAATATAATTTCTTTAGGAAATTCCTTATACTTATGAGAAAATTTCTGCAAGTTCACCTAATTTTACCTAGAAAAAAAATCATCAGAATTTTTGTTTGTTTTTTGGGCCAAACCTGACTTTTAAGGGTCACTCCTGGTCTGCATTCATAAATCACTGCTGGAAGTGCTTGTGGGACCATTTAAGATGCTGGGGATCAAACTTAGGTCTGGTGCGTGCAAGCCAAATGCCCTATCAGCTGTGCCTCAGCATTTTTATTTACTGCTTGATCAAGATAATCTTATATCTTGGGGCCTGAGTGATAGCACAGCAGGTAGGCCATTTGCCTTGCACACAACCCACCTGGGTTTGATCAACAGCATCCCATATGGTTCCCCAAGCCTGCCAGGAATCATTTCTAAATGCAGAGTCTAGAGTAACCCTGAGAGCCTCTGGTGTGGCCCAAAAAACCAAACAAACAAAAAATAATGTTATTAAAATATATCCTGTTAAAAGTTCCAGAGTCAGACTGCTAAAATGCATTCAATCCCCAGCACCACATGGTTCCTGAATTTACTGAGTCCAGTTCTAGAATCACACTGCCCTACTATCATCTCCAGTTGGTAGATGATCCAGTGGTCTAGATCATCACAAACATAGAAGTCAGTGAAGTGCTTAGCCCCGAGCCCTTGCATTGGGCCAGGGTCTGATTGGCCACTAAAGCCATTTATGGTCCTTAGGCCTCATGAGCACTGTTTGAAAGCACTTTCCACTTACATAACATTCCGAAAACGTTCATATAATTCAAATATTTCATTGTGGAACCAAACTCACAAACAAAGTTGTCAATATTTGCCCGAGCCAGCTCCATAGACTTACACTTTTCTCAAAAGTGTATGGCAAACCAAGCCATGATAAATCATGGGCATAGTGGCCACACAGCTGGAAGCTGGTAATCTCAGGAGGAGAGGGCCAGCCAAGTCCTGCCCTGCAAACCTTCACCTATTGCATTCATCACCCACAATCAGCACTTTGTCTATGGCCTTTCGTAACCATAATCGATGATTCTCTAGGGAAACACCAATCTAACCAAACTTTAGGTATGCCAGTATTTGCTCTGATACCACCAAGACATTTTTGGAACGAGTACAGGCAACCTTGTCCCCTCAATCCCACTACATTTTCCTACTTCTGGAGAACCTGACAGCTGATAACATGCTCCACAATAGTCACACAATTTACAATAATGCAGGGCCGGAGCGGTGACGCAGAGCAGTAAGGCATCTGCCTTGCCGGCACTAGCCTAGAACGGACCACGGTTTAATTCCCCGGCGTCCCATATGGTCCCTCAAGCCAGAAGCGATTTCTGAGCACATAGCCTGGAGTAGCCCCTGAGTGTCACTGGGTGTGGCCCAAAAAAAACAACAATTTATTTTTTTTACAATAATGCTTTGAATTCCTGGACATCATTTGTTTGATACTGTCATCCTGGTTAAAGCACACCAATTTAGATGCCAATGTGTAGTTGTGGTAACTTAATGTTTTGGAACAAATGAATTAACAAAATGGTCAGCTAGTAGCATGAGCTAACTACTTTTGCCAATGTCTTAATGACCTCATCAGAGATAAAATAATTTTTACAAATTCGCTTGTAACTGAACTTTTTAAAATTTTCTTTCTTGCGGGTGAGGTGGCACATGCCTGTAGTCTCAGCTACTCGGGAGGCTGAGGCCAGAGGATCTCTTGAGTCCAGAAGTTCTGCCAGGGGTCCTCATACTTTTTAAACAGGGGGCCATTTCACTATCCTTCAGACTGTTGGAGGGCCAGATTATAGTAAAAACAAAAATTATGAACAAATTTCTATGCACACTGCATATATCTTATTTAGAAGTGAAGAAACAAAATGGGAATAAATACAATATGTGGCCCGCAGGCTGTAGTTTAAAGACCCCTGTGTCGTGTGCTATGCCAATCAAGTGTCCACACTAAGTTCGGCATCAATATGGTGACCTTCACGGGAGCGGGGGATCACAGGTTGCCTAAGGAGGGGTGAACTGGCCTAGGTCAGAAACAGAGCAGGTCAAAACTCCCGTGCTGATAAGTTCTGGGATCGTGCCTGTAAACAGCCACTGCACTCCAGCCTGGGCAACATAGCGAGACCCTGTCTCTTAAAAACAAAAAATTGGGGCCGGAGAGATAGCATGGAGGTAAGGCGTTTGCCTTGCATGCATAAGGTTGGTGGTTCAAATCCCGATATCCCATATGATCCCCCAGCCTGCCAGGAGCAATTTGTGAGCATAGAGCCAGGAGGAACCCCTGAGCGCTGCCGGGTATGACCCAAAAACTAAAAAAAAAAAAAAAAAAAATGCTTTCTTTTCTTCCTTTTTATTTATTTCTATTCTTATTTAAATAACTTTTCTCTCACTTATCTAAAAACAAATTTATTATGGTTAACTATGATAAATGTTCTTTAAATAAAGTAAATTTAAAAAGTACATTAAATTTAAAAAAGGAAAATTGAAAAAAATCTCATCATGCAAATTTAAAGCATCAAGTTTCTTCTTATCCACAGGCCACACTAATTCATTTATTTACTCATAAAAATGTAATTGTTTACTAGGTATCATATATAGATTCAGATATATAAAATAATTTGTCCATTAATTTACAAATGAATAAAATTATTTATAAGGTAATTGAATCTGAATATAATGTCTAATGTTTTCCCAAATAGAATTATATAATTATAATAATTTATTCAATATCTTATTAATGGATTATATAGAATTATGATTTATTGCTAAGTATTAAATGCAGATATATAAATAAAATCTACAAATAATAATGCCATGTTATTTATTTTAGAAATAAATACTACTTATAAATATTACATCAGTATGTCCTTACAATTAAATTATATGTTTATTAATACATTTATTAATATTAATCACATTATGAAATAAATATAGTTTAATCTCAATTTATTAATAGAAAACATATAAGTACTTCACTGCTTACAATGGGTTCTACGTTATAGATGTAGAAATAGAATTTATTTCTAAATATTGAGGTATTTGTTAAATTATTAACTATTATATGTATTCTATTATTATGTATTCAATAGACATTAACTTAAATATGTAAATGAGCATACTTTGCTATTATGAAATAGTATGATGTACTTAATGACTTATTCATAGATTATATAATATTCATAATTTATTGCTTACTATAGATCATGTAGTTACTGATATTAACATATAACTTACTCATATTAATCCTTATAACACCATAATGTAGATGCACAGTAACACAAAGTGGTTAATTTGGTCAGAGTATTAATAGTAGTATCAAGAGTGAAATTCAAGCCTTTTGGCTCTAGGGTCTATGGTTCTAACCACTGTTCTATTTGAAAACGAGAAATGAGTGAAAACTATAGGTATATGAATGGCTCATCTAAAACTGATGATTCTCCACCATTGTCCTTAATATCTTGTAATAGTTCTTAAAAAGTAATCCGACACTTAGTACTTCTACTTCTCCATCAGCTATTATTCTGTAGCTTCATTCATTCTGGTTGCCCATCTTCTCCTACTTCTCTATTGAGTCCACTCCTGAAGGGATTCAGAACTATTTTATCCAACTTCTGTTTCTCAGGATCATTGTTGCCTCCTAAGTCCTTGGTTCCAAGTCTCTTGATTCCTGTTCTTCATTTATACCCTTTTTTTGCATATATTATTCTTCTGTTTGATGCTCCTCATGATCTAGCCTAGATCTCTTCATATCATTTTTTTTTATTTTCATAAACCGGATAGGTTTTTGTTTGTTAGTTTTCAAGAATTTCTCTTTCCTTCTGTAATTTCCATTCTTCATAATATTTTCTTCTTTTGTTTGTTTTGGAGTTTTTTTGGGGGGACACACTGGGTGATGCTCAGGGGTTACTCCTGGCTATGCGCTCAGAAATCATTCCTGGCTTGGGGAACCATATAAGACGCCGGGAGATTGAACCACATTTTGTCGTAGGTTAGCATGTGCAAGGCAAATGCCCTACCGCTTGCACCACTGCTCTGGCCCCTCTTCATAATATTTTCTAATGTCTGGTTAATCCCTGAACATAATTTTTCAGCATCTAGAAAACTGGACCAATCTCATTAGAGATGAATTCATGTTAACCAAACTTCACAAGACTAATAACAAAGTACTTATTTATGATAACAAGCAGATTATCAAAGGTAGCTCTTTTCCAGAGCATTACAGAGAAAGCTAATTTATGATCAATATACCAATTTATTCATAAGATAACCAGTATTATCACAAAAATAAGAATAAAATCTGAAGTTCCCTGGTATTTTTCCCGATGGTCAATCCCCATAGAAAGTTACATTATAATCTGATAAGACAAATTCAGAAGACAGGTCACTCTGATCTGTGCAAAAACCAAGATCGCTCTATATAGATAACTGGTTGTTACAACCAGGACTGGACAGTATGCATCCCAGGACCAACAACAACAAAAACAACAACAAAAAGCACTAGCCTAGCTTTTGGTCTAAGATCTGTTCCACAAACAAGATCTCCAATCCCAGAGGTCTGACTGAGACAATCGCAACTGAACGGGTCTTCTGGAAGCATAACGAAAGATTCTATCCAAGGCTCCATCATAGGAGCAATGTAATGACCAAGACCACCAACACAGAAGATGGATTAAAATGACACCAAAGAAGCAGAACTGCTAGAACCACAAAGAAAGACTTCATCATAAGCTCCATTTCTTTAGCTGTACAGACACCAAGATCTCTAGATACAGAGGTCTGACTTTACCATCCATGATGAAGCAGAAGTCTTCCATACACTACAAAAGCTCCAAGGGGAGAGTAAATGATCATGCAAGGAGTCTATATTTAATCCCAGGACAGTATACTTCAGGGGTGGAGAAACCCTGTATCTCCTAGGCCAAGGGAATTCCCTCTATAATATCCTCGATAGTTACTGTGCCTATGCAGGGAGAAAAAGAAAAAAAAGGCACAAAATAATCATTTTCCACATATAAATTTATTGATTGATTTTTTTATTGACATCTTTATTTTGGTGTAGATATTGAAGTTGATGTCTCCAATTTTATTTTATTTTACTTTCTCTTTCTCTTTCTTTTTGTACTCTGGCATGGTTTGATTTCAGAACCAAGACTATTATGTGATGCTTGTCTTTATTGCTGTAGTTCTCACTGGATATTTAATTTGATATTTCTTTCTGTATTGATGTGGTGTTTCAATTACCTTTTTCATGTCCTCTCTCAAACTGAGGTTGAAAGCCTCTAGAAGGACTCTGCCATTTTCAGCTTATTTGATTTATTTTATTTTTTTCTTATTTTTTTACTCCATTCTATTGCTTTTCTTTCCTTCAAACAAAACCACATAACTCGAATTATCGAGCTCCACCTCTCAAATAGAGGGGGAAACAAAGGAGGGTACCAGGACCAAACAGATATATGATCACTAATAGTAAGCTAGACAAAGAGGGAACCACCTACTCTAGCAGCCCTGGGGGTGATGGTGGGAGATATGGTTGCAGGAAGGATAAATTTGATGATGGGTATTCCCCTGATTCAATGTTAATATGTACCTAAAGTACTACTGTGAAAGATATGTAAGCCAATATGATCAAAATAAAAATTAAAAAAAAGAAAGTTATGTTATGATCAAAATTAACAAGTCAGCAATGAATAAAAAGAGGGAAAATTGAATGATCCATATGTTTTCAAGCCCCAGGCTGGAACTCATAGACATATCTAACCACAAAGTGGTACTACCTGTCATAGGAATCCAAATTCATGTGACTAGACGCAGGGGTCTAAAACTCGTGGCCTGCGGGCCATTTGCGGCTCTCCGTACAAAATTTTTTGGCCCTGCCCTAGAGTAATCATTTTTTGTTTTGTTTTGTTCTGTTTTGTTTTGTGTTAGTTGTTTGGGTCACACACCCCAATGTTCAAGGCTTACTACTGATTTTGCACTTCAAGGATCACCCCGACTTTGCCTCCTGCAGCCCCCAGGTAAAATGAGTTTGAGACCCCTGGCACTAGAGTAATTGATTTACATACTTTTACCCCAAATAAATGAATGTGTAACAAATGCTGAATAATTTTAAGAGAATAAATATTTTATGAATTTATGGTAGTGTTTATTAAAATAATATTAATTTTGCAAGATTTGAGCTGCAAGATGTTATAGGTCATATGAGTCTTTCACTTTATCTTTCCCATAAAGCATGGTGACTGTCACTTAGAAGGTCATAATTATTAAAATCAGTTCAAGTTATCCATACATTTTCAAAATAAATACAACACATTTTTGAAGTTAGCTTTCACATGAGTTATCCAGAAAGTGCTATTATGTATTTTTTCTGCTTTTAGTGTGTGCTTTTCAGAGTCTAATGGGTCAAACAGAATGCCTTTATTGCAAGTATTTATGTTTGCTTACTTTATTTAAAACTGTGAAACAGCACTCTATATTCTTTTCACTGTTTTATTTCTACAAATTGCAATTGTGTAACCCAATTCTCTAACCCAATGACTAACCCCAATTCAACCCCCATCTCTTTTCTCTGATGTTTCTACGTCTCAGTGGGTGGAAGATGTGGCTGCTAAGACAGAGGAGAGCAGATTCTGTGTGTCTATGTGAGTAACCCAGGGCACTCATGGGGTTAAAAGCACTGCAGTAATATTAAGCACATGTTTCAAGTCAGCGGGGTGCCAGCCTGAGATGTCCTCAAAGCCTAATTTGATAGATATTATGCCATACACTGCTGCAAGTAGTAATGAAGAAAGTAAAAATTTTATGGATGAGCAAAATAGGAGCTCTTATAGATGGAGTGTTTTTAAATCAGGTGTATAATTTACCCAGTGTCAGACCACATGTAGAGTGCATTACTCAATTGAACTTACAAGCAGATAGGAAAGCAGTTTCTTTTAATAAGCACTTCTTCAACTTATTGGCTCTACAATTACTTGCACCAAATTACCAACAGCTGCTGCCTGTTTGGTATTTTATCCTAGACAAGGAGTTACATTAGTTTCTAATCAACAAGCCATTCAAGGACTCTTTATAATTTTTAGCTTAATTCCACTTTTATTTGGAATTTATTAATTGAAATATCCAATATTTTCACTACATCGTTTTTCTTAGCTTCCCTTTACAGGAAACCTATTAAATGGCTAAGGTGAAGGGGAAATGCGAGGGATGATACTTCCAAACTTATTCTATTTTCTAATGATGTACAAACTCTTCAGGACTAGTATTACTGTATAGGCTGAATTTTCTCGAGATATTTCAAGTGCACTTTGTGAAGTAATGATACTGTACGTAAACTTCAAGTTAGAGTCAATTAATTTTTTTGTTTTGTTATGTTTTTTGTCTCTCTAAGTAGCATGTCCCCAAGCATAGGGGTTAATGCAAGTTTAAATATTAACCCATTCAGAAGGAAAATTAACACAGGTCTTATAGACCTCAACATTATTCACAATTAGGACTGTCCTGAGATTTGCAAAAGTTTTACAAGATCCCTGGGATTTCATTCTAGCTACCCAAAACTCCCATTTTTAACGCTCAATTGTGACAACTAATGATGTTTATAAACAGTCAAATCATCCTCAAATGATGTAACAGATTCCAAGTGATTAAAAGTGAAAAAGTTTAGAGTTGTATCAGGGAAGTACATTTTCATTTCATTTTCAAAGTCCCATCATAAGCGTTGTGTTTATGTGTGTCCTGGCCTAGGACTGGTTGTTCAATGAAGAATTATAAAATAAAATGGTGAAGGAATTTACTTCCTTAAAATACAGTTATTTAAATTCTCACCTCTATTTAAACTGCTTTCAAAGCCACAGGCAAAAGGAAATAAAGAGGAGAAAAATAACATTAAACTATTTGCTGCTAAATAAAATAGTTAAGTAACGGCTCTTACTGTAGAAGGAAACCTGGGGAGTAAAATTAAATAACTATGGTTACATTTTTATGTCAGTAGAGCCAAGAATATCTAATTGAGACATATTTTATTTTTTTGAAATTGTATTTTTTATTGCCAGCTTTAAATAATTTATTAACAAAATATCAAATCATAAAATGCCAGATATGGTTCCAGATTTTCTTATAGGGCTTTCAAATTCATGGTAATTTTTTGATAAGTAAATTGATTAAGGCATTGTGATTTACAAAGTTATTTGTAAAAAAGGACAGACATAAAATGTTCCAATGCCGATCCCACCAACAATATCAACTTCTCTCACCAATATCCCCAGTTTCTCTCCCACCCACCAGCCTGTTTCTTTGACAGGTGTATTTTTAAGTTTGTTTATAGTGGTGTGTATCCCATGCTTACAATATTGGTTTGTTATTTTGGTTAATAGATATACTGTACCTATATACCAACAATATCTCCAAAGCCCCTAATACCTGCCTACTTTCCCCCACCCTCTTAATTTCTTTCTTTCCCTTTCCTCTCAGTTCTATGATCTAGGGAGTAGAGTGCTACAGGTACTGTCTTTTGATACTTTTCATTCCCTTGTTCTGTTCTTCTCACAGATCATCCAGTATCTGTCTTTTTTATTCTAACTGAACATGATAGCCTCAAAAATTCTTGCTGAGCATTAAACCCAGTAACCCAAACAGATGAGTCATATGAACTTTTGCTGATTGGAATTCCAGCCATATAGCCATCACTTTGAAAGATTATATTAAAAACTGGTAGTGTTAAGAATGATTTGAGACATGTACATAGGTTGAAGAAGAGCGAAAGTAAAGAAAATCAGACTGCCATCCCAAAGATTCTGTCACCAAAAATTTTCTACCACTTTCCACCTAGTCAAATGTTGACAGATCCTCCAAAATCATATTCATGAAGGTTGTTCTTTCCTGAGTATAACACTGAATCTTAAGGTATATGACTTAAAAGGTAATTTAGCCCAAACGGGAATTTAAGGAAAACTCTTCCCTAAACTCTTCTCTGAGGATACCTTCCATAAAAGAATCTAATATTTTATTGACAGTAGATAACCTATGGATCTTTGTCAAACTATGGATTCTGATAAGAGTTTGTCTAAAAACTTAAGGAACTTAATATTCTTTTCTAAACCAGTCACAAGTGATACTAAACTTACTTTACATGGATCACACTTCGAAGAACAAAGATGTGCCAATAGTATCCTACTAATAGATCATCTGCCGAATATTAAGCATTCTTAGAATGTCAATGAGAGAGAAATTTAAACTAACTGTAAGGGACCATTAATGATATTTGTGAACTAATTGAAATAATAATTTTAAAGTTCTTTCTAGAATTAGTTCTCAGTGCAAGAAAAACTTTAGCAACCAACTTAAGAAAAACTTTGTACAACTTAGCAAAGCTTAAAATATAGTTCTCAAGTATTGAGGCCAACTCAAACTATAATTTTTCTTACTAACAGCTTATGCAATTAAAAATAAATAACTGGATCTTTGTAAAAATTACTGGGTCTGTGATATTCTGGAGATAACATTTCCTTGTAGTCATTGTGTCATACTGAGACATAGGAAATGGTCATCCCTCTAGCACAATCATTGTAGCTATAGTATAGACACTTAATGAATAAAACATGCCATATTTTTATATATCTCTGGTATATATTGACTGCACTGACAAACACATACCATAAGTCTCTTAGTTTAGAATGAAACAAGGGGAATGTCATCCAGTTAATGAATCTATTCTTTTTTTTTTTCTGAGACCAAAAACATGGCTGATCTCCCATCAGATGTAAGATACAAAGACTTTCAGTCCAAAAATTCCCCAGATGTATAACCTTAGAGTTAAACCTATAAAAGCACTGTCAATTCTTTTTTTTTATTTTTGTGCCACACCAAGTAGTACTCAGAGTTTGGTTCTGGTTCCTTGATAAGGAAAATACTCCTGACAGTGCTTAGAGACATGTGGGAAGCCAGTAATTAAACTGGAGTTGGCCACATGCAAGACCAGCACTTTAACCCTGTACTATCTTTCCAAAACAACATTCTTTTCTGTTGTTCTTGTTATCATTGAATTTTTGAGCCAAGGGTGCTCAGAGAACCATATGGGATATAGATACTGAACCTGCATTGGCAGGTTTTTTCTTTTTTGGGTCTTTGGGCCATACCCGGTGGCACTTAGAAGTTACTCCTGGCTCTGTGCTCAGAAATTGCTCCTAGCAGGCACAGGAGACCATAGGAGATGCCAAGAATTGAACCTG
The DNA here is from genome assembly GCF_024139225.1 of Suncus etruscus. Classification (NCBI taxonomy): domain Eukaryota; kingdom Metazoa; phylum Chordata; class Mammalia; order Eulipotyphla; family Soricidae; genus Suncus; species Suncus etruscus. The sequence continues at coordinate 90,963,294 of NC_064853.1, read as the reverse complement.
GTTCCATCCGGTGTCAGCCACATGTAAGGCAAATAAATGGCCTACCACTGTGCTATCTCTCTGGCCCCTCTTCATCCCATTTTATAGCTTTAATCCACTACTTAGCAAAGAGATATAAAACTAAAAGAGTTTTAAACAATGAATTAAAACTAAGAGTTAATATTGCTCATTATCAATATTTAATATGCATGGTTATCCAAAAAACTACCTAATGATACCATTTAGATGGTTTCTGATTAAAAAGTACTCAAAATATTGATAATAAGCAATGCTGAGGTTTCAGGCAATAAGTCTGAGACTCTCACGAATTTTATCCAAAAATAGTCAGGATAGCCACACTGATGCATATTGGACAAATCTTGGTGTCAACCTTGAATAAGAAGAAGACAAAAATCCCCCAGGATGACCATGGTGTTATGGAGCAAATTTGTTTTGGGTAGACTTAGAATAGCAAAGACTTATAACAACAAAGACTTATAACAGGAATAACTATACAATAGTTTCCTGTAGAGGAAGTTATTTTTGAATCGACACCACTGCCTATTACATCTCACACATGTATAAATGTTCAGAAAGCCCAATTTTATGCAGTGTGAAAGTTACAAAGTTGAAATTAAGAAAAACAGTAATCAGTAGGAATTAAAATCTTACCAATTTACAGGAGTAGTTTAAAAAGTAGTAAGTAGAGTTCAACTTATATGTAATACTGAGCAGTTAGTATGTTTTATAAAGAATAACAGGTATAGTGTGAATAGCAATGAAAAGTGACTTAGTGTTAAAAAATAAAGTACATACTTGTACTTTGTTACTTCCCTGAGGATAGTGATTGCTCTACTAGTGTTGAAAGTTTAAAAAAGAAAATAATGCATCAAGAGTATTAAAAACCCAATTAAAATTAGTACCTTGTAAAACTTCAATGCTTACACTTTTGAGGTGCCATATGATATAATAGTATTCAAAAATGCTAATAGTTTTAAGGAAGATCCATGCAACATGATAAAAGGAACTAACAAGATCAGAGGTTTAAGGTCTTGCTTTTTGATATGTAAAAATATATTGGTCTTTTCAGGTTGGAAAATAACCACTTACTAGTAAAATAAACATACAATTGCAAAAATTTATTTATTCAAATATAAATTAGCACTATAGTCTTAGGTTTATTCCTCAACAAAATGGTGAAGGGTATTTTTTTAAAAAATTAATCAAATCATTTATGACATTAAAAGGAAGAAGTAGTAGGTAGCAAATTTACAGAACTTCACTGACATCCTTTTCTCTACTCTCCAGTTTAAAAATATTGAACACAAAAAATAATAAGACCGTACATAAGGGAGTGTTTATTGGCACTATTCAATGCCAAAGTACAATTTTTAGCTGCAGTAAAAGCTGAAGCAATGATAAAGAGTGAATTATATATGTTGTATTCTCTTCCATTAAGCTAAAATCAACTGAAGTTAGTTAACTGAATAGAATGACAAATCATAGTTAAAAATCCATACACCTAAGATATAAAATTATAACTAAACCATATCTCTGCAAAAATAAAAAAGTTACCCGTCTCTATAATAGCATTTAACAGATGCCTTAAATTGAAAAAGGTTACTGTTGGAGAAGTGTGCTAATACCTGAAAAATGAGGTGAATTTGAACTGATTGAGAAGCAAGAACTGACATAAATTAATAAAATAAATAATGTTTGGCATAAACCAAAGTCAAACTATTAACTTTCCAGGACATGAAAGGAAAGATGAGTGAAAACATAATTTTTGATTTTGTTTTTAATAGTCTCAAAATATTACTAGCACAGATTAAAAGATAGAGAATCTATAGTAAGAGGTTATTTAAGTTTTCTCATAACATAGAGCATGAAACCATATGACTTTCTTCCTAAATTCACCACTTCTTTTTGTGTCCAATAAAAGTGAATAGAATTTTATAAAGCCATCCTCTCACTTTCTGATTTAATTATCCCAAAATCTGTTGTGAAAAGGCCTGCATTTTTCGATATGCATTTGTGGTAGAAACATGTTTTCATTCCTAAATCCCTACCAGCAGCACTCACTGCCCCCTGCTCATAGCAAGCAATCAATAAATGTTTGTTGACTTGAAAGACAATAGACGAGGCTTTAATTTATCTAACACAAGTCATTGACTAACAATCATTATCTACTTCATTTGTGTTGGTGAACACTGACATTTAAGGATGCTCTGTTGATACATATACTAGAGCCCTCCCAAACAGGAAAACAGCCCTGCTCTCAAGCTTGACAGGGCTATCTTTACTATTGAGGCTTGCAATCCCAGAAAATCCTCCTTCTTGCCAAACATAGTTATTATGTCCAAGTACACATTTAGGGGGCACTAAAATGTTGACTTTGAACTTCAACAAAAGCCATTTTTGTTCTTTTAGTTCTATTTTCTCTCTAAGAATACAACTCTGGCGTTAGCAAAACTCTACTCAGTATGATAACTGCTATCTTGTTCTCCAATTTTGTACATTCCCAACGCAAACTACTGTGTGGGAGGTGGGGGTTGGGGGATTAATCTGAGAATATTTTTTCTGTAAACTAGGGATTTTGATATTTATATAGTAGATATATTTTCATATGGTAGATGTATATTTTTGGGTCAAAACTATTTTATTTTATTTTATTTTTTTAAAAAAATCTTTATTTATGTAGTATGATTATAAGCATGACTGTAGTTGGGTTTCAGTCATAAACAGAACACCCCCCCTTCACCAGTGCAACATTCCCACCACCAATGTATTTTAAGGGTGTGATACCAAGTATATAAACACATTGGAACTTCTCCAAAATAACTTTTTCTTATTAAGTTTATTTGTCATTATTACACAATGACCCTGCACAAATGTATAAATTGGTTGTGTGCACAGGGGAGTACATAAACTGGAGTAGGACTAGCCCAGCATATCTCTGTCATGAGTAGAAAAAAAGAATATACACAGATGTATATACATATAGCAAGACCTGCAGAGCTAGTGGTACAGAGATGATTTTTGTGGCTTTTACTGAGAATTGTAAAGCAAGGAAGAAAGGCTGCTTGAAATGTGAGAGAAAACATGATAGATCAGAGATTGACACATCACATATATCAAAAGATGAACATCTCATTGTGCTCTTCACAACATTCAACACCTTAATGCTTCTTCAGTAACAGAATAAATAATAAAAGCTCAAAACCAGAAAGATATAGATCAGGGAAGGTACTTGCCTTACATGTGGCCAACTTGGTTCAATTCCTGACACCACAAATGGTCCACCCAAGCACCATAAAGTGTTATCTGTAAACACTGAGCCAGGATTAAGCTCTGAACGCAGGCAGGTATGAGCTCAAAAAGTTTAATAAAAGCCTCTTATTATGGTTTATGATAGTTTTCTTAAGCTTACCTAGAACTCTAATTGGCAAACTAGACTAACTTAAAATAACTAATAAATGTCATTTTCTTGACACTCTGGTCATAGTATGAACTCTTTCCTCCTATTAATTTCTTCTCTATCAATGCCGTCTCCTCTCCTTTTCACTTGCAACAGAGGTTCTTCCATAATTAATCACATTGGTTAGAAGTTCCTAAATATTTCAAAGCCTCTCGTTTTATTAAACCTTATTTTATAGTATTGATTTAACCCCCATTTCAGATAGCAACAAAACAAAAGGTACAGGCTTTTGGTTCTTAAAATGAACTTATACCTCCATCCTTTTCTGTTCATCTCTTGAAAAAAAAAGAATGGTGAAATAAATGGGATTTATTTATTCATTTTCTGGAAAAAAAAAGCAAGGTATTTTTCATAGGTATTCTCTGGAGACAGAGTGCAAGATAAGATAAGTCTGACCAGAAATGAGGAATGAGTATTATCTCTGCTATTAAGATAAAGGCTTTTCCTTCCCTCTAAATTCTGGCACAAGACAAGGCTGTCCTCTCTCACCACTCCTCTTCAAAATAGCACTGGAAGTCCTTGCTATAGCGATCAGGCAAGAAAAAGATATCAAGGGAATCCTGATAGGAAAGGAAGAAGTCAAGCTCTCACTGTTTGCAGATGACATGATACTCTACTTAGAAAACCCTAAAGACTCTACCAAAAAGCTTCTAGAAACAATAGATTCATATAGCAAGGTGGCAGGCTACAAAATTAACACACAAAAATTAATGGCCTTTCTATACACCAATAATAAAAGGGAAGAAATGGACATTAAGAAAACAACCTCATTCACATTAGTGCCACACAAACTCAAATATCGTGGAGTCAACTTGACTAAAGAGGTGAAGGACCATTACAAAGAAAACTATAAAACTCTGCTCCAAGAAATAATAGAGGACACACGGAAATGGAAACGCATACCCTGCTCATGGATTGGCAGGATTAACATCATTAAAATGGCAATACTCCCCAAAGCATTGTACATATTCAATGCGATCCCTCTAAAGATACCCATGACAACTTCTTCAAAGAAGTTGATCAGGCACTTTTGAAATTCATTTGGAACAATAAATACCCTCAAATAGCCAAAGTAATTATTGGAACAAAGAATATGAGAGGCATTACAACCCCAACATTAAACTGTATTATCAAAACAGCTTGGTATTGGAATAAAGACAGACCCTCAGATCAGTGGAATACACTTGAGTACTCAGAAAATGCTCCCCAGACATACAATCATTTAATCTTTGATAAAGGAGCAAAAAGTCCTAAATGGAGCAAAGAAAGCCTCTTCAACAAGTGGTGTTGGGACAACTGGCTAGCCACTTGCAAAAAATCGAACTTAGACCCCCAGCTAACATCATGTACGAAGGTAAAAATCAAAATGGATCAAAGACCTTGATATCAGACCTGAAACCATAAGTATATAGAACACCACGTAGGTATAACACTCCATGACATTGAGACTAAAGGCATCTTCAAGGAGGAAACTACACTCTTCAAGCAAGTGAAAGCAGAGATTAACAGATGGGAATATATTAAGCTGAGAAGCTTCTGCATCTCAAAGGAAATAGTGCCCAGGATACAAGAGCCACCCACTGATTGGGAGAAACTATTCACCCAATACCCATCAGATAAGGGGCTAATATCCAAAATTACAGGGCACTGACAGAACTCTACAAGAAAAAAAATCTAATCCCATCAAAAATGGGAAGAATAAATGGACAGACACTTTGATAAAGAAGAAATACAAATGGCCAAAGGCACATGAAAAATGCTCCATGTCACTAATCATCAGGGAGATGCAAATCAAAACAACTATGAGGTACCACCTCACACTACAGAGACTGGCACACATCACAGAGAATGAGAACAGTGTTGGCAGGGATACGGTGAAACAGGAACTCTTATCCACTGCTGGTGGGAATGCCGACTAGTTCAACCTTTCTGGAGAACGATATGGAGATTCCTCCAAAAACTGGAAATTGAGCTCCCATATGATCCAACTATACCACTCCTAGGAATATACCCTAGGAACACAAGAATACAATACAAAAATCCCTTCCTTACACCTATATTTATTGCAGCATTATTTACCCTAGCAAGACTCTGGAAACAACCAAGATGCCCTTCAACAGATGAATGGCTAAAGAAACTGTGGTACATATACACAATGGAATATTATGCCGCTGTCAGGAGAGATGAAGTCATGAAATTTCCCTATACATGGATGTACATGGAATCTATTATGCTGAGTGAAATAAGTCAGAGAGAAAGAGAAAGCCGAGAATGGTCTCACTCATCTATGGGTTTTAAGAAAAATGAAAGACATTTGTCAACAATTTTCAGAGACAAAAGAGAGGAGGGCTGGACGTTACAGTCGACCTCATGAATCTCACCACAAAGAGTGATGAGTTTAGTTAGAGAAATAACCACATTGCGAACCATCCTAACAATGAGAATATATGAGGGAAGTGGAAAGCTTGTCTAGAGTACAGGTAAGGGCGGGGAGAGAGGAGGTATATTTGGGTCATTGGTGATGGAAATGTTGCACTGGTGATGGTGGGGTGTCGTCTGATATGACTGAAACCTAATCACAATTATGTTTGTAACCAAGGTGTTTAAATAAAAAAATATTAAAAAATAAAGGCTTTTTTCCCAAATATAAATTAAAATTTCATTGCAATATTTCTGAAAATATGTGGTCTAAAGAATATTGGTATTACCTTATCTTCCTTAGAAATGAAGTTCAATGCATTGGTGTTTCTAATTTACCTCATACTTTTTGATAAACAGGGCTTATTATTATCATAATTTTGTATCTGATTAAATTACTTAAATTAATAATTGGTGAGAGTGATATGTGTCGTTTTTACCTCTGTGTGACTATCTCAAAAGCATAATAGTAAGTCATAGTAGGTAAGGAGATAAGGCATTGTAAAGTGTTTTATATCCAGATACCTGATTAATGTTAAGTAAACAAGAACAAACCATTTCTGCAGCAAACAAAATTACACAAACATTTGTAACAAAATTTTCAAGTTTTCTCATCTATATACCATTTTGAATTATGATTGTTCAAGTCTGAGGCAGAATGATCCTAAGGATAGTTTCTTTTCAGAGTCAAAAATCTGGAAGAAAGCAAAGAGCATCTATAAGTAGATTTAAAGTCTAAGCTGAAATAAAAAAGTCCATCTGATCTCACACCATAGGTATTTAAAATGTATCAACAAGCCTAATAACTTTAAACTAACTCCTGAGTTTATTAGTGTACAATTATATACACAATATATAAAAATAAATTATATAAAGGTAAGCATATAAAGGCCTATCATTTTTATGAAATAGGCAGATAATCTCATGTTTTATTAATCTAGTCCTCTGCAGAAAGAAAATAAATCAAATTCCTATAAAAATTAATATATTAAATAAAGTAATAATAATAGCATTCTGAGAAACTATTGAAGTTATTGACCCTTCAACTTCTATATACTGTTAAATACTGCATTGCCTTTGACAAAGTGTTCCTCCCAGTGCATTTTATTATTTTCCTCCTCTAAATTATAAACTGAAAATTCCTGGGCTCAAGGAAAACTCCGAGATAGAAAACATACAAATCATGGAGAGATAGCACAGTGGCATTTGCCTTGCAAGCAGCCGATCCAGGACCAAAGGTTGTTGGTTCAAATCCCGGTGTCCCATATGGTCCCCCGTGCCTGCCAGGAGCTATTTCTGAGCAGACAGCCAGGAGTAAACCCTGAGCACCGCTGGGTGTGGCCCCCCCAAAAAAAATAAAAAAAAAACATACAAATCAAATTTTAGGCAAATTATACCTCTACTCAGAACAATTTTGAATCCAATATATTTAAAAAATAGTTTCATAGAAGCAAAGTGCACTAAAAAGAACTAACATAAGATTGCCAGATTCAACAAATAATATCTAAGACTCTTAAGATTAACTTAACGTTTAAGTTAAGATTTAAGATAAGCAACAAATTATTTTCTTTTTGGGACATAATTATGCTTAAAAAGTACTTATTTTTTTATCTAAAATTCAAATTTAAGTGAGCATCCTCTGTTTATCTGGAAGCATTAGTGCTAAAATTTAGCCTGGGATAATTTCTCAGACAACTCAACTTCTCTGCTATAGATAAGCACATCTGAGATTATTCAGCCAAGAGAAGGTGATCGTATGTTGACAACAACATGTTAATTAAGAATCAATTGCTGGTCAAGTTGTCAAAAGTCAAGTAATTCTATCCTCAATATAACAGTCAGTTCAACCAATATAGACATTATTTAGAGGATTTAAACAAATAAATTTTTTCTGTCATTCTTTGTCTCCAATAGTCTAGAAATACAATGGGAGTCATTTCATTATTTATGTGAGACTACTTAAAGATAATATAAAACTTTGTGATAAGATAAAAACATGAAAATTGGACATCATGAAAGTCAACATGAGACAAAACAAGCCTAATAATATATTTTTATTTGTATCAAATTTAAAATTATATTTTGGTATAATTTTAATAGCTTTTTTCAATAACATTGGACATATATTATAATTCAACCATAAAGATATCTTGATATCTCTCAAAATTTGTATTTGCAGAGTATCAAGAGAAATGAGATATGCCTTTTCTGGACCTAAAGTGTAGAAAAATTCCTTGTCTTACACATTTAATTCTTACATATTTCCCCATTAATGCAGGTAGATTTGTTTATAGAACTATTTAATTAGCAAGACCTTTATTTTTCAGTGAAATCTCACTTCAAGGAGATGGAGCTTTAAACAGTATTGGAATTTTATAATTAAAAAAAAATGAGAGTTTAAGTGCATGCCATAGAGCATGTTGTAAAACAGGCAACGCATCATTATCACCTCCCACTCAAAACCATTTTAGTGATAATCTCTGTATTTGGGTAGTTCTACTAATTAACAACCTGGTATTACTGTTAAGATGAGACTGTCATGTTATTTAAAGTGGTTTTAAACAGTCTTTAAGCATGAGCCACTCAATTTATTATCAGTTTGCTCTACCTTAAGTGAAGAAAATTGCATAATTATTGTGAGTCTGAAAAATGACATGATATACGTATATGCATATTTTATCATTACCTATAAAGAATCCCTAAATAAAACGATGGTTTGAAATACAATAAATAAAATTTCTATAACTGCATATTAGTAGTTTGCTGTCAGTAAATTTCTAAACCAGCTTCCATATGCGCTTTAGTTTAACTTTTAGGTTTAACCTACTAATAATTCAAGTAGAACAAGAGAGAAAAAATTGCTTTTGAAACAGAAGAAGTAGTAATTTAACATGTGAACCTTGAAATTAGATTTAACCTAGATTCAAATTCTGGTGGTTTCACAGTAGTTCACAGACCTAGACCTTAATTGGTCACAATTTGCCTCTGTCTCCTCATCTATAAAGTGAGGAACTTAATAATAGTAGGGCTTAATTACAAGGTTACAGTGAAAGCCCCAGAATATGTGCACCAGAACACTCAGTAAAGGCTGACTACCATTAGTTTGGTCAGACTTTCTACAGTAGAATTTCCTGAACTTTTTGACATGCGGAGCTTTTTTTCAGGTCTCAAAATCTCTCAGACCTTCCAACCCATGGTAGCAGGTGTAAATTCTTTAGCCATTACTTAAGAATATGAGAAATCGGGGCCGGCGCTAAAGGTAAGGTGTCTGCCTTGCAAGCGCTAGCCAAGGAACGGACCTGACCTCGGTTCAATCCCCCGGCATCCCATATGGTTCCCCCAAGCCAGGGGCGATTTCTGAGCGCTTAGCCAGGAGTAACCCCTGAGCATCAAATGGGTGTGGCCCCCCAAAAAACAAAAAACAAACAAACAAGAATATGGGAAATCACTATAAATTACTCTTAATTTAATAATCATATTAAACAAAGGTGTATTTTCCCTAGCATATTATAAGCTATGACATTTATCTGAGAAGTAGCCTAATAGATCCAAGGAAGATAGACTCAAGTCGTAGTGTATAGTCGAAGACAGGAGCTCCAAGCCCACATGCTAAGATCTGAGGCTTATCTTATTATAAGGCTACACAAAGAATAAAGCTTATTCAAAATTAAAGCTTGGACTAGATACTCAAAAATAGTGAATGGTTCTTTAACCTCCCAAGATTTCTCTATAAAACTTTTGTGATTCTAAGATGATATAATTTTGTTGTTCTTGATTAGAGGCAATGCACACCTCTGCTCAAAGCAACTCTGCTCTGTACAACTCTTGCTTCTGAATTCAAGAATCAGTCTTTTTGTTTTGGGGCCACACATAGCAAGGCTCAGGGTTTAGTCGTGGCTTCTGTATTCAGGAATTAGTTCTAGTAGTGCACAGGGGACCATACATGATACTGGGGATTCAACTCCGGTCAGCTGTGAGAAGAGTAAGCACCATATCCACTGTATTGTTTCCCCAATACCTCAGGAATCACTTTTGGTGATGCTTGGGGACTTTATGTTGTACAGTGGATTGAATCTGGATCTGCTGCATGTAAGTTAAATGCCTTACCTTCTGTATTATGTCTATGGTCTCCATGAAACATATCTATATATATTTGTATATCTATATTTACATTAGGCTCTTTGGCTTTAGAGATAAACTGGACTGGAAGTCAGAAAATCACTGTATAGGCATGTGAAAAAATAAAGTGACACCATGATATATAAAACACTAGCATGTGACCCAGAATTTAGTAATCTCTATAAATCATTGGTTCTCTCTCCTCTCAGTTTCCAGACTTGGCTTTATAAAAAAAAAAAAAAAAAAAAAAAAAAAAGCTGGGCAATTTGGCTTTGACAAATTATGTCTGTGAGCCCTGATGTCCTCTGTAAATTGTTAGGTGAGATAAGGACAGACGAGATGACGGTGCTAGTAATTTATCTATTTGTTCTCAGACCCATTCCCAGACATTCCCTGGCTCTAGGACTCATCACTAAGGGCTAATGGCTGCAAATGCAATTCATAAGCATTCATTCTTCCTACGTTTGACTGATGGGAAGCAAGATGTAACAAGTGATTCAGAAGCAGAGAAAGCACTCTAGGATTTCTCTCTGACTTTCTGTGCCCCATTTGTCTCCAGCAGAAGCTCAAGCTCTGTTCTGGTCTGTGTTCCACAGGTTCTAATTTCCACAGGTGTAAGGAAATTCTGTTTGTTTCTAACACCTTGTCTACCCTACATCCCACTAGATATAGGGTGGCAGTAGCTTCTTTTGCTAATTTTAGAATTTTATTTATTCCATCTGTTTGATATTGTGGTTCTGGGTTTTTGTCTTTTGTTTTATTGGTTTTCTTTTTCTTTTTCTTTTTTTGGTTCAGAGCTGGGGAATTTCTTTTATTTTTTTTTTTATTGAGACCAATGTGAGATATTGTGGTTCTTTAAAACATACTTGAAAATATTTCCCAATTAACTCCCTTCTTCTGGACAACTAGCCCTGAATTCTATTTTATTAATCAAACCCTATTATAATCACAGTCAGACTGGAAAATCTCTAAGTCTACAGGTGTGGTAATTTTAGGTTATCACCTACCTTTGTTCCCATTTTCAACTCTATCCAAGTTTAATACTTCTTTCTTATAGATCATGTGCTCTGTATCTCTAGAATTTCATTTACACTGTTGGGTCATTAATTGTTTATTCATCTATAGCCTAGATTATAAATTTTTGAAGTAGAGCTGTATTTCTTCATCTTTATAAACCTAATCAGGACTTATATATAGTGGAACTTCATAAAAAAAGGTCATAACTTCATTAAAGAAATTCACAATTGACATGTTCAAAAGTAAAATTTTCTTTGCATGTTCTTGATTGAATAATTAAAAGGAAAAGTCATTGATTTTAGGGCCCTCCCTCCTCAGTCAGCTATAGAATACAGAGTACATTGGAACGTTGTTAAACTATGAGTCTATTTGGAAAGATTCAGCTCCAAGAAAGATAAATTATTATTAATTAATCAAAGCACATGATGGAGTAGTTCTATAAATGAATGCTAGAGCATGGAGTAACCTATACTGCATAGTCAGTGGCTCCTAAATGACTCATATTAGGTAGTCACTCCTTATTTTGCAAAGGCATCACCTGAAGTTTGTCCTTTAGAAAACTTTAATGTGAGTGCAAGTTTCTTAGCCAGGGAATAATTTTGGACAGAAGATTATGAAAAGAGAAGGTCCAGGAGGAGGAAAAATGTCCTGGAGTTGAGAACTGAGACAAAACAGACTGAGGATTGAGGTTTGTGACAATTCCATCCTTGGTGACTTTTAGCAAGAAAAAGTTGATCTAAGATCAAATGTCATAATGACAGTCAGGGGTCATTAATCATCTGCTACCATATACAAAAGATCATTTCAACTGGTTTTATTTTGATTGAATTTATAGAAAAGGGATGTCATTAACAAATCAACAAATTTAGATTATATATTTTTTTAAATTAAGGTACTATAATTTATAAAGTTGTTCATAGTTTTAGGCACCAAACCTACCAATAGTGTAACGAGTTTGAATTGAAAACTTTAGTATATGCTAATTTGTTTACTGATTCCTTTAATATAATGTTATAGAAAGTGAATGATGATTTATAAGATACTATATTAAAGCTGAGCAGATGCCTTTCAAGATTCTGAGGTCTATTTTGTCATAAATAAAATGAGGAAATTAAATCCAGGATTTAGGGAACAAAGAAAACAAAAGTAAGGATAAGAAACAAACTCAGTTCCTTGACTCTTGATTCTCAGCTCATTATATATACTTTAAGAATATAAGAGTTTAAGAGACACAGGGCCAGAGCGATAGCACAGCAGTAGGGCATTTGCCTTGCACGGCTGATCCATGATGGACCTGGGTTCGATCCCCGGTGTCCCAATAGTCCCCTGAGCCAGAAGCAATTTCTGAGCGCAGAGCCAGGAGTAACCCCTAAGATTCAGGGGTGTTCCCCCTTCAAAAAAAAAAAGAGTTTAAGAGATTGGCTTTAAAGTTAGTAAGATAACTTTGAAGTTAGTAAGATAGAGTTGGTAAGATAAAGTTTACAAGATATTTACCTTACCTATGGACAACACTCTTTTAATCTCTGACACCCCAGAAAGTTTCTGAGTCTTTACAGAGTTATCCCAGAGTACAGTCAAGAGTAAATCCTGAGCACAGCAGGGTGTGTCCCACTTCAAAAAAAGTCAGTACGATAGTTTCTAATTACAACCACCCCCCACCCAAATGGAGAAAGATGTCCTAAATGCCAAATTTATAGCTTCTAGAATATAACTGATATCTAAAGAAAGTTGGGTCATGGATGTCTGAATGTTTGTGTATGCATGGATGAATTGATGAAGAGATGGGGAGAGAGATATTTATGAAAAGATATGAATTAATTTAAGAGAATAAATGAATAAATTAATTTCAGAACACAGCACTCTCAAAACAGATAACAGAGATGATTAATTTTAACATTCTGGTTTTTACTTTAAAATAAAAACAGAATGTTTCTTCTGGGAAGTATAAAATTAGTATTTTAAGGGACCGGTGAGGTGGCACTAGAGGTAAGGTGTGTGCCGTGCAAGCGCTAGCCAAGGAAGGACCGCGGTTAGATCTCCAAGCGTCCCATATGTTCCCCCCAAGCCAGGGGCGATTTCTGAGCACTTAGCCAGGAGTCACCCCTGAGCAGCAAATGGGTGTGGCCAAAAAATTAATATTTTAATATATAAAAAGATACACAGGTAATGAAGAAAACTAATAGTTAAATGAAGTGTCACCTCAAGAAGTTTCCTCAGAAGTCATGCTTATGAACATTGCCACTAATACCTTTTAGTAATGACATTTAAAGTAATCTGACTACTTTCTCTTCCTTACAGAATCCCTCTACTCACTTAAAAATATGTAAATTTGCTCCTGATTTAACTTTAGTTAGTAAGTCACCATACCAAATCATAGAATCTACTTCAGTCTCATCGAACTTTTTTTGTGTGTTTTTTTACATTTTATATTTTTATTTTCTTTTTAAATATATTTTTATTCACAAACCAAGATAACAAGGTTTGTTCATAGTACAGTTATTTTTTTCCACAGTTAAAGTTATTCATGTTTGAGTTACAGTCATACAATGTATAACTAACTTCAGGCTGGAGACATAGAGCAGTGGGTAGGGCATTTGTCTTGCATATGGACCCCTGAAAAAAGCCAGTAAAGATCCATGAGTGAAGAGCCAGTAGTAACTTCTTAGCATCACTGGGTATGCCCTCTTCCCCCCTAAAAAAAACCCCAAATTCATTTTTGTGTTTTATCACAAATTTATCACAATTTATTAAAACTTTATCAAAATCTATCAGAAATTCTCATTTTTTAATAATAATTTTTATTTTAACCAAATTGGATTACAAGTCTTTCACAGTAATATTTTAGGCACATAGTGACATTGAATCAGGGGTTATTCCACCACCAATGTTGTTCTCCTTCCACCCCTGTTCCCAGCATGCGTTTCATATTCTCCTCCTCTACCCCCTGGGCTGCTAGTATAAGTGATCCCCTCTATGTTTAGCTTTTTGTAAATTGGGTAACCATTCTGTTGTCATTGGCTTTGGATTTGGTATTTAAGTCTGATCATTTTTTTATTTCTACTTAATGTTCATAAGACTGTTTGGTCTTGGTACCCTCCATTATTTCCCACTCAATCTGTGAGGTGGAACAAGATGGTTCAAGTTATGTGGTTCTGTTTGAAGGAAGGAAAAATATAAAATGGGCAAAAATCAAACAAGTAAAAAATGGGAGGAGTCCTTGTACAGGCTATAAATATCAATTTTAGAGAAGAAAGGGAAAAAGAAAAAACATAACAACCATACAAAAATATATCAAACAAAAAAAAATGAAATGTGCCACAGCAATAAAGACAACTACACAATAATCACAGTCCTGAAATAAAAACAAAACAAATCACAAAATAAAATAAAAAACAAAATCAAACAAAAAAACAAACAACAAAAAACCAGAAAACCAAAAACCAAAAAATTATTTTGTGCTTCTTTGATACATAAGATGCAGCAGACAATACTAAATAGGATAGCCACCTACATAGGTAGGCCTCATTAACACACTGCTTAGTACTCGAGATGTGAAACCTATGTGTACCTGAAACTGCTCCAGCCATTACCGAACCCTAAAACCTTCATTTAGCAAGCCCCAACCCCATCACTGATTAAATGCCTAGAAACTGAGAAAACCTCCCAACTTTGAAGCACTGACCCAATCTCTTTTATTTGATTTATTATTGTTTTACTTTATTTTTACTATATTTACCTATTTTTCTGTTCTCTCTTATCTTTTGCTCTCCCTTCCTCTTTTTCTTAAGCTATACCTAAACTAATTATTTATCTTAATTCAACCAGTCCTTAAGAGCTCAGACCCATCCTATAAGGGTCAGACCTCTAACAACATCTTAAGAATAGATCACTAATGTATGTCTTTATGTGGGCGTGTGTACATAAAGAAAGGACTCTATAGAGGACTCCTCTATGAGAGCCAAATCTAAATTGTAAGCAATCCATGCCTGTAGTGTATATAGCCCCTCCTATGTACTCTCCCTCCTTCCCCCTTTCAGAAATCCTATTTCACCCACCCCACTTCACTTGTTTCACCACCACCCCATTTCCAATCCAGTATCCCACCTTTTAATGCTCTTTACCCTCAGTTCTTAACCCATTAGGTATCAAGACCGACCTCCTGCCCAATAAGCCATCACCCAGCTCCCAAGTGAAGGGACACCCACTCAGCCCCACATCTCATCCTCCAGCAAGGAACTACAACCAACACCCCTGCTGACTCATGCTCTTGTGGCCCTCCTTCTCACCCCTCCCCAAATGTGGACTGTTGCTTGATACCGGACTCAGATCCAGAAGGATCCCCAGTGCAAGAACTCTACCTAAGCCCTTTCTGCCGCAAATCATTTCTCAAATTGAACAAGACTATGGTGTGTGATGAAAATGTGCCCTGGATTCCACTCCTCACAAGAATTATGGGGAAAGATTATGGGGAAGCCTATATTTCCTTTATAAATTGAAGACCTATATAATTCTACCTCTTAACCTGTTTATCCCCAAATGCAAGTAGTCTTTGTTCACTTTGTTCTCTTAATTACTTTTTTAAAAGAAATTCTCAATTTTAACATACTGTTTTTACTTTAAAATTAAAAAAGAATGTTTCTTCTGGGAAGTGTAAATTAATATTTTTATTATACAAAAAGATACACAGGTAAATAAAATAAATTAAATGACATATCACCTTAGCAAGTTTCCTCAGAAGTCATGCTTATGAACATTGACACTGATATCTATAAATTATATCACATATGTATATAAATTATAATTAAAAATTTCTGTCCACAGATCACTCCAAGTATTCAAAGATTTGGGATAACCGGTTCTCGTTCTCATGAACATGGAGAATTTCTTTTCTCTTTTAACTACCAATGTAAGGAAGTTTATTATCCTTAAATTAAATCTCCTATAAATCTTTTTTCCTCTATATTCTTCTTCAAATTTTTTTCCCTTTTTTTTGGGGGGGGGGGCAACACCTGGTGATGCTCATAGGTTACTCTTGGCTATGTGCTCAGGAATCGCTCCTGGCTTGGGGGCGGGTGGCTTATGGAGATCGAACCAAGGTCTATCCTGGATCAGTCCCATGAAAAGCAAATGTCCTACAACTGCGCTATCACTCTGGCCCAAAATTTTATTTTTATTTTATTATAATGTATGCAAGATGATTACAATAGTGTTAAAGTTGATGGTATTGCTATACAAAACTATTGCACCCCTACCACCACCAACGTGCCTACAATACCTTACCATTATGCCCTGTCATCTCTAATCTGTTTCTTCATCCCACTTCATCCCTTTGCTACTGCTTTGTAATCAGTTTTATAATTCAAGATCAAAGACTTGTCATTGTTTTATACTATCTACCCTCTTATTTTGTTTCTTTATATTTTACATGAGTGAGATAATCCAGTATTTGTCCTCTCTCTGGCTTGTTTAACATGAGTCCCTCCAGTTTTCTCCATATTTCGGTGAACTGCATGATTTTAGATTTTATCTTCTCTTATAGATGCATAGTATGCCACTCTGTATGTGTCTCACCTTTTTCCATTCTCTTATCATTGAACATTTGCATTGTTTCCATATTCTGGATATTGTATTAAGTACTGCCATCAATAAAAATGTTCATATATCTTTTGAAATTAACATTTTGGGGCTTAAGGTAGAGAAGATAACTTGGTTAGGATTCATATCTGTTTTTGTTCATGATTTGAGGACCTCTAGATGAACATAGTGACATACACCAAATAAATATGGTTTAGGCAAAGGGCAAGCTTGGGATTAGAGGATCTATACATGGGTATAAAAATATAATGAAGGTCCAAGAAGATGGCTCAAGGGATTGGAACATGCTTTGCAAGCGGGAGTTCCAGGTTTTATCCTATCACCATATAACTCCCCGAGCATTGTTGAGTACAGTCCCAAAACAAAAGAATAAAATAAAGTCGACTGGAAGTTATAATTTCAGAGATTTAATAGCACACTCAGAAAACCATTCAGAAAAAATGTTTAATTGGGAAAGTGATAGAATATGATTTATTTTATCACATAATTATTTTGTGTGCTTAATTGATTGGCGATTCGAGGGCACAAAGGCTAAAAGAAATTGCAGTATGCAAAATTGTAAAGAATTTAAATGCAGTATATTTCCATTAAACTTCAATCA
This sequence comes from Suncus etruscus, assembly GCF_024139225.1. Lineage (NCBI taxonomy): Eukaryota > Metazoa > Chordata > Mammalia > Eulipotyphla > Soricidae > Suncus > Suncus etruscus. The sequence continues at coordinate 90,946,087 of NC_064853.1, read as the reverse complement.
TTATTGATCAGTTTTAAACTAATTAAAGTTTTCACTTTACTTTGGGGGAATAAACCTTGAACTTATTACATCTTGTTTTCAATCACCAATAATAACAGAGTCTAGAATAATAACATTTTCTGTTGCTTGGAAAGTCTCACCTTTTAATCTTCTGAATAATTCCTAAGAGGAAAATCAGTATGTTACCTTAACTCTTCTGACTGAGTTTGAGCTCATTATGTTTATGTACTTCAAAATCTACTTACTATAGACTAAATGTATGTCACTCTAAATTCATATGTCAAGACCCTAATGCCCCAATGTGGCAACATCAAGAAGTGAGCTTTTGATCAAGAGGCAATTAATTCATAGAGTAGAGTTTTCATGTCTGGGGTGATTGACCTCATAAAAAGAACCATAAACATCAGCCTTCAAAACCATGAAAAATAGATATCTGTTGTTTCTAAATCATCCAATATACTGTATTCAGTTACAGTAGATAGAAAAAATTAAGTCATTACTTATAGAGTTTGTTTCATGATTTTTTTATTCTCTACTATACAGGTTATCATTATGCCACTATACTCTTTATACTCAATCCTCATAATACTGAGTTTCTAAAGGTGGGAATCTATGTTATGCTCAGCTCATTGTCCATCCTCCATCCTCCATCCTCATGGTCTCTAAATTTTCTCAGCCCTAGAATCTTCTTTTAATGGTTCTGAGATAGTACCCCCTTTTTTGGGGGGAGGTCACACCCAGCAATGCTCAGGGGTTACTCCTGGCTCCATGCTCAGAAATCACTCCTGGCAGGCTCGGGGGACCATATGGGATGCTGGGATTCGAACCAATGACTTTCTGCATGAAAGGCAAATGCCTTACCTCCATGCTATCTCTCCAGCCTTGAGATAGTACCCTTACATGGTTAATAGACTGGTAAAAACAGTCCAATAACTGTGGCATCTCTATGACTAAAACACCTTATCAGGTTTAAAAGCTATCACTTTGGTAGTAACTTTCAAGTACACCATGTCTTATCATAAAGAATCATAATATCTGAAGAGATAGTACAGCAGTTAGGGATCTTGTTTTGCCATGATTGTGACCCACGTTCAATCTCCAGATCTTATAGCTCTCGCTAAGCCCTTCCAGGAGTGATTATTGAACACCAAGTAAAAAAGTATCTGATTTGGTAACTCCTGAGTGTAACTTCAAATAAAAACAAACAAACATAATAAGCTATGAGATATAAGATTTTTAATAATGTAAATCTACTGAAAAATTTAGTGTATGTAAGGTATAGGCATATTTTAAGGAGATACAAAATTAAATATTTTAGCTAAGTAAAAATATGTTTAGAAGGAAAATACAGTGTGAATTATGATTATTTATGTTTTCTGGAATTATGATTTATTCATCTATAAATTTTCTATAATGATCACATTTGTCTTTGATATTATTTTTTAAAATATTTCACATGTGCCTTTAGATTTTTTTATAAATTCTAACAATTTATTCTATTTTAATTGCAAACTTGCATGTGCCACATAAATACTAGACTGTTCTTATGATAGAAATAAATCTACAAAGTGTTAGCATTATCATGAGAAACCATTATTAATATTCTTGTAAAAATGTTTTTACGTCTACAAAATACAAAGAGATGACTTTCAATGAGAGTTTACAATTTTCATAAATAACATGCCATTTTTTCTGGAAGTTCAATGGAAGTTCAATGGTTAAGAACAGAGATTTTTGGATTTGACAGAACAAATCCAGTCTTTCCTCTGACCTTTGGGCATAAAAATCTGTGCATGTGAGATCTTTGTATCTGTTAATATGTTAGAGTAGCAGTGATGGTAATATCTGCCTACTAAAAAAAGTGAGTATGGAGATAAGTAATTGAATAAACTTGTCAAGTACATAACCCCGTCTAGATACAGAATCAGACCTCAATTAACTGCGACAGTTTGAAAGGAAAGCATAATGGTTTGTTCGTTGCTGGTTTTTTTTTTTTAGGGGGGTGGACTAAACATTTTCAGAGTTTATTCCTAGCAGGGTTCAGGGGACTATATGTGGTGATAGAAATTAAATCTAGGTCAGCCATAGGCAAAATAAGTGTCCGACCCACTGTATCAGACCCAAAAATCATGTTTTAGTATTCTTTAAAAAAGTAATGGGATGCATGCTGGGAACAGAAGCAGAGGGAGGACAACACTGGTGGTGGGAATGGCCCTAATTCACTGTCACTAAATACCTTAAATATAACTGTGAAAGACTTGAAAGTCACATTAGTCACAATAAAAATTTAAAACAAATATAAAACTGTCAAAAAAAAGTAATAAAATAAAAAAATCAAACTAGGCCTATTTTAAAAAAATTTATTCTAGAGCAAAGAAGTGAGTCAAGAGATGTTGATCCTATTTTGAACTCAAGAACTGAAACATAAGAACCAAAATTTTCCCTGAGAATTTTTTAGTTGATTATAAAATGAGGAAATAAAAGTAATATTTTTGCTTATCTTCTTGAAGAGTTGGCAAACAGTTTTGACCTCCTAAAGAATTAACTCTATAAGACTTTTTTTTTTCCTACCAGAGGGGTCTTTTTCATTGGTATGGATAAGGAAAATACTTCAAACATTTTCTATTCTGTGCATTTCTCTTCGAACTTTATCTGCACATGTCAACAACCAAATCTAATGCAGACCAAACAGAGCTTTAGAATCTAGGGAAACCTTGCAGATTCTTAGAGATACCAGAGAACAAGGCAACTTTGAAATCAGTGGCTACAACCCCAAAAACTGCTTATCACTGCTCTGCTTTCCTTATCCTGAACTATGAATAGTAAAAAGAAGGGCAAAAGAAAAAAGCTAGGTTGTTTGGATTTCCTAGTGATAATTTATTTAAAAAAAAAACTGTTTTTCTACATGTTAAGGAGATGCTATTTTGGAAAATGTGAATTCAGTTCTCACTCAACCATTAAAACATAGTTTCAAGTCACCAAAAACATTACCATCTTTCCTTTCTCACACTTAACCTAGAATAAGAGTGGACATTTTAAAAGCTTTTCTGCTCTGATAAAATTTAGTTTTTGTTAACAAAGTTTTACACAGAAACTATGAGAAAACAAGATATTATTAGACCATTGAGAAAGAAACATCGAAGACTCCAAAATTAAATTGTTATGTTTTAATTGGACTTACCAGAACTACAGGATTATTTCCTGTAAAATGCTGAATCTCAGACCTCCCCATACCATGAATTTGTACTTGTCATGTCATCACTTCATAGCACACACAGTGCTATTTCTATTCATTCAACTGAGTAGATTAGCTTGCAAACAAACCAAGAAGAATAAAAACAATTTTGGGTGCTGATAATAATGATAACAACAAAACAACAGCAAAATATTGAGAAGTCTGAATATAAATCTGATCTTTTCTCAAGGAACTATTGGCAGCAAGCTCTGTGAACTATATATTTGTCATTTTATATTTGCCTACAGTGACACCTGCTGGAAAATACTGTTGAAGCTTAAAAAGGAAAATAAGTGTTAAAATTTAAAAAAAAAAAAAAACGTTTTAAAGTTATCAGCCATACATTATTATTTTTTAACTAAAAACATATTGCTTAACTTCAATTTAATTTCCGATTTGCTTTTGAATTCTTTCTCTCTTTTTTGGTAATCTGAGAAACTAAGATTCAATTCCACTTGATGAAATCATTATTTTAGTGGTATGAGAGTTAGAATTAACATTTATCTGATGCAAACTACTTAAAAATGGAAGTATTTATGAACAGTTTAGTTGCATTATTTTAGCTACTTTTGAAATGTGCTTTAAAATTTACATATCAACTGCAGTGATTTTTAAAATCTTGTTCAAGATTTAATATCAAGACATTTAATACTCTGAAAATATTTAATAGCTAGCACTTTCTGAGCAGCATTAATTCACAAAGCCATTTTATGCATCGGGCTTTCAGGTTGCTTTTTTGCATGCAGTAGGTGCCAGCCACACTATGCATTAAGAAACCAATGTGGATCTTATGCAAATTGCCTTTGATTTCAAGGGAGACTTTGCATACTAAGGGTTGCCATTTCCCAATGGCACATGGAAGGATTTGCACATCTAAATCCCATTACCATTAATAAAATTCACCCACAAAAAATTCTGGCACATGAAGAAGATGCAAGAATTTACATGGAAATAGGTACTTCACAAAGTCAACCTTACTGTAAGATATGGTATACTTTTCACCAACATGGAACACAGCCGCAAATAGTATCTCTATTCTTGAGTGGAAGTACTTCAGTTTTCCAAAAATCATTATAGCGTGTTTTTTATGCCATTGATAAACATTTCTTTCCCCCTTTTTTCTCAACATTTAAAGATGTCAGGCCAGGGAGATAGCTCAAAGAACTATATAGTGTGTACCTTTTGTCCACAAGGCCCCAAGTTTACAGTTGGCACTTCATGGTTCCTCCAATACCTACCAGGTGTGGCCCTAGTGACTACCACTGCTGGAACAAGTAGCAAAACATCACCAGAAGAGCAAAGGAGCAAAGAACCACGAGGCATACAGAATCAGGAGTGACACTCAAGCTCCTGAGAACTAAGAAATTTTCCCTTTAAAAATTATATATTTGGGGGAAGGACATGGACTTCCACTATAGTGCTCACGACAAGTAGTTTTAATGTCTTACTTTTACTGTGTCTATAATAACTCCTTGATCTTTTTGTCCACAGTGGTGCTTGGAGATATAGGTTGGTCACCCTAGTTTCACATTGCAATGCTATACTCTATTAGACTCAGAAGATAGGGCTCATTATGATAATGTCATGACAAAAATTCTAATCTATTCATTTTCTACTTGATTATGCTTGCTAATATAATCCAATGTTTATGTTCACAGGTAGCAATAAAATATGCAACTATATGCCATGAACTCTGTTACAAAGCTCATTCATAGAATGTTATTGTAATCTGTTTTCATTTGTAAGTAGTTTACCATTATACCATTATGCTAGTGATTTTAGAGGAAAGGAACCTGGATGTTCAAGATCCACTAGACAATATTTCATGGTGTGGACTCCTCTTATAGTGCTCATTATCATAATAACTTAGTTTTATTTACTTAAAAATTATGATTGTTTTTAAGAATGCTCCATGCATGGGGGCTGAAGAGATAGCACAATAGTAGGATGTTTGCCTTGCACACAGCTGTTTCAGGACGGATATTGGTTGGAAACCAGCATCCCATATGGTCCCCCTGTGCTGCCTGCCAGGAGCAATTTCTGAGTGCAGAGCCAAGAGTACCCCTGAGTGTGACCAGGTGTGACCCAAAACCCAAAACCAAAAACATAAAACAACAACAAAAAGAATGTTCTATGCACAAAACCTTTCTTCAGTAAGGTTTACCCTGACCAATCATGATTGGCCTAGAAAATGGAAAACTTTTCTATCTAACATGTCAGCTTTATATATATATATATATTAAGCATTCTGTTCCATCTCACCTGAGTCAGCTTTTCATGGATCAATCCTCAGTGTCTATGAGTGCATTTGAGTGTATGTGTTGGCCACTTCAATGTCTGTCTAATGTCCATCTGTAATATACATAAGGGCTATGTTGCATACTGCTCTTCCCCTGGTTTTATATAATCCCTCTTACACCCTTCCCTTACCACCTTACAAATTATTTTCTTACCCTTCACTGTCTCACCCTCGATCTGTTATTTCTCCCCATTTAACACATTTTACCCTCAGTTCTTAACTCTTCAGGAAGAAGAACATTCCCCCCACCCCAGCCAGCTGCCAACCAGATCCCAAAGTGAAAAGATAAATTCTCAGCCTGAGAAGAAGCTGCCAATGCCGCTGCTGCTGATTAGCTCTAGGTGGCTCTTTTCCCCGACACCTCCCTTCACTGTGGACTGTTGCTTGCTATCAGATTGTTTCTAGGAAGCCCCCAGCTAGAGAAAATTTCCCAATATGTGACTGCTGGAAGCCTTTTTTTTTTTGTATTGATCTTTTATTGTTGTTGTTGTTGTTGTTTTGTTTTTTTGGGCCACACCCATTTGATGCTCAGGGGTTACTCCTGGCTAAGCGCTCAGAAATTGCCCCTGGCTTGGGGGGACCATATGGGACACCAGGAGATCGAACCACAGTCCTTCCTTGGCTAGCGTTTGCAAGACAGACACCTTACCTCTAGCGCCACCTCGCTGGCCCATGGAAGCCATTTTTTAGACTTTATAAGACCAAATCACTTCGATCCCAGGTTTAGGCACCAAAAATAAAAACAAAAACAAACAAAAAAAAGACCAGATCACACACTAAAACTGTGCTCCAAATTTTATCTCCCTCACCCAGACTATTTCCAGACTTAAAAGGGACATGTATATCTCCTTTGAATATTTCTTTAGATGTATATCTTTAATAGAGATAACCTTTTTTGTCTATCTTCTTAAGGAGTGGAAATTTTCCCCATGTTTTGGGGATCTATTTAGTAGGGAATTCTTGTAGATAAGTTTCTTTAGTGTTCTAAGTTCATGTTAGAACCAAGTTATAGGATTGTTTAGCTTGTTATTTTACCCCCCATATACACCAGTAGTTCCATGTGTCATTGTTCCTTTGTGCATAGGCACAATAAAATTAGAAAAGCTTATGTGTGCAAACAAGTTCTTATCTAATAGAGATGGGAAACACATAAATTTTATATTGTAATGGGGTCTTACACCCTGAACACTTGTCATAATGAGCTGGCTTAGGCGTCAGAAGATCGGTCATTGATCATTCATCCTAAACCTTGGACCCCACTATGGAAACACTATAGTATTCTACATCAGCACCAGGAATTGGACTTCTATCAGGGAAGATGCTACTGCTGCCCTGACATCAACTTAATCCAGAGTGGATTCATATGACACCCTGATGACTTAGCAACACCAACAACCTGCTTTTAGGGCAGAGTTCTCTGCATTGCCAGCTAGTGGTGAGATGAAACCAGAAGATGCTCTGCGTCGCCCTGAATTCAACATAGGATCTGTATAGAAACCAGAATCTCTAACTACAGAAACCTGACAGTAACAACCACTATTGTGAAGAGCTTTTACTGGAATCACAGAGAAAAACTTTGGAGTTAGACAACTTAGCATACCTGAAGTCTGTAGTTGGTCTTATGCCAGAATACTTCAGTAGTAAGGTCTCCCTGATTTTAGGCCAAAGGTTTTTCCTTTCTATTTTCCACAAATTTTGTTGTGCCTGTGAAAACAACTGCCAAATGCTCACCTATTTAATTGTATTTTTTTTATCTCTTATCTTTAAAAAAAGAGACTACTAAACTTTCTGCTATTGTATTAATGGCTTTATTGGTGATACAATAATATCCACTTATATACTTACTACTGGCCTTTCTTTTCTTTGTTTTTTTCTTCTCTTCCATTTTATTTTAGTTTTTATTTCTATTTTCTATCTATTTTTCTTATAAATTTGTTTTCCTTTATCTTGAAACAAATGTATTATGATCAGTTATGTCAACTATGTGATGCACTGTTTTAAATAAAAATTTATAAAAAATTATATATTTGTGTTGGTGTTTGTGGAGAGAGACAGAGAGGGACAGAGAAAGACAGAGGGAGTCATGAAAGTCAGAATTAAGTTAAAGTTACTATAATTATATATGAGATATTTTTGGGTTTTATTTTGTTATGTTTGTTCATTTGGGGACCCACCCCAGCAGTGTTCAGTGCTTACTCTGGAATGTGCTCAGGAATCCCCTGGCCATGCTTGAAGAACCATATGTGGTGTTGGGGATTGAATAATACTGTGGTGCCAGTAATTGAATTGGGGTTAGCTACTGGCAAAACAAGCACCTTACCTCTTGTACCATCTCATTCCCAAAAATTTATTTTTATTTTTAGGTAAGCTTTTATTTAAAAAGATGGGCCTTCCTTTAGTTTTAACTGTGCTTCCATGTCTATGAGAATTTTTCTTCTAGAATTAGGTAGAGTAGACTTGTTAATTTAAAATAATATGTTCTAGCATCTTCAGACAACTCATATAGCTAGTTTTACATGCTTTTCCACTTTACTTTATCTGCTTTTATGGAAGACTTTTCTACCATAAATGCAGAATTTAAAGAGAAATGTTATCTCTGAAAACCGTACATATTAATTCATCTTGTCCTCCGGCATTAAATTTATATCTTTAAAATTAGCATAAATGTCAATGATTTGTGGGCATAATAAAGCTAATTAAGATTTTGTATTTGAAACACATCAGCTAGTAGTAGTAGATTTAAGTTCAGGTCAGAGATTTACTCAAGAAAGCTTGCTGAACTAGGTACATATGATTCATCCTTCTGTAGATAAGCAAAGTCAACAATTGTTTTCTATGTCCATTTCAACTAGAACTAGTTGTAACTAATTTAAGAGTTTCTTTAAAAGTAATTTTCTCCAGGTGTCTATATAAGTTTCATACACCTACTTCTAATAAACATCACTTAGTATCTCAATATTTCTCTCTTTATTCCTAGTTTTAAATTTTCCAAGTATCACAGTAATTTTTTTTAGTCTCTATAACCTATCCTTAATTACTTTTATGTTAAAAGAAGGGAAGAAAGAAAATAATCAAATCCATTCAATCCCAAGTACTACAATATATATTCAGAAAACTATTCAGAAAATAGGCTTGGAATTCTTTTCACAAAAAAGTAGGTTTAAAGTAAACAAAATTCATCAGAAGTTATTATAATTTCAAGTGTTGTACTTAGCCCATATACATTTATATCTGTATAAATAGTGGAATAGAATATCAATGTAAATGTACATTTTTATTAATATCTTTAAGAAGAAATAATGGTGGGCCTGAAACATAGTATAGTTGGTAGGCTGCCAGTTTTGCATGTGGTTAACCCTAGTTTGAGCCCAGACACCACATTCCTTGCCAAGAATGATCCCTAAATACAGCCAGAAGTAAACCCTGAACACTTTGAAAAGTAGGGGAGACAGACTAAGAAGAAGAGTAAGAGAAGGAAGAGAATGAGGTTGGAAGAGGAGGAAGAAGAAAGAAATAAGAGTAAGAAAAGAAAAAAGAAAGATAAGGAAGAAGAGGAGTAAGAGAAGGAAGAGAAGGAGGGAGAGAAGGAGGTAAAAGAGGAAGAAAAGAAGGAAGAAAAAATAATGAAAAGTAAAAAAATAATTGCCAGTAAAAATTGAAAACTTAGTTAGCACCAGAGACTTTACAACAGATTTGGCAGTAACAAGTTCTGACCCTGGTACTACATAAAGTTCTCTGAGTCCAACCAGTAATGAACCCTTAGTACAAAACTAGGAGAAGCCCTGAGCACACAAAGTGTGGCCCCAATTAAAAAAAAAAAAAAAAAAACTTGTTTCTAAAAGATTTTTGGAGGCAAAAATAAAAATATTTAAATAAAGAATATTTCTATATATATAATTTTAAATTTGGAATCATGCAGCTGTTATTGTATAATCAATAAAAAGAAAATTATTTATTAAAAAGATAAATAAAAATAAATTAATTAAATTTAAAAGTTTTCAATGTCATTCTATAAACAACAAATACTAATTAAATAGCTAAAGTAGTTAAAATTGGCTGTTTATCTCTCATATGGTATAAAAGGACAAAAATAGTTTAGAGTGATCTTAAGTTGAATTAGTTTTATTGATAACATTAATATTGGTATTGCAGTTGTTTTAGTGTACGAAGTGTAGTATAGCTATTATTGATATACTATAATGTAAATCAAATAAGTAATTGTTCTAATACTGTGAGTAGCCAAGTTTTTTTTTCAGTTTCCAAATGGTCATTTTATTAGATATCTTTAAACATTAAATTTATCCTTGTTTGCAATCCAAAAGTTACCTGAAGTATGCTGTTTATGTATGTGTATTTACTTTTATTGTCTATTTTTTCTAAACACATTTCTAAAAATGTATATTTTTTACACTTATTGTATATATTTTTCTAAATCTTTACCAAGATTCCTAGAAGAAAAAAATACAAGCATGAAATACAAAAGGTAAAGAAAGAAAAAAAACATAGTTTTGAATTTGAATTGTAACATTAACATGAACACATAAGATTTCAACATCCAAATATATGCCTAAAATGCCATTTTTTAATCAAAGGAACCAGGGTTAGTTCATAATATAGAAGGGGAAATACCTAACATCTGTTATAACAATAAGATACAATGTATCATACTAAAGAGACCATACTAAAAGGACACAGGAGTCAACCTAAAGAGCAGCTTTAGGTGTTAAATGGATTAATATGAACATTAAAAACATAACAGGGTACATGTGCACCATGTGCCAATAAAAATGGTCCCCACATGTACATGTCATTCTCCCATCTTGAGATGTGGACTTTCCTACTTTCATGCTGGGTTCTGCACTGGGACTCTCTCCACCTTTGGAGAAGCCCACATTCTCTCTTGAGTGCATTACTCTCTCCCTTTCTTATTTTCTCCTTCCCCTCCCACAGTACCTCCAAATAAAAATAAAACCCTGTTTTACTTTTAAAATAAAAAAGAAGAAGAATCAGGCGCTGGAATGACAGTACAGTGGGTAGGGTACTTGCCTAATGTGCCGAGCTAGGTTTGATTCCCATCATCCCATATGGACCCATGAGCACCTCCAAGACTGAGTCATGAGTATAGAGCCAGGAGTAATTCCTGAGTATTGCTGGGTGTGGCCCTCCCAAAAAAATTTAAATAGATTAATTTTACCTGACTTAAGTACACACAATTTTATATAATGAATTCAAAAATATATATACTGCAAATTATTATTTCTATATAGTACATTTATAGCATATGTAGTAATATAATATATAGTAATATATAATATAAATATGTAGCATATAATTATAATACTATAAATTTACACTAAAAGTTGGCCAATTAGAATAAGGGAGCAAACATTTATTACCTACCTATATAAACTGTTATTCAGACCATGGATAAATGGTTCATATGGCATCAGTCCCTAGGTTCAATCCTAGGCACACATGGTATCCCCAAACACCTTCCTGGCTTGTGAGAAAGACTTGAGAGGTTTTCTCTCCCCAAAATTTAATATATTAAAAAAAAAAAAAGAAAAGAAGGGGTGTGGTCAAAATGGTGGAGCACGAAGTGAAGTTAAGAGAACTCTTGTTATCACCCCATAGGAAAATAGGGAATTGTACACACAGTCTAAAAAGTGAAAGGATAAACCTACAAGACCAGCAACTATCTCTGACTGCTAAAGTGGATTAAAGATCCACTTGTGGTGCCCATTCCTGAGGAAGAAAAGGCAGTACTGAGTCTTCCAGATCCAGAGGTCTCAAGCATAATAGCACCACAAAGTAGTTAAGCTCAGGTACATACAAGAATGTGTGTGTGTGTGTGTGTGTGTGTGTGTGAGAGAGAGAGAGAGAGAGAGAGAGAGAGAGAGAGAGAGAGAGAGAGAGGTGGGCATTATACCATGTAGTACAAAGATAACAAAGCCTAAGTCATCTCCTTCCCCTTACCTACCCCTAATGTCCTAATATGCTTTCTGTAACATCCTGGGCCACCTAAGGAAGAATTACTCCATCTAGAGAAAGTCTCTTTCCACCTTCTTCTGGCTTCCCTTCTAAGAACAGCAGCTTCCCCACATACTCCCTGGGAGCAGGGTACAGTCACCTGCTTCTGACTGTTAACATGCATGTTTGCCTGGAGGAGGGGCACCAGCCTGGAGAGGAGAGGCTCCAATTTAATACAAGGGAAAGGCTCTCAACTTCTTTTCTCTGAGGAGGAGCATCCCATTTGGACCCAAGGGTTTCTCTGCACATCTCTTGACATCTAAGGGAGAGCATCTATATCCTCCCTGGAGCATGGCCTAAGCACTCCTGGCTGCTTTAAGTACTTTCTGCATCTCAGAAGTAGAACCTTCATCCTGACCCATGGGTGAGAAGCAGCCCAGAAGAGGAAAGCTTATGAACAGCTTTGACTTTTACTACAAAGTCTCCTCTTCTCTTTCACATCTGACTTTTGTGCACATATTCAGTAACCAGTTGAATTACTGGACATATAACTACAGACCAGACACAGTAAGACTTGAAAACATTGAACAATGGACAATTATCAGGTTGGTTAGTTATTAAAAAAATACCAAGGTATAGCCAAATGTAGAAGCCCTAATGAAAATAAAATCTGTTTGAAGGTGCAGGGTGATTGGGCACCTGTATCCAAACTGGAGGGAAGACACCACAGATGCAGCCAAGCACCAGCAGATGTGAACACTATGGGGCAACACTATGTGGCTTTTTTTCTTCAGAGTTCAAAATAATCCAAAATCAAATGTAGCAAATTTACAGCAGTAATCAATTCTCTGGGAGGGGAACAGCAAATGGAAACTATCCACTGCTGAGAAATTCAAATGTATTTGTGAATGAATACAAAATTCTAAGAAGAATGCCCCCCAGCACGAAAGATTTCACTGGAACTCGGAAAAGACTCAAGTATATCAGGGATTCAAGATTACACTTGTACAGTTATTAAACTGAGGAAAACAATAGAGGAGAGCACAAACAAGGAAAGAAACCAGTATGAGAAAATTTCAATCATAGTAACCAAATTGAAGAGCATCAGAGGAGAACTCTAAAACATAATGGAGATACTAAGCAGCAAAATGACAGACACGGAGGAAATAACCAGTATGACTTAGGACATAATACAGGAAACCCTTTAAAATGAGGAGAAGAAAATAATATTTTAAAAATAAATAAAACATTAGGAATATAAGGAACCGATTAAATGGAAATAATATTCAAATAATAGTGATACTGGAAGGAGATAAGGAGAATAAGGAGTTTGGCTTAAAACAACCATAGCTGAGAACTTCCTCAACCCAAGAATCAACTCATATATCCAAATCCAAGAAGCTCAAAGAATTTCAAACAAAACACATTGAAACAAAATAAAACCAAGATGCAATGTAACTGAAGTGGCAAGGTTTACTGATATTGCTGGGGTTGGGGGTACAAATTGGGCTTTGCTCCAACTTCAGCTTGAGTCCCCAGTACCACATGGCTCCCTGATTACCTCTGGGAGCAACCCTTGGGTACCACATTGGGAATAATCTATGAATACTATGAATACCGCTATGTGTAGCCCATCTGCTCCCCCAAATATACAAAAGTCAAAGAATCAAATAGGATTCTTAAAGCTGTAAGAAAGTAAAACAAAACTTTTGTAAGAAAAACCCCACAAGACTCACAGCAAATCTGTCAATGAAACTCTATAGTCTATTTGGGAATAACAAGAGTCAATGTGTTTTAAAAAAGTATCCAAACAGGAATACTCTATACAGCTAGTTATTATTCAAACTTGAAGGAATTACACAAAGCTTTATATACAAACAACATATAAAGAAATTCATGGCCACTATCAGTGACCAAAAAAATGCACAAAATGGTCCTCTATGAAAGGCAAAGAAACCCTACTTGGAAATAATGAAGTACTTAAAACACAAAATATAGTAAAGTGTAAAGACAATAATAATGTGGTTTAAAATGATTTTAAGAATTATGTGCTTTACAAAGAATGAGAATAAACAGTGTTGGCGGGGATGTGGAGAGAAAGGAACTCTTATCCACTGCTGGTGGGAATGCCGTCTAGTTCAACCTTTATAAAAAGCGATATGGAGATTCCTCCAAAAACTTGAAATCGAGCTCCAATATGATCCAGCTATACCACTCCTAGGAATATACCCTAGGAACACAAAAATACAGTACAAAAACCCCTTCCTTACACCTATATTCATTGCAGCACTATTTACCATAGCAAGACTCTGGAAACAACCAAGATGCCCTTCAACAGATGAATGGCTAAAGAAACTGTAGTACATATACACAATGGAATATTATGCAGCTGTCAGGAGAGATGAAGTCATGAAATTTTCCTATACATGGATGTACACGGAATCTATTATGCTGAGTGAAATAAGTCAGAGAGAGAGACAAAAACGCAGAATGGTCTCACTCATCTATGGGTTTTAAGAAAAATGAAAGACATTCTTGCAATAATAATTTTCAGACACAAAAGAGAAAAGAGCTGGAAGTTCCAGCTCACCACAGGAAGCTCACCACAAAGAGTGATGAGTTTAGTTAGAGAAATAACTACATTTTGAACTTTCCTTATAATGAGAATGTATGAGGGAAATGGAGAGCCTGTTTAGAGTACAGGCGGGGGTCGGGTGGGGAGGAGGGAGACTTGGGACATTGGTGATGGGAATGTTGCACTGGTGATGGGTGGTGTTCTTTACATGACTGAAACCCAAACACAATCATGTATGTAATCAAGGTGTTTAAATAAAAAAAAGAAAAAAAAAGAATTATGTGCTTTGATCAAAAGAGGAATATAAACCTAAGGCTTTTGAGGTAAACTGCATGGTATTCTCAGGGTAAATATTCTTAACAAAAAGAGAGAAATTGAACTTAACCATTTTATTAAAGACATATATCAAAGTACAGGGTAAATAAATAAAATAAGACAAAGAAACAAATACTAATGGCATACATATCTAGACTTAATAAAAGTCATAACAATAAAGTCCTTTATTTTAATAATTTTGCTTTATGACCTGAACTCACAAATAAGAAAATACAGAGTGATCAGATGGACTAGAAAACTGAACACAACCTTCTTATTATTATAAGAGGTATACATGAGGATCTAGAAAAAAGATAGTTCTATGGGTTCAATACTTGCACTGCATGCAGGAACCCCAGGTTAATAATGTGGACATCCAAGAACTGCTAAGAACAACTCCTGACACAGAGAAAAAATAACCCATGATCACTACTAGATATGTCTCCCGAACCAAACACACAGTTGAACAAACATAATAAATACAAATTTAAAGTATAAGTCTGAAAAAAACAATCATAAAACCAAAAAGTAGATAAAAGGATGGATGAAAATAGTTACATAAATAATTTTCACTTTAAATTTTAATAATTTGTAAGCTACAGAGTTGGGTATTAAATAATGATCAAGGGATCTATACAAAAAATACATAATGCAGAAACCAGAGTGATAGGTAGGTGGGTAGGGATTTTGCTTTGCACACAGCCAACCCAGAGTTGATATCTGTCATCCTATATGGTCCTCTGAACCTGCCAGGAGTGACTTCTGAGCATAGATCCAGTAATGCCTGAGCTCTGCCAGATATGGCTCCAATAAAAAACAAAAAACCATAATACTTATTAACATGAATGTACCATGAAAAGAGCATAAAAATATGTAAAGTAGCTACTGACATGTCCAAGAAAAAAAAATAATACACTGTAACAGTAGCAGGTAAATGCTCTCACCATTGGATAGACTGATAAGAACAACAAAATTAGTAAGGAAACCTTAGAAGAAGAAATGAAAGACCTAGATTTAATAGTCATATATGAGTCTCTCTTCTTTCCCTCTTCCAAAAAAGTAAGAACACAATCCTCTCCAGAGTGCTGGAAAAGGCCCAAGAAAAGACCACTGGAAACCACCATGATCTATAGAATGGCATTATTCTATAGAGCAGATTATGTGCAGGGACAGAAAACAAGTTTCCATACAATCAAGAAGATATAAATCATATCAAGTATCTTCTCAGCCTATAATGCTTTAAAACTAGAAATATACCACAAACAGAAATCCAGAAAAACTAAAATATTGGAAACTGACCTGCGTACTACTGAATAATCATTAGGAAATTAAATAATAAATAAAATATTTCCCAGTACAAGTTAGAATAAAGACAGGAACTAGGAGAATACAGCAAAAGTTGTTCTAAGAGGGACATTTATAGCAACACAGGTATTATCAGTAAATAAGAAAGAACTTAAATAGATGAATAAAGTAACCTAACATCACATTTCAATAAACTTCAACACATCAATTACTATCATGGTGATAAAGCAATAAAATATATTTATCCCTTAAAACAAAAGTTTAGTTGGAATCTAATATTTATCTTTCTCAAGATATTCCAGAAAGTAGAAGAGGAATCCTCTTAAAAAATTTCAATAGATCAGTATTACTTGAATATCAGAGAAGATATAACCAAATAAAGAAAATTTCAGACTAATTTCTTTAATGAACAAAGATGCTCAAAAAATCTTGGTTAATGGGTCTGGGGCAAACAACTTGCTTTGAATGTAGCTGATCCAAGTTTGATCCCCTGAATCTCATATGGTCCTCAAAGCACTACAAGCAATGACCCTTAGCACAGAACCAGGGTTACTGGTACTCTCTAAGCCCCACTGAGTGTGGCCCTCACTATCCTTCTGTAATCATAGTGAACTAAATTCAATAATACAAAAAATGAATAATATCATGATCACACATCCTGATTTTTATCCCAGAGGTATATGTGTATTTCAATATTTACACATCAATTATTGATATGGTCCATTAATAAAGAGAAAGCTAAAAACTATCTGATCGTATCAATAGATACAGATAAAGCATTTAACAAGACTCAAACCCATTTACAATTAAGAAAAAATTTTTTGATTTGCATCTCCCTGCTAATTAGTGATGTGGACCATTTTTTCATGTGTCTTTTGGCCATTTGTATTTCTTCTTTGACAAAGTTTCTGTTCATTTCTTCTCCCCATTTTTTGATGGGATTAGATGTTTTTTTTTCTCGTAAAGTTCTGTCAGTGCTTTATATATTTTGAATATTAGCCCCTTATCTGATGGGTATTAGGTGAATAGTTTCTCCCACTCAGTGGAAGCTCTTGTATCCTGGGCACTATTTCCTTTGAGGTGCAGAAGCTTCTCAGCTTAATATATTCCCATCTGTTTATCTCTGCTTCCATTTGTTTGGAGAGTGCCGTTTCCTCCTTGAAGATGCCTTTAGTCTCAATGTCATGGAGTGTTTTACCTATGTGTCGTTCTATATACCTAATGGTATCAGGTCTGTTATCAAGGTCTTTAATCCATTGGATTTTACCTTTGGACATGGTGTTAGCTGGGAGTCTGAGTTTGTTTTTTTGCAAGTGGCTAACCAGTTTTGCCAACACCACTTATTGAAGAGGCTTTCCTTGCTCCATTTAGAATTTCTTGCCCCTTTATCAAAAAATGAGGTGATTGTATGCCTGGGGAATATTCTCTGAGTACCCTAAGAACACAAAAATAGAATTCAAAAATCCCTCTGTCACACCAATATTCATTGCAGCGCTATTTCCAATAGCCAGACTCTGGAAACAACCAAGATGCCCTTAAACAGTTGAATGGCTAAAAAAAAAACTGTGGTCCATATACACAATGGAATATTATACAGCTGTCAGGAGAGATGAAGTCATGAAATTTTCCTATTCATAGTTGTACATGGAATCTATTATGCTGAGTGAAATAAGTCAGAAGGAGAGAGATAGACACAGAATAGTCTCACTCATCTATGGGTTTTAAGAAAAATAAAAGACAATGTTGTAATAATTCTCAGAGACAATAGAAATTGGGGCTGGAAGGTCCAGCTCACGATATGAAGCTCACCAGAAAGAGTGGTAAATACAGTTAGAGAAATAACTACACTGACTAACATAACAATGTGAATGAATGAGGGAATCAAAAAGCCTGTCTCAAATACAGGCGGGGGTGGTGGTGGTAAGGAGGTGTGGGAGATTTGGGGCATTGATAATGGGAATGTTGCATTGGTTAAGGAGGGTGTTCTTTGTATGACTGAAACCCAACTACAATCGTGTTTGTAATCAAGTTGTTTAAATATATTAAGAAAAAAAAGAAAATCATCAAAATAGGGATTTGAGGGATTTATCTCTGTATATAATAAAGGCCGTCTATATCAAATGTACAGCCAATATGAGAACAATGTAAAACTGAAATTCTTTATTCTAAGATCAGGTACAAGGTAAGGATGACTAATTACTACTACTAGTTGAAGTATTAGAAGTTTTAGCAACAGAAATTATATAAGTAAGAGACAAAAATTAGAGATCAAAACTATAAAGACATCAACTATCATTTCCAAATAACGTTCATATGAAGCTATAAAAATTCTAACCAAAACTCCTAAAAACAATAAATGTAAACATTACAGTATCAGGCTATCAAGTCAAAGAACAAAAATTTGTTTCACTATTATATGTAAATTATGATATAGAAGAGAAAAAATTTAAATTCCATTTATGATCCTTATCCATATGAAGATAAC
The DNA here is from genome assembly GCF_024139225.1 of Suncus etruscus. Classification (NCBI taxonomy): domain Eukaryota; kingdom Metazoa; phylum Chordata; class Mammalia; order Eulipotyphla; family Soricidae; genus Suncus; species Suncus etruscus. The sequence continues at coordinate 90,927,903 of NC_064853.1, read as the reverse complement.
AAATGGAATTTAATTATACTTGGCTATACTCCTGTCAAGTATCTGGAAATAATTACTGAAATTATCTGAAAAATTACTACTCAAATAAATAATAAAAGACATAGAAACTGAAAACATATTCATTATTCATATATTAAAAATTAACATAGTTTAAAATGACCATCTAATAATATACAGAATCAATGCAATCTGCATTAAAATTACCATGGCATTTTTTCAAGATCATAGAAAAATACTTCTAAAATTTGTTTGAAACCCTAAAACCCTGAGAAATACCAAATAACTTTGAGATGGGGCTGGAGAGATAGCATGGAGGTAAGGCGTTTGCCTTAGCATGCAGAAGGACGGTGGTTCAAATCCCAGCATCCCATATGGTCCCCTGATCCTGCCAGGAGCCATTTCTGAGCATAGAGCCAGGAATAACTCCTGAGCGCTGCTGGATGTGACCACCCCCTCAAAAAAAAAAAATAATAACTTTGAGGGGGAAAAAAGAGATTGGAAGCATTCTCAGGCTTTAAACACTATAAAATTATAATACACACATATATAATACCAAAATATAAATAAATATACATTTAAAAAATAAATAAACATACATTTTATATATAAATAAATTGAATAATATAACAATGTGAATATTAATATGAATAAAATATAAATAATAATAAATATAAATAAATGAAATAAAGACTCTCAAAACAATGTCACAGAATTAAAGCTAAGAGATAATCCCTTATATATATAGAAAATTAAATTATAACAAAGTGGTAAGGTGCATTAAATGGACCTTCTTTATAAAATGGTGCTGGTAAAACTTGTTAGGCTTATGCAAAATAATATAATCCCCTTTCTCACATATCCAATGTCTAACAAATATAAATCATGTTCTAAGGCTAATTCAAAATGTATCAAAGACTTTAATATCAGATCTTTATATATAATATACATTGAGGAAAACATTGGTAGAACTCTCTAAAATATTTGCCTCAAGTGAGTCTTTAGTGAGAAACTCTGCTGGCAAAGAAAAACTAAAGAAGAAATAAAAAATGAGAAATTCCTTTACTTCAAAGGAAATGATGACTGAAATTAAAAAACACCCTAACTGAATGGGAGAAAATATTCATTTAATAAAGGGCTAATATTGTCCAAGAGAGATGAGATGAAGCAGTCATAAAGCTCAAGAATAAAATAAACAACTCCATCAAAAAATGAGGAGAGAATCTAACAAATATTTGCTCCAAAAATCACAAAGATGGCATACAGGCATAGCAAAAAGTGTTCATCATCCATGTCAGAGAAATAATAAAGTAGAAATGGTACTTGCCTTGCACACAGCTGACCTGAATTTAATCCCTTGCACTTCATATGACACCATGTCCACTACATGTGATTCCTATGTGCAGAGTCAGGAGTAACCCTGAACATTGCTATGTATGCCCCTCCCATTTTTTAAAAATGTTTATCAACACTTGTTATCAGGGAAATGAAAATCAAAATGACAAGAAGATGTCACTTCACACAGAAAGAATGGCATATATTAGAAATTTCCAGAAACAGTGTGGGTAGGGATGTGGTTAAAAAGAACTCTTCTTCATTGAAGAAGGGAATGTTTTCTGATTGAGCCTTTATAGAAAAAAGTATAGAAATATCTCAAAAATTTAAAAATAGACTCTCATATAACCCAATGATTTACTCCTCAGAATCTATCTCAAAGACACAAAAGCATTAATTCATAAGGATATACAAATGCCTAAAGACATTGAGCACTATTTTTAATAGCCAAGATCTGGAAACAATCCAAATGCCCAACAGCAGTTGAGTGGATAAAGAAATGGTTATATATGCACAATGAAATACTATTATCCATAGAAAAAGTGAAATCTTGCATTTTGTTTAACTTGGATGGATCTGAGAGGGGGCTGTAATAAGAAGTAATTTGGAGAAAATAAATCAGATAATTTTGCTCGTGTATGGAATGTAAAGAAATAGTTTAAAGAAACAGACAGTTTCCAGTGGAAATAAATCCTAAAATATTGCCAACAGAACTGAAAACTTCTGCCAAGTTGGGGTAACATCAGGGAAGAAAAGATCTTAGGAAAGTTGATGTGGTGCTACTGTATTGTAAGTGCAAACTAACATCAATTCTATTGTAAACCATAATAATTAATTTTTTAACTTTTGGATGAAAAGAACTATTTCAAAGTAACAAAGAGTTGGTGAAGAAAAGTTATTTGTAGAATTTTTGCTAATACAAAAGGAAAGATAATGTTATAAAATATCATTTTTAACTTTTAATCTAATAATATCTCTAGGTAATATTAACACATCTCAAGTCATTATAAAATGTTCATTGGGTTATTTATAATGAGGGGTAGATTTGAATAGTAGAACCACTCTAAACTAAACGAAGGCCAACCAATTGTTATTTGATACACTATATAAGACAATATAATGTAAAAAGAAATTTCTTCAAATAATTGAATTTAAATAAGACTTTGATTTAAGCACCTCTTTATAGTTAATACAGTGGATTGAAGTACAATGTCAATGAGCAAGAAAATAACACCATTCAAAAAATTAAGAAACATTCAGACAAAAGCAGAATGGGAAAAATTCTATAGGAAAATATTAATGACATGCAAGATAAAATGTGGGAAGTTATGAGGTTAAGGATATATTATATATGTATATATAAATAGTAAAAGAAATAATCACTAAATGTAACATAAGCATTGTTTGAATCCCATTTGGAACAAAGTAAGCATGAGGTATGTTTTAAATCATCAATCAGGAGAACTTACCAGAAACTGAATTTAATTATATGATGCTAAGACACACACACACACACACACACACACACACACACACACACACACAGTGACATTACTATTAAATTTATTAGGGGTGAAGAAATTGTTACAATGTTGTAAAACCCATTTAATTAGAAATACATACAAAAATGCAGATGAAACAATGGAATCTTACTCTTTAAAAATCACATGTGAGCAACAATGATAAAGCTGAAGAAACAGAGAAAATAAAACTCTTAAAATATTTAAAATTTCTAAAGATGGGCTGAAGAAACAGTACAGCAGGTAAGATCTTGCATACTGACTTTCAACTCCCCCTATATTGTCCCAAGCTTACTGAGAGTGATCTTTGACTGCAAAGCCAGATCAAAGTACTAAGTACTTTATGACTCCCAAAATTACCCCATCCAAAATTTCTGAAGCTAAATAAAGAGGTATGTGGGAGTGAATGATCCATTTTTCTCTTAAATTTATTTAATTTTATTTTAGTTAAAGAAAATACATCACATAGTTGACATAATTGACCATAACACATTTGTTTCCAGATAACTGAAAGCAATGTTATCGGGGGGGGGGGGGGAAGCAAACAAAAATTAATATAAAAACAGTTTAAAAAGAAATAAAACAGGGCCCGGAGAGATAGCGCAGCGGTGTTTGCCTTGCAAACAGCCGATCCAGGACCAAAGGTGGTTGGTTCGAATCCCGGTATCCCATATGGTCCCCTGTGCCTGCCAGGAGTTATTTCTGAGCAGACAGCCAGGAGTAACCCCTGAGCACCGCCGGGTGTGGCCCAAAAACCAAAAAAAAAAAAAAAAAAAGAAATAAAACAAAATGTCTAGTAAAAGCACATCTGTGAAAATAATTATATGTCCAATGAAGTCACTAATACATGGCCAATAGTTTAGTCAGTTCATTTTGTTAGCTGCTCATTTTGTTAAGTTGGGGTGTTTATTTTTTTTTTTTTAGGGATGACAGTATCAAACAATGAAGTTGTCCAGAAATTCAAAGCACTAATACTGATACTAAGACTTTTAGGGAAGTGCACGGTGTTTCCAGGCCTCCTGGAAGAAGGAAGATATTGGGTGAGTGTCTGCACTCTCTCACAAGAAGCCTGGTGATATCAGCCCAAAAACCTGCGTACCTGAAGTTTGATTATATCGGTATCCCCAAAAGGAATCACAGAGGGGTAATGAGGCAGGCCCATCAGGAAAATTGTGATTCTAGGTGATGGAGGCAGCAGGCATGTCTTCGGCAGGAAGAGGCTTGTCCTACTCTCTTTTCCTAAGATGGCCAGATTTCTGCTGTGTAGGTGGTGTACCGAAGATCTTTCATAGCTTACTTTATGTCTTATTTGACAAAAGAGTGAGTCTATGGAGCTGGCCTGGTTTGAACATCCATTCCTTACATTTATAAAGTTTCTCTCCAGTATGAATTTTGCTGTGTTTAATAAGGTATGAGGAGAAAGTGAAGTCCTTCACTGTTGTGTATGTAAATATATTTTAGGGGATTATTATGTTACTGACCCTACCCTGATCAGTGATTGTGCCCTACCCTAGGGTGTGACCTGGCATTTTGCCCCCACCGTAGGGTGGTACCTGATTCTGCTTTCACCATTGGGTGGTATCTGATCCCACCATTGGGTGGTACCTGATTCTGGGGGGTGAAAAACAAGGGTCTGTGGAAGGCGAGAGGCTTTTGGCTGGAACTTATGCTGAGTCTTTGGACTTCAGTCTTGTCCACCGAATAAAGCTAATATTTCCACAAGCCTGACTGTCTGCGAGCTGTTTACCCGCCGTTTCACCTCAGACAGGTGGCAGATGCGTACTCCGAGCTGGAGGGGAAAGACCTCATCCTCCATCTCTCCATCAGTCAACCTCTTCAGGGGCTGAATTGCAACACTTCACTTTCTACTGACATGAATAGAGTTTCCCTCTAGTATGAATTTTCTTGTGCCAAGAAAGTCTTGAGGGGAAAATAAAGGGCTTCATACACTCCTGACATTCATAAGGCTTGTCTCCTACATAAATGTTCTTTTGCCTAGTAAGACCTTCCAAACCTCCTGACATGTATAAAAATTTTTTCTTTATGAATTTTCTTATATGTAGAAAGTTTTGAAAATAGAATGAAGGTCTTCCCACACTTCGCACATAAATAAGGCTTGTTTCCTGTATGAATTTTGGTTTTGGCCACACCCTGTAGTGCAGGGGATTACTCCTGGCAGGCATGGGAACTATATGAGATGACAAGTCGACCATGTACAAGGCAAATGCCCTACCTACTGTACTATTGTTCTGGTCTCTCCTGGTTGAATTTTCTTATGGACTAAAAGGTATGAGGATCAAGTAAAGTCCTTCCCACACTCCAGACATGTCTATGGTTTCTCTCCATATGAATTCTCCAGTGCCTAGTATGACAAAGAGAAACATGCATTTTCTCTCCAGTATGAACATTCCAGTGGGCAATAAGGCATGACAATTAATTAAAGGTCTCCTCACATTCCTTACATGTTTAGGATTTCTCTCCAGTATGAATTTTTCTAAGTCTAAATCTTGAGGAAAAAGGAAAGGTCTTTATAGGCTCCCTACATGCATATGGTTTCTGTCCAAAATGAATACTCAAGTGGCTAATAATGTCTGAATGTTGAGTGAATGCCTACCCACAGTCCTAACATACATGATGCATATCTCCAGGATAAATTTCCTTGTGCACATAAAGGTCTGAGGAATAATTAAAGGCCTTCCCACACTTCTCACACATATGATGTTTCATTTGTGTCTGAAATTCCTTAGGGTTATTCTGGAGTCACTCAGGATGACTCAGACAGTATAAACCTTGCTGGCAATCAGGGGGATCCTGTGAATGACAGATGGGCTAATGGGCAAATTATGGTGCTGAGCACACAGGTATCCCCCCCCACACACACACACACACAACACATTGCTTACATTCAGTCGACTCTATTTTATGGAGAAGTGCTTGGGATAGGTACATTTTTCTCTGAACTACTTTATAACATAAGTTTCCTGCAATTATTAATAAATATAATGATATAATTAAATAATTCATCTTTCTTTTTAAACTTGAAATATGTTGTGAAAGATTATTTTTCTCTTAGGTACCAGGTCTTCCTCATAGATGCAAAGCATGCACTTTAATACTGATCAAAATTCTCAGCCCTAAAGAATCGTAATGTTGGGCTGGAGCGATAGCACAGCAGGAGGGTGTATGCCTTGCATACAGCCAACCCAAGATAGACCCAAGTTTGATCCCCGAAATCCCATTTGGTCCCCTGAGCCTGCCAGGAGCAATTTCTGAGTGCAGAACCAGGAATAACTCTTGAGTGCCACCAGGCGTGACAAAAGAACAGAAAGAAAAAAGGAAAGAAGAAAGAAAGAAAGAAAGAAAGAAAGAAAGAAAGAAAGAAAGAAAGAAAGAAAGAAAAGAAAGAAAGAAAGAAAGAAAGAAAGAAAAAGAAAGAAAGAAAGAAAGAAAGAAAGAAGAGAAGAAAGATAGATAGAAAGAAAGAAAGAGAAAGGAAAGAAAGAAGGAAAGAAAGAAGGAAAGAAGGTAAATAGAAAGGAGGAAGGAAGAAAAGGAAGGAAGAAGAAAGGAAGAAAGAAAGAAAGAGAAAGAAAGAAAGAAAAAAGAAGAAAGAAGAAAAGAAAGAAGAAAGAAGAAAGAAAGAAAAGAAAGAAGAAAGAAAGAAAGAAAGAAAGAAAGAAAGAAAGAAAGAAAGAAAGAAAGAAAGAAAGAAAGAAAGAAAGAAGAAAAAAGAAGAAAGAAAAAAAAGGAAAGAAAGAAAAAGAAAGAAAGAAGAGAAAGAACGACAGAAAGAAAGAAAGAAAGAAAGAGAGAGAGAGAAAGAAGAAAGAAATAAAGAAAGAGAAAAAGAAAGAGAGAAAGAAAGAAAGAAAGAAAGAAAGAAGAAAGAAAAAATAAAGAAGGAAAGAAAGAAGAAAGAAAGAAGGAAAGAAAAGAAGGAAAGAAAGAAGGAAAGAAAGAAGAAAGAAAGAAAGAAAGAAAGAAAGAAAGAAAGAAAGAAAGAAAGAAAGAAAGAAAGAAAGAAAGAGAAAGAAAGAAAGAAAGAAAGAAAGAGAAAGAAAGAAAGAAAGAAAGAAAGAAAGAAAGAAAGAAAGAAAAGAAAGAAAGAAGAAAGAAAGAAAGAAAGAAAGAAAGAAAGAAAGAAAAGAAAGAAAGAAGAAAAGAGAAAGAAAGAGAGAAAGAGAGAAAGAAAGAAGAGAAAGAAAGAAAGAAAGAAAGAAAGAAAGAAAGAAAGAAAGAAGAAAGAAAGAAAGAAAGAAAGAAAGAAAGAAAGAAAGAAAGAAAGAAAGAAAGAAAGAAAGAAAGAAAGAAAGAAAGAAAGAAAGAAAGAAAGAAAGAAGAGAAAATCTTAATGTTAAAACAAGTTAAGGTCCAATTTAAGAGTGAAAACCACAGAGACTGTGGAGAAAATATTTTCTTCCAGACTGTCTGTAGTATCATGTTTTCCAGTTTTATCAAGCAAATTTCATTTTTCCTATATCTGAATCTAGTATTGGTTTGTATATATTTTCTTCTACTTAAATTATCATATCTATTTTATTATAAGAATAGATTTTTGAGCAGAAGAGACAGTACAATGTATAGAGCACCTACCTTGTGCTTTGCTGACTGGATTTGATCCTCAACACTCCATATGGTCCCCTGAGTAAGGCCTGAGCACTTAACTGTTGATGCATGCAAAACAAAAAATACCTGGATTTTTGACAATCTGGTCCTTTAAATTAATTTGATTAAATGCTTCTGTTTAACATTGTTGACATATTCCAATTGCTTCTAATATATTTTAAAATTAAAAAACCAGGTACAGCATTATCATCTGACAATTAGTGCCTGATTCACTGGGTAGTACTTCATATTTCCAGCAACAAAATTACTCACCTCATCATAGTATATTTTATGTCGGATTTGGGAAAGCCTGATGACTTGTAATTAAACATGTCTTTCCTTGAGGGCAACAAGATAGTACAATGGTTAAAGCACTTGCCTTGCATGTAGTTGACCAGGATTCAACTCCCAACACCCAATATGGTTAACATAGTACTGCCAGAAGTAATTCCTAAGCACCAAATGATGTGCACCCCCTTCAAAAATTTTTTCTTTATTTGATTTTCCTTGAAAACAGTTGTTTTCAAAGACCTTGATGCAATATTATTATATTACTGGATTATGATTTTCAGCCCAAACATATTATTTTAAGTCAATGTAACTTTTATTTCTTAAAAGGAAATGAAGTTGTTTTTGCCTGCAAAACACAACTACCTGATCACTTAACTAAGAAAAACAAACACTTCTATGAATTGGCCTTACAAGAAAAGAGGGCCAAATGCTTTACCTATAAACCACCTTCAAAAGAACACACAGCCAACCTAAACTATTGTCTATCCATGCATTGAATGATGGATGGAAGTGTGCTGTAACCTCCTCTGTCTGAACAAGAATGAATCCACTTATTCTAGGAGAATTTCAATAATTAAAACAATTTTGTCTTTCCTCCTCTCTTCCAGGGAAACAAAATTTTTTCTGGAGAGCTAAGAAATTACAACCTACTAACCTAAGTTTGGAGCATTTCCATTATCTTGGAAATATGGGAGTTTACTGCAATGCTCACTTTATGACCTGCATTTCATCATAAAATCCATTAATTAAAAAGCCAAAACTTTAATGCTTGCTTCATTTCTTATGGGTTTCTTATATGTGACTAACCAACATGCTTGACCCAGTTTTTCTGCTAGTCTTCCCAAGCTTAAGTCTTCTGTTCTTCCTTAAAATAAAAATAATTTAAAGATGTATAGAAAGGTGGAAGTAAGGACTAAGAATTGCTAACAATTAAAAACAATTAAAAACAATCTACTGGCATTCATCATTAGCTAGCAGAATATTTTTCTCCAGAATCTGGAGACCTGGCTTATTTATTACTCCTCAGAGCATTGGGGATCATCTATAAACACTGAAGGCTATGTTCTGTTTCTTCTGCTCTGATTTTCCTATGAATTAATGTGAAAAGAAACGAAGCACATTAACACTTAAGAATATAGTCAAGCATTTGAACAAAATATCTAAAATATTGGGGCTGAAGTGGAGGCGCATTGGTAGGGCATTTGCCTTGTACACTCGGCTCGATCCCCTGGTGTCCCCCAAGCCAGGAACAATTTCTGAGTGGATAGCCAGGAGTAACCCCTGAGCATTACTGGGTATGGCCTCAAAACCAAAAAAATAAAAAATCTAAAATATTGACATGGTATCTAATTTTGTTGGTATTGGAACCACACCAGCTGTGCTAGGGGTTACTCCTAGCTTTGCACTCAAGAATCATATAGGATACTGGTAATTGATCCCAGGTTGGCTAAGTGCAAAGAAAATGCCTTACCCACTATACTTTTACTCTGGCTCCTGAAACACTTGGTGAAAGAAGGAGGCAGACGAAGTGACAGGTAATCTATTGAATATATTTGGTAGTTGTAAATCTCACCAGGTGAGATAACTAAAGAGATACATAATGGAAAGAGCTAAGGGGCAGTAATGGCAACCCTTAAAAGGGGCCACACAGTGTAGTTGATTATGTGCTTTGGGTATATTAACTATACATGAGATCTAAGCTGAAACTACAGAACTTTATTGTGCCTACCAAGATGGCAGGGCGATTGGGGAAGGAGATTGGGTGGTGGTGGGAAATGGGAGCCTGATGATTTGACACTGGTGGTGGATTGGTGTTGAAATATTATATACTTATCAATAAGTTTGTAAACCACAGTTTAATAATAAATTTTAAAGTGTTGTTTTTATTTTTTTGTTGTTTTTGGTTTTTTGGACCACACCTGGTGACGCTCAGGGGTTACTCCCCGCTATGTGCTCAGAAATCACTCTTGGTTTGGGGTGCCAGGGATCGAACCTGGTCAAAGGCAAATGCCCAACTGCTGTGCCACTGCTCTGTTCCTTGTTGTTTTTATTTATTTTTTTCCTTTCTTTTTATTATTATTTGTATTAAATTTATTTAAAGAAAATGCATCACATAGTTGACATAACTGATCATAATACATTTGTTTCAAGATGACCAAAAGCAAAGTTATTTAAAAAATAGAAAATATAAAGAAAAACTAATGAAATAGAAGAAAAAGAAAAGAAGAAAAAGTTCAGTAGCAAGTATATTGTGAAAATTATTGTCTCACCAATGAACTCATTAAAGCAATAGGAAAAGGTTTAGTAAGCGCTTCTTTTTTTTTAAGAATAAGAGTTAAAGAAATACAGTAAAGACAGTGTGAGTATGGCAATTGTTGTTTGCATAAGCCCAGTAAAATATGGGGGAAATAGAAAGGAAAAGTCTTGGCCTAAATAGAAGACCTTATCCCTGAAGTATTTTGACATAAGACCAACTCTGGCCTTCAAACATACTAGGTTGTCCTCCTCCTGAGTCATTCTCTGTGGTCCCAGTAAAAAAAAATCTTTTTTTTTTTTTTTTTTTTCACAAAATCGCTATTGTTGGCATCAGGTTTCTGTAGTTAGACATCATGGTTATTTTTAAGGGCAGTACAGACAACCTTCTCTGACACTTTGTTTCACCTACATGAACATCAGCCCCTTAGACCATGCACCTGTGTCCAGGCAGACAGGAGGAAATAACAGTTCTCGCACAAAATCACATGGCCTGAGAACAAAGAAAAGATAAAGCAACGAAGAGCTGCTGGTCTGGATCTTTATAGGCAGTTCTGGGACTGACAGATTATAGGGCATCTGTAACAGACCAGGAGGACAGCAGTGGACTTCCAGAGACAAACACAAGAGACCAGTGTGGACTTTGGGCAAGGGAATGAGTAAGATACAAGTCGAAACCAAGGATGCTCTACATGAGAACCAGCAAAACACCAGCAAGGGACTAGAATTAGGTCTAGAAATAGAAAATCAAGGACCTCCAAATTTATTTTCTAAAAGTTGATAAGCAGGGGCCGGGCGGTGGCGCTGGAGGTAAGGTGCCTGCCTTGCCGGTGCTAGCCTAGGACGGACCACGGTTCGATCCCCCGGCATCCCATATGGTCCCCCAAGAAGCCAGGAGCAACTTCTGAGCACATAGCCAGGAGTAACCCCTGAGCGTCACAGGGTGTGGCCCAAAAACCAAAAAAAAAAAAAAAAAAGTTGATAAGCAAAATAACTATAACTTCATAAAATCTTGGTGTTTTGTGTGCAGATCTTTTATATTTTACTCTAGGACACACATACTTACAAGCTAATCTAGTTTTGTAGTGGCATTGAATGCTAGACTCAGAACTTGCTTTTTATTCTTATGTTTGTTAAATTAAAATTAATTATTTAAAGAATGACTCAAATTACTGTGGTATTCATATTTTTAAAGTTATAGATGCGGATTATATATGCTAGTCTTTTTTCTATAAATAACAAGCCCAAATTAAATAACAAATGTAAAATAAAAGCCTACTCTCCAAATTACTTCCTGATCACTTAACATGCCTAAATATTAAGGGTTTAAAACCAAATATCCCCAGGAATTGAAACGATAATTTTCCTAAAATCATTAGATGATAATTAACACAAGGTATTTAAAGCCAAATCTAATACCCTCTTAATTTTCCTTTCAAATCCCCACAAAATTTAAATAAAAAATAAAACATCAAAATAATTCCCTGAATTCTTAAAATTCAGAACCAAAATCATTACATGTTTAATCTTCTAAAAAATAAAAACACAATAAGAAATAAACATTTAGGGGCTGGTGAGGTGGTGCTAGAGGTAAGGTGTCTGCCTTGCAAGCGCTAGCCAAGGAAGGACCACAGTTCGATCTCCCAGTGTCCCATATGGTCCCCCCAAGCCAGGGGCAATTTCTGAGCGCTTAGCCAGGAGTAACCCCTGAGCATCAAACAGGTGTGGCCCAAAAAAACAAACAAACAAAAAAAGAAATAAACATTTAGAAAGACTTCTAACAAGGAGCTAATTTAAGTACTATAATTGTAAAACAACAAAAAGTAAATATGAAACAAATGTAAACAATTATTTTTAAATAATGTTTTGTTTTGCTTGGGGACTACACCAAGCAATGGCTAAGGCTTACTCCTGGTTCTTTGCTCAGTAATCAGTAAAATTAAAAGCTTGGGAGACAATATGGTGTGTTGGGGACCATACCTGGGCCAGACTTTGCAAGGGAAGTATCTTACGTACCGTATTTTCCAGCATATAAGATGACTTTTGAAGCGAAAAAAGTCAACCAAAAATTGGGGGTCATCTTATATGCCGAGTATATCCCGAGAACCATTTCGTTATGCCACTAAACAAAAATTGTCTGGATATTGCCATGCAACAAATTTTCCAACTCGATCATGCACCAATCACTGCAAGGCTGCTCTGACTGCCTCTCTAACTCAACCAATCCAAGCAGGCTTTTCTTTTTTTTTTTTTTTTTTTTTTTGGTTTGTCGGGCCATACCCATTTGATGCTCCGGGGTTACTCCTGGCTAAGCACTCAGAAATTGCCCCTGGCTTGGAAAGATTATATGTGACACCACCGGGGGATAGAACCACGGTCCTTCCTTGGCTAGCGCTTGCAAGGCAAACACCTTACCACTAGCACCACCTCTCCGGCCCCCCAAGCAGGCTTTTTATACATGCAAATCATACAATGTTCTGTACCCGAATCTACACTGTAAAAAGCCTGCTCAGATTGGCCAGAGTCAGAGAGGAAGTCTATTACAGTATAACCTTTGAGCCTTTGCTTGTTGTGATTGGCTCACTGCGGTATATACAGTTGCAGCACAGGAACATTCTGTCTTATATAGTGAATATAGGCCTAAACCTATGTTTTAACTGTAAAATTAGGGGGTCATCTTATATGCTGGAAAATACGGTACTGTTCTATCTCTTTGCCCCTAAATGATTATTATAACTATCAAGCTGTTGGGGAAATAAAATAATTTTCTTCTGGGATCCCTTATTAACTAACAACAGTCCTTATTTAGCCACGTGCTTACTGTTAACTGCCCTTAGTATCTGGAAGTCTTGGCACTACTGATCATTTATACTTGGATGTGCTTCTTCTCAGATGTTGAAAGTCAAAGTACCATGAAAATGTAGCACAGAAAGAAACCAGATACCTGACATATGAAGCCCTCTCCTTAAAAGGAATATTAAATAAAAGAACTGGAACAGTATAGTTTTTTAAGAGCAATTAAATATTTAGTAGAGAGATAGGACCAATAGTACAACAAGTAGGGCACTTCACCTGCCTCACACATGTTAACCTGGATTCAATCTTTTAAACCACAGATAGTCACACATAATACCTGCCTGCATTCAGAATCAGAGCCATGAATAAATCCTGAGCATCACTGATTGTGACCCCAAAAGCTAACAACAACAATAATAACAACATATTTAAATACTGTAGAGAGTACATACTCAATATAATTTTTAATTTCTGGAATAATTTATTCTGTAAAATTCCAAAACAAATGTGAAGGTATGTGTTGGGAGAAAATGAATGGTTTAGCTCCCAAATGAAGATAAACTTCAGCAGTTAAGAGTAAAATTACCTTCCCTGGAGCCTTACCTGGAGGTGAGTTTACACTCCCAGAAAGGGAGGAGCCAGAAGAGCGTGGCTGCTCCGCTTTGCTTCGTGGCCATCCACATAGTTTAGCCAAAGAATACAACCACAACACAGAAAAACCCACCATACAAGTGTGACAATGGGGAAACAATGCAGGCCAGCGCCAGACATAGAGAATAATGATGGCAACTCTGATGACTTGAACATGACCAACCAACTAGTCAGTCTCTCAGATAAGGAGTTTAGAGTCACAATATGGAAGACGTTCAAAGAACTAAAAGAAAGTATAGAAGAGAACAATAATAAGAATCAAGAGAATATGAAGATAGAAATCAGAAAACTCCAAACTGAAATTTTAGGTCAAATAACAGGTCTGAAAAACTCAGTAGATGAGTTGAAGAAAAACATGATTGAGCATTCCCACAGGTTAACAGCAGCTGAGGATAGAATTAGTACACTGGAAGATGAGACAAATAACAATTCCATACAGCAGAAGAAATTGGGAAAAAGCGTTAAAGCAAAAGATCAAACAATGGAAAAATTACTCAAAGAATGGGAACAGATGAAAATAGAAGTCTATGATAAACTCAACAGAAACAACTTAAGAATCATTGGAGTCCCAGAGACCCAGGAAGAATCAATGGTCAAGACCATCATTAAAGAGAAACTACCAGAGCTAAAGAATACATTTGATCAAATCCTGCATGCTCGAAGAATACCAACTAAAAGAGTCCCCAGAAAAAAATGCCCCAAGACACATCCTAGTCACAATGACGAATCCCATAGATAGAGACAGAATTCTGAAAGCAGCAAGATCAAAAAGAGAAATTACATTCAAGGGAACATATTTGAGTTTTACTGCAGACCTGTCACCGGAAACACTTAAGGCCAGAAGGCAGTGGTGCGACATAGTGACAAAACTCAATGAAATAAATGTTTGCCTAGAATACTGCACCCAGCAAAACTCACTTTCAGGTTTAAAGGAACAATACATGATTTCACAGACAAACAACAGCTCAGAAACTTTACAGACTCAAAACCATTCTTAAAAGAAAAATTGAACGGCCTATTTTAAGACAAGACTGAAAAACAAACACACCAAACTTCGATATAAAGATGGCATTAAATCCCAGGACAATTCTTTCTATCAATGTCAATGGACTGAATGCACCAGTTAAGAGACACAGAGTGGCTAAATGGATCAAAAAACTCAATCCAACCTTCTGGTGTCTACAAGAAACGCACCTGAATAGTCAGAAAAAACATAGACTCAGAATAAAAGGCTGGAGGAAAATCATCCAAGCAAACAACACCCATAAAAAAGCTGGAGTGGCCATACTAATTATCAGATGATGCAAAACTTTATACTTAGGAAAGTTGTAAGGGACAAAGATGGACATTTTGTATAAATCAAGGATACAGTACAGCAGGAAGAAATCACTCCTCCTAAACATATATGCATCGAATGAGGGGCCAGCAAAATATTTAATTACAATTGTTGACAAATCTGAAAAATAATATCAATAACAACACAATAATTGTGGGAAGACCTCAACAGGGCATTGTCAACACTTGACTAGGTCAACCAGACTGAAAACCCAACACGAATATACTAGACCTGAGAAAGAGAAATGGAAGAAAGAGGCCTAGTAGATAAATACAGGACACTCCACCCCCAGAAGCCCAGATACACATTTTTCTCTAATGTACATAGGACATTCTCCAGGATAGACTTCATGCTAGCACATAAAACATACCTCCATAATATCAAGAGGATAGAAATTTTGCAGGCTACCTTCACTGACCACGAAGCTCTGAAATTATATGTGAACTACAAAGGGACACGGAAGAAAAACTTTAATACCTGAAAGTTAAACTGCCTAATACTGAATAACCAGTGGGTCCGAGAGGAAATCAAAACCTTCCTAGAAACAAATGACAATGGAGACACAAACTATCAGAAACTATGGGACACAGCAAAAGCAGTACTGAGAGGCAAATTTATAGCATTGCAAGCACACATCAGAAAAGAAGAAGGGGCATACCTGAATAGCTTAATGATGTAGCTCATAGAATTAGAAAGTACTCAACAAAAAGACCCAAAAATAGGAAGACAGAAGGAAATAACAAAGCTGAGAGCAGAAATCAATGAAACAGAAATGCGAAAAACAATCCAAAAGACCAACGAAAGCAGAAGTTGATTCTTTGAAAAAATAAACAAGATTGATAGACCACTGGCAAAACTAATGAAGAAAGAAAGAGAGAGAGAAACTTGATACTCGTATTAGGAAGGAAAAAGGAGAGATCACTACTGATATGGTAGAGATCCAAAGGATAATCAGAAACTACTTTGAGAAAATCTATGCCACTAAAAATTAAAACCTGGAAGAAATGGATAATTTTTGGACTCTTATAATATTCCATGTTGAATGAAGAGGATGTAGCATATCTAAACACATCCATCACTAATAGAGGAAATTAAGGACAGTAATCAAATGTCTGCCCAAGAACAAAAGTCCAGGCCCAGATGGATTTACTAATGAATTCTTTCAAACCTTTCAAAGGAACTTCTACCAATTATGGCAAGACTCTTTTATGAAATCAGAAAAAAACAGGAACACTTCAAATAGCTTTTATGAAGCCAACATCTACCGTGATACCTAAACCAGACAGAGATGCTACCAAAAAAAGGAAAATTACAGACCAATATTGCTGAAGAATGCAGATACAAAGATCCTCAAAAAAATCCTGGCAAAAGGGATTCAATGCCTCATTAGAAGATCATTCACTACAATCAAGTAGTTTCATCCCAGGAATGCAGGCTGGTTTAACATCCGTAAATCTATCAACATAATACACAACATCAACATCAAGAGAAAAAGAAGAAAACCACATGATCATATCAATAGATCGCAGAGAAAGCATTTGATAAGGTCCAACACCTATTCTTGATCAAAACTCTCAGCAACATGGTGAATGGAAGGAATCTTTCGCAGTATAGTTAAGGACCATCTACCACAAGCCAGAGGCAAATATTGGTCCTCAAAGGAGAAAAACTAAAAGTCTTCCCTCTGAATTCTGGCACGAAGACAGGCTGTCCTCTCTTACCACTCCTATTTCAACATAGCACTGGGAAGTACTCTGCTATAAGCGATTAGCAAGAAAAAGATATCAAGGGAATCCAGATAGGGAAAGAAAGAGTCAAAGCTCTCTCTGTTTGCAGATGACATGATACTCTACCTAGAGAACCCCAAAGTCTCTACGAAAAAGCTTCTAGAAACAATAGACTGATAGAGCAAGGTGGCAGGCTACAAAATTAACACACAAAAATCAATGGCCTTTCTAGACACCAACAGTAATAAAGAAGAAATGGACATTAAGAAAACAACCCCATTCACAATAGTACCACACAAACTCAAATATCTTGGAATCAACTTGACTAAATATGTGAAGGACCTATACAAAGAAAACTATAAAACTCTGCTTCAAGAAATAAGAGAGGACATGCGGAAAGTGGAAGCACATACCCTGCTCATGGATTGGCAGGATTAACATCATTAAAATGGCAATACTCCCCAAAGCATTGTACACATTTAATGCGATCCCTCTAAAGATACCGATGACATTCTTCAAAGAAGTGGATCAGGCACTTTTGAAATTCATTTGGAACACTAAACACCCTAGAATAGCTAAAGCAATCATTGGGAAAAAGAATATGGGAGGCATTACTTTCCTCAACTTTAAACTGTACTACAAAGCAATAGTTATCAAAAAAGCAAGGTATTGGAATAAAGACAGGCCCTCAGATCAATGGAATAGGCCTCAATACTCAGAGAATGTTCCCCAGACATACAATCACCTAATTTTTTATAAAGGAGCAAGAAATCCTAAATAGAGTAGGGAAAGCCTCTTCAACAAGTGGTGTTGGCACAACTGGCTAGCCACTTGCAAAAAATTGAACTTAGACCCCCAGCTAACATGATATACAAAGGTTAAATACAAATGGATGAAAGACCTCTATATCAGACCCAAAACCATAAGATATATATAACAACACGTAGGTAAAACACTCCAGGACATTGAGACTAAAGGCATCTTCAAAGAGGAAATTGCACTCTCCATGCAAGTGAAAGCAGAGATTAATAGATGGGAATATATTAAGCTGAGAAACTTCTGCACCTCAAAAGAAATAGTGCCCAGGATACAAGAGCCACCCACTGAGTGGGAGAAACTATTCACCCAATACCCATCAGAGAAGGGGCTAATCTCCAACATATACAAGGCACTGACAGAAATTTACAAGAAAAAATCATCTAATTCCCTTCAAAAAATGGGAGAAGAAATGGACAGACACTTTGACAAAGAAGAAAATACAAATGGCCAAAAGACACATAAAAAATGCTCCACATCACTAGTCATCAGGAGATGCAATCAAAACAACTATGAGGTACCACCTCACACCACAGAGATTGGCACACATCACAAAGAATGAGAACAAGCAGTGTTGGCGGGGATGTGGAGAGAAAGGAACTCTTATCCACTGCTGGTGGGAATGCCGTCTAGTTCAACCTTTATGGAAAGCAATATGGAGATTCCTCCAAAAACTGGAAATCGAGCTCCCATACGATCCAGCTATACCACTCCTAGGAATATACCCTAGGAACACAAAAATACAATATAAAAATCCCTTCCTTACACCTATATTCATTGCAGCACTATTTACATAGCAAGACTCTGGAAACAGTCAAGATACCCTTCAACAGATGAATGGCTAAAGAAACTGTGGTACACATACACAATGGAATATTAGGCAGCTGTCAGGAGAGATGAAGTTATGAAATTTTCCTATACATGGATGTACATGGAATCTATTATGCTGAGTGAAATAAGTCAGAGAGAGAGAGAGAAAGACGTGGAATGGTCTCACTCATCTATGAGTTTTAAGAAAAATGAAAGACATTATTGCAATAACTTTCAGACACAAAAGAGAAAAGAGCTGAAAGTTCCAGCTCACCTCATGAAGCTCATCACAAACAGGGATGAGTTTAGTTAGAGAAATAACGACGTTTTGAACTATCCTAATAATGAGAATATACTAGGGAAATAGAAAGCCTGTCTAGAGTACAGGCGGGGGTTCGATGGGGAGGAAGGAGATTTGGGACATTGGTGATGGGAATGTTTCACTGGTGATCAGTGGTGTTCTTTACATGACTGAAACCCAAACACAATCATGTATGTAATAAAGTTGTTTAAATAAAAAAATTTTAAAAAAGAGTAAAATTACATTTGGAAATAAGAGGGGATTATAAATTTAAAGTATTATTATTATTTCCAAAAATTTATTTTCTAGATGAGTTTCTAGAACTTGTATTGAGATATTTTAAAAATTTATAAAAAAATTAAACTGGAAATATATTTTTATTTTAAAAATATGAGTAAAACAGGGGCCAGAGTGATAACTCAGCGGTAGGGTATTTGTCTTGCACATGGCCAACCCCCAGAATGAGCCTGGGTTCAATCACCCGCAATCCACACTGTCCCCCAAGCCTGCGAAGAGCAATTTCTGAGTGCAGAGCCAGGAGTAACCCCTGAATGCTACTGGTTGTGGCCCAAAAACTAAAAAAATAAAAATGAAAAAAAGATAAGATATGGCCAAGATTAATTTAGAAACCATTGCCTTTACTTCATTTTATTTTTTTTTCTGACAATAATTGTATAATCTTGCTTGGTTAAAAACTATCTGCTGGGCCGGAAAGATAGCACAGTGGTAGGTTGTTTGCCTTGCATGCAGTCAATCCAGGATGGACAGTGGTTTGAATCCCACCATCCCAGGCTTACCTGTGCCTGTCAGGTGTAATTTCTGAGTGTAGAGCCAGGAGTAACTCCTAAGCGCAACCGGGTGTAACCCCAAAAAAACAAAACAAACAAACCCCCCAAAAATATCTAATATTCAAAGTTACTATTAATTTTCAATCTTTTGTTGAACATAAGTTTAGCTACAGTATGCCACTTACTATGAAGACAAAGTTGAATACAAAATTAAAATGTTTAGTTCCTTCATGCTTAGTGAACCAAGTCAGAGGGAGAGAGACAGACATAAAATATCGTACTCATTTACATCCTTCTTCTGCTTACTTTATTAACATAATATCTTCCAGTTATATCCATGTTGCATTGAATTGCATGATTGCATCATTCTTTATAGCTATGTAATATACCACTGTATATATCTATATGTGTATATAATTGCATATGGTATATGTATATGTTTGTTGTATAACTAGGTTGATTCTTTTTATATTTCTAATCTTATCTTTCAGAAATTGAGGCATAATAAATTCAAAAGTCAAATATATATCTCCTAGTCCATAAGTATGACTCTGCATAATTCATTCTTCCAAACTCTGAAAATAAATGCCAAAAATGCTAGTTAAAATTTGGGGATAATATGGGCTATACAGTGGGTAGGATGCTTGCCTGACATGTAGCTACCCTAGACTAAAATTTTAGCACCCCATATGGTCCGCTAATACCCTTAGGTGTGATCACTGAGCTGAGTATAGGTGTGAGGAACAAAAGAAAGTTTTATTTTAAGAAATAAATAAAATTTCTTAGAGATTTTGTCTTTACTCAGAACATGTAAGGTAATGGCTAGAAAGTCTTCAAACCAGATCACATATATTGTCATTTTTCCTAGTGTTCCTTCTGTCCCTATTTGTGATCTAGTTAACTTCCCTCTCAACTTCCACTTAACTTAATCAGTAATACCACACACACACACACACACACACACACACTTAAATCTGACTTTAGTATGCTTTAATTATTCAATATACAAAAAATTTCAATTGTGATTAAAGTTAATTTAATCAGTGATTAAAAACTTTCAGTGTTAACTCAATATTTAATAGTTTTCATAAGTTACTCATCAAAAAGAAGATTCCAAAATCAAAATAAACTTTAGAAAATTCATGTTTCTGTATTGTAACGATTTTATGCATATGCAAGTCTAATATTTAAATTTTGGGGGGAAATAAAACTAGATAAAAGTATATAACTTTGGGATCTGAGGTAAGCTTCATTGATAGAACTCCTGTCCTGCTCTAATATGAGCCAAGGGGTCAATCCCAGGTATCATTTCACACAACAAGAGAAAACTTTAGAGCACTGATGTTTGGGGTGTCCAGTCCACAAAAGAGTATGCAATATCTGGCACACTATAACCTAGTATTCAAGCAATGCAACAAAGTGTGCAGGTCCCAAAGAGCACCACAAAAAGTGTGCAAGACCTATAAATAAGTTGCATGATTCCCAGTGATACATTAACAACAAAAAAAGGAGAATGGTTAAATTAAAAAAATATATAAATATAAAATTTTATAAGTACTCCCACAAGTTTAGTTTTAGTATTCTCAATAGTGCCTAATAAATTCAGATGGTCACTCAGATCATTGGTTGTACCTAGCACCAGACTAAGAATTTAGAAGTCAACTAGAAGTAATCAATTGAATAAATAATCATAACTCTGCCTGGATACACAGCAATGAGTTTTTAAGAAGTTCACTTTAGGGGCCGGCGAGGTGGTGCTAGAGGTAAGGTGTCTGCCTTGCAAGTGCTAGCCAAGGCATCCCATATGGTCCCCCCAAGCCAGGGGCGATTTCTGAGTGCATAGCCAGGAGTAACCCCTGAGCATCAAATGGGTGTGGCCCCCCCCCCAAAAAAAACAAAAAAAAAGTTTATTTTATTCTAGGTGCCAAGTTTTCAAAAGCAAATAAAAAAATTAATTAGAGCAGTTTCTTAAACTAAGAAATACATGGTAAAAAGGGAATTGTGCCAGATCCAAATGCCAGTGAGGCTACTATGTTTAGGTGATAGAAATGAGGGAAAGCAGTTGCAGTTTCCATGGTCTGAACTCTAGTTTTACATTCCAGAAATTAATAAGCTATCACATATCAATCTTCATAATCATAATTAATTTTATCTAACTAAGATTTCTTATCTATATAAGAAAAATATCCTCAGATATATAAAAGTTTTAAGGCATTGCACTAGATAAATATTTTATCTCTTTGGAGCTTTCTCAGAATAAGTACCCTAATCTTGCTTAATAGGAGTTGAAAAAGAAGGGGTCGGGAAGGTGGCTCTAGAGGTAAGGTGTCTGCCTTGCAAGCACTAGCGTAAGACGGACCGTGGTTCGATCCCCCGGTGTCCCATATGGTCCCCCAAGCCAGGAGCGATTTCTGAGCGCATAGCCAGGAGTGACCCCTGAGCATCAAACGGGTGTGGCCCAAAAACCAAAAACCATAAAAGAAAAAAGAAAAAGATAAAGAAATAAAAGCCTATGGGACAAAATATGTCTGCATATTTAATGTATATTGACACCATCCGAATATATTTATGCCACCATTGTCAAAGCTCCCAAATCACTAGAATAAAAGGCCATAATCATTTACTAATAGCAAATACAGAATTATCTGACACTTATTTTCCTACAAAAGCCCATTTGTGGCCCTTAGACAGGAAAGAAAGACCAATGAGTGTCTCTTAGGATTACTGACTAAATGTGCTATGACTGTCTTTTGCAAGAGTATCTCTTGGGAACCTTTAGAGAAAAAAATTCCAAGGCAATTTCTTCAGATAACCAGATGGCTGGGTACTACTTCAGGGAAATGACCCCAGGGGGAAAATGTTTTCTACTAACTGCTGTCAACTTAAGTGAGACATAACTCATGTTCAGAATGTTCTTGAACTGTGTATTCCACATACAATTGCTCTTCTAATGTTTCCTGGGAGAGATTTCAGTTCTATTTCTCATGGTAGGTACAGTTTGTGTATTTTGTTTTGTTTTTGAGAAATGTAGAATTAATTGTTCTCTGGAAATTCAAGCAAGGCAGTCTTTAATCTCCCATTTAGGAATACTCAGTGGTTCAATGTAAACATTTATTCTCTCACACAAATGTGTAAAGTTCCCTTGTGCTCTGACATTTGTATTTGAAAGATAACTAATCAAAAATGGGGGAAGACGGGAGGGGGGCTTTGGTGGTGGGAATTCACCAGTTGCACTAGTGAAGGAGGGGGTATTCCGTTTATGACTGAAACCCAACTACAAACATGCTTGTCATTATGGTGCTAAATAAAGATTTATAAAAAAAAAATAAAAATAAAAAATCCTAGCTCCCTTAAAAAAAAAAAAGCCTCAAAATCCATGATTGACAGACTTCACAGTCACAATTAACTTGCTTCAAACTGCACTAATTTCCAATAAGGAATATTCTTTGCAATGCCTTAAAAAATAGGGAATTCTCTGAACTTTCTAAAAACAAACTATTTATAATAATGAAAGCATTCTTGGGCTTTCCCTGAAATTTCTTCTCAACTTAAATTTCCTGATCCAGAATAGTAAGGAAAAGCAAGAATTGATGCAGATATTCACCCAAACTTGTTCATCATGATCTATGAGCAACTGTTGTGTGGGATAGCATAAGCTCTCTGACATAAGCAAAGGTGTTTTCTGACCATTTTGGGGTAATAGACACCTGCTTTCATATCCAAGTCAAATTATAATGAGGTAGAGGTATTTTTATGCTAACTCTATATTTAGGATATTATAGTTATATAATGTATTATATGTATTTATACTATAATATATTATATTATATTATATTATAATGTTATAATATATGTATTATAGTTGGGATATTATAGGAAAATAGAACTAATATGATATGCACATGTAGACACGCTTGTGTGTGAGTTAGGTGGCTGAGAAAGTTTATACTCTGCTGACATCTACAAACTGAAAACCCAGAAAATACAAAATTGCAGTTTTGAGAATCAAATGTCAAGCACATATATTCCAGATGAGGGTAGGAAAAAATATTTGAGTGCAAGCAGTTAGATTATGAGAGAAATTCCCCAGTGTTTTGTTTATTATCAGATCAGCTAACACTTATCCTCACTGAGAAAGGAACTAGGCTTTGTTCAGTCCATGGATTCCATGGATTCAAATACCAATCTCATCCAGAAATCTACTTAGAAGTACATACAGAAATAATATTTGATCTTAGCACCTTGTGTCTCAACCAACTTGACACACAGAAATAACCATAATAAAGCCTACCCCGGAGGCAGTTTTCTACCTATCCAGGATCCCTACTAGAAAAATATTAATGTGTTCCTAGGAGCACCCAAAAATTTACCAAATTTACCTCCTTGAAATTTCTCTCTCTCTCTCTTACTTTCTCTCTTCTCTCTCTCCTCTCTCTTCTTCTTCTTCTCTCTCTCTCTCTCTCTCTCCCTCTCTCTCTCTCACACACACACACACACACACACATACACACACAGAGCTAATTATCACTTATTTGTTGTTGTCCAAATCAACACTTGACTCAATCTAAATAAAAAATAATTCTCACAATCCTGAACTGTCCTATAAACTCATTTCTTAAACTGTGGGTTATCCGTCTATAATGAACTACATTACTAAATATTAGGGGTCACATTACTTATAAACAGTGAAAGGTTTCTAAACATTCAACAACCACAATTAATTCAAGAACTAATATTAAAAGAGATGCTAATGAAAATCCAAGGAATACCAGATCTTAGAATAAAAACTTTGAGGGCCAGAGCCATAGTACAGTGGTAGGGAGTTTGCCTTGCACATCGCCAACCTGGAACAGACCTGGGTTCTATCTCTGGCATCCAATATAGTCCCCTGAGCCTTCCAGGAGCAATTTCTGAGCGCAGAGCTTGGAGTGACCCCTGAGCACCGCCGTGTGTGGCCAAAAGAGCAAAACAAACAAACAAATCTTTGAGGTTTTTCCCCACCTCTTCCATACTTCCAGAAGCTCCAGAGCCACACCCCCACCCCACAGTCTTTGTTATATCAATTATCAAGCTTCACAGCTTCAAAACTAATCTCAAGAGATGCCAAATCTAAGAATCACCTCAGTTCTACAGCTACTGGAGTGATAGATCCTCCAAATTTCACAATATCAATAGTCAATTAGAAGCATAGAAAATTAGATAGGGAAGTATTACAGAAGCTCACTAAACTCAATTAGCAAAATCAATAATACAGAAGACTCAACTAGCAACTGACAGTAGAGTAGATGCTCAGACAATGACTTTAATAAAACTATTATGAAATATAACAATGTTCACAAATTTCCATTTACTAAGATATTTCTATAAGACCTTTTGCAATTTTGTTGAAACAAGCAACAAATAGAATAAAATATTTTGTGCCAGCTATAGGGACAGACTTGTGGGTCGATGAGAAACTGCAGACAATAGAGAAGGGAAGGTTACACAGGTGGCCAAGTTGATTTTGCAACATTAAATGGCCAAACAACTGTATCATGATTAATTTTATAACCAAAGTGTTCAAATAAAGCTAGAAAAAAAATCATTCAAAAGCAATCATGTAATGAACCTGAACTGTTTCTGGCAGTGTTCACCCATTTCACATTTCTCAGGCAAAAATAAGAGTTTCAGAGGCCATCAGGTAGGGCACTCTATAGCGTGTGGCTAACCCAGGTTCAATCTCTGGCATCCTATGGTTCTCTGAACATACCAGGACTAATTTCTGAGTGCAGATCAAGAAGTAACCCATGCGTAAAGCTGTATATGGCCCAAAATCAAAAACAAAGAATAGGGTACATAAATAACTATGGTATATAGTCACACTTGGGGTTTAAGAAAAGATAAAATCGAGTAATTTGCTATTTATACAATGGATCTGGAGAATATCATACGGAGTGAGTTCATTTGAAGAAGAGGGTCAGATACAGAATAATTTCTCTCATATATTGAATAAAGAAACATAGTGAGGAAACAACAAATTCCCCAAAAGCAACTGAAATTGAGAAATAGCATTACTATGATGGAGGGTGAAAAGATAGGAAAAGAGACTTGGATACTAATATAATGAGGAAGATGGTGGAGAAAAGTGTATATGCTGGTGGAGGATGTAGTGCGGGAGTGTTGTGAATGCAAACCATCATTAACAATATTGAAGATCACAGTAACTAAAAGAAAAAATAATATTTAAAAAAATTATAGATTTAAAAAAGCATTTCAAATGGGAAAAGTTTAAGAAACTCTATTTTATAAAAACAGTGGTAGCATGTCTGGGACAGTTTGGTGCTGGTGAATATGCAACAAAACTTTGTGCAACAATATTATAATATTACATAAACTGTACAAAATTGCTTTAAAGAACCTTGTCTTAGAAGACCTACTATGCTCATTTTTTCCTCAGACTGTGGCCACTAGATTTACCTGTAGTTTAACTTTCTCACTTACCACCCATCCCTTTTATTTCAAACTTTAAAGGAATTTATTTCACCCAACAGAGGAATGTTCAGACATGAAGTTTTAACACTGAAACTCCCCTCAGATTTAAAGAGGATCTATGCCTATAGGAAGAGGAGAGTATCTATGCTAATGCTGACTTTGTAAATTTAGCCAGTGGAAAGGTTTCTGAGAAATGAGAATATCCAAACAGTAGCATCCAACATTAGGGGTCAGGGCCTTACAGCAGTTCATCTGCTTATAAACGTAGTCCATGATTTTGCTTTAGGTATATCATGTCACAGCTTTGCTTGGTAACGTAGTTCATCATATTTGTTTTACTTTTTCATTTTGAGATAGTATCCTTTCTTGATAACTTTATCTTCACCTTCACAATAAACCCCAAACTTCTATTTTTATTGTAATATAAGCAGTACTAGATTAAACTGTTAACTACTGCAAAAAAAAAAATTTTGGGGGGGGGGCCACACCTGGCAGCGCTCAGGGATTACTCCTGGATCTCTGCTCAGAAATCACTCCTGGCAGGCATGGGGAACCATATGGGATATTGAATCACTGAATATGGGATTCTAACCACCATTGGTCCTGGGTCGGCTGCTTGCAAGGCAAACCCTTACCCGCTGTGCTATCTCTCTGTCCCAACTATTGCACTTTTGATTATCAAAGTACACCTTTACCACCACCAAAGCATTTTCAATGTTTCACTTCTGTCTTTATGTCACCTCTAGCCCAGGACTTCCTACCTGCCCTCTATCACTAACCATTGGTAAACTTAGTTTTGTCAAAGATTTGTCCTGATTCAACATTATATATGATCTTGTTTTGGTTCTCTGTATATACAATAGATGAGTTATTTATGTATTATTTGTCCTTTCTCTTGGTATTACAAATACAGTACATATATATACATATAATGTATATATACCATAAATGAGTTATTTATCTATTATTTGTAGTTCTTTCTCTTGATAGTACAATAAAACAGTTCTATCCAAGTTGCAGGCATTTTCAACATTTCACATTTTCTTCTATTATAATCTGCATGTATCACAAATTTCTTTAAGTTAAATTTAGTGCCCAAGAACAGTTGAGTGGATAAAAAAACCAATACTACATTTATAATATGGAATACTATGTAGCTATTAGTAAAAATAATGTCATAAAACTGCTCATATATGGATATATATATACATGGAGTGTATCATGTTGAATGTAGTAAGTCAGAGAGGATGAATATAAATTGTCATACTCATGTGGGATTTAAAAACATAGTATGAGACTAATACTATAAAAAAATAGTATAAGTAGGGCTGGAGAGGTGGCACAAGCAGTAGGGCAACTGCCTTGCATAAGCTGATCTAGGACAGACTGCAGTTCGATTCCCCAGTATCTCATATGGTAAGGTAATGGCTAGAAAGTCTTCAAACCAGATCACATATATTGTCATTTTTCCTAGTGTTACTTCTGCCCCTATTGTGATCTGGTTAATTTTCCTAGCACATAGTTAGGAGAATTACTGGGTGTGCCTCCCCCCAAAAAATATTAGTATAAGAAAAATACTATACAAAGACAATAGAACTTAAGGCCAGAAGGACTGATTCATGGTAGAAAATTTTCCACAATGCAGTTAGGACAAAGAAGAGATCATTATGAATGATAATTAGATATGATCACTCAAGGCAAGAACTGATTATTGAAAGGAGGTAAAGTGAACGTGTACAAAACCCTTTAAATGACAGTATCAAAAACCACAGGCCTAAAAGGGGAAAAAGGAAAAAAAAATAGAGAGAAAAAAAAGTGTCTTCCATAGAGGCAGGCTGGGTAGGGCTGGTGGGAATATTGTACACTGGTAAAAGGATAGGTATTAAAATATTATATGATTCAAACTCAGCCATCAACAACTTCTTAATCCAGTCCATCATTGGATATTAGTTTGTCCCATATCCTGATTAGTATATTTAATACTACAATAAATATTAAAGCATATAGTTCTCTAAATCCAAATTTTTGTGTTTTGAGATAGGTGCCAAGAGTAGGACTGATAGGTCAAATAGAAGCTCTTTTCTTTCTTTCTTTCTTTTTTTTTTTTTTTTTTTTTTTTTTTTTGGTTTTGGGTCACACCCGGCAGCGCTCAGGGGTTACTCCTGGCTCTCTGCCCAGAAATTACTCCTGGCAGGCTCAGGGGACCATCTGGGATGTTGGGATTCAAACCACCGTCCTTCTGCATGCATGCCAAACTCCCTACCTCCATGCTATCTCTCTGGCCCCTGAAGCTCTATTCTTAGTTATGTTCATATTATTAAAAGTACAGTGATTTATCACAGGTAAATAGTTAGAATGTTGATAGGAATCGTCTGTGGCATTCCTCACTGTGGAAAATGAATTCACTTTGGACTGAATCTAAGTTCAAGGCAGAGAGTGCCTAGATTTTATGTTTTATATAATACACAATCCTGGTGAAATGTTAAATAAGTCACACTACTAAACTTTCTCTTGTCATTCATAAGTCAATGGACAAAGAAGATGATACAGAGAAGATATTATCTTCCTTACTCTAAAATGTACCCAGCATTTTTTGTTTGTTTGTTTTTGGGCCACACCCTGTGATGCTCAGGGGTTACTCCTGGCTATGTGCTTAGAAATAGCTCCTGGCTTGGGGGACCATGGAATGATATAGGATGCCTGGGGATCGAACTGCGGTCCGTCCTAGGCTAGCGGATGCAAGGCAGACACCTCACCACTTGTGTCACTGCTACAGCCTCAGCAGCATAGAGAAATTAAGGCAAGTGCCAATTCAGAAAAAAACTGACTATAAAATATTTCATTAAATTGTTCATTTTATATGATGAGCTACTTAAAATGACATTCAAAAATTTGCCTCTGAAAAATACCAGAGAATCCAAAATTTTTTTGGCAGAACATGGGTGCAACATATTACCAACTCATCTCCCTGATATGAAGGGTTGAAGATCAGTAACTAAATTATGTAAGTGCTTATCAAGTAATTATGTTATTAAAATGACATACATCAGTCAGTGAATATCTTGCCTTTGTCTTTTAATTCTTTGTCTTCTCCATTTTACTGATCAAAAACACTATTTTCAGCACTGTTCTCCAGAATTAAGAAAGCTATATTTAAATAATTTTAATAGGAGTGACATAAACCTGCATGAAAGAATCAGTGAAGTCTAAGGTTACGCCCCCTCCTCTCACAGGGGAAATTAGGCAGTAGCAGCCTGAATTTAAAATTCTGAAGCTTTTGTT
The DNA here is from genome assembly GCF_024139225.1 of Suncus etruscus. Lineage (NCBI taxonomy): Eukaryota > Metazoa > Chordata > Mammalia > Eulipotyphla > Soricidae > Suncus > Suncus etruscus. Next base: position 90,898,924 of record NC_064853.1, on the reverse strand, counting down.
TCAGAGCCACAACCTTCATAGTTGGTAAAGCATTTTCCACTTTAACACAGTAACTTCTTTAATCTTGCTGTTCCTAATAATGTTGGAAATGCATCAAGAACAAAAAGACATAAATGTAAAAGATACAGTTATGGAGTCATATAAAATATTTAACTGTCACTAATTAGAATTATGGGCATTCCTCTTTTAGATTTAAGTTGGAAATACTTTATTCTGAATTTGAATTTGAGGAGGTATGAAGATGATTGTTTTTAATGACTAAAGAATTATTTCCCCAAAGCCTTCCATTTATATTTCCTGAGTATGCTGATACCTGGCATATTAGATTTAGGGGAGTTTGGTTTGCTGTGGATGCATGTGGAGAAGTATAGCACTTATTCAGAAGTCTATGCTTCAGGAAAAAAAGGACTTTGCCCTCATTTTAAAAGGAATTTATTTACTGTTCATTCAAAGCTGGCACCATCCAGACACTTTTAAAGACAGCTATTAGAGATGCAAACCTCAGATTCTCCAGTGAAATCAATAAAATGATGCATACTTTAGATGATATTTTGTTAGTTCAAAAAATATTACTTTATTTCAAAACTATTTCAAAGGCAAGCTACCAGCCTATGAACGAAGTTATTGCCTGGAAAGATGAGGATAGCAGATGAAAGAACATCCAATTTGCCCAGGAGAAAGTCATTAGAACTTCTTTGGTAAGTACAATTTCAGTGTAGAGGATAGTGAGAAAGTAGTTGGGAGAAGGTCGAGAAGGAAGTCAGAGGTGAGGAAGTGATTCAAACATATGATGGGTTTCGAATAGGTTGAAGGAAAGGTTTTTAGTTGAAGAATGAAAAAAAAAAGTTAATGGATTTGGGCAGGGAATTTAATAAGAGTAAAATAAATTTAAGGTTACGAGATAAAGGGAGTTTTGGACATAAGTCAGTAATTAATAGCAAGGGTGAAATTTATTCAGAGTAGAGTAATTCTCAAACAAAAAATAGATATATTTAGATATAAACAAGAAGGAAAAAACTTAAATAAGACTGAAAAATAAGGGTGAATTAGGGAACAAAGAGAAATAGAGAACAGAAGGACCAAGAGTGATCTTTCTAGAGAACTTGGAAAATAATGAGCACCTAAAAAATAAAAACTCTTTCTTCCCCTGCCATCTTGACACTGATGGTAGAATTGGTGCTGGACTTTCTATGTCTAACATTATTCTATGTATAACTTTGTAAATCACAATGCTATAATTAAAAAATCTAAACCCACAAAAATAAAATAATTCAATTTCTTTATTAAAAACCTTAAAGTTTTAAAAGAAAGTATGAAAATCCTATAAAATGCCTTAGACTAACGTATTTTTTAAAAAAGAATAAAGTTGTATAAGAGAACAAGATTATAACAAATGTTGAAAAATTACAAAAGTACAACAGAGGTTTTCAAAGGAAAATGAAAATAGAAGGAAGAGATAACAACCATTCAATTTAGTAATAAGCAAGGCAAACATGAAGACAAAAGAACAAGATAACTAAAACAAGAACTGGATCTCTATATGATTGGAAGAAAAGGTGAGAGTTCAAGGCACACAGAGCAGAAAAAAAAGATCAAATTTCTTTGAAATATAGAATTTTGGAGTTTCATTTACTCTCATAAAATAATTTCAGAATAAGAGGAATTTATCTATGATCCTGTAAGATTTTTCTTTCTTATAAGTTAAAAGAGTGTAGGGAATTACAAACCTATATTCCTGTGTTCCATTTCCAATAATGGTAAGCAATGTCACCTATGTTTAAATAATTCACTGTATATCTCCAATAGAAACCAAATGGACACGTGATTTATTTTTCTCCTACCCATGTCTTTAGTATCTGCTCACCTCTCTGACTTTATTCCTGTTTTAATTTTAAGAGACCATTAAAAAAAATTTAATGTTTCACAATTCAATACTAAAGTATGAAGTGATTAAGTAATATCTTGGAGCTCTTCCCTAATATTTAGATAATACAATCCAGTTTTATCATCAAATTTTGTCAGTCTATGACTTTCCTCTGTCATTTGAAGATGATATTTACACAAGTTTTAAAATACAGTATTGGAACTTCACAGAAAAAATGATAAAAAGAACAAGACTTGAACAAATAGAATTCAAATTAGTTCTAAGAGAACAGGAATGTTTATAAATATGGGATACTAATTTTTACCTCCTGTATTATTATAACTGGGATTGTATAAAGTATAATTTATAAATTGCATGACCAGGTATATATTCAAAAGTAACCATTATTATTGTTATTCACATCTCTGTGGCCCGAGAATCTTCTAAGCTTCAAGTCTTCTGTCACTATAAAAATGTTAATAATTTCTATACCTAAAATATTACTGTGAAACATATGTAAGTCACTATGATCAAAATAAAAATTATATATTTATTTAAAAAATAAACCTCTGAACTTGGCTAGTTACTAAAATTAAATAAAAATGATTTTCAAAAATAAAAAATGTTAATTATTTCTAAAGCCAATATTACATATCAGTCACTTGTAGTTTATTTAAGGAAATATATTCCAATATTCAAGATATGATCTGATATAATATAATAATATAATTAATATAATAATATATAATATAGTTATGTATATAATTGTATACAATATAATCATATATAATTACATATAATACTAATAGAATTATTTTTTAAATAAGATACCTTTTAATATTTAATTAATTTAATTTATCAATTTAATTCATCTATTCTCATCACAGCTCTCTAATTACTAACCAAAAATATATTAAGTCTTGGTCCACTTGTTATATTTTTGTAATGATTATATATTTAGAATATTTATCTAAATATTTAGAAGTCAGTAATAAACACATATATGCTAAAACCTTCAGTTTTAAGTTTTTAGCATATTTGTATTTATTACTGATGTCTAACTATCTGGTGAGAATAATATTTTTACCAAAAGTCATATATGTTTGATGACATTTTTGTATATATATTATATTTTATTTGTCTGTTTATTAGTTCTTTGGGCATACCTGGAAGAGTTCAGGGCTTACTCCGGCTCTGGGCTCAGGATTCAATCCTAGAGAGAAATAGGGGACTATATGGGACACTGGGAATTGAACTCAGATTGAACATATGCAAGTCAAGCCTCATGTATAGGATTTTAACCACTTTCACATTTACCATAGTATGTTAAAACGTCACTCAAACACTTTTGTTTTAAATTTCAATTGACTTATGCTCAAAAAATTGGACTTTTTCTCAAAAGTTTAGTATTTTATTTCTTGTTAACCTTGTAATAAAAAAATATAAGTAAAATATAATAATGCCTAGAAAGATGGACCATGTGCAATTTTATATAACTATAGCTTCAGGATGGTGGATGATTTAGCAGCATTTTCAGCCAAGTGCCATATGGCTACTATGGACTCTCAAGATATTTAAAAAGGGCCACAGGTGAAAATCACATGAATGAAGTGAGGGCCACAGTCAGATACTAGGGAAGCAATGAGTAGTACAGGAAGACACCAGAAAGAAACGAGTTTGAAATGGGATCATGGTCAGAAAAAGTTTGAGAAACATGAGAATAGATCCTTAAACATAAGAAGTTCCCGGAAAAGCTTAAGCAACTGTAGAAGAAAACCAACATTAGAGACTTTGGAGTCAGGACTATTGCAGATATGTGTATGCTTCACTATTTTGCCAAGAACCACTTCTGTAAACTGGGCACTTGAGTTCTTTTCTTTCTTTTTTTTTTTTTTTGGCACATGAGTTCTTGATTAGAAGAAACAGCCTCTCAACACCCTTCACTCCCCACCCCATGTTGATCTCTGACTTTTCTGATAACTATCTACTCAGGAGACATTGGAATTTTGTTTTTGTTTTGGGCCCACACCCTGCAGTACTCAGTAGTTACTGCTGGCTCCACACTCAGAAATTGCTCCTGGCAGTCTTGGGGGATCATATATGATGTTGGGGATCAAACCCAGGTGGACTGAGGGCAAGGCAAGCACCCCAGGTGATATACTGTCACTCTGGTCACAGATTTAAATGATTGAAAAGTAGAGGCCTGAGAGATAGCACAGCGGTAAGGCATTTGCCTTAGACGCAGAAGGAACGTGGTTCGAATCCTGGCATCCCATATGGTCCCCAGAGTCTGCCAGGAGTGATTTCTGAGCATGGAGCCAGGAGTGACCCCTGAGTGCTGCCGGGTGTGACCCAAAAAAGAAAAAAAGAAAGAAAAGTAGAGCCATGTTGTTTTCTTCTGGTAAAATATGCAATACATTGTCATGAAAGGAAGGCTTCACATCAATATGAACTGACCTCTGAGTAATTAGGAACTTCCATTATGCTGATTGCATGAGTCACTCTTTTTGTTTTTGTTTGTTTTTTTAATTTTATGTATTTTTTTTAATTTAGTCACCATTAAATTACAGTTATTCATGATTAGATTTCAGACATACAATGTTTCAACACTAACCACTTCATCAGTGTTCACTTCCCTCTAACAATGCCCCCACACACCCCTATTTGCCTCTCACTTACCAGTCTGCTTCTACAAGAAACATTTTTCTAAAATATATTTGTTTTTGCACTAGAGTTTATAATACTGTTGCTGATATGGTTTTATACATAATACTTTACAACCTTCCAGAACCTCCTTATCCAGTTGAAAATTTAGATGTTGCCATCCCTCTGTCCTAGCCCCATGTTTCCTACTAAATACCAATACTAGGAGCCGGTGCAGTGGCGCAAGGTGTGAGGCGTCTGCCTTGCCCATGCTAGCTTAGGACAGACTGTGGTTCTATCCCCTGGCATCCCATATGGTGTCCTAAGCCAGGAGTGATTTCTGAGCGCATAGCCAAGAGTAACCCCTGAGCCATCACCCGGTGTGACCCCCCCAAAAAAAAAATCAATACTCATGTTCTTTGTTTCAATTGTCATTGGGTATTCATTAGTCCATCATTTTTTTTCTTTAGACCCCACATCTGAGAGAGGCCATTCTGTGTCTCTTTCCACTTGACTAACTTCACTCAGAGTGATACTCTCAAGATCTTTCCATATAGTAGCAAATTTCAAAACTTTATCTTTTCTTATGGCCAAATAACATTCCATTGTATTTAATACATGTACATAGTTTCTTTATCCAGTCATCTATTCTTGGACACTTGGGATGTTTCCAGATTTGTGTTGTGTGAATAATGCTGCAAGGAACATAGGGGTACAAGTGTCTTCCCATTTTGGGGAAACGTCAAGGTATATTCTTAGAAATTATGTCAGTCCTCCTGAAATAACTTCCTTCTTTACTTTTTTTTTTTTGCTACTGCCCATTTCTGGTTCACTTCATTTGATTATTGAGCCCTTGTCTTCTTTATATTTTCTCATGTAGCACTATTCATTAAATCAAAGACCAACGAGGAATGTATGTTCCACTATCCCTCTATGCTGATTATTTTCTCTTTACAGTTCTAGCATTAATATCTCCACCAAAATCTCTAAGACATGTACTATCAGGTTTTGATAGCCCCAAAACAGAACTCATTATGTTCCGTTCCAAATAATTTACTTTATTTTGTATTCTTTGTTTTGAGACATACCTAGCTGTAGTCAGTGACCATTCTGGCTCTGTGATCAGGGGTGACCCATGGCAGTTTACCATGTCATGGTGCCTGAGATGTAATCCAGGATGAATGGCGAACAAGGCTAGTTCTTTGTCTCCTGAACGGTCTCTCTAGCTCCAATAACTTGTTTATTTTTTACTATAGTATAATAAAATTTATTCAATATTTTCCAACATGTGTATCACATACACATTCTATTTTGTAAAAGAGCATGTTTAATTAAAATAGAAAAGGATAAAATAAATACAATTTTATTGGTCTAATTATTTTTCTGAGGAATACTTAAAACCCTTTTACATATTAATGTATTCTGTGATTTTCCAAATTTGGCCTTGAGTATAAACTGTTTACAAATATATCGATTATGAGACTCTTTTTGGAAGTTGCTTAAAGGAAGAAATAACTCCAGTGAAATGTTAAATTTTATGCTAGTCATCCTTAACTCTCCTTTCTCATTTGCTATTAACCTGATAATTAATTTTGAAATAATTACTTCCTCTTTATTTCTGCTATTCACACATTATTTTAACTATACCTTTCCCTTTTTGTCAGAGACCAATATGGAATTTAGCAGGACATACCAGTCTTGTGTGGCAAGAGTACATAACCTAAGGCATTGGCTAGCCCCAGAGTCCTAAGAAATATCAGTTTCCTATCAGGCATACATTCCAGGAAGCTCGTGACATCCTCGAAACCTCACTAACTTTGAGAAGTTTCTGTGACCATTATGTAAAAATGGTATGTAAAGATTAGCTGTAAGGTGACCTCTGTAATGTGGGCTGTTTATTCTGCCTTCTCTCCACCCCCTGTAAAAATTGTCCTTAAAAGAAACCTGTACCGATCAATAAATGGAGCCTTGACAAGCCTCGTGTTACTTGGCCCCTTCTTTCTCCCCATTCTATTTTCAGGTTGGAATCCTTCTATACCCACGAGTAACTGAGTCCTGCAGGATGGAACAAGTGGCACCCACACCTCTGTTTTGTCTGCCTCCACACCCTGGCCCAACTTGGAGGTCGACCTATGTGCTCTCGCCCTTGGGGCAGGTGCCTCATGGGGCACCCCTAATCTCTTTTGGCCTCAACCTCATGCCACCAATTTACCGAACCACAGAACATCGGTCTGTGAGTCCTGACAGGGAAGAGCCTCCCTAACCAGTGAATCCTTTTATGTCTGCCCTGGCAATCACCAGGCCCTAGAACTGGGTGCACGATGCAGCTATGAGAATGTTTGTTTTTGTGCTTCTTGGGGCTGTGAAACCACTGGAGATGCTTACTGGAATCCATCGTCATCCTGGGATCTGATCACTGTCCAGAGAAAGCGTCACAACCATTTTAATGACCCTCAATCCCCTGCAGGACATTGCCGCCACGACTCCAAGTTTCGTGGATGGTGTAATAATTTATTAATCAGATTCACTCCTGCAGGCAAAAAATACAATTGGATTGACACTGTGGGTGCTCAATGGGGTCTTCAACGCTATATCCAGGGAACTGACTATGGCCTGATTTTTTCCTTACGACTTCGCAAGGAGGTGTCCCGGATCCCCTCCATAGCAGTGGGCCCAAACAAGATGCTTGACCCTAAAATCCTTGCCCTTCCTTCCCGAAAGCCCCAGGCTCCTAGCTGGAACACTCCCCCTCCCTTTTCCTCCCCAATCCCATTCTTTCAGCCCACCATTCCTGCCGGACCTGTTTCATCTTCCCAGCTAATCATCAATATGATTGATGCATCCGCTGCAGCCCTAACTGACCCAATCTACGAAGAATGCTGAATTTGTTATTCTGCCCAGCCGCCCTTCTATGAAGGAATTGTGACCTTTGGCATGCCCACTGCCACTAACAACCCTGCTGACCTGCACTGGGGAGCTGAGTCTCACCAAGGCTTAACTTTAGGACAGGTCATGGGCGTGGGACTTTGCTTACTCGGACCGAATATGACCCCCCCTGTCCAACTAATTGGACATTTGCAACCAAACCATTGTTGTTACCAACTCTTCCATCTTTGTTGAAGCCCCCTATCTCCACTTACTTTGCTTGCTCCACTGAACTTTCCCCCATATTGTTACTGAAATGTTTTTTGTCCATCATGATTATTGTGTTTTAGTTTTGTTAATGCCTAGATTAACCATTAGACCTGCTGATGATTTGCTTTGGGATAAGAAGATTATTATGTTTAGACATAAGCGTGACCCTATAACGACCATTACACTTGTTTTAGGTTTGGGTTTTGCTGGAGCACGAACTGTTATTACTTCGTTCTTTCTGAAAGAGGGGGAATTATGTACCGCCCTTAAGGAAAATGTTGCTTTTTTAAAGATAAATTAGGATTGGTTAATGACAGCATTAATAAGGTACAGCAAAGCCTAGAGGAAAGAGAAAGAGGTAAAGAGAACAGAGTGAGTCCTGCTACCAAAATTGCTTTTCCACCTCCCCATGGCTATCCATTCTATTGGATATCCACTCTGCTGAGACCTTTCATAGAATTTTTGTTACATTGGGGCTGGAGAGATAGCATGGAGGTAAGGCATTTACCTTTCATGCAGAAGGTCATTGGTTCGAATCCCGGCATCCCATATGGTCCCCCGTGCATGCCAGGAGCAATTTCTGAGCGCGGAGCCAGGAAAAACCCCTGAGCACTGCCGGGTGTGACCCAAAAAAAAAAAAAAAGAATTTTTGTTACTTATTTCTTTTGGCTCTTGGGCATTTTATAAATTTACAGATTTTGTTAAAACTTGGGTTGACTCTGCCACCAATAAGACAATAGCTGTCCATTACCTATGTCTGGAGGTATCAGAGCCTCTGGACACTGACTTTAATGACCCTGCTTCTGTTGGGCTTTTAAGCACTGAAGGACCACTTCTACAGGATGCCCTGCAGCTTGAAAAGCTAATCAGACCATCCTGTGGTCCCAGCTGTGGAGCTGCCAAGGACAAGAATAGCTCAGTGCCAGGAGTCAGAGTCATACTTCACATATAATTAATGATTGGGCAAAATGAAATTATTTCACTGTTTTGAGTGCTGATGCTGGTAGCACACTGAGTGGCCTAAGATAGGTTCTCCACCCACCTTTTCTTTTACACACAGAAGGGGGACTTGTCAGAGACCAATATGGAATTCAGCAGGACATACCAGTCTTGTGTGGCAAGAGTACATAACCTAACAGGGGTCCTCAAACTTTTTAAACAAGGGCCAGTTCACTGTCCCTCAGACCATTGAAGGGTCTGACTATAGTAAAAACAAAACTTATGAACAAATTCTTATGCACACTGCATATATCTTATTTTGCAATGAAGAAACAAAACAGATACAAATACAATATGTGGCCCGCAGGCCATAGTTTGAGGACCATTGAAGGCATTGACTAGCCCCAGAGCCCTAAGAAATATCAGTTTTTTATCAGGTATACATTCCAGGAAGCTTGAGACATCCTCAAAACCTCACTAACCTTGAGATGTTCCTGTGCCCCTTATGTAAAGATGGTATGTAAAGATTAGCTGTAAGGTGACCTCTGTAATGTGGGCTGTTTATCCTGCCTTCTCTCTACCCCCCTGTAAAAATTGTCCTTAAAAGAAGCCTGTACCAATCAATAAACGAAGCCTTGACGAGCCTCGTGTTGCTTGGCCCTCTTCTTTCTCCCCATTCTATTTTCAGGCTGGAACCCCTCTATACCCACGAGTAACAGAGTCCTGCAGGATGGGACACTTTTTTATGTTTCTAACAGTTTATACCAACACCGTAGCTTTTCAGTTAATATTCAGTCTTATCTCGTTCACAAAATTATTCTTTTTTTTTAATGATAAATTTTTTTATTAACCAACTTTATTACATACATGATTGTATTTGGGTTTCATTCATGTAAAGAACACCACCCATCACCAGTGCAACATTCCCATCACCAATGTCCAAAATCTCCCTCCTCCCCACCCAACCCCTGCCTGTACTCTAGACAGGCTTTCTATTTCCCTCATACATTCTCATTATTAGGATAGTTCAAAACGTAGTTATTTCTCTAACTAAACTCATCCCTGTTTGACAAAATTATTCTTAATCCATCATGTTCTTTATGTGGTAATTCTGTGAAATATGTGAAATAAATTTAAACAAAACAAATAGCCATTGATCCCTGGATAAAGTCAACTCAAAGCCTGAATATCTTACTCTATTTTGTAGTCTTGTCCTTCCACATCCATGAGATATTTGTCTAACTTTACTGGTCTTCTCAAAGAAAAGTAATGGGGGTACAGGACCAGTAGTCTCAGTCATACTGGTAATGTAGGGGAGTGACATAGCTATATATTCAAAGCTCAGTCTCAACAATACTAAAAACATAAGATCCAAACTACAACCACCAAACTTTAAAATGTATCCTCAAAGTGTCAGGCAGAATGGCAATAAATATGGGAACATTGGTAGGAGGAAATTGACACTAGTTATAGGATTGGTACTAGAATATTATATGCCTAAAACTCAACTATCATGGTTCTTTAAAAATAAAAATAAACTTTGCAAAAACATTTTATGGAATGTAAAATATAGAACAGTTACATTTAAAAAAGTAATAGGAACAATCAATTTGGCACAGATGTAAAAAAAAAAAAAGAACTCTTATCTACTATTTTTGGGAATGTCCATTGGTTCAACTATGGACAATAGTTTGGAAACTTCTCAAAAAATTAATACTTGAGCTTCCATCTGGCCCAACAATCCCATTCTTTACTATCTATCCCAAGAGCTTAAAAACATTATTTCAAAAAGGCATTTGTATTCTTGTATTTATTGCAACCTACTCACAATATCCAAGATCTGGAAATAAATCAAAGGTCCCCCAAAAGTAACTATATTAAGAAATTGTAGTATGTAAATACAACGTAAGGGGAAATGATTTAATTTGCTGTGATGTGTATAGTACTAACAGGTATATTGTCATGGTATATACTAACAGGTATATTGTCATGGAGTCAATTAGAAAGAGAAGGACAGGCCAGTCCTGGTCATCTGCCCCCTGTGGCCAATCAGGTCTGTGTCGCAGGAACAGGGAACCTCCTATCCTGGACCCTTTCACCAAATATGAATAGGGTTGTCTTTAGGGTCTTTCCAAAACCTCCTTCCAGGTTTCAGAGTCAGTCTTGATCGTCTGCCCCCTGAGGCCAGTCAGGTCTGTTTCTGGGTGGGAACAGGGAATCTCCTGTCTTTCCATCAGCCCTCCTTTTCCCAAACCATGCAGACCCAAAAACATTTCAATTTATATCATATAGTTCCTGACAGATTGGATCTATCACTTCTTTCTCTTAAAAAAATATACTCAAAAATTATACTTAAAAAATAGCTCAAAAACAAGGTGAACAATCCAATGAACTAGTTAGCAATATTTTTATCATGCTTAAATAGCCTTTCTTGTTTAGAAAAATAATATCTATTGAAGATATACTTCTTGTCACCTTTTATACAAAAGTGCAATAGACCACTTTCTTCCACACCCTGATTCTCCAGCATTCCAAACCACTAAGTGCAAAGATCAATGGGGAAACTAAGGGAGACACCTATAGTTGGAGACAAGGAGAAAAATCCAGGTAAATTTCCAAATCCACCCAATATAAAAGGACCTAAAATCTATACTGAAAGGTTTAGCAATGGAAATCAAGGAGTCACTAGCCTGCAAAATTAAAAATCTATAGATAAACAAGTCAACCAACTAAAAGAAATACTAGTTCATAAGATGAGAGAATCTGGGGCCGGAGAGATAGCATAGAGGTAAGGCATTTGCCTTTCATGCAGGAGGTCATCGGTTCAAATCCCAGCATCCCAAATGGTCCCCCGTGCCTGCCAGGAGCAATTTCTGAGCCTGGAGCCAGGAATAACCCCTGAGCACTGCCAGGTGTGACCCAAAAACCACACACAAAAAAAAATGAGAGAATCCATACAAATGAAAATGAAAGTGGGCTAACGTGCTAGCACAGCAATAGGGCGTTTCCCTTCCACATCACTAACCCATGATGAATGTGGGTTTAATCTCCTGCATCCCATATGGTCTCCTGAGCCAGGAGAAATTTCTGAAAACAGAGCCAGAATTAACTCCTGAGCACTGCCAGGTGTGGCCCCCAAAACAACAACAACAACAACAATGAAACTGAAGGAACTAAAAAACATGTTAGCAAGCCATAATATCACACAGGTGGAGAATCTCATAGACAAGCTTGAAGACAAATTACAAGATAGCAGTGATAAAGAAATAAGAAAAAGAAAGATGAGACAAAAAATTGGAAGGAAGGTTAAAAACATTCTCAGACAAAAAAGAACTAGCCTTCTGACCCAATAAATCACCACCCAGCTCCCAAAGGATACCCCCAGTCCCACATCTCATGCTTCGGCAAGAAACTACAACCAACACTCCTGCTGACTCATGCCTTATGGCCCTTCTTCCCACCCTCCTAATTGTGGACTGCTGTATGCTACCGATTCAGCCCCAGAATGACCCCCAGCCCAAGGATACTACCTTATGTCTGCAAAACATTCCTCAAACTCAACAAGACATGATGTGTGATGAAAATGTGCCCTGAATTACACCTCCCACAAGAATATCTCAAAAGACTTAATGGGGAAGCATATAAAATATAATAACCTCTTAAACAGCATTTTTCTTCAATTCATTTTTAAATTTATTTTTATTTAGCGCTTCCATTATATATAACATATATATACATATATATATTTATATATTTTCTTTTTCTTCTCTTCAACTTCATCAGATTTTGCTCTGCTTGGTATGAAAACATACAAGAAAAAGTCTTGCCTGGGATAAAAGCTCAGGTCACAAGTCTAGCACATAAAGTCACTAATATAAGAATTATTTCAAGCACTTTATCAGACCACAATGTTACAAAGATCAAGATTGACTGTAAGAAAAAATGTGGAGAAAATCTAACACCTGGAGAATAAACAACATGCTGTTCAACAACAACTAGATTAAAGAGGAAATTAAAGAAGAAATAAAGAGTTTACTTGAAACTAATGATAATAAAAAATCAAATTGCCAAAAATCTATGGAACACAGCAAAAACAGTTATTAGGGGGAAACTCACAGCAAAACAGGCCTACATTAGAAAAGTAGAAAAAGGCAAAATCAACAACCTAAAGGGAAACCTTAAATATTGGGAAAACCAACAGTAACAGAACCCAAACACAGCAGAAGAAAAGAAACGATCACCAGATCAAAAATAAACAATATAGGGGGCTCAGCTGTGAAAGACTGTGAGTGTGACCTGTCTATGTCTGTCTACTGTCCTCTTGCGTGAAACTCTTGCGAGTGGGGCAAAAAGAGCCTCCAGAAACCTCGCTCGCCCAGACGCCATTTTCAGGGAGGGACTTCAGAGCATAAAAACCGGCTATCCTTTGCAAAAGCTGGCTCCCTGTGTGTGACACCAGGCGGGGAAAATCCGCGAAAGTACACCGGCCCAGTGGGGCTCAGCTGTGAAAGACTGTGAGTGTGACCTGTCTATGTCTGTCTACTGTCCTCTTGCGTGAAACTCTTGCGAGTGGGGCAAAAAGAGCCTCCAGAAACCTCGCTCGCCCAGACGCCATTTTCAGGGAGGGACTTCAGAGCATAAAACCGGCTATCCTTTGCAAAAGCTGGCTCCCTGTGTGTGACACCAGGCGGGGAAAATCCGCGAAAGTACACCGGCCCAGTGGGGCTCAGCTGTGAAAGACTGTGAGTGTGACCTATGTCTGTCTACTGTCCTCTTGCGTGAAACTCTTGCGAGTGGGGCAAAAAGAGCCTCCAGAAACCTCGCTCGCCCAGACGCCATTTTCAGGGAGGGACTTCAGAGCATAAAAACCGGCTATCCTTTGCAAAAGCTGGCTCCCTGTGTGTGACACCAGGCGGGGAAAATCCGCGAAAGTACACCGGCCCAGTGGGGCTCAGCTGTGAAAGACTGTGAGTGTGACCTGTCTATGTCTGTCTACTGTCCTCTTGCGTGAAACTCTTGCGAGTGGGGCAAAAAAGAGCCTCCAGAAACCTCGCTCGCCCAGACGCCATTTTCAGGGAGGGACTTCAGAGCATAAAAAACCGGCTATCCTTTGCAAAAGCTGGCTCCCTGTGTGTGACACCAGGCGGGGAAAATCCGCGAAAGTACACCGGCCCAGTGGGGCTCAGCTGTGAAAGACTGTGAGTGTGACCTGTCTATGTCTGTCTACTGTCCTCTTGCGTGAAACTCTTGCGAGTGGGGCAAAAAGAGCCTCCAGAAACCTCGCTCGCCCAGACGCCATTTTCAGGGAGGGACTTCAGAGCATAAAAACCGGCTATCCTTTGCAAAAGCTGGCTCCCTGTGTGTGACACCAGGCGGGGAAAATCCGCGAAAGTACACCGGCCCAGTGGGGCTCAGCTGTGAAAGACTGTGAGTGTGACCTGTCTATGTCTGTCTACTGTCCTCTTGCGTGAAACTCTTGCGAGTGGGGCAAAAAGAGCCTCCAGAAACCTCGCTCGCCCAGACGCCATTTTCAGGGAGGGACTTCAGAGCATAAAAAACCGGCTATCCTTTGCAAAAGCTGGCTCCCTGTGTGTGACACCAGGCGGGGAAAATCCGCGAAAGTACACCGGCCCAGTGGGGCTCAGCTGTGAAAGACTGTGAGTGTGACCTGTCTATGTCTGTCTACTGTCCTCTTGCGTGAAACTCTTGCGAGTGGGGCAAAAAGAGCCTCCAGAAACCTCGCTCGCCCAGACGCCATTTTCAGGGAGGGACTTCAGAGCATAAAAACCGGCTATCCTTTGCAAAAGCTGGCTCCCTGTGTGTGACACCAGGCGGGGAAAATCCGCGAAAGTACACCGGCCCAGTGGGGCTCAGCTGTGAAAGACTGTGAGTGTGACCTGTCTATGTCTGTCTACTGTCCTCTTGCGTGAAACTCTTGCGAGTGGGGCAAAAAGAGCCTCCAGAAACCTCGCTCGCCCAGACGCCATTTTCAGGGAGGGACTTCAGAGCATAAAAACCGGCTATCCTTTGCAAAAGCTGGCTCCCTGTGTGTGACACCAGGCGGGGAAAATCCGCGAAAGTACACCGGCCCAGTGGGGCTCAGCTGTGAAAGACTGTGAGTGTGACCTGTCTATGTCTGTCTACTGTCCTCTTGCGTGAAACTCTTGCGAGTGGGGCAAAAAGAGCCTCCAGAAACCTCGCTCGCCCAGACGCCATTTTCAGGGAGGGACTTCAGAGCATAAAAAAACCGGCTATCCTTTGCAAAAGCTGGCTCCCTGTGTGTGACACCAGGCGGGGAAAATCCGCGAAAGTACACCGGCCCAGTGGGGCTCAGCTGTGAAAGACTGTGAGTGTGACCTGTCTATGTCTGTCTACTGTCCTCTTGCGTGAAACTCTTGCGAGTGGGGCAAAAAGAGCCTCCAGAAACCTCGCTCGCCCAGACGCCATTTTCAGGGAGGGACTTCAGAGCATAAAAACCGGCTATCCTTTGCAAAAGCTGGCTCCCTGTGTGTGACACCAGGCGGGGAAAATCCGCGAAAGTACACCGGCCCAGTGGGGCTCAGCTGTGAAAGACTGTGAGTGTGACCTGTCTATGTCTGTCTACTGTCCTCTTGCGTGAAACTCTTGCGAGTGGGGCAAAAAGAGCCTCCAGAAACCTCGCTCGCCCAGACGCCATTTTCAGGGAGGGACTTCAGAGCATAAAAACCCGGCTATCCTTTGCAAAAGCTGGCTCCCTGTGTGTGACACCAGGCGGGGAAAATCCGCGAAAGTACACCGGCCCAGTGGGGCTCAGCTGTGAAAGACTGTGAGTGTGACCTATGTCTGTCTACTGTCCTCTTGCGTGAAACTCTTGCGAGTGGGGCAAAAAGAGCCTCCAGAAACCTCGCTCGCCCAGACGCCATTTTCAGGGAGGGACTTCAGAGCATAAAAACCGGCTATCCTTTGCAAAAGCTGGCTCCCTGTGTGTGACACCAGGCGGGGAAAATCCGCGAAAGTACACCGGCCCAGTGGGGCTCAGCTGTGAAAGACTGTGAGTGTGACCTGTCTATGTCTGTCTACTGTCCTCTTGCGTGAAACTCTTGCGAGTGGGGCAAAAAGAGCCTCCAGAAACCTCGCTCGCCCAGACGCCATTTTCAGGGAGGGACTTCAGAGCATAAAAACCGGCTATCCTTTGCAAAAGCTGGCTCCCTGTGTGTGACACCAGGCGGGGAAAATCCGCGAAAGTACACCGGCCCAGTGGGGCTCAGCTGTGAAAGACTGTGAGTGTGACCTGTCTATGTCTGTCTACTGTCCTCTTGCGTGAAACTCTTGCGAGTGGGGCAAAAAGAGGCTCAGAGGAGCACGGCCGCTCCGCTTCGCTACGCGGCCGTGCACTCTTTCTAAGGAAAGAACTCCATTGCAACAAGAAGGAAAAATCACACTAAGAACGGCGCTATATCACAGAAGCAAACATTTCTCTCTGGACTGTCTTCTCTGTTACATGCTCGGGCCTAAGATTTGACCCAGTGTGAGGCTTCATCCACGGAGGACTCCCCTCCCTTAGAGGCAAGTCAGCCCATCCAGAAAGGGAGGAGCCAGAGGAGTGTGCTGCCTACATCATATAGACAATGAATACCACTACAACACGTAGAAAAACCCACAATACAAATGTGACAATGGGGAAACAGCGCAGGCCAGCATCAGACATAGAGAATGAAGATGACAATTCTGAGGACCAGATAATGACTGAACAACTAATCAACCTCTCAGATAAGGACTTTAGACTAGCAATATGGAAGGTGCTCAACAGACTCCAAGAAACCATGGATCGAGTTGAACAGAACACTAATAAGAACCAAGAAAATATGAAGGCAGAAATGACAAAACTCCAAACTGAAATAACATGTCAACTAACAGGCCTGAAAAACTCAGTAAACGAAGTGAATGACAAAATGGATAAGCTCTGGGACAGGGTATCAGAAGCTGAGAATAGACTTGGTGCTGTGGAAGATGAGATACATAACAATTCCATACAGCAGGAGAGATTGGACAAAAAACTTAAAGCAAATGAGCAGACAATGGAAAAATTAGTCAAAGAATGGGAACAGATGAAAATAGAAGTCTATGATAAGATCAACAGAAACAACTTAAGAATCATTGGAGTCCCAGAGACCCAGGAAGAAAATTTCCAGGAAGAATCAATGGTCAAGAACATCATTAAAGAGAAACTTCCAGAGCTAAAGAATATATGTGATCAAATCCTGCATGCTCGAAGAGTACCAACCAAAAGAGACCCCAGAAAAACCACCCCAAGACACATCCTAGTCACAATGACAAATCCCACAGATAGAGACAGAATTCTGAAAACAGCAAGATCAAAAGGGGAAATCATGTTCAAGCAAGCTTCCCTGAGATTTACAGCAGACCTGTCACCAGAAACGCTCAATGCCAGAAAGCAGTGGTGGGATATTGTGACAAGACTGAATGAAATGAATGCTTCACCCAGAATACTATACCCAGCAAAACTCACTTTCCGGTTTGATGGAAGAATACATGGTTTCACAGACAAAAAACAGCTCAGAAACTTCACAGACACAAAACCAGTCTTAAGAGAAAAACTGAAAGACCTAATCTAAGACAAGACTACCCAAAAGACACACCAAATTTTGAAATAAAGATGGCGTTAAATCCCAGGACAATTCTTTCTCTCAACGTCAATGGACTAAATGCACCAGTTAAGAGACACAGAGTGGCTAAATGGATCAAAAAACTCAATCCAACCTTCTGCTGCCTACAAGAAACGCACCTGAATAGTCAGAACAAACATAGACTCAAAATAAAAGGCTGGAGAAAAGTTATCCAAGCAAACAACACCCATAAAAAAGCTGGAGTGGCCATACTAATATCAGATAATGCAAACTTTATACTCAGGAAGGTTGTAAGGGACAAAGACGGACATTTTATATTAATCAAGGGGTACGTAGAGCAGGAAGAATTCACTCTCCTAAACATATATGCACCGAATGAGGGGCCAGCAAAATATTTAATACAACTGCTGACAAATCTGAAAAATAATATCAACAACAACACAATAATTGTGGGGGACCTAAACACGGCTTTGTCAACACTGGACAGGTCAACCAGACTGAAACCCAACAAGAATATACTAGACCTGAGGAGAGAAATGGAAGAAAGAGGCCTAGTGGATATATATAGGACACTCCATCCCCAGAAACCTGGATACACATTCTTCTCCAATGTATATGGGACATTCTCCAGGATAGACTACATGCTGGCACATAAAACATACCTCCATAAGATCAAGAGGATAGAAATTTTGCAGACTACCTTCGCTGACCACAAGGCTCTGAAATTATTTGTGAACTCCAAAGGGACTCAGAAGAAACACTTTAACACCTGGAAGTTAAACAGCCTCATGCTCAATAACCAGTGGGTCCGAGATGAAATCAAGGAGGAAATAAAAAGGTTCCTGGAAACAAATGACAATAAAGACACAAACTCTCAGAACTTATGGGACACAGCAAAAGCAGTACTGAGAGGAAAATTTATAGCTTTGCAAGCACACATCAGGAAGGAAGAAGGAGCTTACCTGAGTAGCTTAATGACACAGCTAATAGAACTAGAAAATGCTCAACAAAAGGACCCAAGAACAGGAAGACAGAAGGAAATAACAAAGCTGAGAGCAGAAATCAACGAAGTGGAAACTCAAAAAACAATCCGAAAGATCAACGAAAGCAGAAGTTGGTTCTTTGAAAAAATAAACAAGATTGATAGACCACTGGCAAACCTAACAAAGAAAGAGAGAGAGAGAAACTTGATAACTCGTATCAGGAATGAAAAAGGAGAGATCACTACTGATATGACAGAGATTCAAAGGGTAATCAGAAACTACTTTGAAAAACTCTACGCCACTAAAAATGAGAACCTGGAAGAAATGGATAAATTCTTGGACTCTTATAATCTTCCACGGTTGAAGGAAGAGGATGTAGCATATCTAAACACCCCCATCACCATTGATGAAATTAAAACAGTAATCAAATGTCTGCCGAAAAACAAAAGCCCAGGTCCAGATGGATTCACTAATGAATTCTATCAAACTTTCCAAGAGGAACTACTGCCAATCTTGGCAAGACTCTTTCATGAAATTGAACAAACAGAAACACTTCCAAATAGCTTTTATGAAGCCAACATCACCTTGATACCTAAACCAGACAGAGACGCTACCAAAAAAGAAAATTACAGACCAATATCACTGATGAATGCAGATGCAAAGATCCTCAACAAAATCCTGGCAAATAGGATTCAATGCCTCATTAAGAAGATCATCCACTACGATCAAGTAGGTTTCATCCCAGGAATGCAAGGCTGGTTTAACATCCGTAAATCTATCAACATAATACACAACATCAATAACAAGAAAAATAAAAACCACATGATCATATCAATAGATGCAGAGAAAGCATTTGATAAGGTCCAACACCCATTCTTGATCAAAACTCTCAGCAAGATGGGAATGGAGGGAACCTTTCTCAATATAGTGAAGGCCATCTACCACAAGCCAGTGGCAAATATTATCCTCAATGGAGAAAAACTGAAAGCCTTCCCTCTAAATTCTGGCACAAGACAAGGCTGTCCTCTCTCACCACTCCTATTCAACATAGCACTGGAAGTACTTGCTATAGCGATTAGGCAAGAAAAGGATATCAAGGGAATCCAGATAGGAAAGGAAGAAGTCAAGCTCTCACTGTTTGCAGATGACATGATACTCTACTTAGAAAACCCTAAAGACTCTATCAAAAAGCTTCTAGAAACAATAGACTCATATAGCAAGGTGGCAGGCTACAAAATTAACACACAAAAATCAATGGCCTTTCTATACACCAACAGTAATAAAGAAGAAATGGACATTAAGAAAACAACCCCATTCACAATAGTACCACACAAACTCAAATATCTTGGAATCAACTTGACTAAATATGTGAAGGACCTATACAAAGAAAACTATAAAACTCTGCTCCAAGAAATAAGAGAGGACACACGGAAATGGAAACACATACCCTGCTCATGGATTGGCAGGATTAACATCATCAAAATGTCAATACTCCCCAAGGCATTATACAGATTTAATGCCATCCCTCTAAAGATACCCATGACATTCTTCAAAGAAGTGGATCAGACACTTTTGAAATTCATTTGGAACAATAAACACCCTCGAATAGCTAAAGCAATCATTGGGAAAAAGAATATGGGAGGAATTACTTTTCCCAACTTTAAACTGTACTACAAAGCAACAGTTATCAAAACAGCATGGTATTGGAATAAGGATAGGTCCTCAGATCAGTGGAATAGGCTTGAATACTCAGAAAATGTTCCCCAGAGATACAACCATCTAATTTTTGATAAAGGAGCAGGAAATCCTAAATGGAGCAGGGAAAGCCTCTTCAACAAGTGGTGTTGGCACAATTGGATAGCCACTTGCAAAAAATTAAACTTAGACCCCCAGCTAACATCATGTACAAAGGTAAAATCCAAATGGATTAAAGACCTCGATATCAGCCCCAAAACCATAAGATATATAGAACAGCACATAGGCAAAACACTACAGGACATTACAGGCATCTTCAAGGAGGAAACTGCACTCTCCAAGCAAGTGAAAGCAGAGATTAACAGATGGGAATATATTAAGCTGAGAAGCTTCTGCACCTCAAAGGAAATAGTGCCCAGGATACAAGAGCCACCCACTGAGTGGGAGAAACTATTCACCCAATACCCATCAGATAAGGGGCTAATCTCCAAAATATACAAGGCACTGACAGAACTTTACAAGAAAAAAACATCTAACCCCATCAAAAAATGGGGAGAAGAAATGAACAGACACTTTGACAAAGAAGAAATACGCATGGCCAAAAGACACATGAAAAAATGTTCCACATCACTAATCATCAGGGAGATGCAAATCAAAACAACGATGAGATACCACCTCACACCCCAGAGAATGGCACACATCACAAAGAATGAGAATAAACAGTGTTGGCGGGGATGTGGAGAGAAAGGAACTCTTATCCACTGCTGGTGGGAATGCTGTCTAGTTCAACCTTTATGGAAAGCGATATGGAGATTCCTCCAAAAACTGGAAATCGAGCTCCCATACGATCCAGCTATACCACTCCTAGGAATATACCCTAGGAACACAAAAATACAATACAAAAACCCCTTCCTTACACCTATATTCATTGCAGCTCTATTTACCATAGCAAGACTCTGGAAACAACCAAGATGCCCTTCAACAGATGAATGGCTAAAGAAACTGTGGTACATATACACAATGGAATATTATGCAGCTGTCAGGAGAGATGAAGTCATGAAATTTTCCTATACATGGATGTACATGGAATCTATTATGCTGAGTGAAATAAGTCAGAGAGAGAGAGAAAAACGCAGAATGGTCTCACTCATCTATGGGTTTTAAGAAAAATGAAAGACACCCTTGTAATAATAATTTTCAGACACAAAAGAGAAAAGAGCTGGAAGTTCCAGCTCACCTCAGGAAGCTCACCACAAAGAGTGATGAGTTTAGTTAGAGAAATAACTACATTTTGAACTGTCCTAATATTGAGAATGTATGAGGGAAATGTAGAGCCTGTTTAGGGTACAGGCGGGGGTTGGGTGGGGAGGAGGGTGATTTGGGACTTGGGTGATGGGAATGTTGCACTGGTGATGGGTGGTGTTCCTTTTATGACTGAAACCCAAACACAATCATGTATGTAATCAAGGTGTTTAAATAAAAAAAAAAATTAAAAAAAACAAAAAAAAAAAAAAAAAAAAAAAGAAGGGAAAATATAAAAAATATTTGTATGTATGTATGTATGCATGAATACATACATGTATATATACACAGATACAGTAAACTAATTTTAAACTTAAACGTATCAAGATATAGAGACCTTAAGGGACCATTTCTAAGAAAATGATTGTATTGATTTGGGGAGTCATCTGTTACATGTTTAGGAATATTTTGATTTTTTTTTTTTGTTTGTTTGAATTTAGGTCACACCTGGTGGTGCTCAGAGGTTACTCCTGGCTCTACATTCAGAAATCACTCATGGCAGGCCTGGGGGACCATATGAGATGCCAGGAATTAAATCTGAGTCAGCTGTGTGCAAGGCAAACACCTACCTACTGTGCTATTGCTCCTGTCCCTTTGATTGTATTTTTAAAGCATTGATCATCTGAAAACTGTAACGATGTGAGAATTTATACTATATAGATCAGTAAATGTTTCTCATTTATTATAGCCCTAAAAGCCCACTTATTATTACACTTCTGAATAAATGCCATTAAATGCTTATCCTCAATACAGGAAGAAGAAACATCGAGGAATTCAAAAGTTAGTTCAAAATATTGATCATGAAGGACTTAAACATACCACCTCCCCCCAAACCAGCTTCTGGCTAGATAATTATGTACCAGATTATGTAAAAATATTTTACATTGATTTATATTTTTAATGCCCTCATTCATTCATTCGGTTATTCATCCATTCCTTTATCCTTTCAATAAATAATATTTGATAATGTTTTGGAAGCAAAAAAAAAAAAATAAAATAAACAATATAGAAACAAACAAAAAAAATACAAAGAATTAATGAGACTAGGAGCTAGTATTCTAAAAAAATAAAGAAGATAGACAAACCTCTGGCAAGACTCACAAGAAAAAATACTCAAATAAAATAATCATAAATTAGATAAGAAATAAAAAGGGAGAGATTATAATAGTATCACAAGAAATCAAAGACATCATGAGAGCTTATTATGTACAGCTGTACTCAATAAAGGTAGAGAACCTAGAAGAAATGGACAGATTTCTGGAAAAACATAATTTTATGATGCTTAATGAGAATGGAATAGAAAATCTAAAAAGGCCAATAACAACTAAAGAAATTCAAACGGTAATTAAGAAACTCCAAGAAGCTCACCACAAAGAGTGCTGAGTGCAGTTAGAGAAATAACTACACTGACAGCTAACATAACAATGTGAATGAATGAGGAAAATAGAAAGCCTATCTCAAATACAGGTGGTGGGGGAGTGTATTAGGGAGGTGGAAGATTTGGAGCACTTGGTGATGGGAATGTTGCACTGGTGAAGGGAGGTGTTCTTTATATGACTGATACCCAACTACAATCATGTTTGTAATCAAATTTTATAAATAAAAATATTTTCAAAAAAAGAAAAAAGAAACTCCAAGAATAAAAGTCTAAAACTAGACAGATTTACAGGTGAATTCTATGAAGCAATCAGAGAAGAGTTACTACCATTGATTTGTAGATTCTTCCAAAATATCAAAAAGACAGAAGTCTCCCTAATACCTTCGAGGAAGTTAATATCACATTTATTTCCAAAGCTGATAAAGATACCACCGAGACAGAAAACTACTAGATGAATCTCACTAATAAACATTGATGTAAAAATTCTTAACAAAATATTAGCAAACCAAATCCAATAACATCTCAAAAAGATTATACATCATGACCAAGTAGGTTTCACTCATGGGATACATAGATGTTTCAATACATAAATCAACATCACACACCACATCATTAAAGGGAAGAATAAAAACCACATGATCATATCAATTTGCAAAGAAAGCATTGACAATATCCAACACCCATTCATGATGAAAACCCTCAGCAAAATAGGCATGAAAGGAATCTTCCTTAAGATAGTAACAGCTTTTCTGTGGGAGGCAGCCCAGAAGACACCAAGGAACATAATCTCTCCAGGATCAACACCTGATAAAATGTCCACACCCAACCAATGTGGACTGATTCCTACCGTGTGATTGGGCACCCAGAGCCATTATAAAGGACTGCTGCCCTGCTCCCTGCCTTCTTTCTGCAGGAGGCAGCCCAGAAGAAACCAAGAAACATAATCTCTCCAGCACCCACACCCTCCACGGCCGCACCCATCTTTTAACCCCTGAACCCCACTTCTGCACATAGTATAAAAGCATACTACAAGCTTCACAATGGGGAAATATGTATAGAGAATCAAGATGGCTGTTCTGATAATCCAAAAAGTACCAAACAGTTAGATATTCTCTCAAATAAGATGTTTAGAGAAAAATTATGGAAGATTTTCATGGAGCTCAGAAAAAGCATCAATAGACTTGAATGGAACACAAATAAGAAACAAGAGGATTTAACGATTGAAATTAGAAAATTTCACACTGAAATAACAGGTCTGAACAACTCGGCTTATGAATTGAAAACCTCAATGAAAAGCTTCTCCACTGAAGTAACAGCAGCTGCAAACGAGGTCTGTGAGCCAGAGGATGAGATGCAGAACAGCTCCATACAGCAGAAGAGATTGGAAGAGAACCTTAAAGCAAATAATCAGACAATGTCTAAACTACTCAAAAACTGATGAAAATAGAAGTCTTTGATAAACTCAACAGAAACAACATAGGAATCAATGAAGTCCCAGATACCCAGAACAAGAATAGTAAGAGGAGTTGGAGGAAGAGTGAGAAGAGGAAGAGGAGGAAGAAGAATTTTAAGAAGAACAATGCGGAGATGCAAATCAAAACAACGATGAGATACCACCTCACACCACAGAGAATGGCACACATCACAAAGAATGAGAATAAACAGTGTTGGTGGGGATGTGGAGAGAAAGGAACTCTTATCCACTGCTGGTGGGAATGCCGTCTAGTTCAACCTTTATGGAAAGCGATATGGAGATTCCTCCAAAAACTGGAAATCGAGCTCCCATACGATCCAGCTATACCACTCCTAGGAATATACCCTAGGAACACAAAAATACAATACAAAAACCCCTTCCTTACACCTATATTCATTGCAGCACTATTTAACATAGCAAGACTCTGGAAACAACCAAGATGCCCTTCAACAGACGAATGGCTAAAGAAACTGTGGTACATATACACAATGGAATATTAGGCAGCTGTCAGGAGAGATGAAGTCATGAAATTTTCCTATACATGGATGTACACAGAATCTATTATGCTGAGTGAAATAAGTCAGAGAGAGAGAGAAAAAAACGCAGAATGGTCTCACTCATCTATGGGTTTTAAGAAAAATGAAAGACATTCTTGCAATAATAATTTTCAGACACAAAAGAGAAAAGAGCTGGAAGTTCCAGCTCACCTCAGGAAGCTCACCACAAAGAGTGATGAGTTTAGTTAGAGAAATAACTACATTTTGAACTGTCCTAATAATGAGAATGTATGAGGGAAATGGAGAGCCTGTTTAGAGTACAGGCGGGGGTCGGGTGGGGAGGAGGGAGATTTGGGACATTGGTGATGGGAATGTTGCACTGGTGATAGGTGGTGTTCTTTACATGACTGAAACCCAAACACAATCATGTATGTAATCAAGGTGTTTAAATAAAAATAAAAGAAGAAGAACAATGCGAAGAAGAAGAGTAAGAAAAATGAGGCAAAGAAGAGTAAAAAGAATATTGTAAAGAATAATAAGAAGAGGGGGAAGATGAAAAGGAAGAAGGAAAAGATGATAAAAGAGTAAGAAGAGGGCAAAGAATAGTAAGAAGGGGAAGAAGAGAAAGAAGAAAAAGAGGAGAAGGAAGAAGAAAAAGAAGAGAAGAAAAAAGAAGACAAGAGGAGGAAGCTAAGGATGTGGTTCAATTTGTAGAGTAGATGACCTATATATCTCAATGACTAGACTTGATCCCAAATGATCACATGTCCATGCTCTATTATTTTCACAAATTGTATGAATTCAATATATCTGTATGTATAAAAATATGTGATATAATTATGCATACTCACATCTAAAAAAGCAACTGTAAAAAATACTGGCGGGGGTGGGGAAGGTGGGAGGGGGCAGTGGTGGTGGGAATGCTGCACTAGTGAAGGGAGGTGTTCTGTTTATGACTAAAACCCAATTACAATCACGCTTGTAATCATGGTGCTTAAATAAAGATTAGAAAAAGATAGTAACAGCTATTTATACAAAGATCATAGCCAGAATTATTATTAATGGTGAAAAACTGAGAGCATTCCCACTAAGGTCTGGCATGAAGCAAGGATGTCCATTGTCTCCACTCTTATTAAACATAGTATTAGAAGTCTTAGCAATAGCAATCAGACAAGAGAAAGAATTCCAAGGAATGCAAATAGCAAAAGGGGAAGTCAAACTTTATTTGCAGAAGACATGATATATATCAAAGACCCTAAAGAGTCCACAGAAAAGCTCCTAGAAACAATAAACCAATACAGTAAAGTGGTGGTATACAAAGTTAATGCATAAGACAGTTGCATTCCTATATATAAATAATCACTCAGAGGAAAAAGAAATCAGAGTCTATTCCATTTAAAATAGGGACCAAAACTATCAAGTAGGAATCAACCTAACAAGAGAGGTGAGGAAACTATATCAAGAAAACATCAAAACACCAGAAAATAATTGATGACAATTTAAGGAAATGGAAGAACATTCCATGCTCCTGGATTAGAAGAATAAATATCATCAAAATGACCATTTTACCTAAACGACTACATAGATTCAATGCAATCCTTATTCATATACACATGTATATACATGTATATACACCATACAAGACATAAAAGATAACCAAATTAAAACTGAAAAACAAGAAACTAGGAGGCATCTCATTGCCTAATTTGAAGCTCTACTACAAAACCATAGTGATCATAACAACATGGTATTGGCACAAAAACAGATTTTCAGACAAATGTATCAGAATAAAATATTAGTGACAAACCTCCATGTATATGGTTAACATATATGTGTTAACAAAGAAGCCAACAATTTGAAGTGGAATAAGAACTGTCCCTTCAACAAATGAGATTTGTATAATTGAATAACCATTTGTATGAAATTAAAAATTGATCTATCTTATACCTTACATAAGTCAAATCAAAGTGGATTAAAGACATTGAGATTAGAACCAAATTCATAAAGTTCATAGACAAAAACATTGGCTTAACACTCCAAGACTTAGACTTCAAAGAAATCTTCAATGATATGATGCCAATAAAAAGAGCTATAGCTTCAAACCTAAATAAATGTAACTACATCAAATTAAAAGGTTTCTGTATGGCAATAAAAACCATGGGCTAAAATTAGAAGGCAGCTAACTGAATGGGAAAAAATTTTGCACTCAACACATCAAATAAAGGGTTGATATCTAGGATATATAAAGTACTCACAAAGGTTAACTCCACAAAACTCATAAACCCCATCAAAAAATGGGGAGAAGAAATGAACAGGCACTTCTCTGAGGAAGACAGACATATGTAAAAAGTTTTACATATGTCAAGAGACATATGTAAAAATTTTATCATCACTTATCATTAGGGAAATACAAATCAAGATTATAATTAGATATCATCTTATACCAGTGAGGATAGCATATATCAAAAATACTGGAAACGGGGCCGGGCGGTGGCGCTGGAGGTAAGGTGCCTGCCTTACCTGCGCTAGCCTAGGAGACGGACCGCGGTTCGATCCCCCGGCGTCCCATATGGCCCCCCAAGCCAGGAGCGACTTCTGAGCGCATAGCCAGGAGTAACCCCTGAGCGTTACCGGGTGTGGCCCAAAAACCAAAAAAAAAAAAAAAAAAATACTGGAAACAATTTCTGTTGGCAGAAATGTGCTGAGAAAGTAATTCTCCTCCATTGCTGTTGGGAATGTTGCTTGATCCAACCCCTATGGAAAACAATATGGAAGATTCTTACTAAACTCAAAATTGAGCTGCCATATGACCCAGAAATTCCCCTTTTCGGAGTTTATCCCCAGGACAGGAAAACATTCATTCAAAAGAATGTATGCACACCCTCATTCATTGCAGCACTCAATACAATCGCTAATATGGGGAATCAACCTAGATGTCCAACCAGAGATGAATGGTTCATGAAGATGTGGTACATAGATATAATGAAATACTACATAGCTGTAAGAAATGATGAAATCATGCAATTTTCAGCAACATGGATGGAACTAGGAGATATTATGTTAAATGAAGTAAGCCAGAAAAAAAGAAGGAAAACACAGAATGATTTCCCTTATATGTGATATTTAGAATAGCTACAAACGAAACACAATGGTCTAAATGGTAATTGTCTTGAACGCCATTAGCCCCAGAGTATAGCAATAAGAAGAGAAGAAACTGAGTGGAAGAAGAGAAACAGGAAAGCTTATATTCTCTTCTATTCTTCAAAGAGACCCTCGGCAATGGATACAGCTGTTTAGTTTGAGCAGATGTCCACTAAACTGCTCTTTATGGATGTCTATAATAATGTTCTAATGCTTTATCCACAGAAACGGATGCAAGATGAGTTTGGAAGCCATGGACTGCAACTACAGTGCTCACTATAAAATTTTGGTGTGTTTATAGTGTCTTTATATATATTATATGTCTATAATATATGTCTATAATAACTCCTAGATCTTTTTACCCACAGTGGTATTTGGTCACCCTAGTTTTGCATTGCAGTGCTCTATTATACTAAACTCAAAATACAGGGCTAATTATAATAATGTCTTGACAAATATTCTAATTATTTATTTTCCTCTTGATTATACCTGCAAATGTGATTTCATGTTTATGTCCACAAATAACACTGGAATTCGTAACTGCATGCCATAGACTCCTGCTACAGGGTTCATTCATTGAGTATGTCATTGCAATTTATTTTCAATTCAAGGTAGTTTACCATTATATCTTAATGATCATAATTTTAGTTCGCTTTCAGTAAAGAAACCTGGGTGCTCAAGACATGCTAGAGGATACTTCATGGTGTAGACTCCACTTACGGTGCTCATTTTTGTGTCACTAAATTTTCTAGACTTGAAATTTTTGATTGCTTTAAGAATGCTCTGACTCAGAAAGTCTTTCTTCAGTAAAAAAAAAAAAAAACACCCTCACCAATTATGATTTGCTTAGGAAATAATAAAACCTTTCCATCTGACTTGCCAGCTTCATATTTTTAAGCATTTTTACCTATTCCATCTGGGTCAGCTTTTCAACTACAACCTAGGATCAATCCTTAGTGTCTATGTGTGTGCATGAGTGTATGTGTTGGCTGCCTCTATGTCTATTTAATGTCTGTCTGTAATGTACATAATGTCTGTCGATGTTGTATATAACCTTCCTTTTCCCCCTTCCCTGCTAATCACTTTACAAATCTTTTTTTCTCCCTTTAATATCTCACCCCTGACCTGTTATTTCTCCCTATTTAACTCTTTTTACCCTCAGTTCTTAACTCCTCAGGAACTGGAAAATTCCCCCCATCCCAACCAGTTGCCAACTAGCTCCCAAAGTGAAAAGACAGATTTCCAGCTCAAGTTACCTCAGCCTGGGAAGAAGCTGGCACTGCTGCTGCTGCTGCTGATTTGCTCTCACCTACCTTTTCTCCCACCTACCTTCACTGTGGACTGTTGCTCACTACCAGATTTGAGTTTTGAGAACGTCCAGCTTGAGGACATTTCCTGATCCGTGACTACTGGGAGCCTTTTTTCAGTTACCACAAGACCATATCACAGGCTGAAGCTGTGCCCAGACTTTATCCCCCAACTCCCAGACTATTTCAGAAGACTTAAAGGAAATATGTATATTTTCTTCATATATTTCTTTAGATATATTTCCTTAATAGGTATAATTCCTTTTTCTGTTTGTTTGTTTTTTGGGGTCAGACCTGGAAATGCTCAGGAGTTATTCCTAGCTCTGTGCTCAGAAATCACCCCTGGCAGGCACAGAGACCCATATGGGATGCCAGGATTCAAACCACACTCCTTCTGCATGCAAGGCAAATGCCCTACCTCCATGCTATCTCTTGAATCCCAATAGGTATAATTCTTATTGTCTATTTTCTTATATAGAGATCATTTTCCCCATTCCTTTTCTTTTATCTCTTTAGTAGAAAATTCTAGTAGATAAGTTTCTCTTAAGTTCTGAGTTCATATTAGAACCAGGTTATTAGGATTGTTTAGCTTGTTATTTTTACCCCCATATGTACCAGTAGTAGCATTACTCCTTTTTGCATAGGCACATTAAAATGGGTAAATATTACATAAAGAAAAAATTCTTATCTAATAGGTATATAATACATAAATTTTATATTGCAGTGGGTTTTCACCCTGAACATTTGTCATAATGACTTGGCTTAGTCTTCAGAAGATCAAACAATGGCCATTTACCCTGAACCTTGGATCTCATCTATGGAATTGGCACTTTTTTTTTTTTTTTTGCAACATCACCAGGAATCAAACTTCTACTGTAGAAGGCCCTAATGCTGCCTGACACTGACTTGTTTCAGAATGGGTTCATATGACATCCTAATAATTTGGAAATATCAACAACTTTTTTTCAGGGCAGGATTCCCTACATTACCACCTATCAATAAGATGAAACCAAAAGACGCTTTATTATACCAACTTCAACATAAGATACGTGCAAAATTTAGGATCTCTAATTATAGAAATCTGACTGTGACAAATGTAATTGAAAACTTTTACTGGACCACATAGAAAGACTTTGGGGTTAGACAATTAGTATGCTCAGTGTCCGTAGTTGGGCTTATGACATAGATAAGTTCTCCCTGTTTTTAAGATAAAGGTTTTTCCTTTCTATTTTATTCAACTTTTGCTGCACCTATGTTTTTAAAAAAAATTGCCACATGCACTCCTAATATTTTTCTTTAGTTTTCTCTTCTTTATTTCCTCTTTATATTTTAAATAGGGGTTCCGCCTTTTTCATAGAACCTTGGGACATGGATTCCATTGTTTTACCTTCTACTTTTGGCTTTTTTTCTACAAAACTAAGAAGAGAAAAAAGAAAGGAAGGGTGTAGAGACCAAGTTGTCTCAGATGTAATGGTGGAGAAAAATAGGACAGAACTAAATATTGAAGCCAATGTGAACAACAATAGAATCAAGAGACCCAAACTTTAACAATCTAAATTTAAATAAGCCTGTTTTACTACAGGCCAGGGGCAATGGGTGGTGGTATAGAATGTACTCAAGGATCATTGGTGGAGGGAGGTCAACACTGGTGGTGGGAATGGTCCTGATCCATTTTATATATGAAATTCAATTATAAAGGGCTTTGTAGATCACAATGGCTTCAATAAAATAAAATTTAGAAAAAGAAAGATATGGACAAATACAGAATGATTTCTCTGGTATGTGAAATAAAAAGAAACAAGTAAGAAAATAACAAATGGTCAAAGAAAACAAAACAGGAGCTTGGGGTGGGGGGAAGCTGACATTCTTGTGCTGGATGTGTTATTAGAACATTATATGAAACTATAACACTACTATAGATTGCAGTGCCTCAATAAAGTTAGAAAATAAATACATTGGTCTAGCTATAGTAAAATTCAACAGAGATTGCTTTTCCTTGATCCTTTTCTCTCTTCATTACCACTCTCTCCACCTAAAGTGAAATATCTTTCTGTTTTAGGCAAGCAGTTTACACAGTTCTCTGTGTGATCTTGGATGTTAAGCATCCATGGGCTTTTGACTCTTTATCTTTGAAATAGAATGGTCCCCTCAGCTATACTTCGCTATCTGGGTTCAAATTAAAAAATGGGTTTACATGTGCAAGGTTTCATTAAAAGGACACAGTGAACCCTCTGCACCTACTCCTCTTCCACTGTTCTCTTTATATTAGCATATGGACCAGTTCTCAGGTCTCCTAGACTAGGCTCATGCATGCTGTGAGGCATCTTATTGCCACTCCTCTGGCCATTTGCATGCCACTCAGTACTCTCAATTGTTTGAATTCAATTGTTGAATTGTTTTTTACCACCTTATCTCCTCTTCTGTCTCTAGGGTCACAAACTCTAGACCTTTTCCCTTTAGGAACAACTACTCCATCAAACTCCTTAGTTCCTACTGCAACCCTGCCTTGTAATCCAAAATGATTTAGCCCTGACCTTAAAGTATGCTCCAACCTCAAACTTTTTGCTTATTTATGATATTTAATTTTCTAACTTTTTTCCTGTTCCCATGAGACTAATTCTCCTTATATGTATTATTTTCAGTTCATTCTGCTTCTTCCTTTGCCTCTTTGCCAAATCTAAGGCCCCTGAGATAGTCATTGAGTAAAATACTATGCACTGTAAGTGCTATAAGTATAAGTAGCTATGTCTATTCCTTCCAGGCCAAGTGCCAGATTTATTGAGGGTTCTTTTTGATTCTATCAGTTCTATATGTCACAGAGCATTACAAACAGTGATTCAAGACATAGAGACTCACATACTCCCATTTGTAGTTTTTATCTCATTTTATAAAGAACACAGAGCTTGTTTAATAATGATGCCTTTGAATTCCTTCCCTCACTCTCTTTACTTCTATATAAAAACAAAACTATGCAAACTATCACAAAGCTTAGTATACATTTAGAAACTTGTGTGCTTAAATCACAATTCTGCAGTAATTAAGCTGTGCGTGGCTCTTGGGCAGGTCTCAACCTCTGGATTTGATTAGGTATAAAATTTGGAAATGTTCAGAATAGAGGATTACTGCAAAGATAAAGTGTTACAACTTGACATAGAGGAGGATGTAAATAAATGCTTTCTTCATTTCATTTACTTTCAAAAGATTAAAGGTCTCAGTTATCAAAAAACCTCTGTGTCAAATACTTCATATTCATGATCTAATTAAATTCTGACAGGAACATTGAAGTAGAAGCTAAAATATTCTGTCTACCTCAACTTGCTTCATCAAGTATCGACATTTTTCTTTCATTTCTCACCTTTGATCACTTTACCCTCCCTGCTTGTAGCTATACATATAAACATGCTCTGTTCCCCTCTTTCCCTTGTCACAGTCTCATGTTAACAACTCTCAATATCCCTCAACAATAAAAAAAATAAAATCTAATCATGTTTTAACCTCTCCCAACTTGAATTCTGTTGTTTTGATTTTTCTACTAAAATGACTGTCTCCGTTTGAGATGAAAAGCTTCCCAAGGTCACCAGTAATTACTAGCTGTCAAGAATCAATGGCATTCTCTCAGTTATTATTCTACTTTGGAGTAAATAACACTCTAACACTAAAGATTAAACAACCTTGAAATTAAACTTTCCAGGAAGGCGACAACATATTCTGGTATTTCTTGTGTTCTTACCACTTCTTTTTGCTTAAATTTACCAATCTTTAACCCTCTTTCCATCTTTTTTGTCTTTCCTCTAAACTCTTTTACTCCTCTTTAGTTTTACTTTGTTTTCCCTATTTCTTTTTGGCTTTAACTACCTAGATTATGCAAATTTAACTAGGTGTGCCTAACGCATTATTTAATTTTTTCACATTCTTTACTAAAAAAATATTTTATTTAGTGACTATGAAAATACAAAGTTATTCATGATTGGGTTTCAGCATACACTGTTTCAACACAAATCCTTTTACCAATGTCCACTTTCCTCCATCAATTCCCCTCCCATTTGCATCCCACCCACCAATCTTCCCTAACAGGGTACTTTATATATATATAAATATATATATATATTATATATATAATATATATATATATGTATGTATATATACACACATACATGCACTGTGCTATAATCTTTATTTCAAACAAAGAACTAAATGTCTAAATATATCTCAAATTTAATGAATATTTCTCAGAAAATGATGTCATAATTCTCTGAGATTTGTCTAGTTAATATATCACCTTTTATCTTATTTCTTCTATTACCTCAATTTCAGCAGCTGCAATGTCTATCTCTCTAATGCATTTTTTTCTGGATCCCTGTCCTCAATTACTCACTTCTTCTTGTTTGTTTGTTTTGGTTTGGTTTTGGTTTTGGGGGCCATACCCAGCAGCACTCAGGGGTTACTTTTGGCTCTGCACTCAGAAATCACTCTTGGCTCAGGGGATCATACGGGATGACAGGGATCAAACCCGTGTTTGCCCTGGGTCAGCCGCATGCAAGGCAAATGCCCTACCACTGTGCTACCACTCTGGCCCAATTACTCACTTCTTTATTGATCTTTGATTCATGAAACTTCTCATCTTGTCTCCACTGCATCAACAAAATTGTTTCTTTTAACATTATTAGCATCTTCCATGTTGCAAAATTCAATGGAATTTTTTTTTAATTTTATATAAATAACTTCTTCCTTTGGTAATATCTTGAATATCTATTCCTTTGATTTGTAGTTCCCTTGACAAATCTTTCCTATAGGATCTTTTATCATTGAGTGTGCCCCCTATTATAGAACTTAGTCTTATAACCCATTTGACTGAAAGCTTCTTATGATTAAAGGTCTTGTGGCTGCCTGATGCATAATAAACACTTAGTAAATATCTTAACTTAATGACTGAATCAATTTCTACTCTCATCCTATTCTTATTGTCACTACCCTAATTAGAATCTATTTCCTTTCCAATTTGTCTATTTCAAAATTTTCCTAACAAGATTACTCCAAATATTAATATTTTCCAAATAGTAATGATTATGATTGCCAAGTTCACTTTCCTAATGTAGATATTTGACTTATATCTTTACTTGTTCACAAAACTTTAAGTTACTCACAGAATTAAAATATAATAATAAACTTTGAATTTGAATTTTCTATATGTCCTCCTTTTATATTATTTGTGCTCTGATTGCCAAAATATTTCTGTTGCAATTGTTCATCTTTTAAGATTTGCTTTTACCTCTATTCACAATAGTCAATATCTAAACAGATCCAAGGTCCAAACAATAAATCAGTGTATAAGGCAATTATTTTATTTATGACTATGTACATAATGTGTTATATAGAAACACAAATATATTTATATATATATATATATATATATACAATGAATTAATACTCAGCTCTAAGAAAATATATATCTTGCAGTTGGAGGCAACTTGAATGGAACTAGAAATAACTTGATTTTCTATATTTAATATATATAGTACTTTATATAGTAATATATATTTTATATTTATATTATATAGTAAATATATAAATATTTATATAATAAATATAAATTTATTATATAAATTTTTATATATTATAAATATTTATATAGTAATATATATAGCTTTGATGAACCATAACATTTCTAAGCTATTACTGCGTTTAAGTCAGTGGCCTTATTGAGTGACCTAGTTTGCAAACTCCCTGAGAACAAGGACTATGTATACCTCAATTTAGATTCTGCCTCATAATGCATTTTCAACCAATATTTAATGAATTTATAGCTACTTAACTGTGTCTAAAGAAGAAAAATAGTTTGTATTCAATAATTTCATATGTAAAAATCTCTCCTTTAATTGCCATTATCCACTCTAGTGTTGACCTTATGGTTTCTTCTATTTATTTTCCAGTGAAGGTAACTCAAGGATGCTGTATCCTCTCTCATACCTCTCTCTCTTCTTAACTAACCACAACTTGGTTTCTAGTTCTCTTCTCTACTTAAAATGCTTAGACATATCAAACATTATCTTTAATGAAAAACACATTGTACCCTAAACTGGACATTTCTTCTGAAAAATTATTCATGTTTCTCTCTGAAACTAAGAATTTAAACTGAGAACTCACTATACTCCATATTTGCATATCTATTTCTATACTAGGTATGTATATATTCTTTGAAGTATATCCAATTCAAAATAGTATTTTTAATTCATCTACTTTTGTTTTGGGGCCACACCTGGCTGCCTCATTACCTTCTCTTGAATAGTGCTCAGCAGTGTTCTGGTGGCTAGGTTCACCCGAATACCTTATCTGCTGTATTATCTCTCTTTTTTGTGGTAGGGATATTGATACTTAATTTTAATTTTTTGAGTATGATTTACAACTGTAATACAACCTTCCGGCATTGCATACCCCACTGAAGTGTCTGCTTTCTTCAACCCAGTCCACATTCCACCCCACCTTCTATCTCCCTGCTCTGATAAACTCAGTTCTGTAGAACAGTTCTTGGGGTGTTTCCCTTAGTGATTAGTTACCTCCTTATTAAGTTTCTTTATACCTCACATATGAGAGAGTCATTTTATACATGTCCTTCTACTTAGGGCTAATTACACTTAACAGGTTTTCTCTAGATCTATCCACATAACACTAAATTGCATTACCCTTTATGGAGGGCTGGAGAGGTTGGGCTTATTACTGGCTCTGCACTCAGGAATAATCTTTGATGGGCTCAGAGAACCACTTGGGATTCCAGCAATCAAATCCAGTTGGGAATTGCTAGGCAAACTTCTTATGCTTCTGAGATTTGTATGCAAATCTTTCATACAATTATGAAGAATCCACAAACTAAGGAAAAGTTCACTTTTGCACTAACATATTTGTCTCTGTATGTTTTCTTTGGAGATTGTTCTATTCACTTCTCCCTATTTTTTGATAAATTTGATTTTTTTTTTTATTTTGGGGTCAGACCCTGTGGCACTCAGGGGTTACTTCTGGCTATGTGCTCAGAAATCACTCCTGGCTCATGGGACCATATGGAATGCTGGGGGATCAAACCAAGGTCCATTCTAAATCGGCTTATTGCAAGGCAAAATCGCTACAGTTGTGCTATTGCTCCAGCCCCTAAGTTTAATTTTTGTTGGTGGTTATTTCTGTTGGTTGTTGGTTAGTGTGTTATATATCTTGGATACAAAATTAACCCTTTGTCAGATGCGTGGTGAGTAAATATTTTCCCCCAATCTGATTTTTAAATTTAAATTTTTTAAAATCTGTAATTTTTAAATTCTAGTCATTGTTTAGTACTGATTAAATTACTGCTGCCAGGTGTGGCTACCCAATTCCCCAAAAAGAGAGAAGTTTCTTTTTTTTAATAGAGAAGTTTTTTAATTTGATATAGTACCATTTATTTCTCTTTGCTTCCTTTTGCTTTAACAGTGGCACTGAATTAAAAAAGATGACTTTAGATTCAATGTCATTAAAAGTTCTATTTTTTCCCCATATAACTCATAAATTCAGTATGATATCAAGATGTCTCCACCACCTTGTCATGTTGAATAACAAATAATTACAGTTATATGAATAAAGAAAGTTCTATGTGAGGAGTTGTGGCATCTTTCCAAGTGACCTTGGTCAACTAATCAGTAAAGCCCAGTAATGGAGCATGTACTGTCCAAGATTTAAAAAAAAAAATAGACATCAATAGCATTGGGAATTGGTCTAGGAAACTCATGTAAAATTCCCTAAGCACATCAGGCACAAAGTCAAACTAACTTAAGATCACTATGGTGAATATGATTTTAGTCCTTTTCTTAAGATCAAGAAGGCATCTTCAGTCAGAAGAGTTACTCGCCAAAGTCTGGACTAGGTATCTTTACCTGAATGTCAAACCGAGTAGAATGTTCAATAAATATTTATTAGATAAAGAATTCTTTTCAGGCCTGTTCTTGGCTTAAATCAGTATTTTTTGACCTGCTTTACACAATCTCTATATTTTTAAATAATATATTTTTTTAAGTACAATGATTACAGACATGATTGGAGTTGGGTTTTAGTCATATAAGGAACACCCCCTCCACAAGTGCAACATTCTTATCACCAATACCAGCCATCACCCTCCTCCCCCACCCACTGCCTGTATTCAAGAAAGGCATCCTAATTCTCTCACTCATTAACATAATCATGATAGTTGTCAGTGCAGTTAGTTCTCTAACTGCACTCACCACTCTTTGCAATGAGTTTCATAGCATGAGTCGGACTTTCCAGCCCTCATCTCTATTGGCTTTGGGCATTATTACAATGATGTCTTTTATTTTTCTTAAAACCCCTAGATGAGTGAGACTATTCTATGTCTCTCTATCCCTTTGACTTATTTCATTCAGCATAATAGATTCCATGTCCATCCATGTATAGGGAAATTTCATGACTTCATCTTTCCTGACAGCTCCATAATATTCAATGTGTATATATACCACAGTTTCTTTAGCCATTCATCTGCTGAAGGGCATCTTGGTTGTTTCTAGAGTCTGGCTATTGTAAATAGTGCTGCAATGAATATAGGTGTGAGGAAGGCATTGTATTGTATTTTTGTGTTCCGAGGGGATATCCCTAGGAGTGGAATAGTTGGATCATATGGGAGCTCAATTTCAGTTTTTTGAGAAATCTCCATATTGTTTTTCATAAAGGCTGGACTAAACAGCATTCCCACAAGCAGTATGAGAGTTCCTTTCTCTCCACACCCCTGCCAACACTTATTGTTCTTGTTCTTTGTGATGTGTGCCAGTTTTGTGGCATGAGATGGTACCTCACAATTGTTTTGATTTGCATCTCCCTGATGATTAGTGATGTGGAGCATTTTTTATGTGTCTTTTGGCCACTTACATTTCTTCTTTGAGGGCATGTCTGTTCATTTCTTCTCTCCATTTTGTGATGGGGTTAGATTATTTTTTCTTGTTAAATTATGTCAGTACCTTGTATATCTTGGATATTAGCCCCTTATCTGATGGGTATTGGGTGAATAGTTTCTCCCATTCTGAGGGCAGCTTTTGTGTTCTTGGCACTATTTCCTTTGAGGTGCAGAAGCTTTTCAGTTTAATATAGTCCCATTTGTTTATCTCTGCTTCCACTTGTTTGAAGAGTGCTGTTTCCTCTTTGAAGATGCCTTTAGTCCCAATGTCATGGAGTATTTTACCTATGTGTCATTCTATATACCTTATGGTTTCGGGTCTGATATCCAGTAATTTAATCCATTTGGATTTGATCTCTGGGCATGTTGTTAGCTGGGGGTCTGAGTTCGCTTTTTTTGCAAGTGGCTGACCAGTTGTCCCAACACCACTTGTTGAAGATGCTTTCCTTATTCCATTTTGTATTTCTTGCCCCGTTATTAAAAATTAATTAAATATATGTCTGAGGAACATTATCTAAATACTCAAGTCTATTCCACTGATATGAGGATCTGTCTTTATTCCAATACCATGCTGTTTTAATGACTATAGCTTTGTAATACAATTTAAAGTTGGAGAAAGTGATGCCTCCCATATTCCTTTTCCCAAGGGTTGCTCCAGCTATTCATGGGCGTTTATTGTTTCAAATGAATTTCAGGAGTGTTTGATTCATTTCTTTGAAAAATGTCGTGGGTGTCCTTAGATTGCATTAAATCTGTGCAATGCTTTGGGAAGTATTGACATTTTAATGATGTTAATCTTCCAATTCATGAGCAGGTAATGTGTCTCCATTTCCTTATATCCTCTTTAATTTCTTGAAGCAGGGTTTTGTAGTTCTCTTTGTATAGGTCATTCACCTCTTTAGTCAAATTGACTTCTAGATATTTAAGATTGTGTGGCACTAACGTGAATGGAATTTTTGTTTGTTTTTGGGTCACACCCGGCATCACTCAGGGGTTACTCCTGGCTCTACACTCAGAAATAGCTCCTGGCAGGCTTGGGGGGCCATATAAGATGCCAGGATTCAAACCACCATCCTTCAGCATGCAAGGCAAACACCTTACTTCCATGCTATCTCTCCGGCCCCGGGGATTTTATTTTAATGTCCATTTCTTCTCCATCATTATTGGTGTACAAGAAGGCCATTTATTTTTGCATGTTAATTTTGTAGCCTGCCACTTTTCTATATGAATCTATTGTCTAGAAGCTTTTTGGTAGAATCTTTAGGATTTTCGAAATATAGTATCATGTCATCTGCAAACAATGAGAGCTTGACTTCTTTTCATATCTGGATAACCTTGATATCTTTTTCTTGCCTAATCTCTATGGCAAGAAATTCTAGCATTATGTTAAATAGGAGTGGTAAAGAGGGAAGCCTTGTCTTGTACTAGATTTTAGAGGAAACTCTTATGTCATGCACATACACACATTATTAAATACTTTCTAGCATGGCTTTCCCCATGGCACATCCAGGGATGCTCAAATGCTCTGCAATCAAGGATTACTCTTGGTCTCAGGGGACCAAATGAAATTTTGGGAATTGAACCTGGGTCAGATGCATGCAAGGAAAACATCCTACCCATTGTACTATCTCTTCTCCCCCAACCCACAAATGCTTTTACAAGTTAAAATTGATTAATACTCTACACATTCCTATCAAATACTAGACCAAGATAATTCTGTGGAACACTACTTTGTGATCTTCAAATTATTAAAGTAATAGATTTTTTCTGAATTTTCAAATAAAATCAAAATATAATTTTAAATATTTTCAATATTTTTATAAACCTTTGAAAACAATATATAGAAACATTCACATGTTACTTTCCCCTTCCAATTGATCTCTCCTCACCTTCAGCTGATAACCCAAATGCTAAAAGATTCTCTAAGGAAAAAGAGAAATTGAATGTCTCTAAATTATAAAATCTTCAAATGTTTTTGTTTTGGTTTGGCTTTGGTTCTTTGGTCATACCCAGCAGTGTACTTGGCTTATTATTGGCTCTGCTTTTAGGGATAATTCCTAATAGGGCTTTGAAAACCATAAGGAATGCAAGGGAATGGAGTACAGATCAGCCATGTGCAAGGCCAATACCCAGTGTACTATTATTCTAGGGGTCTCAAACTCGTGGCCCGCGGGCCGCAAACAGCCCTTCATACAACATTTTGTGGCCCTGCCCCAGAGAAATCTTTTTTTGTTTTATTTTGTTTTAGTTGTTTAGGTCACACACCCCAATGTTCAAGGCTTACTACAGACTTTGCACTCAAGGATCATCCAGACTTTGCCTCCTGCGGCCCCCAGATAAATTGAGTTTGAGATTCCTCCCCATACAGACATTTTCCTTCTTCCTCACACTTTTGTTTTCTACCTTCTCTTCAAGCTTCTAATTGTTCTTTCTTTCATTTTTTTCTTATTTTCATTATACTGGCATGTGTCTATTTAGCACCCATCATCATCAGGGTATTTTATTTTTCTGGAAGCCATGAAAGTAATTTGTCTACTTGGGAACTTTCTTTGAGAAAACGCAAGTGGCATTTTCTTGGTAATGGCAAGCAATCCAAAAAGGAAAAAACAAAAGTCCAAGTTGCTTCAGAGAAGACATTCAAGCAAAGCCCTATTTCCAGATCTGACTTTTGCAACAGAGAAAAGAACCCTCCAATTCATGTATGAGACATAATCAAACCCAAACTCCAGGACTTGGAGCAGTGTGTTTTACTCACCCTGCATGCACAACTTAACTTCATGTTCTGAACTATTGGGAATAGAAACTTTTCTATTGGATGAAGTGCTCTGCTTTTCCTTTAGTTTGTAAAGTAAATAAAAATAGAAAATTGGGTATAATTTTCACAACATATCTTTGTCATGTTACTCTTCTTTTTACTTCTAATTATCTATTGTATACTGATGAAGAGAGCTTACCCTTCCAATATAAAATTATACGTGATTAAATATGCAATAGTATTTTGTGGGAAAAATACCTACAAAGTTTCTCTTTGCTTTATAATTTCATAGAGTCTGTA
This sequence comes from Suncus etruscus, assembly GCF_024139225.1. NCBI lineage: Eukaryota > Metazoa > Chordata > Mammalia > Eulipotyphla > Soricidae > Suncus > Suncus etruscus. The sequence goes on along the minus strand of NC_064853.1, from coordinate 90,857,964 downwards.
AAAATCAAAAGGCATTTCTTTGGGATTGTCCAAGAAATAATTCAATGGCTAAAGCATATTTCCTTTGCAAATGTGGAGATGTAAGTTGAATTATTGCTGCTAGCTCTATATACCAAATGTTCTACTATCAGGGATGGGCACTGCAATGGTATTTAAGACTTCTAACATGCAGCCATGTATAAATGAACATAATTGAACATATGTGAATATTATGGCCAAGAGTGAGCTCCCCGGAAAACTACAACCATAATGTGTGTGAGCATTATAATTAAACAAGTGTGACTCATGGTGAACATGTAAGCAAGTGCTATAACCAGATGTGTGAATTCTGATTAGCACCAAAACCAAGTGGATACTCCACAGGTCACTGAAACAATAGCAGCAACAAAAAAGAAGGGACAGGAAAATAAATTTGAAAACATCTTTAGTTTTAGCTTCCAATTTACCCTTGATAGACAGAGCAATGGCAATATTGGCAACTTTGTATGGCAGGAAGATTGAACATTCTCCTTGAAAAGAAGAACTATACTGGCTGGCATTCAGATTGGAGACTCCCAGAATGCTGACATTTCAACTGATCTTCTTAAATGGACGTAAATTTTTGTTTGTCTGGGAGCCACATCCAGTGATACTCAGGAGTTACTTCTAGCTCTGTATTCAGAACTACTCCTGAAAGTGCCTTGGGGACCATCTGAGATAACATGGATACTGGAATGGCTCCATACAAGACCAAAGCCACGATTATATCTTTGGCTCCAACTTTTTCTTCTTTTAAAAACTTGTTTGGGTTGATTAGAATTTTAGGGGAAGGACTCCAAGAATCTGGCTCAGTGACAGAACACCACCTGCAGGCTCATATATGCCTGTAAATTTGGCCCCTAGGATCACTACACTAGCCTTCAGTATGATCCTCAGTACCACAACTTCAACCAAATCCACACTGTACTGAAAACAGGAAGGGAAAAATAATTTTATGGTAATAACTTTACCATGTTCTATATGTGTCATTGTATCATATAAAAGTTCCAATGCCATGCCACCCGCCAAAAGATATCTCTATCAATTCTTCCCACTTCATACCCTTTTCTTCTTGTAGCCATCACCATTATTCTCAATGAATCTAACTAGAAGTTAACTCTTGTTTTAGCCAGCTTGCTTGCATTAGTTCCTCATCTGGTGCCTACTTTCATGTTCTTGCTTAGGTCACTTACCATGATCACCTTGAGTTCCTCCTATTTTTAATATAATATTTATTTTAATCATAGTGGCTTACATATCATTGACGATAATATTTTAGGTACATATTAACATAAAAACAGGGGAGTTCTCATCACCGAATTGTCCTCCCTCCACCTCTGCTCCCATCCTACCTCCCATATCCTCCTCCCTCACCCGCGGGGCTGCTTCAATAAGTGGTCCCCTCTGTGCCTAGCTTACTACTTAGAGGTCCTACACCTGTTTGGTCTTGATAGCTACCTTATTTCCCACTTTAATTGGGAGGCGGGACTAAATAGTTCAAGTTATGTGGTTTTGTTTGAAGAAGAGAAAGGTACTAAACTCGGGGGGGGGGGGGATCAAATACGCCGAAAATGGGCAGAGTCCTTCTGGAGGCTCTCATCCTAGGTTTGAGAGACGAAGGGGAAAAAGAGGGTGAAACACCACAAGAAGTGTCAAAATATCCAGTGAGCACTCCAACAATAAAGATAAGCACCACATAAAGGCCATGGTCTTGAGATAAAAAAAAAAAAAAAAACAAAAAAAAAAAAAAACATGGCAGAGCACATAAAGGAAGCAAAGAAAAGAAGAGAAAAAAAAACAAATATAAATGGAGACAACAATTTCAATAACCACACCAAAACAAAGAAATCGACAAAAACTAGATAAATAACTAAAAAAGAATATTGTTTTGTGCTTTTTTGCCTTTTTTTTTCTTTTTTTTTTCCCTCCTGCACAGGCACAATAAATAATGGGGTCATTCGAAAAGGAATTCCCCCCACCTAAGAGATACAGGGTTTCTCTGCCCTTGAAGTATATTGTCATGGGATTAACTATAGACTCCTGTCAAGTTCATTTACTCTCCTATTGTTGCTTTTGTGGTGTATGGAAGACTTCTGCTTCAAACTGGGTGATAAAATCAGACCTCTGTATCTAGAGATCTTGGTGTCTGCACAGGTCAGGGATTGGAACTTATGATGAAGTCTTTCTTTGTGGTTCTAGAAGTTCCATTCCCTCAGTGTCATTTTAATCCTTCTTCTGTTGTTGGTGGTCTTGGTCTTTGCGCTGATCCTAGGGTGGGACCTGGGATAGCGTCTTTCGTTATGTTTCCAGAAGACCCATTACATTGCAAATTGTCTCAGACAGACCTCTGGAGCTAGAGGTCATGGTTGTTTTGCAGGTCATAGCTCAATCCCTAGAGTAGGCCTTTTTTTATTGGTCCCAGGATACATACAGTCAGGTCATGGTTCTATCAGCCAGTCATCTGTAAATCACGATCTTGGCATTTGGACAGACCAAAGGGTGACAAGTCTTCTGATTTGTCTTATCGTTAACTGGTGAAGTAGGATAACCTGCTCTTAGGTCAAGTTGTTCCCAGTTTCCTCGTTGTCAGGATATCATATTAGAGCTGGCACTTGTTGGTGTCCGAGCAGTATTAACGATTTCCCGAATGGGATTTGTTTCTTGTGGATGTTGTGAAGAACTGTGTCATTTCTATGTCTGTGATCCAGAGTTCAAGGCTGGACGGTTGGTGTCTAATCACCTGGGGTCTAATTGTAAGATCAACCCCTTACACAAAAAAGCAAAGCCAAGACCTGAAAAACTTAGAAAATATCTCCAGAAAATATACCCATGTGCCTGTGATGGACTCACTGAAAGATTTTTAAACCTCAGATTTTGAAGAGCTTTGTAAAATATTTCTCAGCTGTTATTCAGTGTCCCCAAATGTAAACAAATTATATTTGTTAAGTAATTACACAGTTATATACTTTTGATCAATTTTTACAAAGTACACAGGTGAAATATTTATACCTAAATACCAACTATCTATCAATAACTTAAATGAAATCTGAAATCATTAAAGTAATTTTTAAATAAATAAAAATTAAAAGTTCACAGAAGTTTTACTAATTAATTACATGATTCAATGCAGTACCCCAACTCCTTGGTAATATAAGATTAAAGATTTTTTTATATTTTTCCAAGACTCTTACCCTTCTCTTTCTGGAATGATTATATTAGCATTTAAGTAAACCTGGCCTTGTTCCTTTTTCTCCTTCCCTCCCTCTTGTTGTTACTCTTACTATTGCTGTGTTGCAATGACCAAGGGTATCACACACAATTTAGATGTGGCACTCACTGAATGTTACACAATTTTAGTTATACTGCCTGTGTACACTTGGTTGTGTTGTGCCAAATCAGGTACACTGTTGTGAGGCCAGGGATCCTGAATAACAGTGCCATAATAATCACAATCAGGAATATGGAAGAGGGTTTAGGATCAAATTTACAGCCTCACAGTTGGTTGCAAAGTAGGCACTCTACCATGCAGCTATATTTTTATGCTTTCATAATATGCTAGTTAATAACCCAGCTTTCTGAGCCAGAAAGATAGAAAACCTCTATGAGAGGCAGAAGTCTAAAAATTTTTTTTCTTAAAGAAATACCCATAGAAAGAGGATATGTACTTGCAGCAGCCTGTAGATACTAATAAATTGTGTGTCCAAGAGGGCTTGGGTTAAAAGAATCACAGAGACATGGATTTTAATATATATGGTCACACGTTCCTTATGTGACCTGAAGCCAGTTACTGAACCTCTTTGATTCTGGATTTTCTCCCTTGTAAGAGGACAGTACATTGAGAAGATTAAAATATAAAGACGCTCACTTTATTAAAGTTAGCTCTAATTTTTGTTTTGCATTTCTTTTTCAGCTGCTAAAAACCCTGAGCCAAGTCAGAATCAAAATTTAAAAGAATTAAATTTGGAAATGTATGACCATCATATAGGTCAGAAAAACATAGTTTTTCTGTTCATTGCACTACCAGTTTCTACATTCTGAATTTTAGGACATTTTGTGAGTTTGGTGTATTTTCTTCTTCTTTAATGGTGTGACTATTCTTATACTTCCATAGATTGATGGGTATTCCCCTGATTCAATATTAATATGTACCTAAAATACTACTGTGAAAGATGTGTAAGCCAATATGATTAAAATAAAAATTAAAAAAAAAGAATGATGAGAAAAATCAGCCTCATACTCTCTTCCTTTGTCTCTTTTGCTAATGGAAGTTGACTTTCATCTAGGAACCTTAGTGAAGCAATGAATAGTCCTGCCTTCTTTTTCATTACGTCATCACCAATGAAACCAACCAGACCCAACAGTCAAATATATGCTGAAACATCTGCCCCATCCAAAGGATGTTATAAAGGAAACAAGCAAGGAACAGTTAACATTCACATTTAACAGCAGAGGTAAACGAGGTTCAAAGCAATCAGTAATTAATTCAGAGCCATTATATGTATAAAACTGAAATCAAAACCAAGTCATTCTCCCACTTTCCTAATTCCAGAGAAAGTGACCCCTTTATATACTGAATTATCAAGGCAATCTATAGTATTCAAGTACATTAAAGATTGAGTTACATACTCTATACTAATGAAGATGGAAATAATGAAAACAACCACCAACTTTCACATAATAGTTTCACTACTGGCAGAGCTTATGTAGGTGGCAGGGCACCTGGCCCGGGAGAATTGGAGCTGAACAAGTCTCATCTGCAGTTTGGATTTCTATTCCTAGGATAGGAAAGCATAGAAACCTCAATATCATCATTATAATGGAAAGACAGCACCTAGTTTCTGAGACAAAGCAAAGAGGAAGTTTTGATTTTATGAATAGAAAAACAAAACTAAAGATTCTCAGATACTTCCCTCTCCTCTGGTAACTTTTAAAGATACAAGATAAGGATTCCTAAATTTTCCAGAAGTGCTTGTCTTTGTTTTCATTTTGGCTAAAGAAGAATAAAGGACATAGTCTATTCATTGTTATATCTAGAACTGTTAGGCAAAAAAGTTGAGGCTTCCCCTTGCATCAATATTTAAATGTGGGTGTGTCTAACTCTTCAGTTTCCAAACTGCAGGTGCTTGCAAAATAAAGTTAATGCCAACAAAAAAGAAACACTCACTATTTCACTAATAAAAAAACTTAGAATATTAAATCCTAAGGAGCAGATCATAGCTGAATTTCAGGTCTGATTAGCTACTTTTATATTTTTACAGAAAAACTTCAGAACTCCCCCCATCGCAAAGTATCTTTAGTTCTATCAAATGCATTTAAAGAGCACGCAAAAGAGAAGTTTGTAAAATGCTTATGAGATCGACTAAATATGAAATTAGTAAAGAAATGCAAAAATATCACTATTTAGGTACTAATCTGGATGAATAATAAAGCACTCCTAGTAATCAACTTTTCTTTACACAAAAACCAAAAATATCAATGCATCCACAATCTGTTGTATATAAAATTAAATTACATCTCTCAAATTATATTTCTTTTTACTGTGCTTTTCTCTTCACATAGAATTAATACAGTGTGCATAAGGTCACTGTATAGTTCACATAGGGAACTCAGGTCCATGCACACAACACAAAAATCCAACTTGTTTTCACAGAAGAAATCATACTCAGATCCTTCAAGAAGTGTACCAATTAATTTACTTTTCTCCCTTCTTTCTGCCTCAGATTTTAATCATCAGCTCTGTAGTAACCGTTGTAAGTTTGGGGTAACAACCTTGAAACTTCAATAGCAATAAAAACCAATACCCACTGCTCCCTTCTTGGCAGTTTGCCATATGTGCTATTTTAAAGTTAGACATTAGGAGGCAGCAAATGGCTCAAAACCAGAGGCAAAAATTAATTTGTAGGAAGTTAGGAAAAAGAATCTATAGCTGCAAAATCATTTATTTAAAAAAAAAGAGTTTACCTTTAATGGAAAGAGAAATTTACAATAATTTACTTTTGCTCCGAGGAAGTGAGATGAGAAAATAATCTGACTGTCTTAGACTGTTCAAAAACTATCTTGACCCCATTCCCTACTTTGGCATTGCTATAAAACTCTGCAAGAAACCTTAAAGAGCCAAACAGCATACATTGTCTTCATTTAATATGGTTTTGTCTCTCAGGTCTAGAGATGAAAGTCTCATGAATTGCCTATATGAAATTCTTGAGTCACACTTCATTTGATAGATTTGGCACTTAACTCGATACTTGTCAAACCAACAGGGAGGCATTAGAAAGGCATCTGCTCTACATAATTTCATTCTGGTGAAGGCATTTTCATATTTGAAACATACCTCCTGCTTTTTAGAAGTGCCAATCTGCAGTTACATGTTAAAATAAATTTTACAGGCACTCTAATACAAAGTAGCATATCTTCAGATAACATATTTTTCTTGTTTTAGGAAGCTGAGATTGTTCTTTCCTCTTTCCAGGGGAGGGAGGGAGGGAGGGAATATCTCTAAGCAAAGCTTTCAGAGTTTTGACTAATGTTTTTTCATTATAATACTTCATTAAATTATAATAAGTAAGATTTGAGCCACCAAAAAGATATTTTTTGTTTCTATCAAAATAACATTTGTTCTCTTTCTGGGTATATATTCTGAATCAAAAAGTTCATATGATTTATATAAGAATTTTACCTCAAGCACAAATAGAAAAGTCCTTAGAAAACAATATTGCTAAGAATCAAAATAAAAACTATGTAATGAAGATTATATGGGATTGAAATGAAAGAACTTAACACCTTCAAGATAGCTCCTGCAATTTTTGTATTATTTCTTAGACCGTTGTGCTAAGAATGAATACAGTATATATGCCTACACCACACTGACTATCACAGAATATTCAGGGGAAAGCAGCAGAGAAAAAAATGTTCATTATTATAACAGTAATGTTGTACTAAATAGTTAAATCAAACTGAAGTGATTCACATCCAATAATGCAAACACTGCTTAAAAGCTCTTTTAGTCATGCATAGTGACTCTAAACTCTTCCAGTAATCAAATTTTATATTTCTTACAATGAACAATTAGCAATAATCAAACAAAATGTCACACATGACTTACTGTTTTTAAGATGTTGCTACTGTCCTTCTGAATCAAAAGTGTGAGACAGAATCACGGCCATCAGGAACTCTAGCAGGCAAAAAAAAAAAAAAAAAAAAAAAGAGGGAAAAATAGCAAGCATTAGTTGTCTGAAAAATTCGCGTCTTCAGGTTTTCTTGAGGTACTTCCCACGAGATCCCAAGGCAATAAAAGAAAGGCAGAAAGAAAAAAGTTGAAGAAAAATATTACACACATCACGAGCAGACTTTCTCCACAAACACGTAGCTCCAAACTTTAGAGTAAAGGCTAAGATGGTTGAGCATCCCGATTGAACGAATATCCGACTTCAGTTGCACTGGTTACATATACAGTTCCAGTAAGACAAATGCACCTCCAAAAGTATGGTTACTTTATATGTATTGCTCGGATTTTCCCCCGTTTCTCTCTTTCCATTCACATTTTTCTTCCTAAAAAATGCACATAGGTCTGTTCTTCCTTGTACCCCAGTCAGGCCTGGCTTTGAAATGCATTTCAATCTCTCAACACAGACTGCTTTCATTGCATTTAGAGTCCCACTAAGGCCCAGCTTTAAAAGCTACTGATTCTTTTTTTCTTTAGCCTTCCTCACAAAGGAAGGGTATTTTGTAAATTACCAGCTCGTTCAGATCAACAAAAGGTACTTTCATAGAAAGCCCCATTTGATTTTGCTCAAATTTGATTACAAGGATGGAGAAAAGGAAAGGAAGTCAAAAAGAAAAACCCCAGATGGCTTTTTCATTCATCTCAGTGAATGAGCTTTATCTGTGCCTTTTGAAACTGTAGCAGTGGAAAAGCATTTCTGTTGGCTTAAAAAACTTGACAAAAATTATTGGTTTGCCATTTCTCATGTAACAGCCATTGGGAACTGGATGAAAAGACTTTTTCATGGGATCGCCTGCTTGGATCAAAATAATGGAGATTAGGTATTTCATTATAAATTACAGTGGGAGATAGAGCAGGCTGTCATATTAATAGCAACCTGCTCATGGCCTTCAATGGTAGCTATTCTCCTAGACAAAGGACCAAGGGGGTTGTCTATTGAACTTGTACTTTAGGCCTGATCAATTTTCTATCATCAAGGCAAAAGGTGAGATGACTAACAAAGGAATTCACACATGAGTGACCTCATAAGCCTACAGATAAAACAGCTTAAAGAAGCAAAATACATCCTGAAATTATGGATGATAAACTATATAAAGAAGACGGGAGTAGGAGAGCGAGAGAGGAAAGAGCAATGGTCTATAATTCTCCTCTCTTCTTGGCCAAATGGACACATTAAAAGCTACTTGTTTTTCAGCTGCGGATAATTGCAACGTTTGGTTTGCAGTGGTCTGCTTTAAATCTTTCAGTGGACTTTTTTTGCTTCAGCACAGCTTCAGTCATTCCATTCACTGTTAACAACAGCATTGTGTTCAAGACAAAGCTTCTATAAGAGTCACACTTAAAAATAAAAACTCCAAAGAAACACAAGTAATACAGACTTCAAGATATAACACAATAGAGAGTGCATTTGTTTCATGCTCCAGGTTACCCGTCTCTTGCTTGCCTCTCAAGCAATTATTAGGATGGCAAGCATTTTAAAGACTAAGCTGTACCTGCAACCAAAAAAACATAGAATCTTAGTGAAGCAGAGAAACATGTGATTTAATGATGTTTCTCTCAAAAAAAAAAAAAAAAGGCAGAGGACAAAATGCTAATATAAAGAAGTAGTGAAGGACAGGTGATAATTTCTACTCACGCATAAGGAATACTTTAGATTCTCAATGGAAACTATCTTAATCACTGTAGAAATTGCCAAAATATTCTTTCCTGTTGTACTTCCATGGACTTTTCTTGAAATCTTCCTTTAGAAAATCATAGAACCCATTCTTAGTCATCATAGTTTGCTTGCATTCAGAATGGTAAAAGCAAACTTATGCTCCAGAGATAAAACATAGATTCTGGAAATGTAGCTACTGTTCAATACTTTATACATATCACAAAGAGTTGTCACTCAAAATAGTTTGTGAGCTTGATATATTTTTAAGTGGGATTGTTTTTAAAGCCACCGTTATATTTTTCAATGTACACGGACTTCCAGTTGCTTGTAATCTTGAAAATATGCCATGAATATCACCCAGGAAAGCAGTTGTTAAAATAAGCCTACATTTGGGCCTGGAGAGATAGCACAGTGGCATTTGCCTTGCAAGCAGCCAATCCAGGACCTAAGGTGGTTGGTTCGAATCCCAGTGTCCCATATGGTCCCCCTTACCTGCCAGGAGCTGTTTCTGAGCAGACAGCCAGGAGTAACTTCTGAGCACCGCTGGGTGTGACCCAAAAACAAACAAAACAAAAAAAAACAAAAACAAAAAACAAAATAAGCTACATTTGTAAAGACATACTAACTCCTTAACCTTGGGCACAAGTAATCTTTGATTTTTTAGTGCAATTTGTATAGTCAAAATACTTTGACTATTTCGACCATTCAGAAAGATTCCAGTTTTCATATTATTAAATAGTATTTAAAAAATCACTGGTAGAAACAATATACAAGAATGCTCTATGCACTACTGGTATAAAGGTAGATTAGTATGAATTTTTCAGAGATTAAGTGGACATCAGCAGTTTTAAAGTATTCAGAATTCTTGACCACAGTGATCATTAGAACTTCTAGCAATAATAGTTAATATTTTCATGCAAATATTCTAGAATATATGATAAGTACAGAACATAAATAAAAAGAAATTTGCATGGGTAAGTCTATTGGAGTTATGATATATTAGATCAGGCAGTAATAGAACAGTCTTGAGGAATACAAATTTTGGAAACAAATAGTTGAGTTCGAGTTACAAAATGAACACCTCTCAATTGAACACCTAAGTTACTGAGTATTAAGGTTTTTATCTCAGTTTTCTTTGAACAATTAAGAATCTTGAAATATTCTATAAGTATCAAATGAAGTTATATATGTAAAGCATTAAAGTGGTAATTAGCTTATAATTACTTAATACATATTAGATATATCTATATTAATTATTATAATTATAAATGCTCCAAATTTGGATAAGTATTAACTAAACTTCAATAAATTAATTCAATATTCAGACTAAAATTTTTAAAAGCAGGATAAATCTACATATTGTATTGTCTCAACTATATATGACTAATATACATACAATAACAGTGGTTATCTAAATAGTATTTATTCCTGTAGATGTATTTTAAGTGGTTTTTTTATATGCTTTAAAATTTTTTGTTTTGCTTTTGTTTGGGGACTTACTCCTGTGTCTGCACTCAGGGATCACCCTTGGCAAGGATCAGGGAACCATATGGGATGCCAGGGATTGAGCCAGGATCAGTCACATGCAAAATAAGCACCCTACCCACTGTTCAATCTCTCCAGCCTAATAAGCTTTTTAATTTTTAAAGCTTTTAATACATTTTACAAAATTGAGTCACTGTGAATTATAAATTACTCATGATCGGGTTTTCAAGCACACAATGTTTCAACAACAATCACTTCACTCATGTCTACTTCCCTCCACCAATGCCTGTCCTCTGGCCCTGGTTTGCCTCCCACCCACAAGCTATCTCTATGAGAGAAGATTTTTTTTTGTAACTTTTGGCACTGTAGTTTATAGCAGTGTTGCTGATAGGGTCTTATGAACAACATTTTGCTGCTTCTTAGATCCCCTTTCTCCTCTTGATTAAATACGTTCCTCCACCATAGTTGTAGCCTTTTCTTTGTCCTATCCCCTCACCACCAAGTGGAATGCTTTCTACTGAAGACAAGTCTTCATGTTCTTTGATTCCATTGACATTGGCATTCTTTATTCCACCATTGTTTCTTTAAATCCTGCATATGCGAGACATCAGTCTGTGTCTCTCTCCTAAGCTTGATCCTCTCTAGATACATCTATGTAGACACAAATTGTATTTTATCTTTATGTATAATTAAGGAATAGTTTGTTGTGTATAGCACTATAGTTTTCTTTATGCAGTCATATATTCTTAGACAAATGTATTATTCTCAGATTTTGGATATTGTGCATAGTGCTGAAGGAATATAAAAATAGAAACATATTTTCTCCCTTTTGTTTTTAGACCCTTGGGGTAAATTCCAAGAAGTGGAATTGCTTGATCAAATGGAAACTTGACTCCTAATTTTTTTTTTTTTTTTTGGTTTTTTGGGCCACACCTGGCGGTGCTCAGGGGTTACTCCTGGCTGTCTGCTCAGAAATAGCTCCTGGCAGGCACGGAGGACCATATGGGACACTGGGATTCGAACCAACCACCTTTGGTCCTGGATCGGCTGCTTGCAAGGCAAACACCGCTGTGCTATCTCTCCAGGCCCGACTCCTAATTTTTTGAGGAATGCCCATATTATTTCCCAAAAAGGTTGGACCAGTCAACACTCCTACCAAAATGAGTTTTCCACTTGTTCTTGTCTATTTTGATGTGTGCCAGTCTTTGTGGTGTGAGGTGATATCTCATTGTTTTACTTTCAATTGCTTTTTTAATATTTTTATTGTGGCCAAAGTAAATTACAAATCTTTCACAGTGATATCTAAGATACATAGTGACAATAAATAAGGGGTAATCCCACCATCAGTGTTGTCCTCCCTCCACCCCTGTTCCCAGTATGCATCCCATATCTCCGTCCTTTACCCCCCAGAATGCTAGTGTAACTAGTTCTCACTTGTACAGTTTGTTATAGATTGGGTATCGATTCTATTGTTGTTGACTTTGGGTTTGGAGTTCGAGTCTGATCTTTTTTTTCCCATTATAAGTTGTTACAATACAACTGTCTGGTCTTGGTGCCATTCATTTTCCCCCTCAATTTGTGAGGCTGAATAAGATGATTCAAGTTATGTGGTTCTGTTGAAGATAAAAAGGAAAAGAAAGAAAGAAAAAAGAGGGGCCGGGAAGGTGGCGCTAGAGATAAGGTGTCTGCCTTGTAAGCGAACGGACCTCGGTTCGATCCCCCCGGCGTCCCATATGGTCCCCCCAAAGCCAGGGGCAATTCTGAGCGCTTAGCCAGGAGTAACCCCTGAGCATCAAACGGGTGTGGCCAAAAAACAAAAAAAAAAAAAGAAAGAAAAAAGAAAGGAAAAAAGAAAGAAAAGAAAGAAAGAAAGAAAAAGAGAAAGAAAGAAAGAAAGAAAGAAGAAAGAAAGAAAGAAGAGGAGAGAGAAAGAGAGAGGAGGATGAGAGAGAGAGAGAGAGAAAGAAAGAAAGAAAGAAAGAAAGAAAGAAAGAAAGAGAAGAAAGGAAAGAAAGAAGAAAGAAAGAAAGAAAGAAAGAAAGAAAGAAAGAAAGGAAAGAAAGAAAGAAAGAAAGAAAGAAAGAAAAGAAAGAGAGAGAAGAAAGGAAAGAAAGAAAGAGAGAGAAAAAGAAAGAGAAGAGAAGAAAGGAGAAAAGAAAGAAAGGAAAGAAGAGAGAGAAGGAAGAAAGAAAGGAGAGAAAAGAAGAAAGAAAGAAAGAAAGAAAGAAAGAAAGAAAAGAAAGAAAGAAAAGAAAGAAAGAAAGAAAGAAAGAAAGAAAGAAAGAAAGGGAAAGAAAGAAAGGAAAGAAAGAAAGAAAGAAAGAAAGAAAGGAAAGAAAGAAAGAAAGAGGAGAGAGAAAAGAAAGAAAGAGAGAAAGAAAGAAGAGGGGCCGGAGCGAGTGGCGCTAAAGGTAAGGTGCCTGCCTTGCCTGCGCAGCCTTGGACGGACCGCGGTTCGATCCCCCGGTGTCCCATATGGTCCCCCAAGCCAGGAGCAACTTCTGAGCACATAGCCAGAAGTAACCCCTGAATGTTACTGGGTGTGGCCCAAAAACCAAAAAAAAAAAAAAACAGAAAGAAAGAAGGAAGGAAGTGAAGAAGGGAAGGAAGGAAGGAAGGAAGGAAGGAATGAAGAAGGAAGGAAGGAAGGAAGGAAGGAAGGAAGGAAGAAGGAAGGAAGAAGGAAGAAGGAAGAAAGAAAGAAAGAAAGAAAGAAAGAAAGAAAGAAAGAAAAAAGAAAGAAAGAAAGAAAGAAAGAAAGAAAGAAAGAAAGAAAGAAGGAAGGAAAGAAAGAAAGAAAGAAAGAAAGAAAGAAAGAAGGAAGGAAGGAAGGGAGGAAGGAAGGAAGGAAGAAGAGAGGAGGAAAGAAAGAAAGAAAAAAAGAAAGAATGAAAGAAAAAGAAGAAAGAAAGATAGAAAGAAAGAAAGAGAAAGGAAAGAAAGAAAGAAAGAAAGAAAGAAAGAAAGAAAGAAAGAAAGAAAGAAAGGAAGGAAGAAAGGAAGGAAGGAAGGAAGGAAGAAGGAAGGAAGGAAGAAAGGAAGGAAGGAAGAAAGAAAGGAAGAAAGGAAGAAAGAAAGGAAGAAAGAAAGAAAGAAAGAAAGAAAGAAAGAAAGAAAGAAAGAAAGAAAGAAAGAAAGAAAGAAAGGAAGGAAGGAAGGAAGGAAGGAAGGAAGGAAGGAAGGAAGGAAGGAATGAAGGAAGGAAGGAAGGAAGGAAGGAAGGAAGGAAGAAGGAAGGAAGGAAGGAAGGAAGAGAGGAAAGAAGGAAGGAAGGAAGGAAGGAAGGAAGAAGAAGGAAAGAAGGAAGGAAGGAAGAAGAAAGGAAGGAGAAAGAAAGAAGGAAGAAAGAAAGAAAAGAAAGAAAGAAAGAAAGAAAGAAAGAAAGAAAGAAAGAAAAGAAAGAAAGAAAGAAAAGAAAGGAAAGAAAGAACGAAAGAAAGGAAAGAAAGAAAGAAAGAAAGAAAGAAAAGAAAGAAAGAAAGAAAGAAAGAAAGAAAGAAAGAAAGAAAGAAAGAAAGAAAGAAGCTGGGAGGAGCCATTTGGGTGTTATAAATATCTATTGGAAGAAAAAAGGGAAAAAAGAAAAAAAGGTAACAAAACAAACCAAAGTTGCATTGCTTTTATGACTATAGTCTTACAGTTCCAGCACCAGCCAACCATAAAAAGGGATCACCCCTTTAAATAAGACCCTAATTGTGATTGGATGGCTGAGTCTATAAACACCCCCCTCCAGGGGGAGAAGATAGTTGGATAGTTGTTTGGCAATTAGAAGAAGAGAAACATGGGAACTGAACTGTTTCTACCCCTGCCTTTGGCTTTTCTCCCAGATTTGGACAGATCTCTGGCTACCTTCTACTTTCTCCTTTTGTCTTATATCTTATACCTCTTCCTTTTACCTGGCCTTCAATCTAACCTTACCCTGATCCCAAACCCATCTTTCTCTCCTGGCCTAGGGGTTTGTTAATAGGCCCCTGGGCTTCTCTAATAAAAAAGACTAAGATATTTGTCAGAGTCTTGCTGCAAAGGCCCCGTGGACACCAGCAGTGTGGCCCCATCTCCAGCAGCTCGGCTCTGGCAGTGATGTAGAGCATTATTCATATGTCTTTTGACAATATGTATGCCTTCTTTGAGAAGTTTCTGCTCCTCTCTTCTCTCATTTTTTTGATGCAGATGGATTTTCTTGAAATAATTTTACCAATACTTTATATATCTTGATAATTAATCTTTTATTAAGTGAGTGGTGGGGTAAATAAATTTTCCCAGTTTCTGGGGTGAATGTTCTTTTATCACCTCCCCCTTCAAATTGCAGAAGCTTCTTAATTAATGTAGTCCCATTTGTTTTGGGTTTGTTTGTTACTGATTTCCTTGATAATTAGCATTGACTACTTAAAAATACCTTTAGTTTCATTGTCATGAAGAATTCTGCCTATCTCTTCAGTGTACTTTATGAACTCAGGTCAGATTTCAAGTTCTTTCATACCTTTTGATTTGACTTTTAGATTTGACATTAGAAAGGGATCTGAGTTCTTTATTTTTTTTTTTTTTGCATGTAACCAACCAGTTTTCACACCACTTGTTGAAAAGGCTTTCCTAGCTCCACCTAAGAATTTTTATTACAAGTTTAAACTTTTCTGAGTTAATTCATGAAGAGTTGAAAGAGAAACAAATAGCACGAAATATTTATTCAACAAAGGCAGACAAGGCTAAGGAAAAAATCAGAATCATGACAAAGTTCATTTCACTACTTAATACTGAGATATGAAATTGAGTTGTACTTCCAAAACTGTTAAATAAGACCACAGAAAATCAAATCTTATCCACTACCTATTGTGGGACTTTGGGTGAATCTGAACTAGGGAGTAGTAGAAGAAAATTGGAGAAGAGAATCTAGACTTTTTAATTTGACTGCACCAATAATAAGTAAAAGTAAATGGAAGGTTCTTAATATTTAAATTTATTATTAACAGGAAGTTAATGTAGTATAGAGAAAACAAGTTAATACATATTTCTCAGTTTATAAGTTAGGTATGATTTATGACTATTGCAAGAGGAGCTATCAAAGTTCCTATTTTTTTTTTCAAAAAACTTTAGTAAATGAAGAGTAAAGCTTAATAATATGAAAATCCCATATAATCCAGTAATTCCACTTCTGGATTATAGCCAAAAGAATTAAATCAGGGGCCCTGAATAAGTATTTGTATATTTATATAGTGCATATCAGCAATGTTGTCAATAGTAATAATGGTGGAAACCCCCCAAGTATTTATCAATAAATAAATAAATAGGTAAAATGTGGTTAGCACATTCAATGGAATATAAGTCTAAAAATACAGGAATGAAATCTTTTTGAACGAATGAGACCAATGTGGTTTAGTAAGAATAATTAATATTTACCTCATCCTGCAATCACAGCAAATCTACAGAAAAATTTAGATTCACCTAAAGGGAAATTGACCTGAACCTTGATTTTAAAAATGTAAAGGGATTCTACTGGGAGGGATAAAAAGTAATATGCAGAGAACTGAATAAAATCTACACTTTGAAAGATATGTGTAAGATGTGGCTTTATCAAGTGTGGGAATGGAATGGGGTTATTACTCAACAAAGAAAGAATTAAACATGGCCTTTCTAAAAACCACCTGGCATTCTATTCCCTAAATTCTATTCTTACAACACTGGAACTGGATGTAAGAATCAAAATATAGGGGCTAGAGAGATAATAAAGAGACTAAAGTGCTTGCATTGCACACAGCTGATCATGGTTCTTTCCTAGCATCACCTTCCCAAGAACTTACAGGGCACTCTTCCCAGATCTTCAACAAGGGACCCTACATGCCAGCCTCCACACTTAGGTCCCTGTAGAATACTATAGATACTGTGAAATTCATTCACAATAATGAATTATATCAATAACTTGGAAAAAATACTAATGAAATAAAGTTAATTATAAGAGAAAGTTTTAGAAAACTTTAAATATAAACCTTAGCACGAAGAACCACTGTAACTGAAATGGAAAACAATAATAGGGTTTAATATCAGAATAGAAGCCAAAATTAAAGCAGGAACCCATAGCTAAAGTAATGGTAACCATCTAAAAAGACTAGTAAAAAGATAGCATAAGCTATCTTTATAACATGAAACAACATCAAAAGTAAAAACATTCACATCACAGGATTCAGAAGAAAGAGAGAAAGAAACGGACAGAATTCAGAAAAAACCAAAGTTGTAAAGGGTATCATATATGCAATATAAGATACTAAAAAAAAAAAACTCCAAATAAAATAAATCCAAGCATATACATGCCAAAAAAATGATAATTAAGATGAAAACATTAAAAATTCTAAAAAGCAGCAAGGGAAAAGAAGAAGAATATATAAGGGAACCCCATAACACTATCAATCAATTTCTCAAATATTAAAGTTTACAGTATTGATATGCAAAGTCACTGTAGCACACCACCTCTAAGTGCCCAAGGACCTCCACCTCTGTCCCTCTCTCACCTTCTTTCCTCTCACACTATTTGGTAATCACTTTTGTAATTCTTGGCCAAGGATTTGTCATTATTTAATGCCATCTATTACCTTTTTGTTCTTTTTAAAGATCTACCAAATCAAATTTTATTTTTATCCTCACATTCAGCTGCTTAAAACATTTTATTGAGGTATCATAAAGTTCACCAGGATATTGGGATATTATTTTTATAGTTAAAGGACACCACAAAAATACTCTCCAGCGAGTGACAAGTTTTAGTCTATATTCAAGTATATTTATTCATGCAAATATAATATCCATTATATTTGAAAAACTTCTTAATTCAAATGTATTTTTCAGCTCTAAAGTTTGATTCAATAAAACAGGTATTACTTCTCTGTTGATAGTCTATGAATACAGATTATATACTCATTATATATTCATTAAACTTGTTTACTCTTAGCATTGTTCTCATTCTATCAATGAGTATAGTAATGATAAATGTCTTATTTTTTCTTTAAGATCATGGTTGACATAAACTAATTTTTTTCTTTTGAATACTGACATCTTTTTCTTATTTTTATTTTGTTGACTAATTTTGAATTGTATTCTACATGTTTTGCATCTCCTATTCTGAATTTGAATCTCCTATTCTGTAATTTCTCTAAAGAGAATGTGTTTTTTTTTTAATAAATTTAGATTTTTAACTCAGTTGAACTTACATTGCTTTTGGAAACACTCAAATTTCTTCTCAGGTATTTTTTTTTTCTCTCATTGAGAAGCTTTGTTCTGACCTGTGCAAATTTCAAATATTTAGGCATAGTTTATATACAAAATTCGTTTTTAAACTTACTGCCCTTCACATTTCTAACTCTAATTACTGAAGCTGGTGCCTTAAATTCTCAACTGCTCTAATTATCTCAAACTCATTTCTGATTTTCAAAGGTTAAGTAGATGTCAAGTTTTCAGTTGGATTTTTTTGCGACTCAACACACAAAGATATATCCTGCCCTCCAGAAAATCAGAAAATCTAAAATAGAAAGCCTAGCCTATATACCACTTTCTTTTCAAATTTTGGACACCCTTTATTAAATCTGCCTGCTTTTTATGTACTTCTAATGACTTAATCTAGTTTTTCTTTTTGTGCTTTATTTTGAACACATTATAGTTTTTGAAATAGTGCTAATTACAACTATGAAATCATTATGCTGTATAAGTGGAATCTATCAGTCTGGAGAGATAGTATAATGTGTAAGGGCACTCTGCCTTGCATACTATTGACCATGATATATCCCCAGCAACATATGATCTGAGCACAGAATCAGGAGTAAAACCTAAGAAAGGCCATGTATAGTCCAAACCCTCAATTCAGAAAGAAAGAAAAGAAATGCATTTTCAGAGCTCTAAGGCTTGAGATGGTGAAGAACAGAGCAATCTGAGAGTGGCTTATTTCCTTCAATAAAGTTATAGAAACAAACAGAATTAAATAGAATCTTGCATGGAGGCTATATTGAGAAAATGCACCAGAGAAACCATTTGGCAATTTCTCTGCTAGGGAATGTGGAGGGGCAGCTACCAAACTCCCAACTGAGGAGACAGTGTTATCCCCAAAGAAAGAGACTGATATGCTGATGAGATGTTAAGACACCGAATGCGCTGCTCTGGGATAGATGAGAGATGAGTTAAAAAATAGGATCACATCGGCCGTAGCGCCATCTTCGAAGCCTCTGCACCATGCGAGCTAAGTGGAGGAAGAAGCGAATGCGTAGGCTGAAGCGCAAAAGACAAAAGAAGAGGCAGAGGTCCAAGTAAACTTCCAGACTTGTGCACCGTGCATGGAGGCCACAAGGAGCAGAATCAAGAAAGGACTGATGGGAGGCCCGGGGGTGTCGGTACAACAGCTAAAACCCAGACAGCATGCGCTCTCGAATTCATCTCTGCCGCATCTGGACTCTGAAACATCTGTCAGAGGATCGCCGCCGCCATCACCCACCTTTTGAGAGACAGACCTTCCAAAACTGTCCCTTGGGTGGTCCTTTTTCCCCGGACCTAGCATGACCTGGACTAGTTTTGTTCTGGCCTGGCTAAAATGTAACCGTGCACAATAAATCATCCCATCTTGCCTGAAGATAAAAAAAAAAAATAGGATCACAAATGGAGTTGGAGCAGGTAGGGTGTTTGACTTGTATACAGCTAACTTGTGTTCAATCCCCAGCATCTGTCGCACACACTCACTACACCCTCAAAATTGACTTTCACGAACATTAATCTGATGGCAAGGACTAGACCAGACAAGGTACCCTGAGCCAACATTTTCAACCTTTGTGCATCAGCAGTCTCCTGCAAGCTGGCACGCAGAATTGAACTTTTCTGAAAGAGAAGCAGCTCAGAGATAAGTTCAGCTATTATAAGTTGAGTGTGGGGCAGCAGGGACTGAGTGAAATCTACCCTAACTGATAAAACCAACCACATCTAATCACTGCACACACTTCAGCCCTAAGTTGAACAATTGAATATTTTTCTAGTGACGGGAGATGGTGAAGTGTAGGGTTATATAGGGCTAATCCTGATTAATCATAATAGCCAGGTACACACATGCAAATACCCTAGTGGAGACTAGTTCTTATTAGCTTCAGGTGCTATGGTACACTCTGAAACAAAAAATTCATAATTGTTGCCTAAATCATAACCATGGTTAAGCACTGGCAATTGTGAAGTCTTAGTGGTAGAATTGATGCACAAACAAATCTCACCCATCATGAATGAAGAAGCAGAAGACTTACCTGGACAAACAAAACTAAGGACAAGCCCAAAATACCTACGAGCTCTGAACCTCCCTGATTAAGATTTCAAGTAGAAAAGATGTTTGTTAAATTGAAGAAAGCAATATAAAATAGTTTCAACAAGGAAAGAGAAATTCTGGGAAAGCTTAGTCAGAAATCACAAGACTAAAGAACATAGTAGATAAAATAAAAAGTACGATAGGTGGGTTTGGCAGCAGAACATATCAAAAAAAGTAATTAGTATGTTCAAGCATAAGACACATAAAACCATCAGAATAAAGAAAAAAGATCACCAAAAAATTAAGAAAGCATAAGGGACTTATGAGACAACTTCAAGAGAAATAAAATTTGTATTATAAAAGTTCTGGATGGAGAGAATAAAAAACAAAGAACTAATTGTTGAAGAACATATAGTCAAGATCCTTGTCAACGTAAGTAATGTATCCAGACCCAAGACATTTAAATAGCTCTGAAGTAAGCTTGAATAGAAGAACACCATGGCACACTGTAATTAAAATAGAAAAAGCCAAAGAAAGTGATAGAAATTTAAGATCATTAAAATCAAAACAAAAATTTACATATGAAATAGCTTCATAAATTTAACAGCATATCTATCATATGAAATGTTATAGAACAGGAAAGATTCTATGATATAGACAACATATTGAATGAAATAGACATTTTAATAGAACTACTCTATCCAGTCAGGTTATCGCTCAAATTCAGGGTGTGAAAAACAAATTTACAGACAAACAATAGCTAAAGAATTCATGACAGTTGGGTCAGAGAGATAGTACAGAAGGATGAGGCTTTTGTTTTGTATGACTCAGATCCCAGTTCTAATCCTCTGTTGCTACATATGGTCCCCTGAGTACTTCCAGGAGTGAGCCCTGTGCACAAAGCCAAGAGTAGGCCATGAACACTGCTGAACATAGCCCCCAAAAAGGTTTAAAAAGAAATAATTAAGCACTAAGTGGTCTTCTGTAAGACAAATAAGCCCTGCTAGGAAGTAATAAAATAAATATTGCAAACAAAATGTCAAAAAGGAAAGTAATAATAGAGACATGAATAATGAACTTGAGACTTCTTTTGCTTTAAAATTAAAAATGGTATATAAAAGATGCAGGTTAACTGCATTAAAAGAGAATAAATATACTAACAGGTGGTAACTAAGAAAAAATTGCAATCTTACAACTACATAAATTATAGTCAGAAGAAAAGAAATAAAGGAAAGTCAAAGAAACAAAGACAAAAATCCAAACTTCAAATATAAGGATAAAAAGATGCTCCTTTACTTTTACTTTTGTTTGTTTGTTTGTTTGTTTGTTTGTTTGTTTGTTTTTGGGCCACACCTGGTGATGCTCAGGGTTACTCCTAGCTATGCGCTCAGAAGTCGCTCCTGGCTTTGGGGATCATATGGGATACCGGGGGATCGAACCATGGTCCGTCCTAGGCTAACGCTGGCAAGGCAGACACCTTACCTCTAGCACCACCGCGCCGGCCCCACTCCTTTACTTTTAATAATTTCACTTAATATCACTAGGTTGAGCACAACAACTAAAAGGCACAGAGTGGCCAGATGACTCAGAAAACTGAATTCAACCTTCTGCTTACAAGAGACTTATGAACTATTGTGATAAACATAAACTCAAAGTATAAGGCTGGAAAATAAAAACACAGCCAAAACAAAGTCTAAAATGACTGGGATTACAGTATGTCAATCAAAGAGAGCTCAAATAGATCAAGAAATCATACTCTTATCCACTGCTGGTGGGAATGCCATCAAGTACAACCTCAATGGAAATCAATATGGAGATTCCTCCAAAATCTGGAAATTGAGCTCCCATTCGACCCAGCTATTCCACTCTTAGGGATATATCCTAGGAACACAAGAATACAATACAAAAACCCCTTCCTCACACCTATATTTATTGAAGCACTATTCACAATAGTCAGGCTCTGGAAACAACCAAGATGCCCTTCAACAGACGAATGGCTAAAGAAACTATGGTACATATACACAATAGAATATTATGCAGCCGTCAGGAGAGATGAAGTCATGAAATTTTCCTATACACGTATGTACATGGAGTCTATCATGCTGAGTGAAATAAGTCAGAGGGAGAGATAGACGCAGAATAGTCTCACTCATCTATGGGTTTTAAGAAAAATAAAAGTCATTTTTGCAACAATCCTTAGAGACAATGAGAGGAAGGCTGGAACTTCCTCACAAAGAGTGGTGAGTGCAGTTATAGAAATAACTACACTGAGAACTACCATAATCATGTGAATGAATGAGGGAACTGGAAAGCCTGTCTAGAGTACAGGTGGCAGTGGGGTAGGATGGAGGGAGATTTGGGACATTGGTGGTGGGAATGTTGCACTGGTGAAGGGGGGTGTTCTTTACATGACTGAAACCTAATCACTATCATATTTGTAATCAAGATGTTTAAATAAAGAAAAAAAGAAAAAAGAAATCGTGATATGCATGTACAATTAAATATTAAACAGTTCTAAGAAATAAAGAATCATGAGATATGCAGTAACATGAATGGGAACTATAGGATATAATGCTGAGTGAAGTCAGTCAGAAGGAAAGGGATAGATACAGAATGATCCCAGTTATGTGTGGGACTTAGAGATACACAATAAGGTAGAATTAAGGTCCAGAGGGAGGGCCATTGGAATTATTGGTGAGGAGGTGGGCTCACTGGTGGTAGGTGTGGTGTTGGATTAATGTGTGTGGGAAACCATTATTAACAATATTGTAAATGAGATTATTCTCTTTGGAGACACTAATCTGACCAAACTTTAAATATGTCAATATTTGGGTTGATATCACCAGGGCGTTTTTAGGTATAGAGTGGGCGCACACACACACACACACACACACACACACACACACACACACACACACACACACACACACACACACACACTTGCATCCTCCTTCTTCCCAGAGGTCTGGCGGCTGTAACCACGCCATAAACACAGTCATAATGTTCACACTGGGCCAGCTCCAAGACTCATTCTTCTCAAAAGAGAAGTAAACAAAGCTATGAAAAATTATGGGTACCCTGAAAACACAGCAAAATGCTGAAAATCTTGGAAGGGGGTTGGCTAGGCCCCTGCTTTGTCGAAGCCATGTCTGCTTTATCCTTTATTCATAATCACTGCTTTGCCTATGGCCCTTCCTCAACACCCCTCAACAATTCTCTTTGGGAACAGTAATCTGACCAAACTTTAGATATGTCAGTATTTAGGTTAATATTGCCAGGGCTTTTGGGGAGTGAATCTGGGCACCCTCATCCCATATCCTCCTTCTTCTGGAAGGCCTAGCAGCTGAGGACCCACACACAGAAACCAAAGTATCAGTAAGAGTGCTATTAATTTCTGAACAATTTTATTTGTTTGATGCTCTGAACCCTATAGGAACACCCCAATTTAGATGCCAATGTATAGTTGAAATCACTTAATGTTCAGAAACAAATGAAATAACAGAATAGTCAGTTAACAATAAGAGCTTACTAAACCTTATTCCAATGTCTTAATGAATTGATTGGAGTTACAATAATTTTTCACAAATTTTCTTGCCATTGGAATTCTTTCCACTATAATTCTTTTTTCTTTTTTTTCAAGTTTTCTTTTTCTCTTCCTTTTTCTTTTTTCTTTCTATTATTTTTTAACAAATTTGCTTTCACTTATTTGGAAACAAATGTATTATGGTCAATTATGTCAACTGTGCGATGTATTTTATTTTATTTTATTTTATATTATCCAGCTATACTACTTCTAGGAACACAAAAATACAATACAAAAATACCTTCTTCACACCTATATTCATTGCAGCGCTATTTACAATAGCCAGACTCTGAAAACAATCAAGATGCTCTTCAACAGATGAGTGGCTAAAGAAACTATGGTACATATACTCAATAAAATATTATGCAGCCATTGGAAGAGATGAAGTCATGAAATTTTCCTATACATAGATATACATGGAATTTATTATGCTGAGTGAAATAAGCCATAGGGAGAGAGATAGATGCAGAATAGTATCACTCATCTATAGGTTTTAAGAAAAATAAAAGACATTTTTGCAATAATTCTCAGAGATGAAAGAGAGGAGGGCTGGAAGGTCCAGCTCATGACATGAAGCTCACCACAAAGAGTGATGAGTGCAGTTAGAGAAACAACTACATTGAGAACTAACATAAGAAAGTGAATGAATGAGGGAAGTAGAAAGCCTGTCTAGAGTACAGGTGGGGATGGGGTGGAGAGGAGGGAGATTTGGGACATTGGTGATGGGAATGTTGCACTGGTGAAGGGGATGTTCTTTGCATGACTGAAACCCAACTACAATCGTATTTGTAATCAAGGTGTTTAAGTAAAGATATTAATAAAAAATGTAAAAATATTTTAAACCAGAAATCTCAAAAATAAGAATTTTTAATTGTAAAGGATATATATCAAGGGATCCCATGTGAACATGCATGTATTGAATAAAGAATATAAAAATGGATAAAGCAACAACTAAAGACCCTGAAGAAGATATAAACTACACACAATAGTAATAGAATATTTTCTATTTCCTCTCACCAATTGATATACCAATAAGACCCAAAACAATCATTAAGGAAACAATGACTTTAAAGAGATAAGTGGAGGAGCAGGGTTTAATAGAAAAAGGACTCCTCACCCTCCAAAATCTAAGTTTAAGCATACATGAAACATTCTCCATGATGAAATATATGTTGGAACACAGAATTACTGTCTATACAGAATCAAAAAAATATAAATCATATCAAGTTTATTCTCAGACTACAATTTTTTTTAAGAATGATGATATAAACTACTAGAACTTGGGCCTGAGAATTACAGCAGGCAGGGCACTTTTCTGGAACTCCATATAGCCCCTTAGACCTCCAGGAGTGATCCCTGAACTCAGAGCCAGGAGAAAGCCCTAAACACTGTCACTTGGGACCCAAAAACAAAACAAAACTATATAGGACATAGAAAAATAGGGAAGTGCCTAGAAAAAAGAAAGTTCATCAGGAAACAGGACAAAGTTTAAATATATAGTATAAGCTCACATCTCAAGAAACTAGGGGAAAAAAACATAAAAGGATCCCACAAAGAAAGGGAAAAGGTTAAAAATCAGAGTAGAAAGAAATAATATATAAATGATTCTTAAATAATCAAAAGATCAGGGTCACAGAGATAGTACAGAAGTAGGGAAGGAGAAAATTGGGGGGGTGCAAAGAAAAGGTGAAGAGAGAAGAGAGGAGGGGAGGAGAGGAAAGAAAGGAACTGTAGTAGAGAAAAGAGGATAGAAAAGTTGAGGAAAGGATTGAGGAGATGGGAGAGCAGGAGAGGAGAAAAAAAATGGAGAAAAAGATGGGGAAGGAAAGTTTTTTTTTTTCTTTTTTAAAAAGGCTCCTATGGGAAGTCAGTTGGACAATGCAGAAACGAAGACCTCATTCCAGGTTCACTGAATCATATCAGTAGCTTAACAAGATCTTCAGATAATTAATATGTCCATATAATTTTTAGGCACAAAGAACAAAGTAAAATTTTAGTCTCACTCAAAAGTTCTGTATAAATTGTTGCCTCACTATGTTTCCAGTTTTGAGTCCAGTTCACTTTTCCTCCACATTACCTTTCCTGCCTCAGGACCTTCACACATACCATTCTATGCTCAGAACACTCTGCTACTCTCTATAGCAACATCTGCCTGGTATCTCCAGGCTTACCCTAAATGTCACATATTCTCATAAGTAACAGAAGTAGGACTATAATTCTCTTTCAAGAGAATAGGAAAATTACAATATTAGAGTGCAGTGTCTGTACTAGGTATGGATTTATTTTCATGAAAATATAAACACTTAAATATATAGAGATATTTGTAAGAAAAAACATCTACTATTGGCATGCCATTAAGAATAAGTTAATACAATGGGAGCTGGAATGGTAGCACAGCAATAGGGCATTTGCCTTGCACACAGCTGATCCAGGGCAGATGCAGTTTCAATCCCCAGCATCCCATATGATCCCCTGAGTCAGGAGCGATTTCTGAGCACAGAGCTGGGAATAACCACCTGAGCTCCACCGGGTATGGCCCAAAAAAATTAAGTTAATACAATGTATATGGGTTTATATTAGTATTATACTTTTTAAAATTTATAAATCAAGGAAACAATGTAAATAAAATTAAACAGGCCCCAAGATGAGTAATTCTGTGTCTGCATACTCCTATCACTGTAAAATCTATACTGAAACTTGTATTAATTATAGAATCTTGCTAAAACCATTATCATTAATAAGACACAGGAGAGCTCCAGGACTGAAGTACAAGGGCACTCCATTAAGAAAGAAACTGAAGTTATGAAATTCGCTTATATGTGGATGGACATAAAGATTATTATGCTGAGTGAAATGAGTCAGAGGGAGACATAGAATAATCTCACTCATTTGTAAGATATAAAATAGATAAAATGTAGTATGTTAATGATATCCAGAGACAATAGAGAAGAGGCTCAGGAGAACCAGTCCTTGATAGAAAGCTTGTCACAAATAATGAGTCAGTGCAGTTGGGTAGAGAAGACACCACTATGACAAGGAAAGTTGGAACTGATCACTCTGGACCAAAAAATGAGGTGTTAAAATGAATAAAGTGATATGTTTAATACATACCTTTTCATTATCAGTAGTGCAAGCCACAGTGTCAAAAGGTGGAGTAAAGGAAAAGAAAGAGTATGAGAGAGTGAAAGAAAGAGTGGGTGAGTGTATATGTGAGTGAATGTGTGAGAGACAGAGAGAGAGCGAGAGAGAAAGAGAGAGAGAGAGAGAGAGAGAGAGAGAGAGAGAGAGAGAGAGAAGTAAGATGTCTACCAAGAGGCAGGCAGGGTAGAGGGTGGGAGGGAAACTGGGGACATTGAATCAGAAAACATGTACTAGTGAAGGAAAACATGCACTGATGAAGGGTGGTGGTGCATGACTGAAACTCAATCATGAAAAGTTTTGTAAATACGGTGCTTAAAAATAATTAAAAACGGGGCCGAGCGGTGGCACTGGAGGTAAGGTGCCTGCCTTGCCTGCGCTAGCCTAGGACGGACCGCGGTTCGATCCCCCGGCGTCCCATATGCTCCCCCAAGAAGCCAGGAGCAACTTCTGAGCGCATAGCCAGGAGTAACCCCTGAGCGTCACAGGGTGTGGCCCAAAAACCAAAAAATAAAAAAATAAAAAAAATAATTAAAAACAATTTTAATAGAATTATTATTACCCACTGCAAAACAACAAACTATAATCTGGAAAAACAGTTCTAAGGTGAGAACAGTGCTTAAGGACCTGAGAGAGGAGATTTCACCAAACACCAGCCTCAGTTCTAAATTCCTATTCTTAAAACTACTGGAAAAAAGACAAGAAAAAATATAATTTGCAGAGGCAGGGTGTGTACTAAGGAGGGGATGAGATGGTAGAAAGATAGTACAGAGTTGAGGAACTTGCCTTGCAAGGGCTCCATCCCTGATTCCTGGTACTACTTAGTCTTCACATTGGTACCACCAGTCTGGTTGGCACAGGGGCAGGTCTCCTTATCACCATTTGGAAAGCCCCCCAAATAAAGTGATTTCATTTAAAAAGACACACAGGGAGACCAGAGTGGCAGTACAATGAGTAAAATGCTTGGAAGCTCACCTAGATTTTAATCCCCAACACCTCATATGGTCCTCCGAGCCCACCAAGAGTGATTCCAGAGTACAGAACCAAGTATAAACCCAGAGCAAAGTGTTCCTCAAACAAACAAAAAAAGATATATTAAGAGGTCAAAAATCATTTTCATGCATATTTCCTTGACCTTGTGCAATGGTGCAGAGGACAACATACCAGATTTCTCGTTATAGTAATAGATCCTACAGGCAAATTCCCGAGGTGAATTACTCCTGTCAAGGTAATTGGTAAGGCACCTAGAATCTGGGTTACACATTTGTTAACGCAAAGTCAAATAAACAGATGCACCATCTCCCAGTTCACAACTAACTATAAGCAAGCAGAATGTATGCTGGAGGGTTTAGGAAAGCATATTAACAAAGGAACCCCATTGCTAACTGCTTTAATTCGCCCCTTGAAGCTCAGTGATGGAGGCACCAGCTTGCTGTGATAACTGCCCCTAGTTCCAGTTACCCAGTCATACACAGGGCTATAGTACCACAGACTATTAGTGACCTGAAATCCCTGGTTAATACTCAGGCCTTCTCAATTTTGGTGTATAGACACCCTGAAACACTTCCAGTCATGGAACCCACATCACCTCCCAGTTCCATACAAACTCTGCATACAGCCTAATCCAGCACTCACAAGTTCAGACTCTTAGTTTCCACACACACAGGCCCTTTGAACTTAGTACACTGGAAATCTAAACACTTCTACTCCTGTATCCCATGTCTTCTCCCTATCTCTTTCACTTGGCTCAGACCTGCAAATAAAGAGTGGTACTCTGCAATCCTAGTTACTATCCAGACATGCTGATTGTTGGCATACAGGTACACCTGTACACCTGGGCTCTTGTGAACACTAACACCTGTTCACTGCTCAGGTGACCCAAGTACCAGTAATTTTCAACCTTTAGTTATAGCCTAAGCCCGCTCAAGCTTGATGCAACAGATCTTGACAAACTTGCTACAAGTCAATAAATCATGGTGCCTAACATCAGAAATAATATTTAGGGCCATAGAGATAGTTCAGTGGGTAAGGTAATTGCACTCATTCAATGTGAGTTTATTCCCAGCACCCCAAAGTTCCCCTCAGCCTCTTCAGGAGTGATGCCTGAGGACAAAGCCAGGAATGAATCCTAAACACCACCAGGTGTGGCCCCCCCCAAAAAGAAAAGAATTAAAATTAAATTAGAAATAAATCTCAAGGAGATAACAGAAGCAAAAAATAAACAAAACAAAAGTCTACAACAAACTAAAAAAGATTTTTATTAAAAAGAAACTAGAGATAGTCTATGGTAGGAAGTTTTCCATAAAGAGCAGAGTGCAGTTAAAGTAGAGAAGGGTCTAATATAAAAGGGGCATGCATGGTACCCCTTCATTAACAGTAAACTACAATACCAAGAGAGAGAGAGAGAGAGAGAGAGAGAGAGAGAGAGAGAGAGAGAGAGAAAGTCAAGTAAAATGCCTGCCCCAGAAGTGGATGGGGAAGGGTGTTTGGGAGGGAAGAGGGCATGGTGAAAGGTGAGAGAGAAACTTGATGTTGGTGGTAGGTAATGCACACTGGTTAAAGTTGTTATACATTATATGATTGAAACTCAAGCATGAACTTTATCTGTGGAAAAAAACTGTAGCATTAACAACCTTGTAACCATTGTGTTTAAATAAAGAAAAAGGGATAAAATAAAAGGACATTTTACTAAATTGGAGAAACGAGCACTTTCATGTGTGTTCTGATTTTTTTTTTTTTTTTTTTTTTGGTTTTTGGGCCACATCCGTTTGACGCTCAGGGGTTACTCCTGGCTATGTGCTCAGAAATCGCCCCTGGCTTGGGGGGACCATATGGGACGCTGAGGGATTGAACCGCGGTCCTTCCTTGGCTAGCACTTGCAAGGCAGACACCTTACCTCTAGCGCCACCTACCCGGGCCCATTCTGAAGTTTTCTTACCATACATCAGGTCAAGGACTAATACTGAAGATAAATAAAGCATTCCCAAAGCTCACAACCCAATGCCCTCATCATAAACTAAAAAGAGGTGATAAGACATGTCCCTACAGAAGGCACATGGACAACGAGTAGGCATATAAAAATGTGCTTACTGTCGAGGCCAGAGCGATAGCACAGTGGTAGGGTGTTTGCCTTGCACACAGCTGACCTAGGACGAAACTCAGTTTGATCCCAGCTCCCCATGTGGTCCCCCAAAGCCAGGGGCGATTTCTGAATGCATAGCCAGAAGTAACCCCTGAGCATCACTGGGTGTGGCCAAAACAAAACAAACAAACAAAAAATGTGCTCACTGTCATTAGCAGGAAAGTGCAAGTCAAAATAATGAGATACCAATTCACATCAGTGATAGTGGTGTTTCTCAAAAAGGCTTAAAACTTTATGTACACTCCCCTTTACCAGTGCAACCTTCCAGCCACCAATGCTCCCCATCTCCCTAAAATCCAACTACAAACATGTTTGTAACCATGGTGCTTAATATATATATATTAAAAGGCCTAAAACAACCAGTGTTGATAAGTATGTGTTATAAAGGAAGACCTCATTCACTATTGGTGATGGTGTTTTCTGATTCAGCCTCTAAAGAAAATAGTATAGTAACATTTCAGAAAAGTAATAGAACTTTAATATGACCCACTCATTCCACATACTGATATCTACTAAAAAAACAAAAACATATTGTGTCCACTGTAGTGCTCAATATAGTAGCAAGGATCATTTTATCTCTCTATTTAACCATCTTTACCCTCAGTTCTTTACTTATTAGGAACTGAGACCAACCCCCTGCCTCAATAAGCCACCATCCAGGTCTCAAAGTAAAAGGACACCCTCTCAGGCCCACATCTCTCGCCCCAGCAAGAACCTGTAACTGCCACTCCTACTGACTCATTCTATGTGGCCCTTTTCCTCATACACACCCCCAACATAGACGGATGCATGCTACTGGATTCAGCTCCAGAAAAACTCCCAGCTCAAGGATACTACCCAATCCCTTATTGCTACAAACCATTTCTCAGACTCAATAAGACCATGGTATGAAATGGAAAACTTGCCCTGATCTCAGCCGCCCCACTCCAGACTATCTCAAAAGACTTAATGGGGACATCTATATTTCTAATGTATGTTTAATTCATTAACAGTTATACCTCTTAGTGTGTCTATTTTCAAATGTAAAGGCTACCCTCCTCCCTCCCTTTTTATTTTATTTTTTCTTTTCTTGTTCGGACTCTGCTTAGTATGAAGTCCTGCTTGGGATTAAAAGTCAGGTCAAAACCAGGGCACAGGGGCTGGAGCAATGGCACAGTGGTAGGGCATTTGCCTTGCATGCAGCTGATTGGACTGACTACAGTTCAATCCCCTGGCATCCCAAATGGTCCCCCAATCCAAGAGCAATTTCTGAGTACATAGCCAGGAGTAATTCCTGAGTGTCACTGGGTGTGGCCCAAAATCAAAAACAACAAACAAAACAAAAACAGGCACAGAGATTGTGTTACCTGCCATTTTCACCCTCTAATGCACCAATAATATACTATGGCAGTGCTTCTCAATTATTTTCTGTCATGCCCCCCTAGAAATAAGAACACATTTTTCATGCCCCCTGCATTACTGTAAATAGTATTTTTATTAAAACATAAAACTTTAACCTGCAAAACAAAAATATATAAAATAATTTGGGCTGATTTTTTAATCAGAGGTGATGTCTGGATTAATGGCTACAATGAGCACGTTTTGCAATGCATAGCTTTTCAAAGCGGGGTTTGAAGCAGGACACAGCAACTCTCAGCTCCAGAGACATACAGAGACATAAATACGGGACTTAGCTTGTTATGACAGTGTTTGCCGAGGTCGAATGTGCCCCCCTTTTATGGAGTCTTGTACTCTGCCCTGGGGGGCAAGCACCACTATTTGAGAAGCACTGTACTATGGCATCGTTCCTTTTTTGCATAGGCACACTAAAATGGGGGAAATCTTATATATAGAAACAAGCTCTAATCTACTAGGGATAAGAACCCATAAATTTTATAATACAGGGGAACCTCCCACCCTGAACATTTGTCATGGAGACCTGATTTAGAACTCATGTGATTGGACATCAACCATTCAACCCCAAACCCTGGATCCCAAACTTTGAACTGACACAGTTCCCTACATCAGCATCAGGAATCAAACTCCCCCACAGGGAGTCCCTAATACCTCTCTGGCA
Organism: Suncus etruscus; assembly: GCF_024139225.1. Classification (NCBI taxonomy): domain Eukaryota; kingdom Metazoa; phylum Chordata; class Mammalia; order Eulipotyphla; family Soricidae; genus Suncus; species Suncus etruscus. Next base: position 90,826,410 of record NC_064853.1, on the reverse strand, counting down.
GCAACTTGCGCCAGGATAGGTGCATGATATTCTGACAACAAGGAAATAGTAACAACTTGACCTAAGGGCAGGTTGCCCCACCTCATCACCTAATGGAAAGATGAAATTATAAGACACTCCATCCTTTGATACGTGCAAAAACCAAGATCACTAATAACAGAAGACTGACTGCAACACCTATGACTGAGCAGAACTTCTGGAACTATAAAGAAAGACTCTATTCTAGACTTCGTCCTCAGACTGCAAAAATCAAGATCTCAAATTACAGAAGATCCCAAATTACAGAAGACTGACTTTGACGACCACGATTGAGCAGAATGTTTCCTGGCACCATAAAAAGACCTCAGGGTTGGACAATGAACATGGCAGATCCTGTAACTGATACCATGACAGTATGCTTTAAGGGTAGAGAAACCCTATATCTCTTAGGCCAAGGGAATTTCCCTTCTAATTTCCCCAATACTTAGTGCCTATAAAAAAAAGAAAGAAAGAAAGAAAGAAAGAAAGAAAGAAAGAAAGAAAGAAAGAAAGAAAGAAAGAAAGAAAGAAAGAAAGAAAGAAAAAGAAAGAAAGAAAGAAAGAAAGAAAGAAAGAAAGAAAGAAAGAAAGAAAAGAAAGAAAGAAGAAAGAAAGAAAGAAAGAAAGAAAGAAAAGAAAGAAAGAAAGAAAGAAAGAAAGAAAGAAAGAAAGAAAGAAGAAAGAAAGAAAGAAAGAAAAGAAGAAAGAAAGAAGAACGAAAGAAAGAAAGAAAGAAAAAGAAAGAAGAATGAAAGAAAGAAAGAGAAAGACGAAAGAAATAAAGAAAGAGAGAAAGAAAGAAAGAAAGAAGAAAGAAAGAAAGAAAGAAAAAAGAAAGAAAGAAAAAAAGAAAGAAAGAAAGAAAGAAAGAAAGAAAGAAAGAAAGAAAGAAAGAAAGAAAACTTGCCATACCAGTCCCCTCCCTTCCTTTTTATGTTTTTTTTTTGTTTTGTTTTTCTTTCTTCTTGTAAATGTATATTTATAGCTTTTAGACAGGGGCTCCTCCACACTATTTTTTTTTTCAACAGAACCATAGAACATGAATCATCTTGTTCTGTCTCATTTTGAGAAAAAAATTAAAGTGGATGGTACCAGGGGCAAACAGTCTCACAACACTGAGTAAAAATAAAAGATGAGACCTAAATACCCGATTCTAAATCAACGACAATAGAATCAATAGACCCAAGCTACAACGAGCTATGCACAAAAGGGACCTGTTACACTAGCTGTCCAGGGAGCTAAAGATGGAAAGTATATGGAGGTATGCTGGAACAGGATCTGACGGAGGTCAATGCTGGGAATTGCCCTAATTCACTGTCACTATGTACCTTAAATATAGTTTACAAGAAAGACTTGTAATCCATGTTGGTCTTAATAAAAATTATTTTTAAAATGTGCAAAATTCAAACAAAATTAATATAATAAATTTTAAATATACTTAAATATTACTTCTTAAAATAATTATGGTTTAGGTAATATGGTCAAAATATCATTTAACATTTTAATAACAAAATATTAAGTTATTGCACATCACCAAAAACTCCTATGACTTTCAGCCATTCATCTTTTCTCTGATCTGACCTTCAATCTCCATGTTCACCCCACACTGTTGGTGGATTTCATAGTCCAAGGCAAAGGGTGTGATAATATTACCTTGTTTTTCTTTGTTTCATAGATGAGTGAGATCATAGTATTTGTCTTTCTAAATTATTTTACTTAACATGATACCTCAGTTCTATCAAAGTTGCAGAAAACCCATAAGATTTTATCTTTCCTTATAGCTACATAACAGCTCACTATATATGTATATTTAAATGTTAATCATTGTTTTGTTTTGTTTTGTTATGTTTTAGGTCACAGAGGTGCTCAGGGACTACTTCTGTCATGTTGCTCTAAAGTCTTTACTGTACTCATCAGATTATGTACCACATTGGACATTTGTGTTGCTTTCATATCCTTGCTATTGTACTAAAGTAAGCCAATAAATATTATATGTATAAGTGTTTAATATCTCTTCAAATTTATGTTTGTATTTTGCGTACTGATGCCAGGAAATGGAATTGCTAGGAGTTCTCACTTTTTGAGCATTCTTCGTATTGTTTCCCATAGAGGCTTACCAGTCATTTACACCAATGATGAACTACTGTTCCATTTTATGCCACATCCCTGATGACACTAAGTTTTCAGTCTTTTTTATATAGGCCATACTCACTGGTATGAGATAATATCTCATTGTTTTGATTTTCATTTTTCCTTATAATGAGTGGTGATAAAAACTCCTCAGATATTTGTATTAGGCCATATTTCTGTCTTCTTCAGTTAAGTGTCTGTTTATCTCTTCTCTACATATTTTGATGGTATTTTTGACCATTTGGCTATTGAGATTTGTGAGTACTTCGTTCATCTTGGATATTAGATTTTTATCTGAATGTTGTATGCAAATATTTTTTCTTATTCAATAGATTGTCTTTTAATTCTAGCTTGAATTTTTTTTTCTTTTTTTCTTTTACTTTTTTTAAAAGGAGATGAACATCATGAGATGCTCAGGAATTAATCCTGGCTCTACACTCAGGAATTACTTCTGAGTGTATGGGATGCTGAAGATCAAAGTGCATTAGCCACTGTACTATTGCTCTGGGGACAGCTTGAACTTCTTTTTCTATGCAGAAAATAATTGGTGTGATCAAATATAAATTTGTTTAAAGTTTAATAAAAATAATTTGTTGAAATTAAAATAAATTATTTTTTATTATTTTTGCCTATAGAAGCCAAACAGTGAAGACACCTCTAAAGTACAGTGAGGTTAATCTATGTCTTCCTCAGTGTACTTAATGGATTCTATAATCTTGAGATCATTAACCTGTTAGAATTATTTTTGTAAATGTGTGAAATAATAAACATTTTCATTCTTTTGCATATATCTAGTTTTCCCAACATCATTGTTAAAGACATTTTATGTCAGATGATAATTTTTAATTATTCAATGAACTATGTTTATGTCCAATTTGTACTTTGCAACTTGTAAAATTTTCCTCACAAAGAAATTAAAGACATTTAAGTGCAACCCACAAAATCTGAGAAACTATTCACCCAAAGCAAGAGCTAATATCTAAGATATACAAGTTACTGACAGAACTTAACAAGAAAAAACATCTAACCCAATCAAAAACAGGGAAGAAGAAATGAACAGTTTCTCAAAGAAGAAATACAAATGGCCAAAAGGCACATAAAAAATGTTCCACATCACTAATTATCAGGGAGATGCAAATAAAAACAATAATGAGTACCATCTCACACCACAGATTTCACTGGCACACATCACAAATAACAATAACAATAAGTGCTGGCAGGGATGTGGGGAGAAAGGAACTCTTCATTCACTGCTGGTGGGAATACTGTCTAGTCCAACCTTTATGGAAATCAATTTGGAGATTCCTCAAACAAATGGAAATTGAGCTCCCATATGATCCAGCTATACCACTCCTAGGGATATATCCTAAGAACACAAAAAATACAAAACTCCCTTCCTCACACCTATATTATCACAACACTATTTACAATAGCCAGACTCTGGAAACCACCAAGATGCCTTTCAACAGAGGAATGGCTAAGGAAACTGTGGTGCATATACACAATGGAATATTATGCAGCCATCAGAAGAGATGAAGTCATGAAATTTTCCTATACATGGATGGACATGGAAACTATTATGCTGAGTGAAATAAGTTAGAGGGAGAGAGAGATACACAGAATAGTCTCACTCATCTATGGGTTTTAAGGAAAATAAAAGACATTATTGTAATAATACCCAGAGATGTGGTCCTGAAGGACCAGATCACAATATGAAGCTAACCTCAAGGAGGGGTGAGTGCAGTTAAAACACTAACAACTACCAAGATAATGTTAAAGAGTGAGAGAAGTAGAATGCTTGTCTCAAATACAGGCAGGGGGTGTGCGTGGAGGGAAATGGAGTGCATTAGTGGTGGGAATGTTGCACTGGTGAAGGGGGATGTTCTTTTTGTGACTGAAATCTAACTACAATCATGTTTGTAATTATGGTGTTTAAAGATAATAAAAATATCTGAAAAATAAAATAAAACATGTGAAAGAAAAAAGACATTTAAGTACTAATGTTATTAGTAATAAAAATATTTATTTTGCTCTTTGAGCCTCATATAGCAGCTCTCAGGTGTCATTTCTGGTTCTGTGCTCAGAAATCACTCCTGTCAGGTTTGGGAGACCGTATGAGATGCTGAGAATTAAACTTGGGTTGGCCACATGCAAGGCAAATGCCCTACCCTACCTTCTGTGTTATCATTCTGGCCCTGAAATATATTTTTACTTAAATATTGACATCACTTGGGAATATCATATTATTCACTTATATATAATCATCAGAAAATTTTATTTTTTTACTAACCAACTTCAATATCCTCTGCACTAACTCACATCTTTTTGAACATTCCAAAGATACATAACAAAATATATAGACTAAGTGGCTTAAAGATTAGATATGCATTTCTCACATTATAGAGTCTGGTCAAACCAAGAACAAGGCACCCACAGATTTTGTTACTAGAGGGGGCTCTTTTCCATAAAATAAAATCTTCTTCTTACATTATGTTTTTATATGGATTTTCTCTGGTGTCTTTTCACAGAAAGGAGAACTTTTTTCATCTTTCCTTTCCTTACAAGGGCATTAATCACATCATACCCTAATGATGAGAATTTGTTAGCTTGAAACAAATTTTTTTCTCTTAACCTACATTCCAGGTGTTTGATATCAGAAGAGTTGATAATTAATGGTGATTCTGAAAGAAAGCTTGTTCCAATTCTTCCCTCTGAGCTTTTGGTGAATACCAGCAGCATGTGGTATTTCTTATGTAGACACATCACTCTAATTTCTGCCTATTTAATCCCATCTGTGTCTGTTTCAAGTATCACACTTCTGATAATTGTATGGACACCAGGCAGAGATCCATCCAGGATAATCTGATTTTTTTAAGGAAATAAATGCTTTCATTTATAATTTGTTGTTTTTTAAGTTATTATAGTTTAGGCAGTTACATTAGTGTTAAAGTTTATGGTATCAATATACAAAATTACTACACCACCACCACCACTTCTAAAGTGTCTGTGATTCTCAACCAATGTATCTATGTCACCATTTTTAATTCTTAATTATTTCTTCAAGAATCTTCTTGCAAATAAAGACACATTATGATCCTTGAGAGAGATGTCTTTTCAAGTAACTTCAGGCATTATTTAGTTGGATTTATACAACCAGACTGGAAGAAAAGATCAGTCATGTTGGCCATAAAAACAAATGTTAAACCCCCAAATAACTATGTATTTTATATTCCTCTATGGTGCTCTTACTTGAAATTGGAAAACAAATTGAATACATTATCAAAAGCAGAACCTAAAGGAAATATTAAAGCCATTTTATTGTATCTTCTTAACAGAATACCATGCATATATTTAAAAGAATAAGGAACATTAATATGGGTGTTATTAAAAGGTATCAGTAAAATACTGGGTGAAAAATGTCAGGCAACAACCATTAAGTAAAGTATCATCCAGTTTATTTATCCAGTAAAACAAAAGTTGGAAGAATATTCTCAACTATTAATGGTGTTTATCATCTAGGATGCAAAAACATAAAATGGATAGGAATATTATTCTATACATATATATATGTATATATAGATATATTACAGCTGTGTTCTGGGATTACCCCAATTCCGTGATCATGTATCACTCCTGGCAGTGCCCCAGGGACCATTATGTGGTTCCAGGAATCAAACCCTGGTCAGCTGTGTGTATGACAAGCATCCCACCTGATGCTCTCTAACCACAATGCACTTACGTCTTTGAATGTTTAAAATGCCTATATTTTATTTTTATCAATTGAATTATATATATATATATGTGTGTATATATATACATATATACATATCTATATTCTCTTCAGGAAAAATACCTATTTGGAATGGGACAACTATATTAGCTGAAAAAAAGGCGTCATCTGATTTAATGTGGTTGCAGGATACTAATGCAATTTAAATGAAAGCAGCTGAAAACTACATTTTAAAATTCTAGAATTAAATTTGTACTAAAATTAAATAAATATTTGTGGTTAAAATATTTTTCACCATACCCTAACAACAAATTAATTCACAGCAGAAAATAGGTTGGCTATCTACCCCTTACTCTGCTACTTTAGCTGAGCTGGACAGCAGGTTTCAGGCTTATGCAAGTGATTACAACAGTTTCACAATTCTAGCCCTGAATCACCATGACAACATGAACATATAATTATATACATGCATTGGATGAAGACCAAAGAAGGAGAAATACAAAAGCATGTGGGGATAATTTTTTTGGTTCTGTAAAGGGAAACAGAAGAAAATGATTTTTAATGTTTCCTACAAAAGAAAACCATGTTTGCAAAAATAGTTCATTAAACAGATTTAAATGTAACATAACTTAAATACTATGACCATTTCAAATCTCTTGATTTATCAAAGCTTTCAATAGCACACTCAGGAGCAAACAAAACTAAACAGCAACAAGGCTTTGCTAAGCTTCCTGTAATTTGAGTGACGATTTCTGTAATTACAAGTATTTGACAACTTTTTTTATCATTTCTAAATGGTTATGAAAATCTGTGAGTTTAAAAGATTATATTTTGAAATGCTCTTATATACAAACCTACTATAAAAGAGGAAAATAAATTAAGCTAGTACTATGTTTAGGCTGTTGGCTTATTGTGTGATTTATAGATAAAATGAAAATTTTCAAATAAAGCGAAAGGAAGAGATTTAGTTACTAGATCAAAACATTAGCAGAAGCAGGCTGATTTTCTTTTGTTGTTGGTTCATATCTCACAAATAAAGTCATATAATTAGTCTCATCTTCATCATAGAGATACAGAAGGAAGACCCTTGAAATGTACATTATCTATGCCAGAACTCAAGAGAAAAATGGAGAAGAGTAATAATCAAATGTACCTAAGGCAAAAGAAAATGTAGCTAAGGCATGTTTTCATACTCTCAGGCAGACTAAGAAAACCTTCCAGCTCTCAGGAACTAAGGAGGTTCTCTTCCTTTGACATGAAGGAATACTATGTTGAACATCTGGGATAAGAAATTATCTCTATGGGTTGGAGCGATAGAACAGGGGTAGGGAGTTTGTCTTGCATATGGCCAACCCAGGACAGACGCTGGTTCAATTCCTGGCATCCCATATGGTTCCCCAAGACTGCCAGGGGTTATTTCTGAGTGCAGAACCAGAAGTAATCCTTGAGCAGCAGAAGTGACCCAACCCTCCCCCACCCACTCCCCAAAAAAAGAAAAAAGAAATTATCTTGACCATGTAATGACTTATTGTCATTGTAAGTACCACAGTTTCCCTATCCAATCATCTGTTCTTGGAAACTTGGATTGCTTCCATATTTTGATTATTGTGAATAGTGCTGTAATGAACATTGTAGTGCAAATGTCTTTCCTGAAGAGATTTTAGGTCATTGGGGTAAATGTCTAGAAGCAGAATTGCTGAATCATATGATCATATGAACTAGAAAGAACTCTAGTTTTCTGAGAAGTGTCCATATTATGTTCCAAAAAGATTGAACCATTTGTCAGTTTCATCAGCAGTGGATAACAGTTCATTTCCTCCATATCCTAATGAACACTGACTATTTTAATCTTTGTGATGTATGCCCGTCTCTCTGGTGTGAGGTGTTATCTTCTGTTTATTTGCATTTTCATGCTAATGGATGATGTAGCACATTTTTTGTATGCCTTTTGGCCATTGTATTCTTCTTCGAGGAAGTCTCTGTTCATCTATTTTCTCCAGTTTCTGATGTGGTTGTTATTATTGGGGGAGTTCTTGAAAATTTCTATAAGATATATATATATATATATATATATATATATATATATACATATTCTGTAGATATATATGAAATTAGCTGTCAGATGAGTGGTGGACAAATATTCCCTCAGTATTTGGAATGTTATCCTGGTAATCATTTCTTTTTGCAAAACAGAAACTTCTAAGTTTAGTGTAAACCCATTTTTTTTTACTTTTTTACAGCTTTCAATATGATTTATTGACAAAAACTCCTTCATAAAGGGCAGGAGAAAATGGTAGGTAGTACAGTGGATGCTGTATTTCTTGAGGTTAAAATCTTGGGTTTTCAAAAATGCTTAGATAACTTAGAACATTTCTGACAGCAGAGGTGGAACAAAAATAAACACACACTTAAAAATTGCAGGTATTTTTAAAGTAAGAAATCATGGTCAAAATAAAAGTTCATTCTAAGAGGGACAGTCAAGATGAACTCCAGGGCTGGAGAGATAGCTTGGAGGTAGGGCATTTGCCTTGCATGCAGAAGAATGGTGGCTCAAATCCCAGCATCCCATATGGTCCCCCGAGCCTGCCAGGAGCAATTTCTGAGCATAGAGCCAATAGTAGCCCCTGAGCGCTGCTGGATATGATCCAAAAACCAAAATAAAAAAAAAAGATGAGCCCAAAAAGACTGATGAGATATTTTGAAACAAGGCCTTATATTTTAATAATATCCCTTTTAAACAGTGTTGGGAGAGATGTGGAGAGAAAGGAACTCTTATCCACTGTTGGTGGGAATGCCATCTAGTTTCAGACCTTTATGGAAAGCAATATGGAGATTCCTCCAAAAACTGGAAATTGAGCTCCCATATGATCAGCTATACCACTCCTAGAAATATACCCTAGGAACACAAAAATACAATACAAAAACCCCTTCCTTACACCTATATTCATTGCAGCTCTATTTACCATAGCAAGACTCTGGAAACAACCAAGATGCCCCTTCAACAGACGAATGGCTAAAGAAACTGTGGTACATATACACAATGGAATATTATGCAGCTGTCAGGAGAGATGAAGTCATGAAATTTCCTATACATGGATGTACATGGAATCTATTATGCTGAGTGAAATAAGTCAGAGAGAGAGAGAAAAACGCAGAATGGTCTCACTCATCTATGGGTTTTAAGAAAAATGAAAGACATTCTTGCAATAATAAATTTCAGACACAAAAGAGAAAAGAGCTGGAAGTTCCAGCTCACCTCAGAAAGCTCACCACAAAGAGTGATGACTTTAGTTAGAGAAATAACTACATTTTGAACTGTCCTAATAATGAGAATGTATGAGGGAAATGGAAAGCCTGTTTAGAGTACAGGCGGGGGTCGAGTGGGGATGAGGGAGATTTGGGACATTGGTGATGGGAATGTTGCACTGGTGATGGGTGGTGTTCTTTACATGACTGAAACCCAAACACAATCATGTATGTAATCAGGGTGTTTAAATAAAATATAAAAAAAGAAAGAAACAGGCCAACTGTCTTCTACCAAAGTAATTACAGTGGGACTTCAAAAAATGTTTCTTTTTGTAGAATAATAAAGTTCAGTATAGAATGAACAAGAAAAAAAAACAGAAAAATAAACCCACCATAAAATTACTTCTAATTTAGACAAAGTTACACAAGAATTAATTTTTTTTATTTTGTTTACTTTGGTATGGGGGCCACTCCTAGTGGTGGTCAGATTTACTCCTGGCTCCTCACTTAGAGATCTAATCCTGTCAGGGTTCTGGGAGACTGTATGTGATGAAGATAGAAACTGTATTTGCTGAGTGCAAAGCAAGCTGTACTATTATTCCTAAGGTTTAATGTTTTATTGTCATGTGTTTTGAAATGAGATGGTTAAAAATATCTCCACTATAATAAAATTTATCCCCATTGTGTATGGCTAAGAAATGTCCATCATAGTAACACCAAAAAGCAAGTGTAAGCTGGAAGAGCCAGAATCCTGAAGATGCTGTAACTGTTCCCAACCTCATACTTAATGAAGACCAAAAAAACCCAAATTTTGATACATTTGTCACTTTCTTCTTTTCCCATCCTCCCTGTTCATCTAACTTGAATCTCCACATTACAATACAGAGAAACTCAGAATGGAAAAAATAATAAATCTTACATGGACATTTGAAAGCCCAGTGACTCTAACAGAATAGAGTAGTTCTAATGGCATATGCTCTCCACATTTTCTTTGCTTTTTTTTTTCTTTTATTCAAAATGAGCTCAGTAAAACTACAGATAAAAACATTAGGTTCAACATAAATTGTCTTGGTTTTGCCATGTTTTAGAGATGAACCTAGAGAGATGGGGTTTTTTTGTTTGTTTGTTTTGTTTTGTTTTTTAGGTTTTTGGGTCACACCTGGCAACACTCGGGTTACTCCTGCCTCTACACTCAGAAATCGCTTCTGGCAGGCTCGGGGGACCATATGGAATGCCAGAATTTGAACCACCATCCTTCTGCATGCAAGGCAAACACCTTACCTTCATGCTGTCTCTCTGTTCATTCATTTTACAGTTAAGAAAACAAGTCTGGAGAGGTTTCTTACAAGTTAAGAAAACTTGTTTTCTTAAGTTAAATTTCTTATAAGTTAAGAAAAAAAATTTAACTTTCTTGCAAGTTAAGAAAACTTCTTTTTTTTTGACATTTTATTTATTTTTTTATTATAGTTCTTTTTTATCTTTATTTAAACACCGTGATTACAAACATGATTATAGTTGTATGATTACCGTCATGTAAAGAACACCCCCCTTCACCAGTGCAACATTCCCACCACCAATTTCCCAGATCTCCCTCCTCCCCACCCCCTACACCTGTACTCGAGACAGGCTTTCTACTTCCCACATTCATTCACATTGCTATGATAGTTTTCAGTGTAGTCATCTCTGCAACTGCACTCATCACTCTATGTGATGAGCTTCATGTCCTGAGCTGCACCTACCAGCCCTCATCTTTCTTGTCTCTGAGATACTGTTAAAAAATGTCCTTCATTTTTCTTAAAGCCCATAGATGAGTGAAACCATTCTGCGTCTTTCTCTCTCCCTCTGACTTACTTCACTCAGCATAATAGATTCCGTGTACATCCATGTATAGGAAAATTTCATGACTTACTCTCTCCTGATGGCTGCATAGTATTCCATTGTGTATATGTACCACAGTTTCTTCAGCCACTCATCTGTTGAAGGACATATTGGTTGTTTCCAGAGTCTGGCTATTGTAAATAGCGCTGCAATGAATATAGGAGTAAGGAAGGGATTTTTGTATTGTATTTTTTGTGTTCCTTGGGTATATTCCTAGGAGTGGTATAGCTGGATCGTATGGGAGCTCGATTTCCAGTTTGGAAAGGGATCTCCATATCGCTTTCCATAAAGGTTGTACTAGACGGCATTCCCACCAGCAGTGGATAAGAGTTCCTTTCTCTCCACATCCCCGCCAGCACTGCTTGTTTTCCTTTTTTGTGATGTGTGCCAATCTCAGTGGCATGAGGTGGTACCTCATAGTAGTTTTGATTTGCATCTCCCTGACGATTAGTGATGTTGAGTATTTTTTCATGTGCCTTTTGGCCATTTGCCTTTCTTCTTTTTCAAAGTGTCTGTTCATTTCTTCTCCCCATTTTTTGATGGGGTTAGTTGTTTTTTTTCTTGTATAGTTCTGTCAGTACCTTGTAAATTTTGGATATTAGCCCTTTATCTGATGAGTATTGGGTGATAATTTCTCCCACTCAGTGGGTGGCCTTTGTATTCTGGGCACTATTTCCTTTGAGATGCAGAAGCTTCTCAGCTTAATATAGTCCCATCTGTTTATCTCTGCTTCCACTTGATTGGAAAGTTCTGTCTCCTCCTTAAAGATGCCTTTAGTCTCAATGTCCTGGAGTGTTCAACCTACATGTTGTTCTATATACCTTATAGTTTCAGTTATGATATCAAGGTCTTTAATCCATTTGGATTTTACCTTTGTACATGGTGTTAGCTGGGGGTCTGAGTTCACTTTTTTGCAAGTGGCTAACCAGTTGTGCCAACACCACTTGTTGAATAGGCTTTCCTTGCTCCATTTAGGATTTCTTGCTCCTTTATAAAAAACGAGGTGGTTATATGTCTGAGGAACCTTCTCTGAGTACTCAAGCCTATTCCACTGATCTGAGGGTCTGTCTTTATTCCAATACCATGCTGTTTTTATAACTATTCCTTTGTAATACAGCTGAAAATTGGGGAAAGTAATGCCTCCAATATTCCTTTTCCCAAGGAGTGCTTTAGCTATTCGAGGTTGTTTGTTGTTCAAGATGAATTTCAGAAGTATTTGATCCACTTCTTTGAAGAATGTCATGGGTATCTTCAGAGGAATCGCGTTAAATCTGTACAATGCTTTTGGAAGTATTGCCATTTTAATGTTGATCCTGCCGATCCATGAGCATGGTATGTGTTTCCATTTCCGCGTGTCCTCTCTTATTTCTTGGAGCAGTGTTTTGTAGTTTTCTTTGTATAGATCCTTCACATCTTTAGTCAGGTTGACTCCAAGATATTTGAGTTTGTGTGGAACTAATGTGAATGGGATTGTTCTCTTAATGTCCATTTCTTCCCTATCATTATTAGTGTATAAAAAGGCCACTGATTTTTGTGTGTTATTTTGTAGGCTGCCACTTTGCTATATGAATCTATTATTTCTAGAAGCTTTTTGGTAGAGTCTTTAGGGTTTTCTAAGTAGAGTATCATGTCATCTGCAAACAGTGAGAGCTTGACTTCTTCCTTTTCTATCTGGATTCCCTTGATATCTTTTTCTTGCCTAATCGCAATAGCAAGTACTTCCAGTACTATGTTGAATAGGAGTGGTGAGAGAGGACAGCCTTGTCTTGTACCAGAATTTAGAGGGAGGGATTTTAGTTTTTCTCCATTGAGGATAATATTTGCCACTGGCTTCTGGTAGATGGCTTTGACTATATTGAGAAAGGTTCCTTTTATTCCTATCTTGCTGAGAGTTTTCATCAAGAATGGGATGGGTGTTGAACCTTATCAAATGCTTTTTCTGCATCTATTGATATGACCATGTGATTTTTTTTTTGTTGTTGTTTATGTTGTGTATTATATTGATAGATTTACGGATGTTAAACCAGCCTTGCATTCCTGGGATGAAACCTACTTGATCAAAGTGAATGATCTTCTTGATGAGGCACTGGATCCTGTTCGCCAAAATTTTGTTGAGGATCTTTGCATCTGTGTTCATCAGGGATATTGGTCTGTAATTTTCTTTTTTGGCAGCTTCTCTATCAGGTTTTGGTATTAAGGTGATGTTGGCTTCATAAAAGCTATTTGGAAGTGTTCCTGTTTTTTCAATTTCATAAAAGAGCCTGGCCAGGATTGGTAGTAGTTCCTCTTGAAAGGTTTGAAAGAATTTATTTGTGAATCCATCAGGGCCTGGCCTTTTGTTTTTGGGCAAATTTTTGATTACAGTTTTAATTTCCTCAATAGTAATGGGGGTGTTTAGATATGCTACCTCTTCTTTATTCAACCGTGGAAGGTTATATGAGTTCAGAAATGTATCCATTTCTTCCAGGTTCTCATATTTAGTGGCATAGAGTTTCTCAAAGTATTCTCTGAATACCCTTTGAATCTCTGCAGTATCTGTAGTGATCTCCCCTTTTTCATTTCTAATACGTGTTATCAAGTTTCTCTCTCTCATTTGCTTTGTGAGTTTTGCCAATGGTCTATCAATCTTGTTTATTTTTTTCAAAGAACCAACTTCTGCTTTCGTTGATCTTTCGGATTGTTTTTTGGGTTTCCACTTTGTTGATTTCTGCTCTCAGCTTTGTTATTTCCTTTGTTGGTCCTTTTGTTTAGCACTTTCTAGTTCCATTAGCTGTGTCATTAAGCTACTCAGGTAAGCTCCTTCTTCCTTCCTAATGTGTGCTTGCAAAGCTATAAATTTTCCTCTCAGTACTGCTTTTGCTGTGTCCCATAAGTTCTGATAGTTTGTGTCCTTATTGTCATTTGTTTCCAGGAACCTTTTGATTTCCTCCTTGATTTCATATCGGACCCACTGGTTATTGAGTATGATGCTGTTTAACTTCCAGGTGTTAAGTTTTTTCTTCTGTGTCCCTTTGCAGTTCACATCTAACTTCAGAGCCTTGTAGTCAGCAAAGGTAGCCTGCAAAATGTCTATCTTTTTTATTTTATGGAGGTATGTTTTATGTCCCAGCACGTGATCTATCCTGGAGAATGATCCATGTACATTGGAAAAGAATGTGTATCCAGGTTTCTGAGGATGGAGTGCCCTTTATATATGTACTAGGCCTTTTTCTTCCATTTCTCTTTTCAGGTCTAGTATATTTTTGTTGGGTTTCCATTTGGTTGACCTATCAAGTGTTGACAAGCCTGTGTTCAGGTCTCCCACAATTATTGTGTTGTTATTATTGATATCCTTCTTCAGATTTGTCAACAATTGTATTAAATACTTTGCTGGTCCCTCATTTGGTGTGTATATGTTTAGGAGAGTGATTTCTTCTTGCTGTACAAATCCCTTGATTAGTACATAATATCCATCTTTGTCCCTTACAACTTTTCTGTGTATAAAGTTTGTGTCATCTGATATTAGTATGGCCAGCCCCGCTTTTTTAAGGGTGTTGTTTGCTTGAATGATTTTCCTCCAGCCTTTGATTTTGAGTCTATGTTTATTATGACTATTCAGGTGTGTTTCTTGTAGACAGCAGAAGGTTGGCTTCAGTTTTTTGATCCATTTCGCCACTCTGTGCCTCTTAACTGGTGCATTTAGTCCATTGACATTGAGAGAAATAATTGTCATGGGATTTATTGCCATCTTTGTGTAGAAGTTTGGTGTGTTATTTGTTCTGTCTTGTTTTTAGAATAGATCTTTCAGTTTTTCTTTTAAGGCTGGTTTTGAGTCTGCAAAGTTTTTGAGCTGTTGTTTATCTGTGAAGCCATGTATACATCCTTCAAACCTGAAAGTGAATTTTGCTGGGTGCAGTACTCTTGGCGAAGCATTTATTTCATTGAGTTTTGTCACTATATCCCACCACTGCCTTCTGGCCTTGAGTGTTTCTGGTGACAGGTCTGCTGTAAATTTCAAGGATGCTCCCTGGAATGTAATTTCCCTTTTTGATCTTGCTGCTTGCAGTATTCTATCTCTATCTGTGGGTTTCATCATGGTGACTAGGATGTGTCTTGGGGTGTTTCTCCTGGTGTCTTTTTTAGCTGGTACTTTTTTCCAATCTCTTCTGCTGTGTAAAGTTGTTATGCATCTCGTCTTCTAAAGCACTAATTCTGTCCTCAGCTGCTTTTAACCTGTTGGATATCTCATCCATTATGTTCTTCAATTCATCTACTGAGTTTTTCAGACCTGTTATCTGACCTGATATTTCAGTTGGGAGTTTTCTGATTTCTATCTTTATATTCTCTTCATTTTTATTAGTGTTCTGATTTATACTTTCTTTGATTTCTGTGAGCAACCTTCATATTTCTTCTCTAAACTCCATTTCTGAAAGACTGCTTAGGTAGTTGGCCATTGTTGGGTCATCAGAGTTTCCATCTTCATTCTCTATGGTTGAAGTTGGTCTGCGTAGTCTCCCCATTGTCACACTTACGCTGTGGGTTTTTCTACATGCTGTGGTGGTACTCATTGGCTAGGTGGAGTGCGCTTTGCCGCGCTCCTTTATCCGCAACTCCGGCCCCCAAACACTCACCTCAGCCGAGGCAAGCCATCAGGGGATGAATGCCAGAGAAGATCAAAGTTCCCAGGTTGATGCAAGCCCGGGGAAGCCCCAAAATGTCTGCCAAGCTTTAGGGGACCAGCCAAAATCTCTTATCCACAACTCCAGCAAAAAGACACACCTCAGCCGAGGCACACCTTGAAGGGATTAATGCCAAAGAAGATCAAAGTTTCCAGGTTGATGCAGGCTGGGGAAGGTCCCAAAATGTCTCCCGAGCCTAGGGGGCCCAGCAGTCAGCCTTATCCGCAACTCCGACCCCCAAACACTCACCTCAGCTGAGGCAAGCCGTCAGGGGATGAATGCCAGAGAAGATCAAAGTTCCCAGGTAGATGCAAGCCCGGGGAAGCCCCAAAAATATCTGCCAAGCTTTAGGGGACCAGCCAAAGTCTCTTATCCACAACTCCAGCAAAAAAAAAAAAAGCAAGAAAACTTCTTAACTGTAAAATGAATGAACAGTATAAAATATTTAAATTCATATATTTAAGCTCAGAATCAATTAAAGGTAAGAATAATTTGTTTCTTGAACATTTATATTAAATGATCTATTTATTAATAAAGGCTTTTATTTTTGATAAGTCTGGAAATTCTTATAGATATGATATTATATTAATGGTTTCTGTTTTGATAAAAATCAACCCTCATGGGGCCAGAGAGATAGCATGGAGGTAAGGCGTTTGCCTTTCATGCAGAAGGTCATTGATTCAAATCCCGGCATCCTATATGGTCCCCCAAGCCTGCCAGAAGCAATTTCTGAGCGTGAAGCCAGGAGTAACCCCTGAGTGCTGCTAGACGTGACCCAAAAATCAAAAAAAAAAAAAAAAATCAACCCTCATTCTAAACTTGCCCCATTCAGATGATCCAATGAAAATGTTATGGGTTTACTAATGAATTTTTGTTTTGGTAGTCCATTGAAGAAGGGATTTTAAAAGTTATGTTGTGAGGTTGTGAGGAGCGTCATTAGTCAGGGGACCTTCCTTTGCCTCCACCCCCCACCCTACGTGTCTGTAAGCTTTTCCGGCCAGCACTCGCCAGGTGACCTTCCTTTGCCTCTGCCCCCCCACCCAATCCCATCTGTGAGCTTTCCCGGGACGGCAAAAGGTAGGTTGTGAGGTTTCTCAGGCAGCACTCGCCAGGGGACCCTCCTTTGCCTCTGACCCCCCCCCCCCCCCCCCGTCCCTCCATCGCATCTGTGAGGTTTCCTGGGATGGCACAAGGGGACTTTCCGCTGCCTCTGCCCCACCCCCCGGACACCTCTCCAAGGTCTCCAGTGCCCTCCGCTGGGACAAGATAGGAACAATAGACGAGAGGCTTTTCCGACAGAGGCCTGGAGGACAAGGCGCTCCACGGACTTCCAGGTAGGGGAGGAGGGCAAAGGAGCCAGGCTCAACAGCGCCCCACAACATTGTGGCCAGGTGCAGTACTGCACTGGCTGGCAGCAAGAGGGGGAACACTAACCAGGCTCCCACTAGAGGGAACGCTAGAGGCCAAACTTCAGCCAGACCAACCAACAGTCCCACCCAGAGCTGCAATCCAGAGAAGGGACCCAGCCCCACATCTCAGGGAGCAAAAAACAGGCTGAAATGAGAAGGCACTGCTCTCCAAGCTACACCAATAAATGCATAAAA
The DNA here is from genome assembly GCF_024139225.1 of Suncus etruscus. NCBI lineage: Eukaryota > Metazoa > Chordata > Mammalia > Eulipotyphla > Soricidae > Suncus > Suncus etruscus. Next base: position 90,809,146 of record NC_064853.1, on the reverse strand, counting down.
ACCTGGGTAAACTTAGGAGGATCCTAACAGCTGGAGATACAGAGAGAACTCCTACTAAGTTCCCAAGTCCACCAAAATGCACAGATCCAAGAGCTGAAGATTAAAAAGCAGCCATGAGAAAGGAAATGCAAGACATGGTACAGGAAATGAGAGAATCACTAGCACCAAGTACAAGAAATACATGGAGGAACAAATTAGCCAAATAAAGAAGATCTAATACAGAATATGAGAGACTCCATACAAAAGCGATTAAAGGAATTAGCAGACACCATAAAAACCCAGACGAGCAGAATCACAGAGATGGAGAAGCACATAGTAGTACTTGAAGGAAAAATGCAAACCAAAAATAACCAAGAAACCAACAAGGAATTAAGAGGCAAGGCACTGAAGGAAAAGTCCAGTAATTAATGAACAAAGACAAAAGAAATAATCTAAGAATTGTAGGTATACCAGAAGGGGAGGAAACAGGGAAAGGGGAAGACCAAGTAGTTAGGGAAATAATAGCAGAAAACTTCCCCACCCTTTGGAAAGAGGACTCCCTGCAAATTCAGAAAGTGAAAAGAGTCCCTAATGAAATAGACCCTAATAAAACAACACCAAGACATATAATAATCCAAATGGCAAAAAAAGAGAAAGATGACTCCTTAAAGCAATAAGGGAAAAAGGGAACCTCAAGTACAAAGAAAGGGACATCAGAATCAAACCAGATCTCCCATTTGAAACAATTCAAGCAAGAAGACAGTGGAATGAAATATTTAAACGACTGAATAAAAAAAATTTCCAGCCTAGGGTACAATACCCAGCAAAACTGTCATTCATATGGGATGGTAGCTTAAAAACATTCTCAAACAAAAACAAGCTTGCAGTATTTGTGCAAACAAAATGAATCCTAAACAACCTACTCAGAGACAAACTACATAATCCAAATCCCTGATTGTAACAACAACCACCCTAAACAACACAACTGCACAACAGCCCTCTCTGTCAATAATCTTCCTAAATGTTAACGGGCTAAACTTTTCCATTAAGAGACACACATAGTAGAGAATTGGATTAGAAATCATAAACCAAACTTTTGCTGCCTGCAAGAAACACACCTACAACAACAGGACAAGCACAGGATTAGAATAAAAGGATGGAAATCAATCTTTCAAGCCAATTGAAAACAAAAAGAGCAGGGACTGTCATTCTTATATCAGATTAAATTCCATTCAACCTCGAGAAAGTGATCAGAGACAAAGACGGTCACTACATACTAATCAGGGGAACAATAAATCAAGAGGTACTAACCCTGATCAATATTTATGCACATAATGTAGAGTCAGCAAAATATGTGAGGCAGTTGCTCACTAACCTGGAGAAACACATGAAGGGAAATGTGATAATACTAGGAGATTTCAATACCCCACTATCACCACTGCATAGATCCACCAAACAGAAAAGAAGAAAAGAAATAAGAGCCCTAAATGAAAAATTAGAAGATCTAGGGCTAATAGATTTATATAGGGCCCTCCACCCCCAGAAAACAGAATACACATTGTTCTCAAGCGCACAGGGAACATTTTCCAGAATAGACCATGTCGTAGGATACAAATCTAACCTATATAAGACCACAATTGTAAAGATCATTAGAAGAACCCTATCAGATCACTATGCAACAGAGGTCAAAATTAACTAAAAGAAGAAGCAATGGAGAGAAACTAATACCTGGAGATTAAACAACGTGCTGCTCAACAACAGCTGGATCAAAGAGCAACTCAAGGAAGAAATAAAAAGATTCCTTGAGACAAACAATAATGAAGAGAAAACTTGTCAAAATTTGTGGGACACAGCAAAAGCAGTAATTAGGGGGAAACTCATAGCAATACAGGCATATGTCGAGAAAGAGGAAAATGACAAAATCAACAGTTTAACAGATCATCTCAAGGAATTGGAACAACAGCAGCAAAGAGAGCCAACGACAACCAGAAGGCAAGAAATAGTAAAAACCAGAGCAGAAATAAAAAACATAAAAACTAAGAAAACAATACAAAAAAATCAATGAGACCAAGAGCTGGTTTTTTGAAAAAATAAACAAGATAAACAAACCACTGGCAAAATTCACCAAAAAAAAAAAGAGGAAAAATATCCAAATCAGTAGGATAACAAATGAAATGGGAGAGATTACAATAGAACACCAAGAGATACAACATATCATGAGATAATATTATGAAAAAACTATATTCAGTTAGGCTAGAGAACCCAGTAGAAATCGACAGATTCCTGGGAAAATACCATCTTCCGAGACTGGAAAAGGAAGATCTAGAAATCCTAAACAAATCAATCACTTCAGAGGAAATTGAAGATGTTATTAAGAAACTAATTAAGAACAAAAGTTCAGCCGCTACCCAGCATGCCTCGCGAGTGGTGGGCAGGATAATAAACCCTGCTAGGTCTCGATCTTCTGCAACCTTGTCCTCGTCGGGGCCGCGGGTTCGAGACCCGTGTCGCGCGGTTGCTTGCGGGCCATGGCTTTGCTCCGAGGCGTGTGGAGCGTCCTCAGGGACCTGTGCTCGGGCTGTGGAAGTCGTCTGCGCAGGCCCCGCAGTTTTGTCTATGTCCCGAGATGGTTTTCCTCCTCGACTGGTTATCCCAAGAAGCCCATGACTTCTTATCTTCGTTTTTCCCAAGAACGGCTACCGTCATTGAAAGCTCAGAACCCAGATGTAAAATATAGAGAACTATTTAAAATAATGAGCCAAGTATGGAAGGAACTTCCTGAATCCGAGAAAAAAGTATATGAAGATGCTTATAGGGTCGAATGGGATGCATACAAAAAAGAACTGGACAGAATTAAAAAACAGCTAACTCCAGATCAGCTTGCCTCCTTGGAAGAAAAAAGGATGCAAAAACTTTTGAAAAAGAAAAACGTGACAAAGAGAGAGTTAACAGCGCTTGGGAAGCAAGCCAAAGAGACCTCGCACAGCTTACAACATTTTTGTAGCTGAAAGATTTCAAGAGATTCAGGATGAGTCAGCACAGAAAAAGATGAAAGCTGTAAATGAAAACTGGAAAATTCTTTCTAGCGCTGAAAAACAAGAGTATATCCAACGTGCTGAAGATGATAAAATCCGTTATGATAACGAAATGAAAGTTTGGGAGGAACAAATGACCGAAGCTGGACGACAGGATCTTATCCGTTTTAAAAGAAAGTCCTCAGCCAAACAGGACGGTGGAAGTCGTTAAATTTAAGGATTGAGTCAGGTTTATAATGAATACACTCAAGAAACTAACTAGTTCTCAAAGTCTGAAGCTGTTGTCAAATTAGAAAGGAAAAAGTTGGCAAGCATTTATATTTAAAATTTCTTCCCCCAGCCTATGACCCTCTGAGAGTTGAATACATTTTGTATTAGTTTCTTGCTTTGGAAATCTCAACAGATAAACATTTCACATGAAATTTGTGTTCAGAAACTACTGAAGGACAGAATAATTCCTGGAATGTTCAGTGAAATCATTTTACCTTTGATAAAGGTAAATAAAACTGTGAACTTCTTTTTATACTTGCTAACTATGGAAAATATTCTTGTTTCCTTATATTATGGAGACGGGAGTTTCCTATTCAGATATTTCAAAGTATAGAAATCATAGTGTTCTGTGGAACAATTGTGCATTTTTTTGGAGACTCCTTAAAACTCATCTAGGTCAATTTTAATTCATAGGTCTACTTCATATTGTGTTCAAGGTTGATGCTTGTACCTGCAAGGAATTAGATTTGTGGTTTCAGTTGCAGTATTTTATAAAAGGGATGGAGAGATTTAAAAACCTTTTCCTCTTCTTTTTTTTCGAAAGTAGAAGTCAAGAAATTATGTACTAAATCTATGCATACTGTTATATTGCATAGAATAAAATTTTCAAATGTGGGGCCGGAGAGATAGCATGGAGGTAAGGCGTTTGCCTCTCATGCAGGAGGTCATCGGTTCGAATCCCGGCGTCCCATATATGGTCCTCCCGTGCCTGCCAGGAGCAATTTCTGAGCCTGGAGCCAGGAATAACCCCTGAGCACTGCCGGGTGTGACCCAAAAACCACAAAAAAAAAAAAAAAAATTTCAAATGTTTCCAGATTATGTTTTAAGGTGAAAGTCTATATAACTTTTCTTTTTTCTTTTTCCCCTTCCTTTCTTAAGTGGGAATTTATATTCGAAATACTTTCTTTTATGTGGGTACTTCTCCAGAAAGTAGAGGGGCTTGTCTTATCTGGTTTAAATTTTAAAATGAAAGATCTGAAAAATAGTTCTATGGTTTATGGATTTAGAGCTCATAATTAAAGAAAATTTTGCATTGCAACCAACTTGGCTGAGTGAGCTGATAGTTGTGTTTTCGATTTTAAATGGTTGGGAAAAAATGTTTAAGACTGAAATTAATAGGAAAATCACTATCCATAAATAGAGTATTAGAACACTGCCATACATTTTTTCATGGCAGTTTTTGTGCTACTTTGACAAAGTTGAATAGTGAGTGCAGAGACAGTAGACTGTAAAACTTTGCATTATTTCCTGTCTGACCCTTTAGAACAGGGGTGGCGAACAAGTTCGACACAAAGAGCCAAAATTTTAAACTGTGAGAGTCAGAGAGCCACACCACGCAGTGACCTGCCAAAACAGACAAACACAAAAAAGCATCTAATTTTAACAATAATCTATTAAACACATATTGCATCTTGCCATTTTGAATGAGGGTCAAAATCCTGCAGTGATGGTGAGGGTGTTCTGCGTCCTCCAAACTAAGAACTAATGGCAAGATGGGACCCAACATGTGACACACGGGTCGTCCCCCCCCCCCCCCTCGCTGGCCTGTGCAGTTGTTTCCGAGGGATGGGAGATGGGCGGGACTCCGCGCTCGGAGGTCTCTCCTCAGAAGCAGCAGAACAAAATCCAAACTTGGCAAAGAGCCAGTCTACAAAATAATGAGAAGAGGCAAAGAGCCGCATTCATTTTGACCGAGCTGCGTGTTCGCCACCCCTGCTTTAGGAACTGATCTATACCATAGAATGACTAGTGTTTAACACATTGATGTTTGTTTCAGTTGATGAATAGTTGTGTGGTTTGTTCTATGTGTTTTTTGATTTAGAATATTTGTCTTATGAAAAAAGTTAACTCATCAAACTGTTGCCTTGCAGTGTTAGCAAAAAAAAAAAGGTAATTCTTAGTTTCAGATTACACTGTGATATGAAAAAAATCTATACAGTCTGGAATTGGAACTTTGTTATTTGCTGTTGTTTGATAAAAATGAACCTTAAAACTTTAAAAAAAAAAAAAAAAGAACAAAAGTTCAGGCCCAGATGAATTTACAGGTGAATTCTATCAAACATTCCCAGACTTACTACCACTTTTCCACAGGCTCTTCCAAACCATCGAAAAAACAGAAATTCTCCCCAACTCCTTTTATGAGGCTAATATCACACTCCTTCCCAAAGATGGCAAAGACACCACTAAGAAAGAAAACTACAGACCAATCTCTCTAATGAACATAGATGCTAAGATACTCAACAAAATCTTAGCAAAACGAATCCAGCACTTCATCAAAAAGATCACACACCATGACCATGTGGGTTTTATCCCAGAAATGCAAAGTTTCATGTATGTTCAACATACATAAATCAATCAACATCATACATCACATCAACAACAAGAAAGACAAAAACCACATGATCATATCAATCAATGCAGAGAAGGCATTTGACAAAATCCAACACCCTTTCATGTTGAAGACACTTAGCAAAATAGGGTTAGAAGGAACATTCCTCAAGATAGTTATAGCAATCTATGAAAAACCCACAGCCAACATTATCCTTAATGGCAAAAAACTAGACACATTTCCAGTAAGGTCAGAACTAGGCAAGGCTGTTCACTCTCTCCACTCTTATTCAATATAATCTTAGAAGTCCTTGCAATAGCAATCTGACAAGAAAAAGGAATCAAAGGAATTCAAATTGGGAAAAAGGAACTCAAACTATCTCTTTTTGCAGACGATATCATCATATACATCGAAAACCCTAAAGAGTCCACAGTAAAACTCCTAGAAACAATTAATCATTACAGCAAAGTGGCTGGCTACAAAGTCAATACACAAAAGACAGTAGCATTTTTCTATACAAATAATGAAATCGAGGAGAGAGAAATTAAAAATACAATTCCATTTAAAATAGTTTGAAAAAATATCAAGTACCTAGGAATCAACCTTACAAGAGAAGTGAAGGACCTGTACAAGGGAAATTTCAAAACACTTCAGAAATAAATAGAAGAGGATCTAAGGAAAAGGAAGAACATCCCATGCTCATGGGTAAGTAGAATCAACATAATCACAATGACTATCCTACCCAAACATTTATATAGATATAATGCAATACCAATCCAAATTCAGACATCATTCTTTAAAGAATTAGAATAATCAATAATAAAATTCATCTGGAACCACAAAAGACCCAGGATAGCCAAACAGGTACTGAAAAACAAGAAGTTGGGTGGCATCTCTTTTTTTTTTTTTTTTTGGGCCACACCCGGTAACGCTCAGGGGTTACTCCTGGCTATGTGCTCAGAAGTTGCTCCTGGCTTGGGGGACCATATGGGACACCGGGGGATCGAACCGTGGTCCGTCCAAGGCTAGCGCTGGCAAGGCAGGCACCTTACCTTTAGCGCCACCGCCCGGCCCCGGGTGGCATCTCTTTACCTAACCTGAAGCTATACTATAAAGCCATAGTGATCAAAACAGCATGGTACTGGAACAAAAACAGAGCCTCAGACCAGTGGATTAGAACAGAATTTCCAGACATAAATCCCCAGATATACAGTCAACTAATATTTGACAATAGAGCCAAGAACTTGAAATGGAACAAAGAAATTCTCTTCAACAAATAGTGTTGGTACAACTGGAAAAACAGTCTTAAGAAACTGAAAAATGACCCATATTTCACTCCTTATACAAAAGTCAACTCAAAATGGATTAAAGACCTTGAAGTTAGATCAAAATTTATAAAGTTTATTGAGGAAAAAATAGGCAAAACACTTGAAGACCTATGTATTAAAAAGTCTTTGAGGATGGAACACCAATGGCAAGAATTTTAGCATCAAACATAAACAAATGGGATTATATCAAACTAAGAAGCTTCTGCATGGTGAAGAAAACCCAACTTAAAACAAGAAGACAGTTAACGGAATAGGAAAAATTTTTCGCACTCAATACATCAGATAAAGGGCTGATAACCAGAATATACAAAACACTCAGAAAGTTGAGTCCCCCAAAACCAAATAAAGCCATAAAATAATGGGGAGATGAAATGAATAGATACTTCTCCGAGTAAGACCAAAAGATGACCAGCAAACACATGAAAACATGCTCACCTTCACTCATCATTAGGGAAATCCAAATCAAGATAACAATGAGGTACCACCTTACACCAGTGAGGATGGCTCACATCAAAAATAATGGGAACAATCTGTGTTAGCAGGGGTGCGGTATGAAAGGCACTCTCATCCACTGCTGGTGGCAATGCCCCCTAGTCCAACCACTATGAAGAACACTCTGGAAAGTGCTCAAGGAACTGATAATTGAGCTGCCATTTGACCCAGGAATTGCTCTCTTAGGTATCTACCCCCAAGTCGGAAGGACATTCATCCTAAAATATGTGTGTACCCCACTATTCATAGCAGCACTCAGTATAATAGCCAAGTCTTGGAACCAACCTCGATGTCCAACAACAGATGAGTGGATCATTAAGATGTGGTATCTATACACAATGGAATATTACATGGCACCCAAAAATGATACAATCACAGACTTTGCAGCAATGTGGATGGGCCTAGAACATATTATGTTAAACGAAGCAAGCCAGAAGATGAAAGATACACACAGAATGATAGCACTATTCTGAAGTACCTAAAATATACACCAGATATACAACCAATACACTGCAATTTAATAACAGGGTTTAACAGGATAGAAACCTCAAACAAAGTAATAATCACCATATACTGGGCAGTAGAGCCCAAAACAAAGGGGAGAGAAACAACACAAAGCCCGACTACACATTATATCATAAATAAACGAGCAACAGCAGAAACAGCAGCATAGAGAGAACAGGTATGTAATTATCGTTTTACTACAAGGCCCAAAATAATTTACTAGGGATCTTATACAGGATTACAGATAAAAATTAAGATGGGAACTTACTGAGTCCAATGGAAACACTTCAAAACATTATATTTGAATGCCTTAACCTTACCACATTTAAAATAACCTCTCAGTTTTTCTGTCCATAGGGGTTCCTGGATGCAAAGTGTGAACATCCTATGGTGGTACCTCTGTGATCAGTCACACAAGGCACCATACTCTGCTTGAATCATGAAAATGGCCATACAAAAGTCTTTGACATACCCTTCATCTCTAGATTATGTCTTCTTTTAGGACCTGAAGCTCATGACCAGCCAGATCATCGAAGCAACAACAGAGACCTACAGATTTTTACCACAGGGCCCAAACATCAAACCCTTTCAACAAAACTAACATGCCCTTGCTCTTAAGCCTCTCTTCTCATTACTTTGGTTTTTTGTTGTTGGTGGTGTTTGATTGTTGGTTTGTATTGTTTTTACTGTTCTCTCTTCTAGTCTCCCTCTTCTCCCACCTTCTCCTCCTCACTATCATCAACTCAACCTATGTCAAATAAAAACCACATGGTTACCTCCTCTATAGAAAAAAAAAAGCTGACATATAGGGTGCTGTTGACAAAATTGTAAAGGGTAAACACCTATATAGATAGACCTCACTAACACTATGGTCAGTACTCAAGACACGAAACATATACATACCCAAAAGTTGATCTATTAGTTTCCTTTCCTTACAAACACTATACTTAGTACTCAACACACTTCTTGCATTCCACACCTCTCTACATTAATATACACCTAAGCTAACTTCTATATGTTTATATGTGTGCAGGAGCACACAGAGACAGGAATTCTCCTTAAGGGACAAAGCTAAACCACAAACAACCCATACCTATACCCTATGTAACACCTCCCATATACTATCCCCTCTCCCTCCTCCAGAAATTCGACTATTCCTTCACCCCTCAAATCCACCCCCAATATCCCCACCACACTATAACTCTTCACCCTCAGTTCTTAATCCATTAGGCATCAAGACAGACCTCCAACCCCAACGAGCCAGTACTCACTACCCAAGTGAAGAGACACCCACTCAAGCTCTCACCTTGTTCCCAGCAAGAAAATATTATCAACACCCCAACAGACTCATGCAGTGTGGCCCTCCTAATCACCTCTCCCTAACGGAGACTGTAGCTTGACACAGGAACTAGCTCCAAAGGACCCCCACTGCAAGAACTCTACACCTCACAAGGAAATCTCAAAAGACAATGTGGAAGCCTATACTTTCATCATAAGTATAGACCTATATAACAATACCTCTTATCCTGTTTCTCCCCAAATGTAAAGTGATCTCCTGTATCACTTTCTCCCTTTTTCTTTTCTTTTTTTATTCTTGTTATTTTCTTTTGTTTGTTTGTTTGTTTGTTTTTGTTTTAGTTTTAGTTTTTGTTGTTTGATTTGATTTGTTTTTGCTTCTTTTGGGTCACTCCTGATGGCACTCAGAGGGTGCTCCTGGCTCTATGCTTGAAGAACGTCCCTGGTGGGCACAGGGACCATATGGGATGCCAGGTTCTGAGCCAACGTCCTTCTACAGGAAGGACAGGCACCTGGTCTCCATGCTATCTCTCCTGGCTCTACTTTATCTCTTTAATTACGTCTTTTATTTAATCTTTTTTTTTAAAGAACCTTTTTTTCCTTTAGATATGTGTGAGCATATATATTCTTAGTTTTTTCGGGAGTCTGTTTTCTTTTCTCTCCACCCCGCAAATCCACCAGCAATAAAATGTAACACCACTTCCTCCTGAAAAGACATATTAAACAAAGGGGAAATTGTAGGTATAAAAACAAGCTCTTATCTACTAGGGATAAAAACTCATACTTGTTTACAACACAGGGACATCTCCCACCCTGAATGTATGTCATGTGGAAACAACTTAGGCTCCAGGGAATTAGACACTGACCGCCCAGCCTTGACTCCTGGATCCCAGACTTAGAAACGACAGAGTACTCCAAAACAGCTCCAGGAACAAAATTCCCTCCAGGACATTTACAATGCTACTCTGACACCAACATGCACCAGTTCTAAATTGATAACCTGACAATGAGGAAATGGGAACAACTTGATCTAAGAGCAAATTGTCCTTTCTCATCAGCTATCGATAAGACAAAATCAGAAAACATGTCACCCTTTGATCTGTGCAAAAGCCACGATCGCTATATACAGATTACTGGTTGTTGCAACCAAGTCTGGACAGTAAGCATCCAGGAACCAACAACAACAACAACAAAAAGCTCTAGCCTAGCTTTTGGTTTATGATCTGTTCAACAAACAAGATCTCAAATTCCAGAAGTATGACTGAGAGAACCACAACTGAATGGGTCTTCCAGAAACATAACGAAAGAGTTTATCCCAGGCTCCATCCTAGGAGCAACATAATGACCAAGACCACCAACTACAGAAGATGGATTAAAATGACACTAAAGAAGCATAACTGCTAGAAGCACAAAGAAAGACTTCATAAGCTCCATTCCTTGAGCTGCACAGTCACCAAGATCTCTAGATACAGAGGTCTGATTTTACCATCCAAGACAAAGCAGAAGTCTTCTATACACCACGAAAGCAACAAGGGGAGAGTAAATGATCATGCAAGGAGTCTATAGTTAATCCCATGACAGTATACTTCAGGGGTGGAGAAACCCTACATCTCCTAGGCCAAGGGAATTCCCTCTATAATATCCCCAATAGTTACTGTGCCTATGCAGGGGGGGAAAGAAAACAAACAAAAAAAAAAGCACAAAACAATCATTTTTCCACATATTTATTTATCAATTGATCAATTTTTTGACATCTTTATTTTGGTGTAGAGATTGAAGTTGATGTCTCCAATATCATTTTATTTTATTTTATCTTATCTTTCTCTTTCTTTTTGCACTTGAGCATGATTTGATTTCAAAACCGAGACTATTGTGTGGTGCTTGTCTTCATTGCTGTAGTCTTCACTGGTTATTTAATTTGATATTTCTTTCTGTATTGTTATGGTGTTTCAATTACCTTTATCACATCCTCTCTCAAACTGAGGTTGGAAACCTCTAGAGGGACTCCGCCCATTTTCAGTGTATTTGAATTCTTTTTTTTTCTCCCTCTCTTATTTTGTACCCCAATCTATTGCTTTTCTTTCCTTCAAACAAAACCACATACCTCGATTTATCTAGCTCTGCCTCTTAAATAGAGGGGGAAACAAGGGAGGGTTCCAGGACCAAACAGATATATGATCACTAATAGTAAGCCAGACAAAGAGGGGTCCACCTACTCTAGCAGCCCGGGGGGGCTGATGGTGGGGTATATGTGTTGTAGAAAGGGAATTGGGATGGGGGGAGGACATATTTGGTGATGGGTATTCCCCTGATTCAATGTTAATATGTACCTAAAATACTACTGTGAAAGATATGTAAGCCATTATAAAAAAAATTTTGTGTTATAATAAAAAACTTTCTTTAACTTACATGTATTATTATATTATACCAATTATATTATGTTATGTTATGTTACTATATTATTTTATGTTAGTTTACCTCATTATGTTAATCAATTTTGTCTCTTGAATAAATTCTTACAATAAAAAATTATAGATGTCAAAAAAAAGTTATTGTGTACTATTAACTTTTATCTTCCTATGTCCTGCTTGAAATATCATGATTGTTCATAAAAAGTATCTTTAATAAAGTTGGATAGAGTTTGGTTTAGGAATTTCTCAGGGACTACTCCTAGTGGTGCTCAGAGTATCATGCAGTACTGAGAACAAAACCTTGATTGGCCAAAAGTAAGATAAACATGATAGGGGCTGGAGAGATAGCATGGAGGTAGGGTGCTTGCCTTACATGCTGAAGGTCGGTGGTTTGAATCCCAGCATCCCCTGAGCCTGCCAGGAGCAATTTCTGAATGTAGAGCAAGTGTAACCCCTGAGCGCTGACGGGTGTGACCCAAAAACAAAAAAAAAAAAAAAAAAAAGATAAACACTATAATGCTATACTATCTCTCTCTGACCTGTGTTTTTTTTAACTATATTAGCTTTTCAGCATGTATAAGATAATTCCCTAAAGTCTTATCTTCTGTCATCCTTTTCAGATTTGTAATGAAACAAGAAGACTTGACCCTTGACAGAAATTATTAAAAAGGTATTTCTAGCTTGTATTGCTTGGTTTGATCCCTCTGTCTTCTATCATCTCAGGCACATAAGTGACAGTTTTCCAGATGTAATATTTTACTGGGACTGTATCTGTGATTATAAAGATAGAATAAAAGTGTTTTAATAATACCAAAGCCAGAGCTATACACACATTTTTGACCTTTAATTCACCAAATGATGCCACATAAAATACAGATTTTAAACTATAAATACATCTACCTTTCATCAAAGTACATTAACCCACCCTTTATGTGAAACAATACTACTAATTCCTATTAAAGCCTCCTTGAATCAAAAGCTATTTGGTAGACACAGAAATCCACATTTTCTAAGTCTTTTTTATCTTTAAAATTGACATTCTTCTCGCTCTCTTTGTGTAAAAGTGTAAATCCTTTCAGAGCCAGCAGGCTCAAATACCATAGTGACTGAGATTCCAATCATGACATCCTCGCTGAATATATGTAAGAAGCATTTCTCTCACCTTTCACCTTGAAATAATCATAGCACTGGAAGTGCCAGCTTCTGGGTGACAAATGACAGGAAAATTGGCCCTCACTCTTTAGCCTTGGAAATTGACTTGAATAATGGTTTATAAAGTTACTCTTTTCCAAATAAATTTTTCATGAGTACTACCAGGTTAAAAAGAAAAATGTGAAAAACAAAAGAAAATAGTGTATAGACAAGAAAATCTCCTTATTTTTGTCCTCAACCTCAAATGCTTCAAATCTCTCTACTCTTCAATAGTTATCAAAAGTATTTCTCTTATACAAGCATTTTTTAAATCACTGACTCAATTTTATTTATAATATTATCAATAAGTTATTTAAGAGCTATATATATAAATGTGGTCAATGGCTCCTATCTCATAATCCCATGTGCTAGTTATGTATCTGTCACAGGTAGCTGGAGACATTGTACAGTTGGTAAGAGCACTTGCCTTACATTTGTTGAACCTGGACATTACATATCGTACACCAAGCACCTTTAGGAGAAATTCCTGAGCACAGAGCCAGGAGTAACCCCTGAACATCACTGGATGTGGGGTGTGGCCCAAATACAAAAACAAATTGAAAGAAGAGTCTGATACTGGGGCCAGAGAAATATTAGAGTTGATAAGGCATTTGCCTTGTATATGGCTGACCCATCAACAATCCCCAGAACACCTCTTGGTCCTCCAAGCCCCAATAGGAGTGAACCCTAAGCATAGAGTCTGTAGTAAGCCTGAGCACTAGAAGTATACAAATTGACAAAAACAATCTGGCAGAATATTTTATACTCATTATTTTAATCATTTAAAATATGTTATATGAAACTCTTTTAATCATTTAAAATTCCGAGCTTGGTAGACATTTTGAGGCTTCCCCCAGTTTGCTTCAACCTGGGAAATTTGATCTTCTCTGGCATTCATTCCCTGACGGCTTGCCTCGGCTTAGGTGAGTCTTTCTGGACGGAGTTGTGGATAAAGCTGACTCTGCTGGGTCCCTTAAGTTTGGCAGACATTTTGAGGCTTCCTCCGGATTGCTTCAACCTGGGAACTTTGATCTTCTAAGGCATTAATCCCCTGAGGGTGTGTCTCGGCTGAGGTGTGTCTTTCCGACCAGAGTTGCAGATAAAGCTGACTCTGCTGGGCCCCTTAAGCCCACCTTTTAAGGCTTCGAAGCAGAGCTCCACTTCGCTTTGCGGCCGGGCACTCCTCCTAGCCAATGAATACTACCACAACACTTAGGAAAAACCCACAACACAATCGTGACAATGGGGAAAATACACAGACCAACATCAGCCACCTAGGTAGTCTTTCAGATATGGAGTTTAGAGAAGAAATATGGAGGATGCTCATAGAACTCAAAGAAAGTATAAATCAGAACACTAATAAAAATCAAGAGAATATGAAGATAGAAATCAGAAAACTCCAAACTGAAATATCAGGTCAAATAATAGGTCTGAAAAACTCAGTAGATGAATTGAAGAACAAAATGGATGAGCTTTCCCAAAGGTTAACAGCAGCTGAGGATAAAATTAGTGCACTGGAAGATGTGATGCATAACAACTCCATGCATCAGAAGAGATTGGAAAAAAGCCTTAAATCAAATGCTCAGACGATGAAAAAATTACTCAAAGAATATGAACAGATAAAAATAGAAGTCTTTGATAAGCTCAACAGAAACAACCTAAGAATCATTGGAGTCCCAGAGACCCAAGAAGAAAACCTCCAGGAAGAGTCAACTGTCAAGAACATCATCACAGAGAAACTACCAGAGCTAAAGAAAACATGTGACCAAATCCTACATGCCTGAAGAGTACCAGCTAAAAGAGACCCCAGGAAAAACAGCCCAAGACACATCCTCGTCACAATGATGAATCCCACAGAGATAGAATACTGAAAGCAGCAAGATCAAAAAGGGAAATTACATTCAAGGGAGTATCCTTGAAATTTACAACAGACCTGTCACCAGAAACACTCAAGGCCAGAAGGCAGTGGTGGGATATAGTGATAAAACTTAATGAAATAAATGCTTCACCCAGAATACTGCACCCAGCAAAACTCACTTTCAGGTTTGAAGGAAGTATACATGGCTCCACAGATAAACAACAGCTCAAAAACTTTACAAACTCAAAACCAGCCATAAAAGAAAAATTGAAAGATCTACTTTAAAGACAAGACAAACCAACAAGCACACCAAACTTCTACACAGAGATGGCAATAAATCCCATGACAATAATCTCTCTCAATGTCAATGGACTAAATGCACCTGTTAAGAGGCACAGCGTGGGTAAATGGATCAAAAACTGAACCCAACCTTCTGCTGCCTACAAGAAACACACCTGAATAGTCATAATAAACATAGACTCAAAATCAAAGGCTGGAGAAAAATCATCCAAGAAAACAACATTCTTAAAAAAGCTGGGATGGCCATACTAAGATGACACAAACTTTATACTCAGAAAAATTGTAAGGGACAAAGATGGACATATGTACTTATCAAGGGATATGTACAGCAGGAAGAAATCACTCTCCTAAATATATATGCACCCAATGAGGGACCAGCAAATTATTTAATACAATTGTTGACAAATATGAACAAAGATATCAATAATAAATAACCAATAATTGTGGGAGACCTCAACATGGGCCTGTCAACACTTGATAGGTCAACCAAATTGAAACCCAACAAAAATATACTAGACCTGAAAAGAAAAATGGAAGAAAGAGGCCTAGTCGATATATATAGGACACTTCATCCTCAGAAACCTGGATACACATTCTTTTCCAATGTACATGGGTCATTCTCCAGGATAGACCACATGCTGGTACATAAAACATACCTCCATAAAATCAAGAAGATAGAAATTTTGCAGGCTACCTTTGCTGACCACAAGGCTCTGAAGTTAGATGTGAACTACAAAGGGACACAGAAGAAAAAATTTAACACCTGGAAACTAAACAATCTACTACTAAACAACCAGTGGGTCCGAGATAAAATCAAAATTGGAAATCACAAATATCCTGGAAACAAATGACAATGAAAACACAAACTGGGGCCAGGAAGGAGGCGCTAGAGGTAAGGTGTTTGAGCCTTGCAAGTGCTAGCCAAGGAAGGACCACAGTTCAATCCCCCGGCGTCCCATATGGTCCCCCAAGCCAGGAGCGATTTTTGAGCACATAGCCAGGAGTAACCCCTGAGCATCAAATGGGTGTGGCCCAAAAACCAAAAAAAAAAAATGAAAACACAAACTATCAGAACCTATGGGATTCAGCAAAAGCAGTACTGAGAGGAAAATTTATAGCTTTGTAAGCACACGGAAGAATGAGCATACATGAATAGCTTAATGACGCAGCTTATAGAATTAGAAAATGATCAACAAAAGGAACCAAAAATAGGGAGACAGAAGGAAATAACAAAACTGAGAGCAGAAATTAATGAAATAGAAACAAAAAACAATCCGAAAGATCAACGAAAGCAGAAGTTGGTTCTTTGAAAAAATAAACAAGATTGATAGGCCATTAGCAAAACTCACAAAGAAAATGAGAGAGAAACTTGATAATGCATTTTAAAAATGAAAAGGGGAGATCACTACAGATACTGCAGAGATTCAAAGGATATTCAGAGAATACTTTGAGAAACTCTGTGCCACTAACTATGTGAACCTGGAAGAAATGGATAAATTTCTGAACTCCTATAACCTTCCATGGTTGAATAAAGAAGATGTAGCATATCTAAAAACCCCCATCACTATTGAGGAAATTAAAACTGTAATCAAAAATTTGCCCAAAAACAAAAGCCCAGGCCCTGATGGATTCACAAATGAATTCTTTCAAACCTTTCAAGAGGAACTACTACCAATCTTGGCCAGGCTCTTTTATGAAATTGAAAAAACAGGAACACTTCCAAATCATTTAAAATTCCTTAACATATACAAGGAGGTATATGTGAATAACCCAACCTAATTCTGACACAAAGACAACTCTTGCCAAAGTTGTGCTACAGAATAAATGATATTGCTAATTAAAGCACCTAATTACATGCATAAAGCCCAGGCTTAGTCACTGGCACTAAATAGATTTTTTTTTTTTTTTGGTTTTTGGGCCACACCCTGTGACGCTCAGGGGTTACTCCTGGCTATGCGCTCAGAAGTTGCTCCTGGCTTCTTGGGGGACCATATGGGATGCCGGGGAATCGAACCGCGGTCCGTCCTAGGCTAGCGCAGGCAAGGCAGGCACCTTACCTCCAGCGCCACCGCCCGGCCCCACTAAATAGATTTTTAAGCACAGATCTAGGAGTACCTCCTGAAAACTTGTGCATATGATCCAAAGAGTAATAACAAATTATTATGTTATGATATGTTATATTATGCTATTATTTACATTATATTACATTATTTTATTTTATATTATATTATTTTATATTACAAGGTATTTATTTTGCATGCACTGACTCTGGTTTGATCTCCAAGACCACATGACCCCCACCCTCAAATATTGCTATGAAACCAGCCCCCAGCACATGTCCAGAAATAACCCATAAGTATGGCTGGGTATGTCTGACTTTCCATCATAAAAGCCATTATATTCCATAATCACCTTTCCCCTTTCACTCTCAAGTTTCCATTTCTCCCTATTCTTGCCATCAATTCCCTTTGTATCCACAAATGGTAAAAATTGTCACATTCACCTGTTCTTTCAATCCTGCATTAACTGATCACTAATTCATTAATCACTAATCCACTAGCATCTCTCTTAGAAGTACCTCTCTGCCTGAGTAATGTGAAGAAGAACGAGTATAATCCCTGGACCGAACAAAGTCTGTGTGTTGCTGCGTCCCTGTGTCCAACACCTATGTCCCGCTGCTGTTGCCAACATGTCCAAAAGGAAGACAGAAGGGGACATATGCTAAAGCTGGTTTTAATAAGTCAAAGGTGAAGATAAAACAAACCATAGAGAAGTTCCACAATTTTTGCAGCTAAACCTACTCCTCCAAAGCCAGAACCCAAGCCTAAATATGTTCCTGCAAAGAAGACAAAAAAATTACCCAAAAGGAAAAGGGGAAAGTTGATGCTGTCAAGGACCAATATAACCCTGCAGAAAAGGGATACCAGGACAGACCAGGTATAGAATGAAGAAGGTTCTGGAGGTACCAAATGTTGCATTTTTGATGACTATGTACTTTTGGTGACTGTATGTTTGAAATACTATTTTTATCGAGTTCTATAAAAATGCAGAATATTGCCTTTTACTTTTGTTTGTTTGTTTTTAAACCACAACCTGGTGGCACTCAGGGGTTACTACTGGCTCTGTGCTCAGAAATCCCTTTTGGAAGGCTTGTGGGGACCATATAGGATGCCAGAGACCAAACGAGGGTCATCCGTGTGTAAGGCAAACACCCTACTGCTGTGCTATCACTCTGGTGCCAATGTTTTTATTATTTTAAAAAAGCTATGTTGTTCCCACATAAAACACTTTATTGTTGTGTTTGGGCAAGGACATCAGTCACTAATAGAATGTTCTCAAGGCTGGATTGCCATGGCAAGAAACAATATTCCTCACTAAACTTGAGAGATTTCCTCTTGGCACCCAGGAGGAGGGATTCCTTGGTGTTGACCCACTTTAACCACCTTGATAGCAATACCTTGTATGTGGAAAAACTAAAATGTGTTTCTGTGTCCTGTCTTACTTTTTCTTCCTTCTGCATAGACTTTATTCCCTTAAACCCAGAGAGACCTATTGAGCCTGGACTCCAAGAAAGTGGTAAACAGGATATCAAGTAATATGGTATAGTGTCCCCAACTGAGATGGCAGCCTTCAAAGGAAAATTGATTTCTTTTTAGACTGAATATCTTTAGACTGGTCAAACTGCCATGTCCCTTTCATCTTCTGAAAGTCAGGGTTGGCTTGTGAAAATGTGTTAAACAACATGGTAAATGTGAAATGTCAACCCTCACTCTAAACTTGCCCCATTCAAAATATTATGAAAATATTATGGTTTTAATAATGAATTTCTAATTTTGGTAGTCCATTGAATAAGAGAGTTTAAAAGTTATTGTGTACTATTAACAATTATCTTCCTATATCCTGCTTAAAATACCATGATTGTCCATTAAAGTCTCTTTAATAGAGTTAAATACAGTTTGGTTGAGGAATTTTTCTCTACCTTGCATGCGGCTGATCTGGTTTGATGCCCAGCACCCTGCATGGCCCCTGATTCTGCCATGAGTGATCCCTGGGCAAAGAATTTGGAGTAATCCCTGAATATTATTGGGTGTGCGTGCCCCTCCCAAGATGAAGTATCCACCAATATGCCCTTTAATCTCTAGTCCACTCCCATTGCCTTCATCTAGACCAGGGTTCAGCAACCTGCACCTCTTTTGAAGCTTTTCTGTGGCTATTAATTTGAGCAAATATATTTTACATTGTTAAATGGAAAAGTTCCTTTTTCTTCAGATTGACATATAACTTCAGGATTCTGTATATAGCATTAAGATAAGAAACAATGTATGCAGTGCTATGTTTGTTTTAAATGTCACGATGGTTTTGCAGCTCCCAGGGTTTTTTTTTCCTTCGGAAATGAGTCCAAGTGGCTCTTTATTTCTTAAAGGTTGCAGACCTCTGATCTAGAACCTTCTTAATTCCTCTGGGAACTAACATGGTAGTAGTTTCTCTTCAGTTTCTCTGATTCTGTTTCTTCCCTGTTCACTCTGTTACATAGCACCATAACCTGCTATCTTCCAAAAAAAATCATAGTCATGTCAGCTGCAAAATAATGTATCAAAGCTGGAATCAAGTAGGAGAAGAAACACCCTAATTTCTCTCTCTTCCTACATTGGATCCAAATGGAAACCAGAAACAGCAGTCCTGGGTGATACTCTCTCTAAGAGCTGGTCCCTTAGGATACATAATAGGACAGAGTTTAGAGAATGGATCTGTGTAACACAACACACACACACACACACACACACACACACACACTACAGTACTTCACTGGGTCTCTCACATCTGGCTCAAAAGTTTTCTTCTTTGTAACCTCACATGCTGAAAGTAGGAAGAAGCACTCCATGGCCTCTTTTAAAAAGGGTCTAAAGCCATGTATTAGAGCTCAGACCTCATCACTAAATCAACTCTTAAAGGCATTATCATCAAATACCACTTTATTAAGGGTTGGGCAATACCTAAAAATTTTAGGAGAAGTTTCAAAAGTGTATTATACCCTACTGATATAGCCTGGAATGACTTCACCTCTGGCTTTACTCTTGGCATTTCTAAATGTTCTTTTCACAGCCTACTGTAGTCCTCCTTAACTCAATGCCATTTCAAATTTCCAAGCATTTATTGCCCTCAGGAATTACTCAATATGTTCTCATTTTACTCCCTTAAAATATCAGAGCAAAGAGAAGCATTAAACAAGTCCTATTGTCATAATTTTAAAATTATTTAACTTGTTATCAAGCATTACTATATTTAGGTCTTTTCTCCTCATAACCTTTTCTGGTTCATGCATTTATCTTTTTGTGATTACACTTAAAATATTCTTTAAAACATGCATGTTATGCCATTTATGTTTATTCTTCAGTAAGGACATTTGTTAGTATTACCAATTCATCCCACTACTGTGCTTTTTCCTTCAGCTATTAATTGGTGTACTCAATTATCCTGACCTAGTATCACCCAATTGTAAAGTGATGAGTACTATCAATGCATATTGGTAGAGGATCAAAAATATATCCTGCTTATCTAAGAGAAGGTCTTCCACAATCACATCAAGCACAGTAATCAGGACCAATACATCATCTTCTATAAAAAAAAAAAGAAAGAAATCTTCAGAAATTGTGCATCAGAAATTCCCTACACATTTCTTTCTCAAATATTGATAAATGATATCAAGTCCAGCAGAGGGAAAAGAAGGGCAGCAAGGATATTAATTATGGTAGAAAAGTGAACTACTATTATTGACGAGGATAATGTTAGTGTCAGAACATGGTCTTAGAAATATTATACTAATCCAAGATTTAATCTCAAACCCATATTTTATTCCTCTCTTGGCAATGAAAATAAAACTTACCAACCAATAATCAAATATTATTAGAATGTCACCACAATGATCACAATAGTTTATAATATCAGCATGTCAAGAGCACATTCCAGAGAGATGATAACATTCTAAACACCCTTTGAGATGTCTATTCCAAAATCACAGAATAACTTTTCTCTCTCAAAATTATATAAACAATTAGAATGCAAAGAAAAAAATAGGTCAAGTTATTAAACAATTAAAATGAGAAAAAGATAAGAAATTCTTTACAAAGGCTAGAAAAAATAGTATAGCAGGTAGGGTGCTTGACTTGCAGGTAGCTGACTTAAATCCAATCCTAAACACCCCATCTAGTTACCCAATAGCTATTCCCCCTAGTCTGCCAGGATTGATCCCTAAATGCTGAGTCAGGAGTAAGCCCTGAGTACCACCAAATGTGGCCAAAACATTATCAACAACAAAAATACTTTACAATTAAAAAGCTGAACAAACTGAAAATCTTAATATTTCTTGGATATATTAAAGGTTAGAGAGAAAACACCTAATCTTAAAACATGACCAAAATCAGTTTATTTATAACTAAAGCCACAAGAATTATAAAACAGTATGACAACATAAATTATCATTTTTGAGTTGTTGTAGTGTAAATGTAAACTAGTTCAATATCATAAATTATTAGGGACCAAAACTAAGGGAATTCCCTATATTTTCATACTACTCACCAAGAATTCCACCAAATTTGCAGGGTAAAATTTTAAGAAAAATCCTCATATATTTCTACTAGGAGGATTAAAAATCTAGTTTAGTTTAAATACTCTGGGCTGTTTTTTGATCTATAAATCAAATTTATAACTCTCATTTAATGCCTAAGTACTTTATCTTTTTAATGGAACTGTAAATGAGGTTCCATTCATTTTTGAGGTTTTTATATCATTGTGATGTCTAAAAATATTTATAATTTACTTCTTTTTTCTATTTAAATTCTTTTATTTATGCTTATTAGCTAATTGGTATGACTAGAGCTTCCAATAGTGAAAAAATGTTGACCTAAACTAAGAGAAACAGCTTTCATCTTACCATTGAACAGGATGTCAGCTGTGGGTTTGTTTGTTCTATGAATTTTACTGTGCTGAAGTATGTTAATGCTATTGATTTTTGAGAGGGTTTTAAAATGTACTTTCAAAGGCTATTTACTGAATATTTTTCATGAAAATTGGTTTTATTCTAAGACCTATTCAGATAGAAAAGTAAGGAAATGATGTAAATTATGTCCTCCAGGATATTTTAACCTAAAATGTTACCCAAAAAAAGAATACCAAGAAATTGTTAAATGGATATACTAGTTTTTGTATAACAGAAAATGGTAGTCAAACTTCCTTCATACGCAGAACAGAAACATGGGAAAACTCACATGTCTAGAAGCAAAGATAAAATGGAAGAAATAATGATTTATTTAGACTCGGCTTCTGTGTGAACTCTGCCTTCTACAATCTCTGAAGAATACATCAAATTCTTCATCAGATTCTGCTGAAGAAAGGCACTTAACTCAAAATCATACTTCCTTTTAATAACTGATGAACATTGCCTCCAATTTCTGAAGCCAACAACATTCATCCAACAAAAGGATGCCACAGCTACAAAGCAAAAAAAAAATTTTTTTAAGAAAGACCTGATACTGGGAGGGTGAAAACTGGGCTTATTTGCTTGTCTACAACATGATTTATTGTTGTTTGCAGATGACATAATACTGTATCTAGAAAATCCCAAAGATTCCACAAAAGAAAATGATAGTTGCTGAATATTCTCTCATTATCTGGTCCAGGCTAATACCTCTGGGGCATTCTTAGAATGGTTGGGAGCTGATATCCCTTTCTGCCTAAAGGGCACAGCAACCCACAACCACACCCATCACATTCTAATAGAAAGGGCCCAGATTCACAACTTAATCTTACCAAACTTTGCCAAGCCACCATATTAGCTTCCAATCCATAGATTCTGAAACCATGCGACTGCATGACACTTCATAAATTTATAGTGGTTTCAGGAAACCTGCTGGGAAAGTTACATAGTAATTTATCAACCTCAGTGAGCCTAACCTAGCAGCAACCACGGCCTAGCAAATTCTTTGACACTGATGTTAAAAACACAATAGAGAGAAATAACAATAATTTCAAGTTGATCCTTGTTGATCTAAGTTATAATTATTCCATTTACCTTTGTGTTATTTGTGTTATTACAAAAATCTATGAAGTAAATTTGTTTATGCCTGAAAGGGTGAATATTAGGGAAATTGGGGACATTGAGGAAGGGAGGGTCACATTGGTGGTGGGATTGATGTTTGAACATTTAATGCATGAAATGACTGTATTATGAACAACTTGATAAATCATAGTGTTATAATAAAACATTTTAACAAAAGAATTTACTATTAAAATATCACCCAGGCTGAGGGGCAGGAGAGATAGCATGGAGGTAAGGCATTTGCCTTGCATGCAGAAGGACAGTGGTTCAAATCCCGGCATCCCATATGGTCCCCTGAGCCTGCTAGGAGCGATTTCTGAGTGTAGAGCCAGGAGTAACCCCTGAGCACTGCCAGGTGTGACCCAAAAACCAAACAAAACAAAACAAAAAAAAATCACCTAGGCTGAAAGTTCACCAGAAATAGAAATAATCAATATGTGAAAAACAAAACTAAAGGTGACTCATGTCTAAAAATCAAGATGAAAATTTAAAGCAAACTTGTTCTCACATCCAATGTTATGTTCATATATTTCTCACTCACTTATTACAGAGGTGGACATTTATTGTAAGAAAATACTCACAATTGTAGATGGATGTTTTATGTTTATATTTTTTTTTTGCTCATTGCAGCCTTGCCTGTAGTAATTCTGAAAAATTGGAGGCAAACACTCAACAATTCAAAATAAAAAATAGGTATTCCCATAACATGTAGCTGTGGAACCACAGAAGATTCCCCACAGCACAGCCAGGCATGACCCCTAAGCACAACTCAGGTATGGCCCCTGAACAATTCTGTGTGCCTCCGCTCAGAAAACAAACAAAAAATAAACAAAAACCCCTCAACTTTCTAAAAGATTTGTGAGTTTTGTAGTCCAATTCCCAAGAAGCTAACTTGGACTTTCCTGTGCTCAGTTTACCAATGTGGTTCTCTGAGCTCCTGAAATACCATGATAGTTACACCAAAAAAAGAAGAAAAAAAATCACAAGATTTTTCTAGCCAAAAAGTTAGCACAGAGAAAATAAAATAAAATAAGGAGTTTGCCTGTTGCCCCATTTGTTGGGTCCCGTGTATACCTTTGTTGATTGTTTGAATATCCGCAAAGAGCTCCCAGAATGAGAAATTGATTCCCATCCTCTTGTCCCCTTTTGGGGAAGATCTTGGTAATATTTATCTGCGCAAATAATCCACACAGCCAGGAGAGTTAAGGGTTAAAAGGTTGAGAGAAGGGGCCGGGTAGGTGGCGCTGGAGGTAAGGTGTCTGCCTTGCAAGCACTAGCCAAGGAAGGACCGCGGTTCGATCCCCCGGCGTCCCATATGGTCCCCCCAAGCCAGGGGCAATTTCTGAGCACATAGCCAGGAGTAACCCCTGAGCGTCAAACGGGTGTGGCCCAAAAACCAAAAAAAAAAAAAAAAAAAAAAGGTTGAGAGAAGAGAGTCCTTTGTCAGTCTCCTACTAGCTGCAAAACACACCTTGAGCCAGCCAGCCAACTCTGGCAAAAGCCCCTGAAAAACCTCGCTCCCAAACTATTTATTCGGCTTTCAACAGCGCCCCCCACCTGAAGGTCAAGGTTGGACAACAGGCAAATGGAAATATTTTCATATACAACACTTGCCTTGTGTGTATTTGACCCAGCGTTGCTTATGGTTTCCTGAGGACTACCAGTTATGACACCTTAATACAGAGCACAGAAGAAAAATCCCTGAGAAGTGATAGAGGTGAACCACAACCCCTTGAATAGTAAAAGAAGGGGGGGGGGATGAGAAAGTACAAAAAATGACCATCCTACCTAATCTCTGACAATATTGCATCCATCAAACTCACAATAAAATCCCTTTGTCCTTCTATATAAAACAGAAAATTCGCAGGGTTTATGCTACATGTCAAGAACAAACTCTTTGGATAAGGATTACTTAGATTCTGATTCAAATTAATTATTAAACTTGGACAATACATGGAAGGTGAAATAGGATAGTTAGCAAATGAGGCTAAATGGACAGTGTGCAGATCAAATTACAAGGAAAAAAAATACATTCTGAAACAAACGCATATTTTCTTATCTATACCAAACTAAAGATTTCACCAACTTCAAGATTAGAAAAAAAGCATTCAGTATTTCAGAAGAGGTTTATTGCTTATTATCACTTCGATAAACCTTATAGTATTTTTGTTTTAATTTTATTTTAGGTGTTCTGTTTTACAAAATTGTTATTAGTGGGGTTTTATACATGAAATATTCCACACTCTCCACCACTGTTCACTTCTTTTCATCTAATGCTTCCGTTTCCCCTCCACCTCACCTATCCCCCTAAGCTTCCTACTGAAGAACAGTTCTCAGTTTCTATTGACTTCGGTTCAGCTCTTTAATAGCATCATTTTCAGCCATTCTGAAATCATTCTTGTATCTTCCTTTGAAAAGTTCCAAGTAAAAATCTCTCAAGACATGTCTTAAACAAGTGGATTCTACTGACTCTTAGATAATTTCAAGTTAAGAGGCTGAGAAAGCATATAATGAGCTCCACACTCTCCCTAAATAAAGAAATATTTCACTCTGGCTAGGCCATAAGTATTTTATATATGACTATAATTGTCTTTTTATAAGAGCATAGTCATGTTGGATCAGGACTCATTCTTATAGCTTCACCTTGATCTTCCAAATAACATATTTACAAATAACATCACTTTATCACATTAATCAGTACTGAGGAGTCTGTGAATGCCAATATTTTGTAGGAAACTCATGGTAAGTACAAAATGCAAGTTTGTGAAAAGAAAAGGATGGGTTAAGTGCAGTACAAAGCAAATTCAGGCAGCACAAGTTTGTGTCACAATTAGTCTCTTCCCCATGCACACACTGCTTTTTGGACTTTGTTTTTACTTTTGTGTTACACTGGTTGCTGTTCAGAACTTACTCCTCTGTACCAAGAAATTCCCTCCTAGGAGTGTTTGAGGGACCAGGATTGAACCTTTTTCAACCATGTGCAAAACAAACACCTTAACCACTGCACTATATATCCAACATCTTATTCCTTTTATGATCTTTAGTTAGTTATTCTATATGTATGACCTAGTTGCTTCATGGAGATCAGGCTTTCCACAAGATAGTGCTCTCATGAGCATAATATATGTCCTAAAATCATGTAGACATTTTGTAAACAACGTGCCAGCCCCATAAATTCACACAGTACAGAAAAGTCCAGGATTCTTTGACTGCCTAAGAAATCAAAGCTATGGTAGGAATCAGAGTGGTTATGAGGACAGATTGAATCAATAAGACTAAATATGGTCATAGTCTCAGGTAAACACAAGATCTCCCTATCTGAACACCTTGTGAAACCCACTATTTCTTTACATTTCTAATACTACAATTTGTGTCCTCCAAAGATTTTTTTCCTGCTTGCTTTTTTATATTTTTCTAAATGCTTCATAATTCTTTTTTTTTTTTTTTTTTTTTTTGGGTTTTTGGGTCTCACCCGGCAGTGCTTAGGGGTTACTCCTGGCTCCATGCTCAGAAGTTGCTCCTGGCAAGCACGGGGGACCATATGGGACGCCGGGATTTGAACCGATGACCTTCTGCATGAGAGGCAAACGCCTTACCTCCATGCTATCTCTCCGGCCCCGCTTCATAATTCTAAATCACAGTCTTAAGATGTCATTTCTTTCTCTTCCAAACATATCTTTTGCTTCATAATATTTACAACAGGATATTGAACATATATTGTAAGCAACTTTATATCTGCGTCCAGACATTTGTGGCATATAATTGCTATATCCCTCTTGGAAAGCATCATATCAATATAGAGTTCAAGATACTTTGGCAACTACAATTTGCATTCTCGTTTTAAAGAATTAGTTTTGGATAAATGAACAAGGAAAAATATTAAAGGCACTACATTGTTGTATATGAGTGAATATTTGTAATAAATGTAAGGTAAATGAGTAAGAAATTAACTTACACCTGTACAATACAATGAGAAAGAATATAAAGAAAATGAGAAAAAATTACATGCTAAATTTAAAATAATAAATAGGGGAGAAAAAATAATACACTAAATAATGCATATGCCTCTCACATAGATGACACTTAACCCCCAACATCCCATGTGTTCTTCCAAGCTTTGCCATAGTTATCCTTACTAATCCCAGAGCCAGGAATAAGTCCTGAGTAACACCAAGTGTGGTCCAGACACCAAAAAGCAAGCCAACAAAATTGGAAATGAAAATGGATGCTCGAAGACTAGAAGAAAATATGTAATATAAAAATATAAAAGGGATTTATATGATGTTGTTTTCATGGCTTTAAATTTATGGGAGTGTTCAATCTGTTTAATTGATTTCCAAACATGGTCTTTCCCAAGGTTTGGTTCATGGCCTCTAACACAAAGTAATCAGGGTTGTACTTTGTATCTTATTTACTTCATTTTTTGAGAGCATTCAAGCCAGGAGTGTGAACCTTAGCTACAGATAATTCCAAAGCTCTGAAATTAAGTTTTTAACCTCTCTCACCTTTGTTAGGTTTGAGCATGTTGTTTATATCGGAGGTGAAGCAACAGGAAGACGACAACTCAGAAAAAAAAACATTAAGTCAAATAGATGCCACAGCTGCAAGTCAAAGGTTAGCCATCAAAAACACAGCAAAAAAAGCTCCTGTTTCCATATCACTTTTCTCATTCCCATATGAACACACAAATATTGGAGGATTCTTTGAGTGTGTTTTATAGGAGTAGAAGGAGATCTGTCAATTATAGACCTCTGTGTAAAAAAAAAATATCTGTCCTTGACTCTTGCAAACTGGTCTCACAGAAAGATCTTCATAAACTTTGTCTACTTGAATTTTTTTAATCCAGAAGTAATTCAAGGTCTTATTATTTTATTCCTGGAGTAATTTAATAGTTTCCAAATCCTCACACAACAATATTTTTAATTTTTGATTCAATTTTCTGGTAACTATTGTCATGTAGGTAACATGATTGTAAAAGTGTTAATTGTGTTACTACCACCAAAGTACCCAAGACACTCCACCAACTTTCCCGATGCTACTTCTAGCTTACCTCCTCCTTCCCTGTAACTAAGTCCTTTTCTGCTTTGTGTCAGTTTTTTAATACAAGGCAAAGGAAGGGAAAGGACCCATCATTATTTGATGGGCCCATTAACTTATTCTGTTCATTTAATTATTCTGTCTTTCAGAGAGTATAGATGAGTGAGATCATCTGGTATTTGTTCTTTGCTTTCTGATTTATTTAACTTAACATGGTACAAGTTACAGAAAAATCATCTATTAACCTGTTGCCTCTATGCTATCACCAGACTGTCTCTTTATATATATATATATATATATATATATATGTGTGTGTGTGTGTGTGTGTGTGTGTGTGTGTGTGTGTGTGTGTGTGTATGTATGTATATACTTATATCAAATTTTTCTTTAAAGGTTGGGGCGAAATTTTTATATATAATATATCAGTAATAATTCATTGAATGATTGCTAGCTACTCTGCTAAGTACTGGAAATTCAATACTGAATAAACTATGGTATGAATACAGGTCCACATGTTTAAATGACACATTCTTTAACACCTTCATTTTAGACTCATTGGCCTTCAGAATAGTGAAGATAATTATCTGTTACTTAACTCACCCAATCTATGTTATTTCTGATTTGGGGGGGGGGTCACACCCAGCAGCACTCAGGGGTTACTCCTGGCTCTACGTTCAGAAATTGCTTCTGGCAGGCTTGGGGGACCATATGGGATGCCGGGATTCAAACCACCGTCCTTCTGCATGTAAGGCAAATGCCCTACCTCCATGCTAGCTCTCAGGCCTGATATTTTTTTTATAAAAAAAAATCCCAAACGAATACATTCTCTACATTCAAAGAGTTTATGATTGTCGACAAACAATAGCCCAAAGGGCAGGGTGCTTTTCTTGACATTTGCACACAGCCAAACCAGATTCAATACCTGATATCCCAAATGGTCCACCAAGCACCAGCAAGAATGATTCCTCAGTGCAGATCCAGAAGTAACCCTTTAGCATCATCAAATGTGGTTAAAAAGAAAATAAAAAAAAAGAAAAGAGATAAGAGAAAAGAAAAGTAAAAGACTGGAGCAGTGGCACAAAAACAAAAAAGAAATCCTTAAATGAATCAGGGCAAGTCCTTGTTCCTCATCTGATAATTTCAAAGGTTAAATGGAAAGATTACTTGTTTTCCTTCCATTTTATAATTCACAAATGCATTTTCAATGGAACCACTTCTCAATAATTTAATTTAATGGTCTAGAAGATAATTTTAAATGATTGAAGTGTATGTGCAGACATCAGCAGCATTGTGCCAGGAACAGCCCCTGAGTGCCACTGGTAGTAGCTCAACTAATTATGATAATTAGAAATATAATTTAATTTGGATATTTTGGCAAATATGGCATCCCTTGGAAGCTAGACAACAAAAGAGTACAAATTGTTTCAAATAATATTAAATTAACTGTGAAATAGAATTAATACATTTCCTTCCAAAGAGATATATTCTCTTGCCTTTCTTATCCTATATCTCCATTTTCACTATCACAACTTCAAGATCAAATGTTTTTCTTAAAATGTCCATCATCTGTTAATATTAGGAAGATTCAAATCAAAACAGCAATAACATATCACACAATTCTTGCCATATGGTTATTGAAAAATAAAAGAAGTGATAAAGGAGCCCTTTATTTGAAAGAAGAAAAGAAAGAAAAGGTAAGTAGGAAGGAAGGAAGGAAGGAAGGAAGGAAGGAAGGAAGGAAGGAAGGAAGGAAGGAAGGAAGGAAGGAAGGAAGGAAGGAAGGAAGGAAGGAAGGAAGGATGGAAAGAAAGAAGGGAGGGAGGGAGGAGGGAGGGAGGGAAGGAGGGAAGGAGGGAAGGAGAGAGAGGAAGAAAGGGATAAAGGGAAGGAGGGAAGGAGAGAGGAAGGAAGGGAGGGAAGAAGGGAGGGAGAGGGAGGAAGGAAGGGAGAAAGGGAGGGAGGGAAGGAGAGAGGAAGGAAGGGAGGGAAGGAGGGAGGGAAGGAAGGAAAGAAGGAGAAAAGGGAGGGAGGAAGAGAGGGTGAAAAAGAGGGAGGGTGGTAGGGAAGGTATAAGGAAGGGAGGGAGGGAGGGAGGAAAGGAAGGAGGGAGGGAGGGAGGCAGGGAGGGAAGAAGGAAGGAAGGAAGGAAGGAAGGAAGGAAGGAAGGAAGGAAGGAAGGAAGGAAGGAGGGAGGGAGGGAGAAAAGGGAGGGAGGGAGAAAAGAGAGGGAGGGTGGTAGAGAAGGAAGGGTGATAGGGAAGGTATAAGGGAGGGAGGGGAGGGAGGGAGGGAAGAAGGGAGGGAAGGAAGGAAGGAAGGGGAAGGAGGGAGGGATGGAAGCAAGGAAAGGAGGGGGAGGCAGGGAGGGAAGAAGAAAGAAAGGAAGGAAGGAAAGAAGGAAGGAGGGAGGGAGGGAGAGAGGGTGGAAGGGAGGGAGGGTGGTAGAGAAGGGAGGGTAGTAGGGAAGGTATAAGGGAGGGAGGGAGGACAGGGAGGGAGGGAGGGAAGAAGGGAGGGAAGGAAGAAAGGGGAAGGAGGGAGGGAAGGAAGGAAAGGAGGGAGGGAGGCAGGGAGGGAAGAAGGAAGGAAAGAAGGAGGGAGGGAGGAGGGAGGGAGATAGGGTGGAAGGGAGGGAGGGTGGTAGAGAAGGGAGGGTAGTAGGGAAGGTATAAGGGAGGGAGGGAGGGCAGGGAGGGAAGAAGGGAGGGAAGGAAGAAAGGGAAAGGAGGGAGGGAGAGAAGGAAGGAAAGGAGGGAGGGAGGCAGGGAGGGAAGAAGGAAGGAAAGAAGGAGGAGGGAGGGAGAGAGGGTGGAAGGGAGGAGGGTAAAGAAGGGAGGGTAGTAGGGAAGGTATAAGGGAGGGAGGGAGGGAGGGAGGGAGGGAGGGAATAAGGGAGGGAAGGAAGGAAGGGGGAAGGAGGGAGGGAAGGAAAGGAGGGAGGCAGGAGGAAGGAAGGAAGGAAGGAAGGAAGGAAGGAAGGAAGGAAGGAAGGAAGGAAGGAAGGAAGGAAGGAAGGAAGGAAGGAAGGAAGGAAGGAAGGAAGGAAGGAAGGAATGATACTCCTCAAAAGATTACAAATTAAAAATTCCAGTTGATCTCATTCTACTCAGTAGTCATCTGGAAAAATAAATCAAAGAAAGATTTCAAAGAAGCATTTGCACACCCCTAATTACTGCAACACTATTGATAATAGGCTAGAGTTGCAAACAGAATCTAAAAGAATAGCACAATAACTTGGAGTACCTCCTCACAGCATGTGGTTTTGAATTCAAATCCTCTTTGTCCCACATGCACAAAAAACATGATTCAGCAGCTCTGCTTTCTACCATCCCCTGAACTACAAACAATGTCTGGCCACACTGTATTCAGGTATGTAAATATACCAAAAAGGGGCTACAAGCTCCCAGATAGAACTGCCACTAGAAAGATAAGTGAATGCCAGGGCCAAGAAGTGCAACCCCTGGCAAGTACATAAGCAAGCACAACTGCCCCTGTGAATACCAGATTTGTAAAGCACAGGTGTCAGCACTACAACTAAAGTAATGCAGTTGTGATGAGCACCACAACTGAGTGTAGGAATACCACGTGACCTGACATGTAACTCCCTGGACAAGTCCTACAACAAAACTTCAAAGCACCAAAATTAGGCATAGTGCACTCTTTAGTAATCACAACAACAGTAGAAATAGCAACAAAGGAAAGAGAAAGGGAGAGGGAACTTTAAAAACTAATTAATTACAGGGGACAGAGATACAGTACTGCAGGTAGACAATCTATGTTAGACAGGATTAACATGTTAGACATGTTAGCAGCTAGACAACTCTTAGAAGCAGACAATCTATGTTAGATCCCCAGCATCCCTTAGGGTTTCCCAAATACAACCAGGAATAACAGAGTCAGGAGCAACTATTGAGCATTGTTAGGCAAATTCTAAAAATTAAAAAATAATAATAATTCTTTATAAGGGAAAGAACCTAAGTGTACACTAAAAGATGAACATATAAAGATCAGATATATATAATATTATAAAATCCATACATATGATTCAGAGTACTACCAGAAGTGATCCCTCAACACAAATCTTTCTTGAAATCCTATAACCTCCCAAGGTTGAACCCAGACTATTTGGACTATCTGAAAAGACATATCACTATAAAGCAAATTGAAATGGTATTCAAAATTTTTTCCCAAAACAAATGCCAGACCCATATGGATTTCACTAGTGAATTCTTTCAGGTCTTCAAAAAAGATCTACTGCCAGTCCTTTTCCCGGTGATACAGAAAACTGAAGAAACAACCAGTTTCTATGAAAGTAACATCACCCTGCTACCAAAAGCAGGCAGAGAAACCACCAAAAAAGGCTGATACCCTTGATGAACATCAGTGCAAAGATCCTCAACAAAATACTAATGATTTATAAAAATGATAAGAATAGTTCAACATATGCAAGTCAAACAATTGTGTCAATAAAAGAAAAAATAAAAGTTATATGATCAAAGCAATAGATGTAGAGAAATCATTTGTTAAGGTCCAGAACCCATTTGTAACAAAACCTTCCAAGATGGTAATTGAAGGAACTTTCCTCAATATAATCGAAGCCATTTACTATAAGCCCAAAGTAAACATACTCAATGAAGATAAGCTAAAAGTCTTTTCACTAAGATCTGACACAAAACAAAGTTGTCCACTCTTGCCACTTCTATTCACTATAGTACTGGAAGTACTTGCCATAGCAACTAGGCAAGAAAAAGATATCAAGAACATTCAAATAGATGGGAAGAATTCAATCACTCATTATTTGAGGACGATATGATACTATACTTAGAAAATTCCTAAGGACTCCACCAAAAAGCTTCTAGAAACAATAGATCTATACAGTAAAATAAGTGGCAGTATAAAAAATTAACATGCAAAAGTCCATGGCTTTTCTATATACAAATAATGAAAGAGAAGAGATGTTAAAAAAAAAACAATCCCATTCACAATTATGCTTCAGAAAATCAAGTACCTCAGAATCAATTAAACAAAGAGGGTGAAAAAACTATACAAAGTAAATTACAAACACTACTCCAAGAAATAATAGGAAAAGAGGAAATGGAAATACATCCCCTCATGATTGGGAAGATTAACATCATTAAAATGGTAATATTTCCCCGAAAGAAATGTACAGAGTCAATGAAACTTGCATAAGGATAACTACCATGTTTTTCAAAGAAATAGATCAAAAACTTCTGAAATTTATATGAATCTATAGTTAAAGCAATTCTTAGGGGAAAAGAAGATTGGGGGGTGGAGGCATCACCTTTCCCAACTTCAAACTGCTCTACA
Source organism: Suncus etruscus (assembly GCF_024139225.1). Taxonomy (NCBI): domain Eukaryota; kingdom Metazoa; phylum Chordata; class Mammalia; order Eulipotyphla; family Soricidae; genus Suncus; species Suncus etruscus. The sequence goes on along the minus strand of NC_064853.1, from coordinate 90,775,693 downwards.
GAGATGTAGTTATTAAAATGCATGGTATTGGAATAAATGAAGACTCTCAGATCAGAGGAATAGAACTGAATATCTTAAGACATATTCCAGGTGTATGACAAGTTAATTTTTATAAAGATGCAAAAAATGTGAAGTGAGCAAAGAAAGCTTCTTCAATAAGTGGTGCTGGAAATTTTATTAGCTGTATGCAATCAACTGAACTCAGACCTCTTTCTGACACCATGCACAAAGGTCAAATCAAAACAAATTAAAGCCTTGATATCAAACCTGAAACCATAAAGTATATAGAGGAAAACATAACTCCCATAACTCTCCATGACATTAAAGTTTCTTCAAGGATGAAACATCACTGACCAAACAAGTAGAAGCAAAGATAAATAAATAAGATATGTTAAATTAAGATAATCTTCTTCACCTCTAAGGAAATAAGGATCAGGATACAAAAAACACCCACAAAATGGGAGAAACTATTTACCTAATACCCATCTGATAAGGGGTTAATAGCTAAGATATTTAAGGTACTAGTAGAGCTTAACAAGAAAAACAAATTAATTCCATCATAAAAATAAAAAGAAGAGTTAAACAGAAACTTTCTCAAGAAAGAAATACAGATGGCCAAAATGCACATGAAAAATATTATTAGGGAGATGCAAATCAAAACTACAATGTGATAACATCACACAGCACAGAGACTAGCATACATCAAGTCAAACAAGACCAAAAGTACTGGCATCAATATGAAGAGACAGGGCCGGGGCGGTGGTGCAGCTGGTAGGGCGTTTGCCTTGAACTCAATAACCTAGGACGAACTGCAGTTTGATACTCCAGCGACTCATATGGTCCCCCAAGCCAGGAGCTATTTCTGAGCACATAGCCAGAAGAGAGAGAGAGAGAGAGAGAGAGAGAGAGAGAGAGAGAGAGAGAGAGAGAGAGAGAGAGTCTGATTCACTGCTGTTGGGAATGCTTACCGGTCTAACCCTTTTAGATACACACACACACACACACACACACACACACATACACACACATACACACACACACACACACACACACACACAAGAAATTGAAGGGGCTGAGAGATATCACAGTGGGTAGGACATTTGCTTGGACACAGTTCACCTTCAACCCCTGGCATCCCATATGGTCCCTGCCAAGCCTGCCAAGAGTAATTTCTGAGTGCAGAACCAGGAGTAACCCAAGCACTACCTGGTGTGGCCCAAAACAAAACAAACAACAAATAAAAACATAGAAATAGAGCTCTCATATGACCCAATAATACACCCCTAGAGATCCCAAACCACAATGCAAAAAGGCATCTGCATACCTATGCTCACATTAAAAATCATAATGCTGTTCTCCCATATAGCCTTTGTGTCATCTCTCATTCCTTCATATTTCACCATAGACTGATTTTGCACTCACTTTCCTGGAGAGGACTCAAAGAAGTTTTCTAATGCAACTGGCCCAAAGCTAGTTACAGCAAAAGACTTACGTGCTATAAACCTTTTTTATTTTACCATATTGGAAGAACTAAGAGTTTTTCTAACTTTTTAAGGTTCATTGATTTATAATACTATTATTGGTGGTTTTTCATTCACATAATCTCAACACCCCACCCATCAGCAGTGTGTCCACCTTTTTACCCCAAGAACTCCGGCACCTTTCCTTCCCTTTATCATTTCCTTCCCACTATACAACTCTAAGAAAGAAAGACAATTAGCCCCAATGTGGATAGAACTAAAGAAATTCTAATTTGTACACTGGCCTGTGAGAGGGTATCAAAGAAAGAAGCACTCAGGCATATGCAGAAGGAGTAGGATTGGTCTATTCCAAGTTCTACATGCTGCTGCATTTTGGAGGAGTAACTGAACAGCACAGATTCTAGGTGAGATTTTTGTTCTCTGCTTGTGGAATGCAGCCATGGAAGGAAGCTTAGTCACTCTCCAGGGGGGAACACAAGCACATTTGAGCAAGATAGGTTGTGAGACTATTAAAAGATGAGCAGTAGGGCACTTCCACATTCATAGAATTAGGATTCCAATTTAACTGGAATAATAAGCATGACAAGACTATTTTAGTGTGCTAGAAATTATTTTGAGTGCTACATATATACATATGTACTACTCTGGGGGTGTGGTTGCAAAGAGACCTAAGATCATAAAGCCAAAATTGATTTCCTATTTCATTTGTCTCCACTATCACCACCATCTTCCATCTTTCACCTCCTCTGCCACCCACCCACTCTTTCTTCACTGGCAATAGAAGCAAGTTGTCCAGCATATGTAACCCAGCCTGCCTTTATATCTGATGTGTTCTTTGTTCTTTGTTATCCATATGAATTTAAAGTTCCTTTTTTGTTTTGTTTTTGGGTCACACCTGACAGTGCTCAGGGGTTACTCCTGGCTCTATGTTCAGAAATTGCTCCTGGCAGGCTTGAGGGACAATATAGGATGCCAGGATTCAAACCAATGACCTTCTGCATGCAAGGCAAATGCCTTAAATCCATGCTATCTCTCCAGCCCCCAAAAGTTCCTTTTCATTGAACAAATGTTAATTGAACAGATAGTAGGTACAATTAGTTACTAATAATACGGTAAATATGGTAAATTTAGTCTCTCATCCGAGGAAGCTTAAATTCTAGGGGCCAATAGTGACAAGTGAATGGTGTGATAAGAGTTATAAGATTCTTGTATCCTGGGCACTATTTCATTTGAGGTGCAGAAGCTTCTCGCTTAATGTATTCCCATCTGTTTATCTCTGCTTCCACATATTTAGAAAGTACAGTTTCCTCCTTGAAGATGCCTTTAGTATCAATGTCATGGAGTGTTTTACTTACGTGTTGTTCTATATACCTTATGGTATCAGGTCTAATATCAAGGTCTTTAATCCATTCGGATTTTACCTGCGTACATGATGTTAACTGGGGGGGTCTATGTTCACTTTTTTGCAAGTGGCTAACCAGTTCTGCCAGCATCACTTGTTGAAGAGGTTTTCCCTGTTCCACTTAGGATTTCTTGCTCCTTTGTCAAAAATTAGGTGCTTGTATGTCTGGGGAACATTCTCTGAGAACTCAAGCTATTCCACTGATCTGAGGATCTATCTTTATTCCAATACCTTGCTATTTCAATAACTATTGCTTTGTAGTACATTTTAAAGTTGGGAAAAGTAATGCCTCTCATATTCCTTTTCCCTAGGAGTACTTTAGCTATTCGAGGGTGTTTATTGTTCCAGATGAACTTCATAAGTGTTTGGTCCACTTCTTTGAAGACTGTCATGGGTGTCTTTAGAGGGATCACATTAAATCTGTATAATGCTTTGGGGAGTATTGCCAATTTAATGATGTTAATCCTGCCAATCCATGAGCAGGGTATGTGTTTCCATTTCCACGTGTCCTCTCTTATTTCTTGGAGCAGGGCTTTATAGTTTTCTTTGTATAGGTCCTTCACGTCTTTGGTCAAGTTGACTCCAAGATATGTGAGTTCGTGTGGCACTAATGTGAATGGGATTGCCTTCTTAACGTCCATCTCTTCTCTATCATTATTGGTGTATAAAAAGGTCATTGATTTCTGTGTGCTAATTTTGTAGCCTGCCACATTGCTATATGAATCTATTATTTCTAAAAGCTTTTTGGTAGAGTCTTTAGGGTTTTCTAAGTAGAGTATCATGTCATCTGCAAACAGTGAGAGCTTGACTTCTTCCTTTCCTATCTGGATTCCCTTGATATCTTTTTCTTGCCTGATCGCTATAGCCACCCAATAAGTGGGAGAAATTATTCACCCAATAACCATCAGATAAGGGGCTAATCTCCAAAATATACAGTGCACTGATAGAACTTTACAAGAAAAAAAAACTAATCCCATCAAAAAATGAGGAGAAGAAATGAACAGACACTTTGACAAAGAAGAAATACAAATGGCCAAAAGGCACATGAAAAAATGCTCCTCATCATTAATCATCGGGGAGATGCAAATCAAAACAATGATGAGATACCATCTCACACCACAGAGATGGGCACACATCACAAAGAATGAGAACAATCAGTGGCGGGGATGTGGAAAGAAAGGAACTCTTATCTTATACTAGAATGCTGTCTAGTACAACCTCTATGGAAAGTGATATGGAGATTCCTTCAAAAACTGGAAATTGAGCTCCCATTCAACCCAGCTATTCCACTCCTAGGGATATACCCTAGAACACAAGAATACAATACAAAAATCCTTTCCTCACACCTATATTTATTGCAGCACTATTCACAATAGCCAGGCTCTGGAAACAGCCAAGATGCCCTTCAACAGATGAATGGCTAAAGAAACTGTGGTACATGTACACAATAGAATATTATGCAGTCGTCAGGAGAGATGACATCATGAAATTTTTCTATACATGGATGTACATGGAATCTATCATGCTGAGTGAAATAAGTCAGAGGGAGAGAGATAGGCACAGAATAGTCTCACTCATCTATGGGTTTTAAGAAAAATAAAAGTCATTTTTGCAACAATCCTGAGACAATGAGAGGAGGGCTGGAACACCAGCTCACTTTATGAAGCTTACCACAAAGAGTGGTGAGTGCAGTTATATACACAGAGAACTACCATAACCATGTGAATGAATGAGGGAACTAGAAAGCCTGTCTAGAGTACAGGTGGGGTGGGATGGAGGGAGATTTGGGACATTGGTGGTGGGAATGTTGCACTGGTGAAGTGGGGTGTTCTTTACATGACTGAAACCTAATCACAATCATATTTGTAATCAAGATGTTTAAATAAAAGAAAAAAACCACATAAAAATAAAAATCCTTTATTTTGAAAGCAACAACAAATAATTGGTGGTTTTACAATTATTATTATGAGCTAAAAATTTGAAGTTAGAGACACAAATTTGTATTTTTCCTGCTGTTGCATCATCTTGGAACATTGTATGCCTGAAATTCAACTATTAATAACTTTGTCAATCACATGCCTTCAAAAAACAAACTTTTAAGCATTATTTTATTTCTAGTCTACTGTACAATCAAACGTAAATGAAGTCTCATTCTTTGAGTATGTGGCTTCAAACATAATTCTTTAACAAAGCTTTTCTTTTAATTCTGTTTGTTGAAATTTATCATCATTTTCTGATTATAATTGCTATTTGCCTATATTAAAAAATAGGATTCTGTATTAAAGCTTTGGACAAACTTAAAGCATTTCACATCTAAGCCCAGAACACACCACTATGAATGAAAATTGAGGGCTATATCTTATTTTATGTGCTTCACATCAATTGCATTAAAAATTAAAAAATTTAAACAAACAAAACCAATAAATTCTGTCAAACAATAAATGTAGAACAGAATAATAACAAAAATACATTTCCAAGGAATTTCAGATAACCCATATTTAAATACGTACATTGGCATGACGATCTATGATGTATCATCTTACCTCTTTACCTCTAATTCTACCAACTCTTCTTTGCTGTTCTTTTTGCTTCGAGTTTTCTACAATGTCCCCCACAAAACTATTCTCTAAATATAAACTTGCCTAGCTTTTTATTTGGACACCATGAATCACATTAAAATAAATCAGTAAAAACTACAGACATTTTAATTAAACATTTTTATCTTACTCATATATTGATCATTATAGCAGTAAAGTCTCTGTCAAACAGGAATAGATGAAACATGGATACTTGTCAATAGTCTTCACTGATGACTGAAAAAAAGGTTTTCCTGGCAATAGTTTTTGTTTAACATACAACCTACTGTTCCCTGCCTTACTCTTTTCACTTTGGGGTAACTCTTGCACCCACAGCAAACCTTCAGCACACTAGGAAAAGCAACTAAGCTGTCCTTAGATCATGGCGCCACCTCGTGGTTGGGTTGTACATCTCTTTTATGTCTTTTATGTCTGTTACCTTCTGTAGTTTCCTTTTCTGATTGATAAATTTATCTTTCTCTTATGTATTCTCTGTTGTTTTATGAAAAATAAAAAAACACACCAAAGACTTGTTATGTAGTTCAATAATTAGGTCCCTATTGTTATCTTGTATGTTCCATTTCCAGCGATACCCACCCCACCAATTAAATGAACACACCTAATTAATCAAGAAAAAATAAACAGTAACGGAAGGAAGGAAGGAAGGAAGGAAGGAAGGAAGGAAGGAAGGAAGGAAGGAAGGAAGGAAGGAAGGAAGGAAGGAAGGAAGGAAGGAAGGAAGGAAGGAAGGAAGGAAGGAAGGAAGGAAGGAAGGAAGAGGAAGGAAGGAAGGAAGGGAGGAAGGAGGAAGGGAGGGAGGGAGGAAGGAAGGAAGGAAGGAAGGGAGAAAGAAAGAGAGGAAGGGAGGGAAGGAGGGAAGGAGGGAGGGAGGGAGGGAGGAAGGGAGGGAGGGAGGAAGGGAGGAAGGAAGGGAGAAAGAAAGAGGAAGGGAGGGAAGGAGGGAGGGAGGAAGGGAGGAAGGGAAGAAGGAAGGGAGAAAGAAAGAGGAAGGGAGGGAAGGAGGGAAGGAGGGAGGGAGGAAGGGAGGGAGGGAGGGAGGAAGGGAGGGAGGGAGGGAGGAAGGGAGGGAGGGAGGGAGGGAGGAAAGAAGGGAGGGAAGGAGGGGGAGGAAGGGAAGAAGGGAGGAAGGGAGGGAGGGAGGAAAGAAGGGAGGGAAGGATGGAGGGAGGAAGGGAAGAAGGGAGGAAGGGAGGGAGGGAGGAAGGGAGGGAGGGAGGGAGGGAGGGAGGGAGGGAGGGAGGGAGGAAATTAGATAGACAAACAAAGAGAAACAATGGAAATTTTATAAGATATTTCCCTCATTTGTGTTATAACCCCCTACTATCTTCTATCCATTCAGGTCACAAAGTAAAACAGCCTCTTGTTGAGTAAGTGATGACAGTAGATTTATTATAAATAAGTTTCACTGCAGCTAGATCATAGCTAAGAAAATAATTAATATAATAAATAATTAATATAATTAATTAATATAAATAAATAATTAATATAAAAGATTTTATAAATTCATCTGAGAATTTGAGCAGGTCATATTCAGATAGTATCTTTAAGGGGTTGAAGAGATAGTAAAGCAGGTAAGGAACTTGACCTGGCTCTGTGTTCCAAAAGGACACAGCAGCCTAAGGGACCATGTGCAATGTCAAAAATTGAACAAGGGTCAGCTACATGCAAGTAAGTGTCTTATCCCCTGTACTATTTTTACAATCCCCTAATCTGTGAATTTAACCATCACTTATAACAGTATTCATTGATTAGCGATGTGCTGAATTGGAGGTTTTGAACTATGATGCATTATGTAAGGACTGTCCACAATTGCAATTTTATAATCATAAAAGAGATAAGACTTGCCTTATTGGGTAACACATTTGGTGCCCCAAGGATAGCCAGGAGTAATCCAAACATTTCCAGGTGTGACCAGAGACAAATAAACAAACAGACAAAGACTTTCAGAATCATCTAATCAAGTAAATAGATGGTTCTGAGAAATGGGATAATAAAACTTCGTTTTTTCTGAAAGAATATAAGTTGGTTTTTTTTTTTTTTTTGTCTTTAGGCCACACTGGCTGTGCTCAGGGCTTGTTCTTGACTCTTCACTCAGGTATCACTTCTAGTAGACTTGGAGTACATATAGAACTCCAGGGATCGAACCTATGCCAGCCACATGTAAGGCAAGGAATCTGCCCATTGTACTAAAGAAATATTTTTGGTGGGAGACTAGTTCTGTGCTCATCGGTGCCTGGATAGAATCTGGGTCAGCTACATGCAAGTCAAGTTCCTTACCTGCTTTACTATCTCTCCAACCCCTTAAAAATATTTTAAAATAGTTATCAATATATCTTGATATTTTTTTGTTTTGCTTAACAGTTGCATATTTAAGAGAGTATAAATAATCATATAATTGTATTAATGATCTACATGCTATTTTATGTAATTTTCTTCCCAGTATTTAGAAACGTAGAAACCACAGATAAAATTTCTGATTCAAGATTAACACCGTTTTTACTGTGCTCCTTTGACTCTAATCCTTAAAAAAAAAAAAAACCCACTTAAACTTTTGAGGTTAACTTAAACTAATATGCATGTACATGGAAATGTAAAGAAAATACTATGCCTCTAATGTCTAAGGAGTTACATAAGTTTTATGGCTTTAGATTGCCTTGCCTGCTGCTAAGAAATACTATAATGTATTACAATCTGGGGGCTTGAGGGACAAAGTAATTGTACATGAATTCTGTTTTATTTATCTTAATGTTCTTTGGCTGAAAGTTCAAAGTTAAGATATCAGCAAGGGGACTTCTGAGAATTATGTTACGGGTGATTGTCCTTCCACTGTAACTTTACCTTGTCCTCTTTCTTTGCATCTTTGTTCTCTTAATTAAAAATAAAAAATTTAAAAAATTTAAAAAAAATTTCTGATTCAAGATGTAAGTGGTTAAATTCAATGAGTTCTAATTTAATAGAGCTAGAAAAATATCTTACAATGCCTAGTCTCTGTCTCTACTGAACCCATCTTAACAATCACTTGTATTATCTATGGTTTGGTGCACATTTGAGAAAATTAAACTATTTTTCCCTAGCCCACCATTCTCCATCTGCAGATTTTACTCCACTAGACACATAATTGGAAAATAAATGAATAAAGTTCTAATACATTAAATATGCATAAAATTAGTTTTGCTACCTCTGAAAATATATTGCGATATATAAATATCTGTATGATAAATGTTCTTTAGGTAGTTTTTTATATGGTACATTTGCTTATGGTAAGTTGCTTAAAAGCTGAATATCTGAAAATAAAAAATAGACATGTTATAAAGAATTTCATCCCTTAGACATCAGACTTAATCATAGTTCTTGCCAACAGGTAAAAATATTAGTAGCAGTATGGACTAGAAAGAGGAGTGAACAAGAAAAGAACTTTCAGCAAAATTTGGGATATGATTCAATGGATAGGAGTGCATGCTATGCATACAGGAACTCTAGTTTCATCCTGACAAAATAATCCTCCAAGCACTTCTCTGGAAGAAACTCCCAGAACCACAGCCCTCATAAAAAAAATCTCAGAAAAGAACATGACAGTTATTACCAACTTTATCATGGTTGATATTCCAAATGACAGAGTTAACATTTTTCTCTAGCCCTGATAAATATTAGGAGCTACTTAATTATCTTTATGTGTCCAACACCCAATCTTAGACATCCCCTTAGCCAAGGACATTGAAGGAGTTTGAAGCAGGATAGAGGAGGGATCTGAGTAGGACTAGCTCCTTACTCTGAATACCACTGACAGGAAAAGGAATCAAGTCAAGAAATCTATGGGGTTGGGGAACTCTGCTTCTGGAAGGAAGTGCATGTGTGGAAACTTAAAGTTCCCATTAGTTATGTGATGCTTATACAAATAAAATACATGAAAAACATAAAGATATGACCTTATCATATTAAGAGTGTCTTACTCCATGAACATATCCAGCTAGAGAACTGATCAAATCCTCTGTGCCTGTGATTTTAACATTTTATTGTGTTGAGTGACTTAAATGCAAACTTATAAAAAGCCACTCCTGGAACAGTAATAATCTGCTTTTAGGGCAGGATTCTCTGCATTACTACCTAATGGTGAGATGTAACTAGAAGACGCTATACACCACAAGGCCTTCAACATAGTACCCTTACAGAAACCAGGCTCTATAACTACAGAAACCCAACAGCAACAACTGTGATAGTGAAGAACTGTTACTGGGACCACAGAGAATGTTTAAGGTGTTGGACAACCTAGTAGGCCTGGAGCCTGGAGTTGCTCTTATGCCAAAATACTTCAGGGTGAGGTCTCCCCGTTCTAAGGCCAAAGGTTTCTCCTTCCAATTTCCCTCATATTTTTCTGTGCCTATGCAAACAACAACTGCCACACACACACACACACACACACACACACACACACACACACACACACACATCTTTTTATAGTGCATCTACTGTCTCAAAATTAAAAAAGCGTATACTAAAGCTTCTGATGTTGTATTAACGACTTTATTGGTGATACAATAATTGTTGCAAATATAACTGCTAATGAATTACCCTTTTTCCAATTCTCTTTAATTCTTTATTTTTACCTCCTATTTTCTTTATATATTTTTGATAACTTTGCTTCCTTTCATTCCGACACAAATGTATTATGATCGGTTATGTCAACTATGATACATTTTCTTTAAATAAACATATTAAAACCAAAAAAAGCCACTCTTGCTCAGTTGGGTGATACATTGTCTAGTGCTACAATCTACCTTGTCCAAAAATGTGAGGTTATCTAAAAACTCAACACGAATAGACTAATCTAGAATTTTCTTCTATATGCTCAATATTGTTAAGGATGAAATGTCACTAGGAATTCCAGTTATGGAAATTCCTTTAGCCATTATTCTCTACAGAAAGTCACCCAGTCTCTGCTTTTATCAGTAAGGTCAATCACCCAGTTATGTATATCTCTGGATAGCCCTCACCTATACAAATTTCTTAAACTTCTGTTATTATAAATAAATGTAACATAACTACATGACAAATATAATTATCAAAACTAGCATTGTGGATAGGAAAAGTCTAATCAGAGTTATGTGTCATTGACTAAAGTCTAGAGCTTCAGTGGTGCAATTGGTTAGTACACAGTACTTAAATGGAATTGACTAAAACCATTTTCTCAACTTCAACTTAAAAACAGAAGAATTTCTTCACATCTTGAAATCAATGATCCTTTTCCACAGGAAGAATGCACAAGTGGTGTTTGGAAAGGCATAGTAGTAGGCCTTTTGACTTACAAAGACTTTTTTTTTTTTTTTTTTTTTGGTTTTTGGGCCACACCCGGTTGATGCTCAGGTGTTACTCCTGGCTATGTGCTCAGAAATCGCCCCTGGCTTGGGGGGGGACCATATGGGACGCCGGGGGATCGAACCACGGTCCTTCCTTGGCTAGCGCTTGCAAGGCAGACACCTTACCTCCAGCGCCACCTACCCGGCCCCATGACTTACAAAGACTTTAAGCCCATTACTAGACCTCCCATATGCATACAAGCAATTACAGGGAACTTCAGGATGAGCACCAAGTGTTTTAAACACCTAAAATTACATGACTATCTGCATAATATGAAATTAAGAATGTTAAAGGTCATGAAAATGATAATTCCAAAATGGATGAAAGGTCTGTATTTGAATAGATATAGTTACCACGAGCTATAACATAGACACATCTACATATTTATTGAACATCCTTCTTTCTTCTTGATCCTGGAACTACATTTGATAGAAACTCTGGTCAAAAGTTACCTTTATGAGTGATTAAACCAGTGAGTATTTGATCATTTCCTTAAGATCATTGGTTCAAAGGCACTTATTAATTTAGTGTATTTTATAGACACAGCAAATTTTAAACTTCATAGATTAGAATGCTAGTTAGACATACTGAATATAAACAAACTGCTAAACATCTTTGAAAAGGATGTCAGTTTAAATGTATAAATATATACCCCCAGCTGTTCTTATTTTTTTTATAAATATCTTTATTTAAGCACCATGATTTCAAGCATGTTTGTAGTTGGGCTTTAGTTTTATATATATATATATATATGTATATATATACATACATACATACATACATATATATATATATATATATATATATATATATATAAACCCTTCACCAGTGAAAGGTTCCCACCACCAATGCCCTCCACCTACCTCCTCCCTGGCTGTTCTTAACTTTGAATTCAAGTTGAAATTAGCTGCGAAATATTTTAAAATACTGATGCCGACTTTGCATCCCCAGAGTCTTTTACTTAATAAGATGGTGGCTAATTTAAATGTGATTCTAATATCTATGTAATTGAAGCCACTGACTTAGTTACTTCAATGTTTGAATATTTACTGATCAAGCAACAAACTTCAATTTTTCTTAAATTTAAAAAGGAATAGCTCTTAGTTCCCCAATAATTTCTACAATGGATTAAATTGTCTTTAAAGTAATCATATGATTCATTCTCCAAATTAAGACATACTTGAAAAATAAAAAGGGTAGTTGCCAGTTGTCCTGGTTGAACCAGGTCTTACTGGGTTGTTTTGTTTTGATTTGGTTTGGTTTTACTTTTTGAACCATATTTAGCAATGCTCAGGGATTACTTCTGATTCTGCATCAGTAATTACTCCTGGGACTATGTGGGATTCCTGGGATCAAATGCAGGTTAGCCACATGCAAGACAAGTCCTTTATCCACTGCATTATCTCTCCAGCCCTTTCCTGGAGTATTTTTAACTCTGTAATTTATATTTGGAAATTTTTAATAATATACAATTATATATGGCTAGAGATATGACAGAAGATAGTTCAAACAACACATGCAAGGATAATATTTCGATTTTCAATGAATTAGTTAAATGCCTATTTACTTGAGAGCATATAAAAAGAGAATATTTTTGGACTAAATTAAGATTTTTCTGGGAGCACAAATGAAAATAGTAGAGATAATACTTTAAACATTAATTTTCTGTGCCAACCCCATTTCAATGGATAATCACAGGCAGTAATGCTGACTTTCAAAACCGGCAGATTAAAATAATTCATTTCTGTTTTTAATTAAAATTAAGAAAGAAAGAACTAATAATATAATATGTGTCAGAGCTGCATGTGTGCAGAATCAAAGATAAGAAGGAGATTGCAACAAGGTTTTGCTTCTTGAGTGTCTTGAAAATTCACAAGGAAAGCAGAGAGAACAGAAAGTTGGCAACTGAGGATCTGAATGGAAGGCAAAAACCTTATTGGCCAAAGTTCCTTGAAGTGCTTCCTTTTGTTCTCTAATTGAAAAAGTCACCAGCAATCTTTACCATGCATATGATGAAATGACCAGAGTGAGAGCCCCTACATCCTGTGAAGGAATTGATGGCTACATAGACTCTGGGGTGTTTTCTAGACATGCTACATGATCAGATCTAAATGATGGTTGGATTGGAAATTTGTAGGGGAAATAGTTTGTACTAAGATTTAAATAAAAGAGTAGCAGAAACCTGAAAGAAAACCAAGGACACAATATATTCAAATATGTCCAACCTTATTTCTAAATAAGATAAATGTACTATTTCCTCTGGATTCTCCCTGAATATCTTAAATTCCCTTAAGAGCACAATGAATAATTGTGTTTTCTTATTAAAAAAAAGGGGGGACATGAGAGTAATTAGGATGCCTCCCTTTAAGAACAATATGGATATCTCTAGTCCGTTGCAATTATCAGTTCACAGGAGCTCTGTTACAGGCCCCAGAACTGCTTATATTAACTATGCTATTACCAAACATAAAATATTGTCCTATAGAAGATTGTACATAACCAGACTAGAACAGCAGATTTTTAAGAATATTTCAAGTGGGCCTGGAGAGATAGCACAGCGGTGTTTGCCTTGCAAGCAGCCGATCCAGGACCAAAGGTGGTTGGTTTGAATCCCGGTGTCCCATATGGTCCCCCGTGCCTGCCAGGAGCTATTTCTGAGCAGACAGCCAGGAGTAACCCCTGAGCACCGCCATGTGTGGCCCAAAAAAATAACCAAAAAAAAAAAAAAAAGAATATTTCAAGTGACAGAGTCAGTGAATACTTGAATCTAAAACTTTTGTTGTTGTTGTTGCTGTTGTTGTTTTACGGCCACAGTCGTTTGATGCTTAGGGGTTACTCCTGGCTAAGCACTCAGAAATTGCCCCTGGCTTGGGGGGATCATATGGGACACTGGGGGATCGAACTGCGGTCCTTCGTTGGCTAGCGCTTGCAAGGCAGACACCTTACCTCTAGCGCCACTTCACCAGCCCCAAATCTAAATCTTTTTAAAGAAATAAGCTTTGATTTCCATCTCAGGACAATAAAAAGCCTCTCCCAAAATGCATGCTTATATCACTAAGTGCTTGGACTATACTGGAGATTTTCTAGAATAGAAATTTCCTGATTGAAAAAGAAAATGAGTGTGGGGGCTTGCTTTTAAATAAAATGGGTTTTTATCACAGCAGTATCTTCGACAAAAATAGATTCTGAGTTTGTGAAAGGGGTAAAGAAGATACATTTTCATAAAATTCTATGGTCAAGAAATCCTTTTCATTATGGAAATCTATAGAAAAAGAAGTTTGAAGAATATATGATAGCATTATAATCCATTTTTTATCAAGCATCTTTCTTTAATCTTCCAAGCATACATTAAATCAAGTATCTTGAACTACACCTTTTGGAAATTAAGGTATTAACTCCATAGGGTGGAGAGATTGTACAGCAGATAGGGTGCTTGCCTTGAGTGACCAACCTGGGTTCAATACTTGTCATCCCATATGGTACCTCAAGCTCTGCCAAGTGTTATCCCTTAGCACAGAGCCAGGAGTAACCCCTGAACATCACTAGATGTGATCCAAACAAACAATAAAAGAAAATATTAACTACCAATCAAGGAGCTGTACCCTCTAAAATATTCTTTAAGGATAGAAGTGAAATAAAAGTACCAACCCTTGCATGTGGCCAGTACCTGTTCAATCTCCAGCACCACATATGTTCTCTTAAAGCACAGCTAAGGGGTCACTCCATGGCACAAAGCCAGGAGCAAAATAATTAGCTAGGTGAACTATCCTTCAAAATAATTTAATTATTTTTGAAATAAAAGTAAAAGGAGCTGTCTCTCCATGCTTGTAAGAATGCCCCCCCAAAAAAGGAAAAAAGAATGACCTATATCAAAAAGAATAAAAATAATTAATGCTGGTAAAAATCTGGAGGAAAACAGTCCTTCTATACTATTAGTGGGTATATAAACTAATTTAGCCTCTGTGGAATACAGTATAGAGATTTTTCACAAAAATATATAAACAAATCTATGCTAAGAGCCAAAAATTGATGCTTGGGTATCTATGCACAAAGAACATAAAAAAAAACATTAAAAATGCAAACACTATAAGGATGTATTTTAAAAAGAAACAGAAGGAAAGAAATCAAGAGTGGGGAAGAAAAAACATATGGGAAGAAACAGGAGACAGGGTGCCAGTCTATGAACCAAAATCAGCTATGGTGCAAGACAAGCACCATATCTGCTATGCGACTTTTGTTGGTTTTTTAAAATAAATATATTGTATAGTATATATAACAAACAAGTAAATGGGAGATTCTTTTTTGCCCTTCTTTTTTGGCAATAAATTAAGATCCACTCTTAGCTATATGCTTAGCATAAAAGTGAGTACAAGTGTCCAAAACACTATGCAATCATGTTCATTGCATCAATCCCTATACATGAGTTTTAAACTAAAATTTTCCTAATGTCTACTAACATAATCAAAGGATAAATTGTTATGATAAATACTCTGTAATATTAGATGTATATTATAAATGAAAGAACTAGAAGCATGAAGAACAATATGAATATTAAGTAAAACAAACTAGATAAATTACATATATTACATAACCATTTACAGAAGGTTGAAAAGAGGTAAATCTATTATCTGGATTAAGTCTTCCTAATAGTCTTTGCTCTGGTTCAAATTAGTGAAGCATATGGGCTGGAGTGATAGTATCCCAGCATCCCAAATGGTCCTCAGGAATGAGCTCAGAGCCAGACGCAACCTCTGAGCACTTCTGGGTCTGGCCCAAAGGAAAAATAAAAGCAGAGTATGGGGAACTATGTCAGGGAAATCTGGCAAAATTTTGCTCTTGACATGGAAAGTGATTATATAGTTGTGGTTACCTAATTATTCCTTGAACTCTAAATTCTTAATTTGTGTTCCTTTTCATATAAATATTATATGGTACCAAAAATTAGAATATAATTTAATAATTTTTTTTTTGTTTTTTTGGGGCCACATCCGGCGGCACTCAGGGGTTACTCCTGGCTATCTGCTCAGAAATAGCTCCTGGCAGGCACAGGGGACCACATGGGACACCGGGATTCGAACCAACCACTTTAGGTCTTGGGCCAGCTGCTTGCAAGGCAAACGCCACTGTGCTATCTCTTCGGCCCCTTAATTAAATAATTTAATGTTATTTATTGTTGTGTATGTAAATATTTTGGGGGATTACTATGTTACTCACCCTAAACTGATTAGGTGATTGTGCCCTACCCTAGGGTGTGACCTGGCATTCTGCCCCCACCCTAGGGTAGGACCTGATTCTGCTTCCACCATTGGTTGGTATCTGATCCCACCATTGGGTGGTACATGACTCTGGGGTATAAAAACAAGGGTCTGTGGAAGGCCAGGCTTTTTGGCTGGAATTGAAGCTGAGTCTTTGGACTTCAGTTTTGTCCTCCGAATAAAGCGAATATTTCCACAAGCCTGACTGTCTGCGAGCTGTTTACCCGCCGTTTCACCTCAGAACCGTGGGCTAGACAGGGTGGCAGACGCGTGCTCCGAGCTGGAAGAAAAAGGCCTCATCCTCCATCCCACCATCAGTCAAACTCTTCAGGGGCTGAATTGCTACAATTTATTATTTCCAAAGTAATTCTTAGAAAATCAGTTTGATGCCAGATAGATTGTGCTTCTGAGGGAGCAATGAGTGAAAAGAGTTTTTTTAATATATAAGAAATTTATGCTTATATAAAGATGTTTTTTAAAAAGGAAATGAATTCATACAATTTCTGTGATTTCAGTAGCTAACTTAGAGCTTTTAGTTGCAATTAACTGATTATGCAATTGAGCTACTGAGCAATAGCTGAATAAGTGCTACTATAGTGGGACTACACAAGTATTCTGTAAGGTGTTTTGAGAAGATAAGTTTACTTATCAAGCAAGAATCTCAGTGTAAAACTATTATTTTTATAGAGGCAAGAAGAGAATATATTACCTGAATACCTTCCCTAATATGATAGAATGTTGGACTTGGTTGCAACATGAAAAATCATCTATGTAGTCTGAAAAACAAACCTAACACCTAAAGAGGTTGAATAGCTTGTAAATACCAGGAAAATATGTTTGGAGGAAAGCTAAGAATGAAACTAAGGATATCAGAGTGTAGAACCCTATCTATTTCTCTAGTCTGCTTCTCCAAGAAATATCTCACCCCTATCTTACGCTCCTCTCACTCTCTTCTCTCTTTTACTCTCCTCTCTCCTCTCTCACCACTTATGTTATCACTCCTATCCCCTAGAAATCTCTCTTTAAGGAGAAAAAAAACTACCAAATATATAAAACTCTGCAACTTTTGATTTGACTTTCTTTACAAGATGTAATTTCTTTTAACACTGTCTTTGTACTTGTTTCTCATGCAGTTCTCGCAGAATGTATACCTTTGTAAATGAAATACATATTACTTAGAAATTAATGCTACTATTTACCATTCAAATTTTATTTTTGGAAGACATCATATAATTGCTAGATAAAGAGACACATAAAGTACAAAATAAGAATATATCGAATAAGAATATATTTAAATGTTATGTCTGAAGTCTCTGAGTTTCCAAGTTGTCCTGAGAAAATGGTGGCGACAATAGATGGCTATTGTGGAAAAAACCTACAAGAATAATTTCCTTTCAGTTCTCCATATATTTTTTTTAATTCCCATTGTGTCTAATACTTGGTAACCATGGAAGCATATATCACAGAGACACTGCAGGAAAAGCAAATCTAAAATATATACTTCAGAACACATTGCTATAAATGTTTTACAAAATCTATTATATTTGAATTCTTGTATCTTGAACAAAATTTAAGTTATAAAATTTTTGTCATATACCTAATTTTGAAGTGGGTGTTCTGAGGGCCCAGAGAGATAGCAGAGTGGGTAAAATGCTTGTCTTGCATAGTGTAACCCTGACTCAAACCTTGACACTGAAAATGGTCTCTAAAGCACCACCTAAATGCAGAGCCAGGAGTAAGCCCTGAGAACCACTGAGTGTGACCCCAAACTTCCAAAATAGGAAGGAGAATTTATTTTAATAATCAGGTCTCATAAAAAGTTGTTTTTAGTCATATGTCTCAAATGTCTATAATCACTTTTGTTTTATTTTGGGCCACACCCAGTGACACTCAGGGGTTACTCCTGGTTATGCACTCAGAAATTGCTCCTGGCTTGGGGACCATATGGGACACTGGGGTATTTTATGTTCGTCCTAGCTTAGCGCTTGCAAGGCAGATGTCTGCTCTACACCACCGCTCTGGCCTCTTCACTCTGAAGTGTGGGAGTATTTAAGCCACCCAAAGGGCTGGATCTGGACTCAGGGATCATTCCTGGTAGTGCCTAGGGGATCATATGTGGATCAAGTGGAACTGGCCACTTGTAAGGAAAAACACCTTAATCCATGTACTATGTTTTCAGACCCTAAATGTATATGATCTTAATAAAGAATTCCCATGTGTCCCTCTGGAAGCATCTTTAACATTAATACTTTGTGAAAATCAAATTATTTTATTCATAAATCTATCCAAAATTCATAAAAACCTGATAATAGTGCTAACCTCTGAAGGGCAAAGACTGAGAGGCTTGTCCTTTTTTATTCACTTTCTAACTTCTATTTAAGTACTTATTCCTTTCTTTAGTTTGGTTTTTGTTTGGGAAATTATACCCAGTAATGCTCAGGGTTACTCCTGTCTCTACACTCAGTAGCACTCCTAGCAGTGGACCATATGGAATACCAGAATCGAACCCAAATCAGCCAAGTGCAAGGCAAGTGCCCTACCTGCTATACTATCTCTCCAGTTCAAATATTTATTTTATAGTATATTAAAGTACTTATATATAAGTATTTATAAAATTATTATTTAAAATTTTAGTAATTTGTATTATTTATAAAGTATCCATAATAAGTATTTATAAAATTCTTGCATTAAAATTTTAAATAATTATGATGATACTGTTTAGGAATTTTTGTTAAAAGTACCCAAGAAGGGGTTCAAGAGGATGATGCAAAGGGCTGATCACATGTCTTTCAAGTTTGAGACTCAGGTTCAATTTCTAGAACCACATGGTCCTCCAAGAACCATCAGATGTTGCCAAATAAGCACTTTCCAAGTAGAACCTCTTGTCCTGCCAAATATGGTCCAAAGTTAAACCAACAAAGACTTAAGAAAAAATATTTTTCCATTATGTATGATGGTGAATATTAACTACTAGACTTATTGTGCTCTACTAGGTTGTACAGCTAAATGTAACTTAATGTCATGTGTAATTTCTAAATTTAAATATACTACTACTAATAGAATATCTTTATGCCACCTTCAGCCACCAATATCTTCCATTAATATATATACATATGTGTATATGTGTATATATACATATATATACAGAAACACACATACACACAAACTTTTAGTATTATAATAAATTTGTTTGGGCACTCAGTCTAGCTTTCAAAGTAGCATAAAGGATAACACTTACATGCTCACCTTCACTCATCATCAGAGAGATCCAAATCAAGACAACAATGAGATACCACCTTACACCAGTGAGGATGGCTCACATCAAAAATACTGAGAACAATCTTTGTTGGCAGGGATGCGGTATGAAGGGAACTCTCATCCCTGCTGGTGGGAATGCCCCCTAGTCCAACATCTATGGAGAACAGTCTGGAGAGTGCTCAAGGAACTCAGAATTGAGCTCCCTTTTGACCCAGCAATTGCACTCCTAGGTATATACTCCCAAGTTGGAAGAACATTCATTCCAAAATACGTGTGCACCCCACTATTTATCGCAGCACTCAGTATAATAGCCAAATCTTGGAACCAACCACGATGTCCAACAACAGATGAATGGATCATTAAGATGTGGTATCTATACACAATGGAATATTACATGGCAGTCAGAAACGATACAATCACAGATTTTGCAGCAACATGGATGGACCTAGATCATGTTATGTTAAACGAAGTAAGTCAGAAGACGAAAGATAAACACAGAATGGTAGCACTATTCTGAAGCACATAGAACATACATCTCAATCACAACTAATACTTAACAATCAAATAACAGGGTCTAACAGGGTAGAAACTCCAAACACTGTAATAGTCAACATATACCTGGGAACAGTGCCCAAAATACATGAAAAAGGAACAACACAAACTCTTGACTACACATTATACCACAAAGAAAACAGCAACACCAGAACAGCAGCATAGAGAGAACAGGTACGTAATCAACCTTCTACAATAATGGCCCACAATAATCCTGTAGAGATCATATACAGGAACACAGGTAAAGAATACCACGGCAAACCACTGACTCCAATGGAAACATCCCATAACACTACGTATTAATGCCTCTATCTTACTATATTTAAAATAACCTCTCAGCTTTTCTGTACACAGGCGTTCTTGGATACAAAGGGCGGACAAGCAAAGATGGCAGCTCGGGATACCACACGAGATACCATACCTAGTTTGCACTAGGAGATGGCCCCGAGAAAACTCTTTAACATACACTTTATCTCTAGGTTTACCTTCTTCTAGGGATTGAAGCACGTGACCAGTCAGACCACCGAAGCAGTAACAGTGACGTACTGACTCAAACTACATGCTCTATTCATTGAACACATTCAAGCAAACTAGCATTCCGTTCCTATTCTCTCCTTTCTTCTCACCACTTTCGTTTTTATTTTTTTCTTTTCTATGCTTTTCTTTACTTTCTATTCTTTCTCTTCTCCCTTTCTTTCTAATGTATTTTTCTCTTTTCTCCCTTCCTACCCCTTCCATACACCTTACCCTTTCCCCCCTCTGGAAGTCCAACTATCCCTCCACCTCTCAATCCCATCCAGACCTCCCACTATATTAAAACTCTTCACCCTCAGTCCTTAATCTATTAGGCAACAAGATCGACCTCCTACCCAACGAACCAGTACCCAGCACCCAAGAGAAGGGACACCCAGTCAAACCCACACCTCGTCCCCAGCAGGAAAAGACAGCCAACTCCCCTGCGGACTCATGCTGCGAGGCCCTCCCTACCAACTCCCCCTACCGTGGACTGATTCTTGAAACCGGACCTAGGTCCAAAAGTATCCCCAATGCAAGAACTCTTCCAAGACCTCCCTGCCGCAAATTTTTACCAATCTGAAGAAGGTCAGGGGGTGTGATAGGAAGATGCCTGGGAACCCACACACCACAAGAAAAACCCAAAAGACAATGGGAAAAACTGTACTTCCAACATAGGCATAAGACCTGTAATACACCACCTCTTTACCTGCTCTCCCCCAAATGTAAGGTAGTCTTTTGCACCACTTTGGTCCTTTAAAAACTTCGCTAACTCATTTTATTTCTTTTTTTTTCTTAAATTTATTTATTTATTTTTTTAAATGTTTATCCTACATATACATTTGTGAGCACATACATTTTTTTTTTATCGTTTTTGGGTATGTAACCTGTTTCTGTTATCCCCTCGGTCCACCCCCAAATACACCGACAATATAATGTAGCACCACTTCCCCCTGCAAAGGCACACTAAATAAAGGGGAAATCTTACATATAAAAAAAGAGCTCTTATCTACTAGAGATAGGAACTCATAGTTGTTTACAATAGAGGGATATCTCCTACCTTGAAAATATGTCATGTGGAATCAACTTAGACCTCAGGTGATTAGATACCATTCATCCAGCCTTGAACCCTGGATCCCAGACATAGAAATGGCACAGCTCTTCACAACAGCTGCAGGAAACAAACACCATCCGGGACAGCCTTAATACTGCGGGGTCAACAACAAGGGCCAGCTCTAACATGATATCCTGACAACGAAGAAAATGTGAACAACTTGACCTTAGAGCAGATTAGCCTACCTTACCAGCTAACGACAAGACAAAATCAGAAGACTTGGCACCCTTTGGTAGGTCCAAAAGCCAAGATCGTGATTTACAGATGACTGGCTGCTAGAACCACGACCAGACTGTATACATCTTGGGACCAATAAAAAAGCCCTAGTTTAGGGTTTGAACTATGACCTGCACAATAATCATGATCCCCAGTCCCAAAGGTCCGGCAGAGACAATTGTAACGGAATGGGGCTTCTGGAAGGCCGGGCGGTGGCACTAAAGGTAAGGTGCCTGCCTTGCCTGCGCTAACCTTGGACGGACCGCGGTTCGATGATCCCCCGGTGTCCCATATGGTCCCCCAAGCCAGGAGCAACTTCTGAGCACATAGCCAGGAGTAACCCCTGAGCGTTACTGGGTGTGGCCCAAAAACCAAAAAAAAAAAAAAAAAAAAAGAAAGACGCTATCCTAGGTGCCATCCTAGGTTCAGTGCAAAGACCAATATCACCAACCACAGAAGATGGATTAAAACGACACTGAGGCAACAGAACCTCTAGAACCACAAAGACTGACTTCATCATAAGTCCCACCTCAGGATCTGTGCAGATACTGAGACCTCTAAACACAGAGCTCTGATTGTATCACCCTGGACAGAGCAGAAGTCTTCCACACACCAAAAAAAACACCACCGGGAGAGTAAATAATCCTGAGCAAAGTCTAGAGCTGATCCCATGACAGTATACTCCAAGGATGGAGAAACCCCATATTTCTTAGGCCAAGTGAATTCCTTTTCGAATGACCCCAATATTTACTGTGCCAGAGCAGGAGGGAAAAAACAAAAATACAAAAAGCACAAAACCTTGGTTATTTATATATATATATATATTTTTTACCTTCATTTATTATTGTTATTATTATTTTTATTTACCTATCTATTTTAGTCGATTTCTCTGTTTGGGTGTGATTATTGAAATTGTTGTCCCCAATTATACTTATTTTTTTCTCTTCCTTTCTTTTCTTTCGTTATGTGCTATGCCATGTTTCTTATTTCAAGACCATGGTGTGTTTTTTGTTTGTTTGTTTGTTTTTGTTTGTTTGTTTTTTGTTTGTTTTGTTTTGTTTTTCTTCTGTTTTTTGTGGTGCTTATCGATATAGCTGGAGTCCTCACTGGATACTTGACACTTCTTTTGGTACTGGTGGAGTGTTTCACCTTCTTTTTCTCCTTCATCTCCCAAATCGATGATGAGAGCCTCGAGAAGGATTCCACCCATTTTTGGGGTATTAGACTCTTACCCCAGTCTATTTATCTTCTTTTTTTCAGGCAAAACCACGCAACTTGAACTAGCTAGTCCTGCCTACAGTTAGAGGGGGAGATAAGGGAGGCATCAAGACCAAACTGGTGCAAGACTACTAAGTAGTGGGTTGGATACAGAGGGGACCACATATTCTAGCCACCCTGGGAGTGAGGGAAGAGGAAATGGGAGGTAGGACAAAAACGGAGGTGTAGGGAGCACAATCTGGTGATGGGAATCCCCCCTAATTTTATGTAAATATGTACCTAAAATGTTACTGTCAACAATATGTAAGCCACTATGATCAAAATAAAAATCATATTAAAAAAAAAGGATAACACTTACCTTCTCTTCCAGATAACTTCTTATAATATTTTCTTTTTTAAGATGTTCAAAATAAACCATTGACTACAGAAATAGTACAATGGATAGATCACTTGCCTTACATGCAACTGACCCTGGTTAAATCACTAGTACTCCATAATGTCTTCCATCACTCACCAAGTGTGATTCTTGAGCATAGAGCCAGAAGAAAACCTGTACACCTCTACGTGTGGCCCAAATAATCAAAGAAAGAAAGAAAAAAGGAAGATACTCAAAGCATCAAAAGTATAAGTTATATTATATCCCTAGACAACATCCCTAGACAATATCCCTAGACAATAGAGATCCTAACTAGGGCCCCACAAAATGGTTAAGACAAAATTATTTCCTCATCCAATGAGTGTTGCCTTTTAGGAACATTTCAGAAATTCTGTTTACCAGTATAGGTAGAAAGAAAAATCCATTACTGTGATCAGCCCCTCCCTTCTCACCTGTAGGTACAGAAAATTAGTCAGTTAGAAAACCTGGAATATTGAAACACATTTCTCACTGTTGTGAGGTTAATTTATTTCAAAGTCCCATGCATTGGGCCTTACTCTTTTTAGTATTCTTTTACTCCGTCAAAATTAATGTGGTTCATCAATAAAAGAAAAATGTAACTGCTTCAAAAATTTAAACTCAGGGTCAGAGCGATGACACAGCAGTAGGGCTTTTGCCTTGCATGCAGGTGACGCAGGACGGACCTGGATTCAATCCCCAGCGTCCCATATGGTCCCCCAAGCCAGGAGCGATTTCTGAGCACATAGCCAGGAGTAACCCCTGAGTGTCACCAGGTGTGACCCAAAATAAAAAAAAATATTTAAACTCATCTATGTGCTCCAATCTACAACCAGTAAAACTGAGAGGTTTATCCTCAATATACATGTTCTACTATCATTTTATTTAACTAATTTTATTTTATTGTTTGTTATTTTATTTTTGCAATTTTTAATCGGGAAAGCAAAAACAGGAAATATTTAAATATGTCAAATACTGTAGTAAATATTATATTAAACTCATTCGTATTGGCTATAAAACATTAAAGAAATTCAGAAACACTTAAAATGGCTCAGAGAGAAGGTCCCTGCACCAAGCATAGAAGACGTATCCCTATAATCCAAATGGTTCATACTAACTCCTTTTAATCATTAAATTTTGGGCTGGAGCCATAGTAGAGAGTACTTGCCTTGCATGCAGGAAACTAGGGAGACATTCTGAGTTCAATTCCATATGGTCCCATAAACAATGCCAGAAGTGATCCTTGACCTTAAATCTAGGAGCACCATCAGATATAGGACAGAATTCTCTAAACTAAAATTAAAAATATTTGTTGATTTTTCTAATTTCAGCCTCTTTTATCATTGAAAATCTGTTGGGTAACTTATGATTAGGTGATTATAAACTATATTTATTATATTAAAATAGGGAGAATGATTCATTTCTCCCACCTCACAATTTCTATTTATTCCAATACCAGTAAACTTTTCTTATAACATCATCAATGATTTTTGCATAAGAAAACCATTTTACTTCACCAATAACCTCATGACTAAACCCTTAAAATTTTTAATGAGGGCCTGGAGCAATAGCACAGTGGTAGGGCATTTACCTTGCATGCTGCTGATCCAGGATGAACCGCGATTTAATCCCTGGCATCTCATATGGTCCCCTGAGCCAGGAGCAATTTCTGAGCCCATAGTCAGGAATAACCCCTGAGCGTCACCAGATGTGGCCCATAAAACCAAAAAAAAAATTAATGAGGCTTGTTTTGATAAATACATATATATAATTGGCTAGCATCAGATAATTTTTTCATGTTAAAGCATGTATTTTTAGAACTAGAGAGCACATTAGTTAAGGTACTTGCTTTGCATGTGACCAAGACCTGACCACCACCCCAAAACTAAAATTTTCAAAAATATGTAAAATTTTAGCAACACCTACATACACTATATTTTTGTTGTCATATTTTTAGTAGTTTTTGCCATTTTATTTATTTTCTTATTGAGGTATTAGTTTTAAAAGCATAATATATGTGTATTTTAGGGTACAATTTCATATTTTTTTCATATGGTGCCATCAAAAAACCTCTATCCCTCAATCACACTTCATGAGCATCCTTCCTACTTCATTTGCTTCTGGTCTTCCTATCACCTCAAATAACTGATCAAAGTATAAGTTTGTTGACAGTTTTATCTGTTCCCATCTCTTGCTTCTCTATAGCTCATATATTAATGAAGTCATAAGATACTTGAGTGATTTTTCTTCAGTCTTAGTTTTCATATATCATGACTTTCTAATTTAATCTATGATGTCATAAAAGACTAAATACAATTATAAGGTATTTCTTATAGTTGAGTGGCACGAATAATATTTCAGTGTGTATATAAAACATTTTTGGTTGACTTGGTCCATTTCAGAAGTGATCAGGGCTTACTGCTAGCTATGCATTCTGGGACTACTACACATATAGTGCTCAGGGAAATATATGTGGTGCAGGGGATAGAAACCAGGTCACCCACGTGCAAAATAACTGTTTTACATTATGTACTAACTCTCCAGCCCCTAGAGACCATCTTTATCCATCTGTCATTCCCAATTAAGTTGTTCCATATCTAAGCTATACTGCAACTACGTCCAACATGATTGTCTAATATCTTACCAAATTAGTGTTTTTGTCCTCTTGGGATATAGATTTAGGAGTAAAATTGTTTATTATATGCTAGTTCAATTTTTTTTAAATATTTTGAAGTATCCACGCTGTTTTTACAGGGGTTGAATCCGTTTATATTCCAACCAATAGCATCTTTCTCCTTATTTTTATAGCACTTCTTTGTTTGCTTTACTTTTTGTTTGGGGTCCACACCCAGTAGTACTCAGGAGTTATTTATAGGTTTCCACTTAGGAGTCACTCTTAGATGTCTCAGAGAACATTAAAGATCAAGCCTGAGGCGAGCTGTGTGCAAGGCAAGCATCCTATTCCTGTATTATCTGTCACTCTGGACCTGAATTTCTTTTGTATATAGACAATTCTTTCAAGGTGTGAAGTGACATATTGTACCTTTGATTTGTATTCCCCTGATAATGAGAGATAATAAGTATATTTTTACATGTCTATCACCCTCGTGTCTTCTTTGGTGAAATTGTCTATTTGGCTTTTCTTCCTATTCTGTGAAAATATTGTTGTTGTTTTTCCTTTTAGAATGTATGCATTCCTTATATATCTTGAATATGAGGCCATTTTTCAGATACATAGTGTAAGAAAATTTTCCCATTTCTTTTTAATGTTAGTAGTCACATATTTTAAAATAAATAACAATAAAATAATGTGCTTAATATAAAAATAGTATCTAAATTGAACCCCAAGTTAAGTAGCTTCATGCACTTGACAGAAGAAAACCTGAAACTGATGAAAGGTTGTAACTTCAGAGATTAAACAATATACTTAAATGATGGGGTCAAAAAAGACAGGATTCTATTAGAATATCTGGGAGATGTTCTGAATGTCCTTCCTTCCTTCCTAAAATGAGATTGAGGTAAAGCATTAGATCTACTGAATACATAATATAGTATACATATAATAGTAGTTCTTCATAACATCTCTTCAAGACAGGTATGATTGTCATCACCTTTTAAAGAAGACACTAAAGCACAGCTCCAGGCAACAACATCAGGAACTAAGCTCCATTGGGAGATTTATAACACCGCTCTGGCACCAACTTGTGCCAGTTTTAATATGACAATGAGGAAATGACAACTTGACCTAAGACCAAGTTGTTCTATCACATCACCAACACTAAACAGAAATAAGAAGATGTATTGTCCTTTGAACTGTGAATAATAAGAGCACCAACTACAGAAAATCACATACAATCACCTTTGATCATTTGATCCCTACTTTGACCTCACCTTATCCCTCCATCACAAACATGCCAGGTCTACTTACAGTTTCTAGTCATTGCATTAGCAGCTCCCTCTACATGGCCACTCAGATATCAACATAACTTCCTCCCTTTTCAAGATTTTATCAGAGTACCACTTTCTTACTGAGATCTGCCTTACAATTCTAGGATCACTTTTACTTCCACTTCTTTTCTAACATGACTTTATTTTCCCATACGTAACACTCACTATATCTCCTCATAAAAATGTAAATTTTATAAGTGATCTAAAAGATTTTTTTGTTCAGCCTTGTCAAAAAAATACTTATTGTTAAAATAAAATTAAGCACTGTCTTGGCCATTGACCACCACCACATTAGATTATATAGCTTATTGAGAATTTTGTTTTGGGCCACAGCTGGCAGTGCTCCTGGCTCTGCACTCAAAAATCACTTCTGGGTGCCGGAGAGTTGGCACATCAGTAGGGCATTTGCCTTGCTTGCAGAAGGGTGGTGGTTTGAATCCTGGCATCCCATATCGTCCCCCAAGCCTATAGAGGGAGATTTCTGAGTGTAGAGCCAGGAGGAGCCCCTGAGCGCTGCTGGGTGTGATCCAACCCCCCCCCCCAAATCACTTCTGACTGACTTGAGGGATCATATGGGATGGTTAGCTGACATGGATCAAACCTGGTCAGCTGCTTGCAAGGCAAGCATCCCACCTGCTAATTTATCTCTATATCTCTGCTTATTGAGAATTTGATAAAGCTATGAACTCTTCCCAGAAAAATATACAAACACATTTAAACAAATTCTTACATATAATCTCAATAAAACTCCAGAAGACTTTACATCAAGTTGGAACTCACAGAGATACACTGACTTAGATATTTCTGATAGGCCATAGGTCATGGTGACTACACACTATCAAATCCTATCTAAGAATGCATTCAAGTTATATTAGGAAGTAGGAGATTGTCCCCTAAGTAGAGAAGGTCCATGTGTAACTTTGGAATTTACTATGGTGAACAGAAGGATATTGCCAAGTAGCAGCAGGGGAAAGAATAAGAACATTCCAATGGCCTCCTACCTGGGCTAACCACTCTCAATTATTTGATCATTAATACATGAAGATGACTACTGAGAAAAGTGACTTTCTGAGTGAAGAGGAAAAAGGGAAAATGGTTAAAAGCTTTCCATTTCTCTTTAAGAAAAACCTAACACTTCTAAAAATATATAATCAAAATCAATCAAAAGCATAAAGTACTCAGAAATGAGAACTGCTTGTTAGCACACAAAAGACACTTTGAGCAATGAATAGTCTCAATTTCCTTGCAATGATATTTTAAAATAGTAGATCATTAATTGAAAAATTATCCATACTAAACAAACTGACTCCCCCTAAAACAGTTGGCTTTTGGTGTTCTATTTGTTTTCCTGAAATCAGAAGAGAGCTCAGGTAAATTATAAGGAGAATTGGATGAGAGGGGGTGTAGATGCTATTCCAGGAATGAAGAAGGGTGCACCAAATTCAATGCAACCAGCTTCTTTCAAGTGTGCTATTACTGTAGCAGTTAGTACAGAGAAACGAAAGTGAGCAAAAACCCTTGCTTTAAATGCCTACTTAAAGGGCCAGCATAAAGAAAAGAGGCCTAGAAAAGTCTGTGAATGCCAAGAAAGCAGCATCTGTCAAGTGTAAAGAAGAGCATAGCACAACAGAGAGACACACCTCGAAAGAAAAACGACACTGATTTCATATGTCAAAATCCCATTAACTGCCAATGTGGTGATTGGAGTTGCTAAGTAAAAGATAAAAGATAGAATCCTTCTAGGGATCAAATGTGTAAAATGTAACTGAAAAACTACCACACACTTAGGAGAAATAAACACCATATTGTGGTACTACTTCCATAGCGAAGTGCTAGACACAGAGCCCTCCATCTCTCAGTAGAACCCTGAACCTTGACTGCCACAGTAAAGAAGCCAGACTAGCATATGTTAGAACCACAGCATCTGGCTTTAGGGAGCACATTATGTTTCCACAGGCCCTGCATTTCCATAATCTAATGCAGCCAAGTCTCAGCCTATGACTTGATAGCTCAGTTGCAAGAAAAGGACAGTGTCATAAAACTACCTGACTGCTACCTCCAAAACAGACAGTTCAAAGAGCTTCATTATTAAGTCTTAGATCTCCATTGCAATCTGTGCTTTTTACTAAGAACCCAAGTGCAAGCTGATCAGACTTCACCACTGGGTCCAGGGAGCTAGTTGGTTTATTTGTTTGTTCCAACAAAACTGCAGTTTAATTGCAGAAAATGTGTTAAAATATATACTTACATATAACTTTCTGACATACACTTACTGTGTTTGGTATAGCAAATTAAAGTTTCTCTTATAAATACTCAGTGTACACGCACTTAACCTGCATGTTACATTTATCAAATACTTTAAAATCTGCAATGTAAAAACATTTTCTGCATATGAAATTCAAAGCACCATTATACATGAACAAAAGATGGTTCATGTCAATTCATTTTTTACATCTAGTACTGAATACTCCAGTTCAGTTTTACTATACTATCTATACCATGTTTATTATTTTTATATTTGATATTATTCACAGATTAGGTTGTATCACAATAAGAGTGCTAGATAAAAACACAAGGTACAAAAGTGGTTCAAAGCTTATATAAGTCATGCAGATCATGCTAGAAGCCAAAAAAAATTGTGACCAAAAAAACACTAAATAAAAATGCATAAAATAATATATAGGGGCCGGCGAGGTGGTGCTAGAGGTAAGGTGTCTGCCTTGCAAGCACTAGCCAAGGAAGGACTGTGGTTCGATCCCCCAGCATCCCATATGGTTCCCCAAGCCAGGGGCAATTTCTGAGCGCTTAGCCAGGAGTAAACCCTGAGCATCAAACGGGTGTGGCCCAAAAAACCAAAAAAAAAAAAAAAAAAGAATATATATTATTTTTAAAAAGAATTAATTATATAGCATTGCTTCTTGGGTTACAAAGTAGGTTGAACAATTTCACAGCTTTTTTATTCCCACCCACACCCCAAAAAAGAAGAAAAAGTTATACAAAATGTTGACAAGCAGAAGAATCACAATTTCTTTATTATAAAATGGAGAAATAAAGAGTTTTCTTCATTAGAATAGCGCAATTATTTATTATATCACAATAACTATTGACTTCCTGTACAGCTACACTAAGCTCTTCATACTTCACGATAAAAATTATATAATTTGGGTCTTTACTATTTGACTACTCAAGGCACCCAAATGGACACTATTTGCTTTATCTTTTGTCTTCCTAAAATGCTTGAGATCAGGAAGACTAAGAAAGCAACTAGATATTCAAAATACCTTTAATATAAGTTCTAGATGTCCTATAAAGTATAGAGAAAATACAATTAGAGTTATCCTGACCTCTCCTTGTTCCATATATCCTCATGGACTTAGAATTCCAATTCCTAAAAGTTAATAGAATAATTTTTCTGTATTTTTCTTTATAAATCCTTATATTCATCTTTAATCATGTTATTCTGCTTAACATTTCTTCATATAGGGCCTGTGTAACATTAAGCTGAGGTCAGACCACCTAGCTCTTTCCTGTGTTACTGCAGAGAATAAATCTGAGCGTCTTTATACAAGAGGACTTAAGATATTGAAACAAAGCTATCAGACCAGTCAATGTAGAATAAAATAAATATCACTAAACATCAAACTAAAAAAATGTGGTGTGAAAAGTAACATTAGCTTTATAGCTTGCAATGCCATACATATTTTATTAACATATAGATATATACATATAGAAAAAAGCATATTTTCAAAGTCTTTTTCACCTTTCCTTGTAGTACTTCTTAACCAATAGTAGTTTTCTGCTATCTGCTATCTTAAAATGTTTGCCAGCCCTTTGGGCTGCATTCTCAAACAAATTATTAATATTGGTATATTATTATTATTATTATTATTATTATTATTATTATTATTATTATTGGCGCACACACCTGACTGTGCCCAGTTATTTAGTCATGGCTCTCAGAAGTCATTGAGGGGTCATTGAGATGCTGGAAATAAACCCAAGGCCTCATATATACAAAGCAAATGCTTTAATGTTCAGTCGCATATCCAGCCCTCAAGCAGTTTAAAATTCTGAGCAGATAAACCCAGTTTCTATGGATTCTTCAGCCCCTTGGGCACAAAATGCTAAACTCGGTCTTGCCTCTTCTAATTTCACAGCACTAGCTGAACTTTAGAATGATCTCGGGTGCTCAATTTCCAGTGTCTGGAGGAATCTCCATATCGCTTTCCATAAAGGTTGGACTAGACTAGACAGCATTCCCATCAGCAGTGAAAAAGAGTTCCTTTCTCTCCACATCCCTGCCAGCACTGCTGGTTTTCCTTTTTTGTGATGTGTGCCAATCTTAGCAGTGTGAGGTGGTACCTCAGAGTAGTTTTGATTTGCATCTCCCTGAGGATTAGTGATGTTGAGCATCTTTTCATGTGCCTTTTAGCCATTTGCATTTCTTCTTTTACAAAGTGTCTGTTCATTTCTTCTTCCCATTTTTTGATGGGGTTAGATGTTTTTTCTTGTATAGTTCTGTCAATACCTTGTATATTTTGGATATTAGTCCTTTATCTGATGAGTATTGGGTGAATAATTTCTCCCACTCAGTGGGTGGCTTTTGTATTCTGGGCACTAGCTCCCATATGATCCAGCTATACTATACTACTCCTAGGAATATACCTGAGAAACACAAAAATACAATTAAAAAAATCCCTTCCTCACTCTATATTCATTGCAGCACTATTTACAATAGCCAGGTTCTGGAAACAACCAAGATACCCTTCAACAGATGAGTGGCTAAAAAAAACTGGTACATATACACAATGGAATACTATACAGCCATCAGGAGAGATGACATCATGAAATTTTCCTATACATGGATGTACATGGAATCTATTATGCTGAGTGAAATAAGTCAGAGGGAGAGAGAAAGATGAAGAATAGTTTCACTCATCTATGGGTTTTAAAAAAATGAAAGACATTTTTAGCAGTATCTCAGAGACAAGAGAGACGAGGGCTCTCCACATGACATGAGCTCACCACATAGAGTAATGAGTGCAGTTAGAGAAATAAAAACACTGAGAACTATCATAACAATGTGAATTAATGAGGGAAGTAGAAAACCTGTCTCAAGTACAGGTGGGGTGGGAAGGGGTGGAGGGAGATCTGGGAAATTGGTAGTGGGAATATTGCACTGGTGAAGGGGGGGGTGTTCTTTACATGACTATAATCATACAACTGCAATTATGTTTGTAATCACGGTGTTTAAATAAAAATAATTTAAAAAAGAATGAACTAGGGTGCTTTTCAAAAATTCCCAGTGCTTGGATATTATCACAGTTCATTTATAACATAATTTATAGAGATAATAATGGGTTAAGTTTGCTGGATACCAGAAGTGGGGGAGGGTGGTAGGGATCAGTACATTTTAAACTACATCTAATTCTAGTGTGCAGCCAGGGTTATGAACCATGGCTTCTAAATCATTTCCAGGGGCTGGAGAGATACCACAGTGGTAAGAGCGTTGCCTTGCATGAGGCTGAGCTTGGAGGGACCGGGTTCAATTCCTGGCATCTCATATGGTCCCCCAGCCTGCCAGGGGCAATTTCTGAGTGCAGAGCCAGGAATCTCATCAATTTCTCTATTATAAAAGTTTTCATCAGAATAGCACAATTATTTATTATATCACAATAACTGTTGACTTCCTATACAGCCACAGGAAAGAGCTAGGTGGTCTGACCTCAGCTTAATGTTACACAGGCCCTATATGAAGAAATGTTAAGCAGAATAACATGATTAAAGATGAATAAAAGGATTTATAATAAAAAATACAGAAAAATAATTCTATTAACATTTAGAAATTGGGATTCTAAGTCCATGAGGATATTAGGAACAATGAGAGGTCAGGACAACTATAATTGTATTTTCTCTATACTTTACAGTACATCTAGAACTTGTATTCAAAGGTACTTTGAATATCTAGCTGCTTTCTTAGTCTTCCAGATCTCCCCTGAGCACTGGTAGGTGTGGCCCAACAATCAATCAACCAATAAATACTGTTTAAAAAAATAAAGAAATCATTGAAAGCATTAAGAAGCAAAATAATTGGGGTCAAAATAATAGTCTATTAACCTTTAAAAATGGAATTTATTCAAAATGATAGTCTATTAACCTTTAAAACTGGAATTCTAAGTCCATGAGGATATAAAGAATGAGAGTTCAGGACAATTCTAATTGTATTTTGCTTTACAGGACATCTAGGAACTTATATTCAAAGGTATTTTGAATATCTAGCTGCTTTCTTAGTTCCAGATCTCCCCTGAGCACTGCTAGGTGTGGTCCAATAATCAATCAATCAATAAATAAATAAATAAATAAATAAAGTTTAAAAATATAAGTAAATCATTTTAATCATTAAGAAGCAAAATAATTGGGGTCAAAATGATAGTTCAATGACCTAACTACATGCTTTGCTTTCAATGCCTGAGACCCAGTTTGATTCTTAGCACCTCTTGGTTTCCCAAGCAACAGCTGGAACAACCCTTAAGCTCAAAGCCAGGAGTAGACTCCAAATACACCAGGTGTGACCACAAAGCAAACCAAGAAAATAAATTGTCATAAGAATTAACTGTGAGATGTCTTGTAACTGTAGTTCCAAACCCAGAATTATTCCTCAGAGAGCTTATATGAAAACCAAAAATTTGCATTTCAGTGAATTTTAAATAAGACATTTTTTTAAAATCTATTTTAAGAAATCCCAAATTTTAGATTAGTGTTTCTTCTTATAGGTGCTGAGGGTACACCTGGGAGTGATCAGGGTTTACTCCTGGTTCACCACTCATAATCACTCCTGGTGGACTCAGAGGACCATACTGGGTCCTGAGAAATCCAACCCAGGTTGATCATATGTAAAGCAAATGCCCTACCCACAATACTGTCACTATGGGGAACCAGATTGATAACACAGTGGGTAGGGTATTTGTTTTGCACCTGGCCAACCTGGGTTCAATCCTACCATACGGAGAACCTCCAATATTGTCACCCTACCCTGCCAGGAGCAATTTCTGAGTGCAGAGCCAGGAGTAACCCCTGAGCACGGCCAGGTGTGGTCCCAAAAACGAACAAACAACAACAAGTACTGTTACTCGAGCTCTTTAGGTCAATGGATCTTTGGGCCACACTTGGTGGCACTCAGGGGTTTATTCCTGGCTCTGAGCTCAGAATTCATTCCTGGCTGGTTCGGGGGATCATATGGGATGCCAAGTTAGAACTGGTGTCCATCCCAGGTTGGCTGCATGCAAGGCAAACACCTCTACTGCTGTGCTATTACTCCAGCCCAATGGTTCTTAACGTATGATCTTCAAATTATTATTATTACTGCTAGTTTCATAAGTGTTAGGAATCTACTAGACTTATAAATTCTTACTCCCAGCTCTGTGCTTAAAGATCACTCCTGATGATGCTGGGAGGTCATATGTGGTACCAAAGATTGAATCAGAGTTGACCATGAGGAAGGCCTAAACTCTGTACTGTCTCTCTGGCTAGAAATACAAATTCTTGACCTTTTACTCAGAAAAAAATGGAACAGAAATAGTGAGTAAGTGACTTGCCCTTCAAGCCCATATTATCTCTTGAATATGAATCTCAATTTCTTGTTTATTTGAACTCTGGAGAAAACTGTGTTATTTCTTGCACATTTTCTCTGTCCCTCCTCTCACATCTTTCTAAGCAAGTTTTATTCAATAAAAATAATAGTTTTCATAGTAGAATTTAAGAAGAAAAAAAGCATCTAATCCCATCAATAATGGGGAGAAAGATGAACAGAAACTTCCTAAAAAAAAAAAAAAAAAAGAAAGAAAAGAAAAGAAAAGAAATACAGGGCCGGATCTGTGGCGTAGCAATAGGGTGTTTGTCTTGCACATAGCTAACATAGGATGGACTGTGGTTTGATCCCCTGTGATCCCCCAAGCCAGGAGTGAGTTCTGAGAGCATAGCCAGGAGTAACTGGGCGTGCCCCCCCCCAAATAAAAGAACAAAAAGAAATACAAATGTTCAAAAGACACATGAAAAATGTTCAAAAGTCACATAAAAAAAACTTCACATTATTGTCAGGGAGATGCAAATCAAAAAGCAGTGAGATATCATCTCACACCACAGAGATTGGCACACATCAAGAAGAGCTAGATCAACCATTGCTGGTGTGGATGCAGGGAGAAAGGGACTCTCATTCACTAGTGATGGAACGTTGATTAGTCCAATCTTTTTGAAAAACAATATAGGCTTTCCTCAAAAAACTATAAATTAAACTTCCATTCAACCCAGAAATATTACTCCTGAGAAAAGAGCCCAGAAGCCTAAAGACACAATACAGAAAAGACAACTGCATTCCCTTGTTTATTTCATTTTCACAATTGCCAGAAATTGGATACCATCCAATGTTTTTTTTATAAGACCCCCTTCATCAGTGCAACATTCCCACCACCAATTTTCCCTCTTTCTTCTCCCCCACTCCTGCCTGTATTCGAGACAGGCATTCTACTTCTCTCACTCATTAACACTGTCATGGTATTGTTAGTATAGTTATTTTGTTAACTGCACTCACCACCCTTTATGTGAGCTTCATATCATAAGCTTGTTTTTCTGGACCTCATCTTTATTATCTCTGGGAAAATAGTTTAATTCTTCCCAAGGAATTCATCTGTTCTTATGACAAATGTCAAAACAAAGAAAACTGGGCTGATGAACAGGTAGGGCACTTGTCTTGTATAAGGCTGACTCAGGTTCAATTCCAGACATCTCATATTATCCCCAAAGCACTGCCAAGGGTAATTCCTAAACATAGAGTAAGCCCTGAGCAGGGTTTGATCCCCAAAAAATAACATAAAAAGCAAAATGAGTATTGTTTTAACAAATCAAAAAAGGTTTTTTTTTATTTTAAACCTTAAGAAGGTTTTAAAGGTAGCAATCTTTAAGAAAATAAAAACTGAAGTTTGTGGTTAGAAGAAATGATTTTTAAAATAATTTTTATTGTGACCAAATTGAATCACAAATCTTTCACAGTAGTATTTAAGGCACATGGTGACAATGAATCAGGACCATTCCCACCACCAGGGTTGTCCTCCCTCCACCCCTTTTCCCAGCATTTGTCCCATATCTCCCCCATTTGTCACCAGACTGCTAGTGTAACTTCTCCCCTCTATAAGGTGAAAAAAATGGATGGTACCAGGACCAAACAGTCATATGAACATTGAGTGGAAATAAAAAAATAATCAGACTTAAACACCAAACCCAAAGTCAATGACAACATAATTGATACCCTGTCTAGAAGAAATTATTTTGATAAAGAACTCAGATTTGAACTCAGTCTTATACTAATTTACTCCCTGGCTATTTAGTGTCTTTTCCTTTCCTTTCTACTTTCCTTTCTACTTAAATTTTTCTATTTAAATAAAAAATGAATAGCTCAAATCTAATGCTTTCATAAAAATCTAACATTATGGAGTAATGTGGAAATAACCTTGCCTTATAGTTTAAACCTTAACCATCCCAATAGTATATCACTGTTAATATGGATAGAGTGATTATTGCAAGTCAGCCCCTGAAGAGGTTGCCTGATGGAGGGATGGAGGATGAGGTCTTTTCCCTCCAGCTCGGAGCACACGTCTGCCACCCTGTTCAGCTAGTGGTTCTGAGGTGAAGCGGGGGGTAAACAGCTCGCAGTCAGGCTTGTGAAAATTCAGCTTTATTCAGAGGACAAGACTGAAGCCCAAAGCCTCAGCATCAGTTCCAGCCAAAAGCCCTCCCCCTTCCACAGACCCTTGCTTTTATCTCCTAGAATCAGGTACTACCCAATGGTGGGATTAGATACCACCCAATGGTGGAAGCAGAATCAGGTACCACCCTAGGGTGGGGGCAGAATGCCAGGTCACACCCTAGGATAGGGCACAATCACCGATCAGGGTAGGGTCAGTAACAAAATAATCCCATAAAATGTTTACAATACACAACAAGTGATATGAACCTATATCAAATATCTACCAAATGCCTACCAAAAATAGAAAGAAAAAAAAAAAAAACTCGGAGTTGTCCCTGCCCAGAGACTGTGAAATTAGATGTTTTGCTGTGTCTCTGAAGCACAGCATCCATCTTGGCCTTCTCTGCTTGCTTTGGCCTAGGAACTTTGAACCTGTCCAGAATCTTTCCCTGATGGCGTATCTTCTCCTGATGTGAGTCATCCCACTCACAAAAAGTGGAGCCAGAGGAGCGTGGCAGCAAAGCTAAGGGTCATGGCTGCGCACATCATCTAGCCAATGAATACCACCACAACAGGTAGAAAATCCACAATACAAGCAATGGGAAACAACACAGACCAACACCATGCATAGAGAATGAAGATGACAACTCTGATGACGCAAAAACGGCCAACCACCTAGCTAGTCTCTCAGATATCGAGTTTAGAGAAGAAATATGGAGGATATTAACAGAACTCAAAGAAAGAACAGATCGAGTTGAACAGAACACTAATAAGAATCAAGAGAATCAAGCCAGAGAGATAGCATGGAGTAAGGTGTTTGCTTTTCATGCAGGTCGGTGGTTCGAATCCCGGCATCCCATATGGTCCCCTGCCTGCCAGGGCAATTTTTTTTGAAACTCTTTTTTTCTTTATTTAAACATCTTGATTACATATATGATTGTGATTAGGTTTCAGTCATGTAAAGAACACCCCCTTCATCAGTGCAACATTCCCACCACCAATGTTCCAAATCTCCCTCCATCCCACCCCACCCCCACCTGTACTCTAGACAGGCTTTCCAGTTCCCTCATTCATTCACATGGTTATGGTAGTTCTCAGTGTAGTTATTTCTATAACTGCACTCACCACTCTTCGTGGTGAGCTTCATGAAGTGAGCTGGAAGTTCCAGCCCTCCTTTTATTGTCTCAGGATTGTTGCAAAAATGACTTTTATTTTTCTTAAAACCCATAGATGAGTGAGACTATTCTGCATCTCTCTCTCTCCCTCTGACTTATTTCACTCAGCATGATAGATTCCATGTACATCCATGTAAAGGAAAATTTCATGACCTCATCTCTCCTGACAGCTAAGAAGCTTCTGCACCTCAAAAGAAATAGTGTCCAGGATACAAGAGTCACCCACCAAGTGGAAGAAACTATTCACCCAACATACATCAGATAAGGAGCTAATATCCAAAATATACAGGGCACTGACAGAACTTTACAAGAGAAAAACATCTAATCCCATCAAAATATGGGAGAAGAGATGAACAGATGCTTTGATAAAAAAGAAATACAAATGGCCAAAAGGCACATGAAAAAATGCTCCTTGTCACTAATCATCAGGGAGATGCAAATCAAAACAACGATGAGATACCACCTCACACCACAGAGATTGGCACACATCACAAAGAATGAGAACAATCAGTGCTGGCGGGGAAGTGGAGAGAAAGGAACTCTTATCCACTGCTGATGAGAATGCCGTCTAGTCCAACCTCTATGGAAAGCAATATGGAGATTCCTCAAAAATCTGAAAATTGAGCTCCCATTCGACCCAGCTATTCCACTCCTAGGGATACACCTTAAGAACACAAGAACACGATACAAAAACCCCTTCCTCACACCTATATTTATTGCAGCACTATTCACAATAACCAGGCTCTGGAAACAACCAATATGCCCTTTAACAGACGAATGGCTAAAGAAACTATGGTACATATACACAATGGAATATTATGCCAGGGCAATTTCTGAGCATAGAGCCAGGAGTAACCCCTGCGCACTGCCCAGTGTGACCCAAAAACCAAAAAAAAAAAAAAAAAAAAAAAAGGAATTAAGAGAATATGAAGATAGAAATCAGAAAACTCCAAACTGAAATAACAGGTCAAACACCAGGTCTGAATAACTCAATAAATGAATTGAAAATCTCAGTGGAAAGCCTCTCCAACAGGTAATAGCAGCTGAGGATAGAATTAGTGAGCTGGAAGATGATATGCATAACAACTTTATACAGCAAAAAAAAAAAAATTGGAAAAAAGCCTGAAAGGAAGCAATTGATCATACAATGGAAAAATTACTCAAAAAATGTGAACAAATGAAAATAGAAGTCTTTGATAAGCTCAACAGAAACAACTTAAGAATCATTGAAGTCCCAGAGACCCAGGAAGAATATCTCCAGGAAGAGAAAAGTCAAAATGAGAATACAGCAATAATAAAATTTTATGCCAAGAGTAAAGATAAAAATATAAAAATAGGTAATAAAAACATGCCCAAAGGTTATCCAGGTACCACAGATATCAGACAGACTTTAAAATAATTGTAGTCAATAAGATTAGAATAATTATCAAGAAGAAAATTTTACCAGACAACTGACATCTGTAAAAATACTCAAATTCAATCAATAAAACGGAGCAATAAAAGAACTAAAATTAAAAATAAATGAGGTTAACAGATTAGATCCATGATCTTGTATATTAGTTAATAAAATATTCAGAGTAAAAATATATAAAAAAGATAACATCTTAAAATACCTATATATAAAAAGAAGGTAGCGAAAACTTTTAGTATATAAAAAAATAGAATATCAAAAAAAGAATGAAAGGGCCAGACAGATGGTACAGCTAGTAGGGAGCTTGCTTTGCACTCAGCTGATCCAGGTTCGATTCCCAGCATCCCATATAGTCTCCTTAGCCTGCCAGGAGTAGTTCCTGAGTTTAGAACCTGGAGTATTCTCTTAGTACTGCCAAGTATGGCCAGAGAGAGAAAAAGAGAGAGAGAAGAAATAATGAAGCATAAGTAATATTTGAAAAGTTTAAGATCAGGGCAAAAGCTGGCTCCCTGTGTGTGACACCAGGCGGGGAAAATCCGCGAAAGTACACCGGCCCAGTGGGGCTCAGCTGTGAAAGACTGTGAGTGTGACCTGTCTATGTCTGTCTACTGTCCTCTTGCGTGAAACTCTTGCGAGTGGGGCAAAAAGAGGCTCAGAGGAGCACGGCCACTCCGCTTCGCTACGCGGCCGTGCACTCTTTCTAAGGAAAGAACTCCATTGCAACAAGAAGGAAAAATCACACTAAGAACGGCGCTATATCACAGAAGCAAACATTTCTCTCTGGACTGTCTTCTCTGTTGCATGCTCGGGCCTAAGATTTGACCCAGTGTGAGGCTTCATCCACGGAGGACTCCCCTCCCTTAGAGGCAAGTCAGCCCATCCAGAAAGGGAGGAGCCAGAGGAGTGTGCTGCCTACATCATATAGACAATGAATACCACTACAACACGTAGAAAAACCCACAATACAAGTGTGACAATGGGGAAACAACGCAGGCCAGCATCAGACATAGAGAATGAAGATGACAATTCTGAGGACCAGATAATGACTGAACAACTAATCAACCTCTCAGATAAGGACTTTAGACTAGCAATATGGAAGGTGCTCAACAGACTCCAAGAAACCATGGATCGAGTTGAACAGAACACTAATAAGAACCAAGAAAATATGAAGGCAGAAATGACAAAACTCCAAACTGAAATAACATGTCAACTAACAGGACTGAAAAAGTCAGTAAACGAAGTGAATGACAAAATGGATAAGCTCTGGGACAGGGTATCAGAAGCTGAGAATAGACTTGGTGCTGTGGAAGATGAGATACATAACAATTCCATACAGCAGGAGAGATTGGACAAAAAACTTAAAGCAAATGAGCAGACAATGGAAAAATTAGTCAAAGAATGGGAACAGACGAAAATAGAAGTCTATGATAAGATCAACAGAAACAACTTAAGAATCATTGGAGTCCCAGAGACCCAGGAAGAAAATTTCCAGGAAGAATCAATGGTCAAGAACATTATTAAAGAGAAACTTCCAGAGCTAAAGAATATATGTGATCAAATCCTGCATGCCCGAAGAGTACCAACCAAAAGAGACCCCAGAAAAATCACCCCAAGACACATCCTAGTCACAATGACAAATCCCACAGATAGAGACAGAATTCTGAAAACAGCAAGATCAAAAGGGGAAATCATGTTCAAGCAAGCTTCCCTGAGATTTACAGCAGACCTGTCACCAGAAACGCTCAATGCCAGAAAGCAGTGGTGGGATATTGTGACAAGACTGAATGAAATGAATGCTTCACCCAGAATACTATACCCAGCAAAACTCACTTTCCGGTTTGATGGAAGAATACATGGTTTCACAGACAAAAAACAGCTCAGAAACTTCACAGACACAAAACCAGTCTTAAGAGAAAAACTGAAAGACCTAATCTAAGACAAGACTACCCAAAAGACACACCAAATTTTGAAATAAAGATGGCGTTAAATCCCAGGACAATTCTTTCTCTCAACGTCAATGGACTAAATGCACCAGTTAAGAGACACAGAGTGGCTAAATGGATCAAAAAACTCAATCCAACCTTCTGCTGCCTACAAGAAACGCACCTGAATAGTCAGAACAAACATAGACTCAAAATAAAAGGCTGGAGAAAAGTTATCCAAGCAAACAACACCCATAAAAAAGCTGGAGTGGCCATACTAATATCAGATAATGCAAACTTTATACTCAGGAAGGTTGTAAGGGACAAAGACGGACATTTTATATTAATCAAGGGGTACGTAGAGCAGGAAGAATTCACTCTCCTAAACATATATGCACCGAATGAGGGGCCAGCAAAATATTTAATACAACTGTTGACAAATCTGAAAAATAATATCAACAACAACACAATAATTGTGGGGGACCTTAACACGGCTTTGTCAACACTGGATAGGTCAACCAGACTGAAACCCAACAAGAATATACTAGACCTGAGGAGAGAAATGGAAGAAAGAGGCCTAGTGGATATATATAGGACACTCCATCCCCAGAAACCTGGATACACATTCTTCTCCAATGTACATGGGACATTCTCCAGGATAGACTACATGCTGGCACATAAAACATACCTCCATAAGATCAAGAGGATAGAAATTTTGCAGACTACCTTCGCTGACCACAAGGCTCTGAAATTATTTGTGAACTCCAAAGGGACTCAGAAGAAACACTTTAACACCTGGAAGTTAAACAGCCTCATGCTCAATAACCAGTGGGTCCGAGATGAAATCAAGGAGGAAATAAAAAGGTTCCTGGAAACAAATGACAATAAAGACACAAACTCTCAGAACTTATGGGACACAGCAAAAGCAGTACTGAGAGGAAAATTTATAGCTTTGCAAGCACACATCAGGAAAGAAGAAGGAGCTTACCTGAGTAGCTTAATGACACAGCTAATAGAACTAGAAAATGCTCAACAAAAGGACCCAAGAATAGGAAGACAGAAGGAAATAACAAAGCTGAGAGCAGAAATCAACGAAGTGGAAACTCAAAAAACAATCCGAAAGATCAACGAAAGCAGAAGTTGGTTCTTTGAAAAAATAAACAAGATTGATAGACCACTGGCAAACCTAACAAAGAAAGAGAGAGAGAGAAACTTGATAACTCGTATCAGGAATGAAAAAGGAGAGATCACTACTGATATGACAGAGATTCAAAGGGTAATCAGAAACTACTTTGAAAAACTCTACGCCACTAAAAATGAGAACCTGGAAGAAATGGATAAATTCTTGGACTCTTATAATCTTCCACGGTTGAAGGAAGAGGATGTAGCATATCTAAACACCCCCATCACCATTGATGAAATTAAAACAGTAATCAAATGTCTGCCGAAAAACAAAAGCCCAGGTCCAGATGGATTCACTAATGAATTCTATCAAACTTTCCAAGAGGAACTACTGCCAATCTTGGCAAGACTCTTTCATGAAATTGAACAAACAGAAACACTTCCAAATAGCTTTTATGAAGCCAACATCACCTTGATACCTAAACCAGACAGAGACGCTACCAAAAAAGAAAATTACAGACCAATATCACTGATGAATGCAGATGCAAAGATCCACACTGTAACTCTTCAAAGGAGGCAATGTTTTATTATTAGTTAGTTTGTGAGCTAATCATTAGTAAGGAAATGGAAAGGTCCCCCAAATTACAAAGTATACACCTTAAAACAAATAATGTAAGGCAGTTGAGAAACTGGATTTTTTTTAACAGTGTCTTTTTAAAATATCAAAGTAACATTTGTTCACAAGGGGAGAATGAAGTTTTTAACCCATCTCTGATTAAAACCATTTAAAAATCATTCACTAGATTAGTGATATATCATCAATTTATATAAAACTTCTTTTGACAAGACTATGAAGCTGAAAGCACAAATGTAGGCTGGGGAGTATCTCAAGGGATAAATGGCACCCCAGGACTCCCTGAGCACTGGCCCATCAAGCCATTCCATCTGATCAAGTTTCACAGAGCGTGGTATGTGAGCTTTCAAGCATTTCTAGGGAGAGGTATCCCTATTCTTTTAAAAAAATCTCAAATGTGGGGCCGGAGAGATAGCATGGGGAGGTAGGGCATTTGCCTTGCATGCTGAAGAATTGTGATTCAAATCCCGGCATGCCATATGGTCCCCCAAGCCTGACGGGAGCAATTTTTGAGCCAGGAGTAATCCCTGAGCACTGCTGGGTGTGACCCAAACCCCCCCCCCCAAATTTCAAATGTGCCTCATCTTCCTCATTGTGGTTCGTCCACACAGCAACAAGGAAATTCCTAAACCATCTGTTCAGAAAAATTTGCAGGCACAAATTCTTACATTCTTTAGGGGAGTAGAATTGGGGGTCAGAGCTTCCAAGCAGTACTCAGGAGGTCCAGGGGCCTCTGGACCCTAGGATTCTCTCTCAGCTTACCCTTCAGTTCAGTGCAAGGGCCTTATGATGTGAGACTTCTCAGGTTGTGTAGTGTTGTGAATACCCAGGCCACCCAGGGGTGCTGGAGCCCTTAAAAGCTGAACCCAATAATGCTCAGAGAACCCAGTATGATCAGCAAATTTATTACTAGGTATATAAGTTCTGGAAATAAAATGCAGTCAAGTACTTGTGAGACATGCAACCTAATCACTGTATTTCCATTCATTCTTAAGAAAGTGGTTGATCTTTCACATGTTCAGTTGCCAGTGAAAGTTTAATTAAATACATTAATAGATGTGAGAAAAGAGGTTATTACTATACAGGTAAAAGAAAGATAAATAACATTTTAAAATGTTAAAATAAAATTTTAAAATAAAATTACATTTTTTATTGTGGTATATTACACCTAATACAAAACACCATTTAAATTATTTTTAAGTATGCTATTCAGA
Source organism: Suncus etruscus (assembly GCF_024139225.1). NCBI lineage: Eukaryota > Metazoa > Chordata > Mammalia > Eulipotyphla > Soricidae > Suncus > Suncus etruscus. The sequence goes on along the minus strand of NC_064853.1, from coordinate 90,731,173 downwards.
GACATTAAGTAGATTATTTTGTTTTTTTGTTTTGGAACTACACTCATTCACTCTCAGGAGTTATTCTTGGCTATGTGCTCAGAAATTGCTCCTGGCTTGGAGGACCATACGGGACACCAGGGATAGAACCCAGGTTTGTCCTGGGTCAGCCATATGCAAGGTAAACGCTCTACAGCTGTGCTATCGCTCCAGTCCCTGATTTATATTTTTATGAACACCACCACCAAAGTTTTTTACTTTCTCCAAAACAGTACCCATTAAACAATAACTCCGCATTAATACCTTACCACAGTTCATGGTAACTACTTTCTGTCTCAACATTAGTGATCATAAGTGGAGTCATATAATATTTGCCCTATTTTCTCTGGATTATTTTATCTAAAATAATGTTTTCAAAGTTCATTTACTTTACAACATATATCAGAATTTTCTTCTCTTTTTAAGACTGAGTAAATGCTCTATTTTTGTACATGCTGCATTTTGTTTAAACATTCATCTACTTATGAAGATGTAGGTTATTTACATGTTTCTATAATGTGTAAGTAAGGCTAGAATGAACATCAGCAGCAGAATATCTGAATGCCTGATATTAACTATTTGGCTAACACACCTAGAAGTGAAATTACTGACCATATGGTAAGTGCATATTTCACTTTTTTAAGGAATCAAAACTTGATTTTCATAGAGCCACACCATTTTACATTACCACCAGCACTACACAAAAAGTGCTCAGAAGGTCAGGAGCTAGACTAACATGATCATGGTCAACCAGGCCAGCCATTCCCCCTGCAAAGATTGGGGGTGCAATGCTCTTTCCTTCTAGTTTCAGTGATGCTGGTCACCCTAGTGGCATTGAGGGCTTCCAATATTTCACTAAAATATTCTCTGGGGATTATATGGTGCCAATGATTGAACCAGGTGTGGCATGCTCTAACCATTGTACTACCTCCAAGCCTAAGGCTGCTTTTTTTAAAGCATTCTTTACATTTATCAGTAGTAAACCTAGTGAATAATTAGTGGTACAACTTCATAATTGACTACTCTGCAACTAGAAAATAGAATAAGGGAGGCTAGAGCAACAGTACAGCTGGTTGTGTGATGTCTTGCATGGTTTGGCATTAGCTCAAACCCCAGCATGACATATGGTACCCTGAGCCTCTTCAGAAGTAGCCCCTGAGCACAGAGGCAGGAGTGAGCCCTGAACACTGTCAGGTCTGGCCCAAAAAATGAATGAATGAATGAATAAGAGTTCTAATAAACATTATAAAAAAAAGCAAAATGCAGATCAATAAGTATGATAGGCTATCATTTCTGTAAAATGCAAAAATGTTTATAATATGAGCTTTCTTAGAAGAATATAAACTATTCCTGGAAATTTACACACCAAAATAATCAAGCAAGTCTAGTAAGTAGATGTTTCTTCACACTTGGCCTTCCAAGGTTTAATCACCAGTACTCCAGATGGTGCTCTGAAATAAAGAGTGGATTCAGAGGAGACTGTTTTCTCTGTATAAACATATGCACGTCTTGAATTATGAAGTGTATGATTATACATTCTATTTTACTATTAAAATTTTAATTTTATTGCATTTTTTTCCTTCTTTTTTTTTTTTTGGTTTTGGGGTCACAGCTGGCAGTGCTCAGGGGTTAGTCCTGGATCTAAGCTCAGAAATTACTCCTGGCAGCCTGGCAGGCATGGGGGACCATATGGGATGCTGGGAATCGAACCACTGTCTGTCCTAGATGGGCTGCATGCAAGGCAAACACCCTACCACTGCACTATCTCTTTGGCCCTGTTTTGCATTTTCTGAGCAAAATCCATCTGACCCTTCTTCATACTGACATTTCCCCCTCCAGCCTTCACTAGGCTAAAAGACCGTTTTCTCCAGTTGCAGCACACACCAGAGAAAGACTCTTGACAGTTTCATTCTACATCTGCTCCTTCCTACTTTTATAAACAAGCATCTGAACTTCAGATTTAACCTGCTTCCTCAAGAAATGTCACAGTCACTTTCCACAGGAAGATATGGCCTCAAAATTATTTTCTGACAGTCATAAACCTACTCCAAACCTCTAGCGATAACTTCTCCCCAAAGTGTAAAGATAGTAGGTGAAGATGCCAATCAAATATATCAAAAATCAGGATCATGCCTAATAAGGTAAAATCACAGTATTAAGAGATTTGGGGAAAATATAAAAGTGAAATCCATCACTCTAACTTTGAAATGCCTAGTATCTACATGTGTCTGTGATGTGGATGTCTTTTTAGCACTTTCAATTGAGAAATGCAATTGGTATTTTTGAATAATCTCAGAACAGCACAGTAGCTTATAGGGAAGATAGTAACAGTGGCAGATAAATTAAAAAGTTAAAGGCTTGTCTTTCTATTTTTCCACTACACCATCTAGTTCAACAAATGCAAATATTTTATATGGTTACTTCCTGAGATCCTATTTAAGTTAATGTAGTGATGTTCCCAATTTATGCTCCCAGTCGACAACTCCTAGTACTTGAGGACTACAGTCCTCAATTAGTTACAGATGATTTTCATCATTTGCATGTTGGCATCTTTCTTGGGAACTCACACTTGATAATCACAAGATTCAAGCTGAGGTAAAATATTGTCAGTATTTCTAAGCACCATTTGGCCAAAAACATTGCTTCACACACACACACACACACACACACACACACACACACACACACACACACACACACACATACTCACACACAGATGTATCCTAGACAGATTGTAGCAAGTTATTTTGAGACTTTCTTGTCTACCAAAATATACCAAACATCTGGCCTGTTTTCAAATGGTGACCGATTAGAGCAATGCTCATGTTACTCCCCCAAGCAGTGTGGCACTAACACAAAAGTAGTATATTTCTTCTGGCTCTATTTCCATACTTCCCATAAGAAATATGAAAAACAAATTTAGCAAAAAGCCAATATGGAAACTATGTGCTTGCATGATCTTAATAGGCTTTAAATGATTTGTTCAATGAATGTATTTGATGCAGAAATATTAATGTACTTATTTAAAAACTGTAGATTTGGAGATTTTTGACTTATATTTTAAGTTTTAATTAAGGGAACAGTTAGTGATGATTAGGAAAAATTATAAAAAATTTGGAACAAATTATATACAATTAAAGATCCTTAAATGGTGTTTAGTAACAAAAACTTTGTTAATATTTTCAACTAGTGTTTAGTCAATTTTTTCTCAATATATTTTTAATATCAAGAATGTTATCTGAAGCAGCAATATATATATATTTTTTTTTTTAGCTCTTCAACATTTCTGGGTCACTCATTTAGAAAAATTGCATTTTAAGAGCATTTATTTCCTCTCAATGAAACTATTTTAGTTATAAAATGTTAGTAAACAAATGATTAATATAATTTGTGTTGGTGAATTAATGACCTTATTCTCCATATGCATGATTTTAATTCTGATTTTTATGTATGTAAAATCAAAACTTGCTGTTAAAGTTACAGGTAGTTTAAGAAATAATTTTAATTGATCATAGTATAAATATGAATGAAATATAGACTACAATTTATATTTAATTTGACTTTCTTACAATATTCAGTTAAATATTCAGTATCTTAATAGGGAGATTTAAGATGAGATCTAATGAATCAAAATGTTTTTCTATTTAGAAAAACAAGTATTATTGTATTAAATGTGATAATAAAGTAGTAGGATGACAAAACCATTGTAATAAATATTATAATAAAGTAGAAAGATGATCAAAACTAATGGATAACACCAAGTATTAACAATGAAATGTGAGAAAAACATATTTCTGTGATTGAGTATATTTATTCCAGAATAAGAAACAGTATCAAAAATATGATCCCAAATGAATTATTTAAACTCACTGTTATAACCCTATCTGGTAAGCAAAAGTTTTTGGAATTTTTTTAAGTAATAGGAAATATGTGAAGTCATTTTTAAACAATCTATATATTGTTACTCTTCAAAGGATTAAAAAAACAAGTCAGCCTCAACCCTATTACTGAGTAATAATTTAAATGAACATTTGATTTTACATTTGCTAAAAATAGCACATTCAAAGGTAAAGTGATCATGTTTTTTATCATGTGAAAATATAAAGCTGTAAAAAGGCAACATTAAAAATACATAACAAGAACAAAATGGCTTTAAATATGTATAACTAAACCATGTTTTTAGTCCCATTGAATGCAAACAACTTCAAATATAATTCAACAGAGTTAATTTACCCTGGAGTCACCATCCTTAAATGTGTTCTCTCTCAAATGAACAAAGGCTTGGTCAGCTGCATGTTAAATATGCTAAAATATAAATATATCTCTACCATAATTGTATATTTAACATTACAAATAAAAATAAATTTAAATATGAAAACTCCAGTAATAAACAATAAAAATTGAAAATCATTGTTAGTATTGATTTTTTTAATTGGTGTAGTTTTTTGCTTTAGTATTTTTGCCAGAATATTTTTATCATCAGAATAATAAATATTACTTGATGGATCTGTTGTCCTCTCATTGGAAAAATGCCTGATCAATAAAATTAACCTGCTTCCCAGTAAAGTATCTCGGCACATTTTCATTAGCAAAATTTAAAATTCATAAAGTACTAAAGATTGTCGTATATAATTTATATTTCACATAGGTGTAGAAATGTAAACATATTTTATACTTACAGTATACACTTACACTAAACACAAATATCTGTTTTAAATGTTCATAACTCAGTATCAGAAATAGAAAAAATTACATGAAAACTCTTAAACCTTAGTGGAATATTTTTTTCACAAATCAGTCTGCATTTTTTTTATTTTTCAATTATCAAATAAACTTTCCTTTCATTAAAAATTCCCCCATTTCAGGGGGGAATTCCACATTTCACACATGCTCAGGATTTTACGTGCAGGGATGC